>NC_086444.1:142237640-142899140 GCF_028390025.1 Pseudophryne corroboree | reverse complement strand
TTCTTCTTTGCGTCATGTGCTGTTTGGGGAGTAGTTTTTGGAAGGGCCATCCTGCGTGACACTGCAGTGCCACTCCTAGATGGGCCAGGTGTTTGTGTCGGCCACTTGGGTCACTTATCTTAGTCACACAGCTACCTCATTGCGCCTCTTTTTTTCTTTGCGTCATGTGCTGTTTGGGGGGTGTTTTTTGGAAGGGCCATCCTGCGTGACACTGCAGTGCCACTCCTAGATGGGCCAGGTGTTTGTGTCGGTCACTAGGGTCGCTTATCTTAGTCACACAGCTACCTCATTGCGCCTCTTTTTTTTCTTCTTTGCGTCATGTGCTGTTTGGGGAGTAGTTTTTTGAAGGGCCATCCTGCGTGACACTGCAGTGCCACTCTTAGATGGGCCAGGTGTTTGTGTCGGCAACTTGGGTCGCTGAGCTTAGTCATCCAGCGACCTCGGTGCAAATTTTAGGACTAAAAATAATATTGTGAGGTGTGAGGTGTTCAGAATAGACTGAAAATGAGTGGAAATTATGGTTATTGAGGTTAATAATACTTTGGGATCAAAATGACCCCCAAATTCTATGATTTAAGCTGTTTTTTAGGGTTTTTTGAAAAAAACACCCGAATCCAAAACACACCCGAATCCGACAAAAAAAATTCGGTGAGGTTTTGCCAAAACGCGTTCGAACCCAAAACACGGCCGCGGAACCGAACCCAAAACCAAAACACAAAACCCGAAAAATTTCCTCTGCTCATCACTAATATATATATAACACTATTTGTAGTGTTCTGTTCTCATTGATGGTCAGCTGAAATCCGTTGATTGCGATTGGTGTATGCTGCTATACAGGGCTGTAGGGAGGGTTACGCGAGTGGTGCCATCGCTCAGGGGATAGGAAATGGCTCTGGCAAAGTATTGTGCATGCATGCATGACCAGTGGGGCATGGTATGTTAGTCACGACTATCGGGGTGTGCCTGAGTCACGGGGAACTGGCTTTGCGGCATGCCCCTTCTCTCTGTATGTCAGGCTGCCGAGCAGAGCGCCAGGAGAAGGGGCTGCTCGGCCGGACCCTGTTTATATGAGCCAGGCAAGTGAGCCTGGATGTGTTTTCTTATGGTAGTATCAGGACTACATTTCATATAAGAGGTTTTGCATTATATAAGCTCTTGAATGGTGCAGTATCAGTGTCATTGTCCTATGTACTGTCTGCTGCTTAATCAGGCAGATGGCCAGGTCTCCCACTATATAAACAAACTTAATACAGAGCAGATATAATATATATATATATATATATATATATATATATATATATATATACTAGTTAGCAGGCTGTCAAAATGATGGAGCAACATAACAGTAATGTCAGCGCCGGTGGCTTTGCGTGCCCAAATGGAACAACACTTGAATTGCTCCATTGAGCGTCATTTAATGGTCGCCGGCAATCAAAACACTCAAATTCCCCCATAGAGGTGAGGAGCAGCATTAGCCTTTTATCATATAGGATGCACAGTTACAATGCTATTCTCCATTTCTGAATACCTGTTATCTGGCATGTGCTGCTTATATATTATATGTAAGTCAAAGAAGAGCCTTACAAATGACAAGAAACTACTGTATATAAAATAGGGATAATAAGTGCAGAAGAAAAAAAACATTAGGATCGAGGTTCCTGCCTCAGAGTGCTTGCCACATTATTTGGATCCCATATAACTTTAATAATGGTAAATTGGCCATGTAACCTGATTACATGAGTTGTAACCTCCTCATATATGATGGTACCGATTTAAATTATATTTCAGGCATGCCATCCGTCTGGACAGCATTTACAATAGGCAAGGTCACCCAGCTTCTTTTCTGCTCTCATGTGGTGTCACTGGGTGATACAAGGCAGATAAGGTTAGGGTGTGTAATGTCATTTTGCTATCGAATGACAGCAAGTATAGGTCTGCATTTTGTGTATCAATAATGCATAGCTTGTCGTAGTCAAACATTTGCTGCTTTGTATGACCTCATCTTTATACATGAAAGAACTAATTTAATTGTAGGCTTGTCATCTCTCCTAATTATGCATGGTTCATATTATACGATCTCTCATATTTATGCATGAATGCAATATTATATACAATGGAGTTTGATGCTAATATCAGATGTGTGTGTGTGTGTGTGTGTGTGTGTGTGTGTGTGTGTGTGTGTGTGTATATATATATATATATATATATATATATACAAGGTAAACAGTCCCGGCACTCCCTCTCCGAAAAGCAATGTGCTGCGGTGCCCTCCTTGAGAGACAATGCAAGTCCTCTATATAGTAGGTTGAAGCGGGCGGCACTCAAGCAGACTCATAAGAAGTGAATAAAAGCGGTCCGTTTATTGATCCGACATGTTTCGGGGAATACCCCGTCCTCAGGGCCTAACCTGGTTAGGCCCTGAGGACGGGGTATTCCCCGAAACATGTCGGATCAATAAACGGACCGCTTTTTTTCACTTCTTATGAGTCTGCTTGAGTGCCGCCCGCTTCAACCTACTATATATATATATATATATATATATATATATAAAATATATATATATATATATATATATATATATATACAGTATATATTAGCATTGGACCTTGTGCTTAGGGGAATATATTTAATACATGTAAAGTTGCAAACAACACTCTTTATCTAACTGCTGTCAACACACATGGGCCCTCATTCCGAGTTGTTCGCTCGGTAAAAATCTTCGCATCGCAGCGATTTTCCGCTTAATGCGCATGCGCAATGTCCGCACTGCGACTGCGCCAAGTAAATTTTCTATGCACTTAGGAATTTTACTCACGGCATTTTCATCGTTCTGGCGATCGTAATGTGATTGACAGGAAATGGGTGTTACTGGGCGGAAACAGGCCGTTTTATGGGCGTGTGGGAAAAAACTCTACCGTTTCCGGAAAAAACGCAGGAGTGGCCGGAGGAACGGAGGAGTGTCTGGGCGAACGCTGGGTGTGTTTGTGACGTCAAACCAGGAACGACAAGCACTGAACTGATCGCAGATGCCGAGTAAGTCTGGAGCTACTCAGAAACTGCTACGAGGTGTGTATTCGCAATATTGCAAATACATCGGTCGCAATTTTAAGATGCTAAGATTCACTCCCAGTAGGCGGCGGCTTAGCATGAGCAAATCTGCTAAAATCCGCTTGCGAGCGAACAACTCGGAATGACCTTCATGGTGCATGAGTGCGCACAGTTATTTATAGCAACAGGAACATCTGCATTTTAGAGTGCAGAGAATGACGTATAACACCGATAACTGGTCAGGAGCAACTTCTAAAGATGAAACATAATATCTCACAACATTGCTGAACAAAAGTGGCTCATTTGAGCTAATGTGTTTCAGAATTTTAGAGAACTTGTGTGCAACTCTGAATTCTACCATTTACAAAATATAGCCTTGATATCCCTTCCCTTGGTTAAAAAGTCTGTTTCTTCTTCGGGTTCCATGGTCTCCACAGGGTTAACCTTGGGTATGATCTGGTGGAGACCAGGACTGGCAACGAACAATAAAGCTTTGTGAGCCTACCAGGATGCACCGGGCTCCTCTCCCCTCATACCCCACCCCCATGCTCAAGCACTACAGTTTCTTTCTGTGCCAGCAAGGAGCTGGTCACACTGACCATGGGGGGTAATTCCAAGTTGATCGCAGCAGGAATTTTGTTAGCAGTTGGGCAAAACCATGTGCACTGCAGGGGAGGCAGATATAACATGTGCAGAGAGAGTTAGATTTGGGTGTGGTGTGTTCAAACTGAAATCTAAACTGCAGTGTAAAAATAAAGCAGCCAGTATTTACCCTGCACAGAAACAAAATAACCCACCCAAATCTAACTCTTTCTGCACATGTTATATCTGCCTCCCCTGCAGTGCACATGGTTTTGCCCAACTGCTAACAAAATTCCTGCTGCGATCAACTTGGAATTACTCCCATGGTTTGCACACTGCAGCTCAAGCTTTTTTAATTTTTCTTTTGAGTAGTCCAGAGGAAGCCAGCGCTGATGCTCCAACACCCCCACCGGGCCGCAACACCACAACTGGGTCGGTGATTTCGGCAGGACCCGTGGCGACACCTTCTACTAGCAGATGCACAGGGGCACCTTCGACTGCAACCGGATCACACTGGCGGTCAGGTAAGGCGGGTTCCCGCTTGCGGGACCCCCGTATAGCGCAGTCCTTTTACCGCTGGTCTGGGGAGAGGACCAGCGATGCTGAGGTGCTCCTGGAACATTAAGTGTTCCTGTGGCCACACTAGACCACCAGGGCTTTAATGTATACTGGCGCTGAGAACACATGCAGGCCAAGAGAACCGGTGGTGACATTCTGCATAGGGGAACTCAGCGCTTCCCAGTGGCCTCTCCCCCAGCCCAGGGCATCATTCCACAGTGGTCTTCCCACCCTTGGCTACTCCTCCTTCATCCTCCTCCACAGAGAGACGGTGGACAGCCATTATCTGAGCTCTGCAATGTCTCCAGGAGTGGTGGGCTGACTCTCCCTGTATACCTCTACCACTTAGCAGGTTATACAAAGCGCTGCATCTTACCAGTCTCTTCCACAGAGCAGGGTAGTTGATATCAGTGCCAATTGCAGTTAATTTGTTAATTCTGCATTGTATGTGACTTATGCTAGTGCTGCATGTTTTCATCTCTTCACTATGTTATTGCTTTCCCTTTTCTTTCAATAACTCTTGAAAACTGGTGTGTTTTGGGTTGAATTTGCCACACTGTACTGTATATTGTATATTGTGTGCGAACCTTGTTACATACTATTCCTGTTACACAAGGCACATTGCCATATTTGTGTGTGTACATTTTATTTCTGCCATGTCTAACACATCTAAGACCAAGCAGACAGGGGCTTCTATCTTGGTAGCATGTAAAACCTGTAACATGGAGGTTTTACCTCAGGAATTCTCACAGGATGGTTTGTGCACATCCTGTCTGGTGCCTCCCAGCACCTCAGCCCCCCACTCTCCCCCCCCCCCCTTTCCCAGCACTTGTGCAGGAACCCCCATGGGCATATTTCACTATGTTGCTGATAAAAATTGCTGACCACATTGCTACCCCACCCATGGCTTCCCTTATGGTAAGGCAACCACTGCAACCCTCAATGGCTCCCCCTATGGGATTCCAACAGTGATTACAGCCTGTTTATCAGGCAATTGCAGCCCCATCTGACCCTCCTACATGGTTGGAAGCTTAGCTGCTTCCTCTGCTGCATTTCGGAGCATGGTGCAGGATCAGGGAACATTGCCTACACCCTCTACATCTAAGCTTACTGTGCCTTCCTCACAGTCTACTCTCATCTCTGTTTCAGACGAATCGTCAGTTACTGCTGATCATGCTGAGGTTTCAGATGCTGAATCCCCATCAGGGGATGAGGACGCCTCACCTAAATTTCATGTGTCTGCATTAATTAGGGCGGTCAAATTCTCACTTCAGCTGGAAGATGGTGAACCAGCCCCTGCTACTAAAGATTCTCTGCGCAAACAGCAGAAGGTAGTTTTAGCTGAGTTTCCACAATTGGACCACTTCTCGGAAGCTATGAATGAGGCATGGAAAACTCCCACTAAGAAATTTACGGTTCCTAAAAAGCTCAGCTCTTTTTACCCATTGTCCACAGCAGATTGTACAAAGTGGGAGACTCCACACACAGTGGAAGCTCATGTGACACATTTAATTAAAAGTTCCATACTTCCTATCCCGACTACATCCTCTCTTAAGGAACTGCCAGATAGACAACTGGACACATCAAACCTCTGTACTCCCTTACAAGAGCAACGACCAGACCGGCTATTGCTACAGCCTGGGTGACTAAGGCCATTGAGACTTAGGCCGACAACCTTGAACATAGTTTCCCATCTGATCCCATCAAGGACCAGTTGACTCTACTCGCTAATATCAGGGATTCGGCCTATTACATTGGTGAGGCAGCTTTGGCCACAGTTCTGTTGCTGCTTCAGCTGTTTCCATTGCAGTTTGCGCATTGTGTGGCTCCGCTCATGGAAACGGATTCCGACGCAAAGAAGGCCCTGGAAGCCTTGCCATGCACAGGAGAGCTCCTGTTTGGACTGGAACTGGACACGATTGTAGAGAAACTGGCAACCTCTAAGACAGCTTGCCTGCATTCAGAATCCTCAGTGCAGCCTCAGAAATCGTCCTATTTGTCCTTTCGTCCACAGGGCAAGGCTAAAGATGAGACCTTCACATGAGTGTCTTGCACTGTCAAGACCTAACAGGCTTGGGCTGCCAGACATCCAACTACCAAGCAGGAGGATAATCCCTCACCCTGACGAGGCGGGCCTCCCCTTGGGGGACCCCAGGGTGGGAAGCCAACTTGTTCAGTTCGTCCACACATGGCGTCAAGTCACCACTGTTTCATCTAACCCATCACCAGACCCCGACAAAACGCAGGTAATGAAGGGAGTTACACACTCCTTACTCCAGTCAGGGGTCATTATCCCTGTCCCACAGCCGCAACAGGGTCAGGGGTTCTATTCTACGCTCTTTTTGGTTCAGAAACCAAATTGGTCGTACCGTCCCATTCTGAATATGAAACTGCCTAACTAGTACCTCAAGGCCCCTACGTTCCATATGGGGACACTACGTTCCAATGTCAAAGTGCAGCAACAAAGGCACATAGGGTGTTAGCATGCATTAAAAGGGGAATTGAGACAAGGCATGAGAGTGTAATTCTGCCACTGTATAAATCATTGGTACGACGCATCTTGAGTATTATGTACAGTTCTGGGCACCACACTATAAAAGAGACATGTTAGAACTTGAAAAGGTTCAGAGGCGAGCTACCAAATTGATTAAGTGGTTGGAGACTCTGAAATATAATGACAGGCTTTATAGGTTAGATATGAGATGATTAAGAGTAGATATGATTAATATTTACAAATATATAAAGGGGCAATATGCAGAGCTATCAGGTTACATAGTTACATAGTTGGTGAGTTTGAAAAAAGCCAAAATGTCCATCGAGTTCAACCTGTATTATAAAATTATATATCACTTAGCTGCTGTAGCTTTGGATATTTCTATCAGTTAGGAATTTATCTAATCAATTTTTGAACTTATTTAGTGAGTCCACCATTACTATTACTACCTCCTCTGGTAGGGCCTTTCCTCCGTTGAGTATTACATTTTTTTTCTTTTAACCTCAGGGGGTGTCCTCGTGTCCTGTGTAGCTTTTTTTTTGATAAACAGATCGTCTGATAAGTCCTTGTATTATCCCTTAATGTATATATAAATATTAATAATGTCCCCTCTCAGCCTCCTCATTTCCAGTGTAAACATATTAACCTTGTAAGTCTTTCCTCATAATTCAGTGCCTCTAACCCCTTAACCAGTTTGGTAGCTCGCCTCTGAACCCTTTCGAGTTCCAAGATATCTTTTTTATAGTGCGGTGCCCAGAACTGTACACAATATTCCAGGTGCGGCTGTACCAATGATTTATACAGTGGCAGGATTACACTCTCATCCCTTGTCTCCATTCCCCGTTTTATGCATGCTAACACCTTATTTGCTTTTGTTGCTGCATTTTGACATTGCGTACTGCTACTAAGTCTATTATCGAAGCGCACACCCAAATCCTTTTCAACTACCATTATCCCTACATTTTCCCCATTCAATTTATAGGCTGCCCGATTGTTTTTAGTCCCAAAGTGCATAACTTTACATTTTTCTATATTGAAACTCATTCTCCATTTGTCTGCCCAGACCTCCAGTCTGGATAAATCATTCCGCAGAGACTCAATATCCTTGTCTGAATTAATTACTCGACACGGTTTAGTGTCGTCTGCGAAAATTGACACTGTCTTTTCTAGGCCCACTCCTAGGTCATTAATGAATATGTTAAACAGCAATGGCCCGAGTACTGAACCCTGCGGCATTCCACTAAGCACTGAGGCTCATTCAGAAAACATACCATTATCACCACTCACTGTTTTCTGTTGTACAGCCAATTACCCAAGTACAAATAGTGTTTTCCACCCCAAGCTCTCTCAATTTGAGAGGTGATTTGTTTATTAAGAGACCTCTACACAAAACGCGCGGACACCCACTAAGGCTTGAGGAGAGGAAATTTCGTACTTAGCGCAGGAAGGGATTCTTCACTGTAAGGGAATACGAATATGGAATTCACTGCCAGAGAAGGTTGTAATGGCGGACTCAATCAATACGTTGAAAAATGGGTTAGATAAATTTCTAATGGAAAAAGATATCCAAGAATGTAGCCCTTAACCAGAATAGAATAGGGAATATAATATAATTCAGGTTGAACTAAATGCACTACTGGTCTTTTTTCAACCTCAACCAGGGCTGCCATCAGAAATGATGTGGCCCGAGACTGACCCTCACAAGGCAGCCCCCCCCCCCCCCCCCACAAATACACACTGTCACCAAACTTTACCTATTTGAGGGGGCCGCCGGGTGGTTGTAGTGAGGATCAGGGGGCCAGGTCAGCTGTTTGCCTGCCATTCGCCAGCTCCTGATTGGCTGCCAGTCCGTGAGCTCTGATTGGCTCACCACCGGCTCTGTATTAAGAATATGAAGGCGGCTCTGTCTCTGTCCCTCCTTGGCTGCCTGCCGATGCGCAGGCAGGCAGCTGACCTGGCCCCCTGATCCTCACTATAACCACCCGGGCCCCATCTCAGTCCGGGCCCGAGACTGCAGTACCCACCGTCCCCCCTTGACGGCGGGCCTGACCTCACCAACTATGTTATTAAGTTACTATGTTACTATGTCTTGGCTATACGCCCTGCAGACTATATAGTCTGGATATTCAGGATGTGTACCTCCATGTACCTATAGCACCCTGTCATCAATGATATCTTCACTTTGCTGTTCTGCAACAGCATTTCCAATTCCAGGCCCTCCCATTTGGACTGTCTACAGCCCCCAGGGTATTCACTAAGCTCATGGCGGTGATGGCAGCCACCTCCGAAACAGGGAATTTGGATACTGCATTACTTAGATGACCTTCTTCTACTAGCGCAGTCTCCAACGGTGGTGGAACGTCACCCAAAGCTGACTATGTCCTTCCTTCAGAACCATGGATGGCTAATCAACTGGGCCAAGTCCTCGCTTATCCCATCTCAGAGGATGCTGCACCTAGGAGCAATGCTGGACGCCAGAATGAAACTCATTTTCCTCCCTCAGGACAAAATGACAACGTTGCAGTTATGCATCTGCAACCTACTGCGTAGTCCACGGGTCTCAGTTCCTCCAGCAGTGCAGAACCTGGGCTCCATTGTCTCAGTTTTTGACATTGTAGAATATGCCCAATTTCACTCCAGGCCTCTTCAGAGCCTGATACTCACCAAATGGATGGGGTTACCAACACAGATCAAATCCCAGACCAATCTTCTGGCCCAGTCTCAACAGGGGTCGCTTTCATGGTGGCTACACACAGCCAATCTGGACTAGGGCCAGCCGTTCTGGATTCCACACTGGACACTCCTCACCTCAGGCGCCAGTCTCCGGATATGGGGAGCTGTCATGGGCAGTCACTCCTTTCACGGCTAGTGGTCTCTGACCAAAAAGGATCTCCCAATCAACGACCTGGAGCTTCGAGCTGTTTACCGGGCCCCTCAGCTGGCTCAGGCCATTCAACAGGGTTCTCCGGTAAAAGTACAGTCAGACAAAGCCACGGCAGTGGCCTATATAAATTGATAGGCCAGCACTTGCAGTGTGGGAGCGATGCAGGAGGTAACTCACGATTCTCACCTGGGCAGAACTCCACCTTCCAGTCATGTTCGCAATATTCGTTCCCGGAAATCCTCAACTGGGAAGCAGACTTTCTCAGTCAAGAGGATATTCACGCCGGGGAATGGTCTCTACACCCAGAGGTCTTTCAGGTTCTGGTGCAGAAATGGTTCCTTCCAAAGGTCAATCTCATAGTCTCCAGACACAACCACAAGGTTACAGTGTATGGGGCCAGGACACAAGATCCAGGAGCGAGTTTCGTGGACACACTCACAGTCCCTTGAGTCTTCCATCTGGCCTATCTCTTTCCTTCAGTGTCTCTTCTTCCCAGGGTACAATCATACTGGTAGCTCCAGCATTGCCCAGCTGCCATTGGTTCACGGATCTACTAGATCTCTCCATAGACAAGCCCTTCCTTCTGCCTCTTCATCCAGACCTGCTCTACCAAGGGGCCTGCCTTTATCTGGACCTACCTCATCTGTATTTGACGGCGTGGCTGTTGAGACATCCCCCCTAAGGGACAAAGGCTTCTACTGTGCGGTAATTCAAAATATGTTTCAGGCTAGGAAACCACCTCGGCTAGCATATATCATCGGATTTGGCACTCCTGTTTTCAGTGGTGTGCTCATCTCACTATGCCCCTAAACTTCTCCAGATCCTTCGGTTGTTAGCCTTTTTACAGGCAGGCCTCGACATGGGTCTTTGCCTGGCTTCTCTGAAGGGCCAGGTCTCAGCTTTGTCTTCTGGTTTCAGAAGAGACTGGCTCCTTTGCCAGATGTGTGTACCTTCCTCTAGGGGGTACTCCAAATACAGCCTCTATTCGCTCCTTGGGACCTATCATTGGTTCTTTGGCCCTTACAATGGAGTCCATTTGAATCATTAGAAATGGTAGACCTCAAGTGACTCACTGCTAAGACTCTTTTTATGCTAGATATTGCTTCAGCCCATAGAGTATCTGACTTGGGAACTCTCTCCTGTCACTCCCCTTTTTTGATATTCCACCAGGTCCGGACAGTCCTTCAGACTAGACATAGGTACCTACCTAAGGTAGTGCTTCCATTTCATATCAACGAACCAATTGTGGTACCGGCCTTCCAGGTACGTGGTCTTTCTCCAGCGGAAGCCTCGTTGGATGTGGTTCGTGCTTTTAGGATCTACATGAACCGTAATTTTCTGTTCTCTTTCTGTTAGGAAAACAGATACCTTATTCATCCTCTATGGATTCCACAAACGGGTCTGGCCAGCCAATAAACAAACATTGGCACGTTGGCTTTGCATGACCATCTCACAGGCTTACATGCAGGCTGATCTTCCTGTTCCAAGTACAGTCTCTGCTCACTCTACTCTCTCTGTGAGTCCTTCGTGGGCAGCACGCCGTGGAGCTGAACAATTGTGCGAGGTTGCTACATGGTCTTCTGCCCACACGTTTTTTAGGTTCTATGCCTTTGATACGTTTGGATCTCAGGATGCAACCTTTGTCTGCCAAGTCCTCCTTTCA
This sequence comes from Pseudophryne corroboree, assembly GCF_028390025.1. Taxonomy (NCBI): domain Eukaryota; kingdom Metazoa; phylum Chordata; class Amphibia; order Anura; family Myobatrachidae; genus Pseudophryne; species Pseudophryne corroboree. The sequence continues at coordinate 142,887,911 of NC_086444.1, read as the reverse complement.
GTTTAGGAGCATTTCCTCCCTATTACAACTGCTTTGGGACATACCAAGGTTAACCTTATGGAGACCATGGACCCCGAAGAAGAAAAGAGTTATGGTAAAACTTAACCTTCATTAACTCTTTTTCTTCAAGGTTCATGGGATCCACAGGATGCCCACCCTGACACACCATGCTTCAATGGATTGCTTTTTACGGTTACCAGTTCCCTTCTCTTCTCCATGAGAGTGTGAGTTTCTGCATGTACCATTCTTCCTTCTCTACTCTCTCTACCTCCTGCTGGGCTTGTTACCTAAACTGAAGTGCATGAGCATGGGGACAGGGTATGAGGGGAGAGGAGCCCTGTGGAACCCATGGACCTCGAACAAAAAGAGTTAACGCAGGAAAATTTTGCCATAGCTCTTTATTTTTTCATTGGGCAATGTATATCTTTTGTCTCCAGTAATCTTTAAAGCACAGCTTTAAAAAAATAAATTAAAAATATGTATATCTGCTCTATATTTTTAGCACTAAATTGTGCAGTAAAAAAAGAAAGGCTTGGTGAACTAATGGACTATACATATCTTTTGTCTTCTGTGCTTCTACAGACCATCATTTTTAAAATAAATATATCAGTAGAATTAGGACATTCTAAACAAAGACAATCTGGGTAATGATGAATGATGACGGGCCTATATACGGTACTGTTTATCTACAATTTATTGCATACAAAAATGTAAGGACTGATATGTGCTGCAAACACAGGTGTACAGCATTGTACAGTATCAGCGAGAGATGTGGAAGAATAACGTTTGAAAACAGAGCTGATTTCATGTTCCGGAGGATTGAAGTTATCTAGAACCAGGGATTGCAATTAAATACAGATATGGAAAATTAGTTCTACCGTGTAGAAAACTGAGTATGATGATGGCATAGTACGAATTCCTAGATTGTATGAAGCTGATAAATACAGATGGTGGAAGCGATGAGTAATTAAGCAGCTGCTTATTTTTTTTTTTTTTTTTAATTCCTACCTCAATGGAGGACTGATGCTACTTTGGCCACATAGGGCATGATTCTAATTGAGTTAGACAGGTCTCTTTTTTACGGTGACAAATAGCATGTTTTAGCATACTGTACAAGGACAGTAGCAAATTTACACTTTTTTGTTTATATCCAAGCGAGTCAGGCTGATCTTGCCTGGATCTCTCTTTGGGTGAAATGGCTGTATGGGGGCAGTAATTGGGTGTGACCATGTGATCACACAGAACCGTTCCATCTCATGGGATTGTGGTGGGTGTCTAGCTATACTTCTGTGCTCTTCTGAGTCGTGTGTATGGAGAAAGGAAGCCTGACTCTGTTGTATCTCTTTTACCCAGCATGTGTCAGTTGCAAGTTCTCACACTAATGATGGTGGTTACAGCTGTGGATGAGCAGTGGGTGGAGCAGCTTCTTGCTTGAAGCTGCATATTCTCACATTAGCCCATACTTATCTACTTTTGAAAACTAGTTTCAGGAAGATTATAGTTTGTAGCAGAATGCGGCATGCGAAGGGTGCCGTTGAGGGGCCATGTCATGCTCCTCCCAAAGGCCGTGTCTAGTTGCACACATGGGCGTGTCTAAACTTTAATGTTTCAGGGAGATTATAGTCTAGTAGAATGTGGCATGCGAAGGGTGGGGTGACGTTGAGGGTGCATGTCATGCTCCTTCCAAAGAGCATGTCTAGCTGCACATATGGGCATGTCTAAGCTTTAATGCTTGCTGCATTTAAGTAGAAATATATTTTGGGAAATTTTGCAATTATTGGTACTAACATTGCTGCCCGCAATACTGGATTTCTTAGTTATATCTATACTCTGTGATAATTCTTTTCTTCTCACTCAGCACAATATACATGATAAATTTTATGCCTATGCAATAAATTCCAAATGCAATTTGACCTTGTGTGAATTCTACTTTGATGATCATTTCTGGGTGTGCTTTTTGTGTGTTTAACTAAAAATTACTAATTAAACATTCCACATCTCATGCCCACTAGCAGCAGCAATAGATGCTGAGATAAGAAGACACATGTCAAAGGGGTCAAGCAAGCTGTATTCTCTACTTCCAGGGGTTCTACATGATTCTGCTGAGAGCCAACAGCAGATGCTGATGAACCTGGACAGAAGTCATGCTAGTGACTGCAATAAAACACTGTCCTTGCCCCGAAATTCCTTAGTGGAACCCTAGCTGCAGTGAAGAATCCAAAGAATTGGGAGATTCGATTTATAATGCAGGGCAGCAGGAGATAAGAGCTTCAAACGGGACAAAGATCTGGGAGTGTAGGCAACTATGTATTAGTTCTGCGGAAACTGGCATTTTAGTAAATATAGCCTCCTCAGCTTCCCGCAAATACAGCCACTAAAAGTCGGAGCATCTGAAGATGTGTAAAACAGATACACATACACATACACCCAGCCTGGTCATAAGCACAAGGAGAGTTTGTTAAGATATTGAAATAACATATTTGCTGTTTGATTTGCTCTAAATGATAAAAGAAAATACTTCAATATAGCTTTCATCTTATCGTGTATGGATGAAAGTAGCAAACAATGTATCAAAAAATACACCCACAAAATGATATAATAATGAGCAATAAGGAAAGCGTCAGAGATGGATCTGCAACAGCCAATTAGAAATGGCTAGCTAGTGCTGGCAATTGTCATCTTCACAATCACTATTTGTATCACCATGATCCTTTTATTGCTATTGACAGGGATATCTGTGGCTCTGTGTAGACTTGTCTCAATTTGCAATTATGGGAACATGCAGTTATTGTGCTCAGTCTGCATTTCTCCTCCCTCCATTCTGCCTTTGCAAACACAAGGTGTCGTAAGTAGCAAATCTAATGTAGGCATAAGGGGCCTATTTATCATTAAATATTTGCGTCAAATTCTGCTGTGATCCCTTCATTTCCGACAGCAGCGGCATCCCCCATAGGTTTTGAAGGGGTATGTGATGCTGTCAGATTTACCAAGCTTGGCCCCCACAGCTAAGGAAACAGGCATACACCCAACTCAACATGAGCTTGTAAGTATCTGTAGGAGAAATAGCAGCCCTTCTACCTTATCTTAGGTATCTTATGTTGCACACCGGCCTATTGCATAAAATGTATTAGGTCCCTACCACTGTGGGAAATCAGTGTGGAGAGACTAGAGATGAGCGGGTTCGGTTTCTCTGAATCCGAACCCGCCAGAACTTCATGTTTTTTTTCACGGGTCCGAGCGACTCGGATCTTCCCGCCTTGCTCGGTTAACCCGAGCGCGCCCGAACGTCATCATGACGCTGTCGGATTCTCGCGAGGCTCGGATTCTATCGCGAGACTCGGATTCTATATAAGGAGCCGCGCGTCGCCGCCATTTTCACACGTGCATTGAGATTGATAGGGAGAGGACGTGGCTGGCGTCCTCTCCATTTAGATTATAAGAGACTGAGAGAGATTTACTGGAGCTGACTAGGAGGAGTACTGTTACTGTAGAAGTGTAGAGACTGAGTGGAGAGAGTTTACTAGTGAGGACAGTGCAGTTTACTTTATAATCCGTTCTCTGCCTGAAAAAAGCGATACACAGCACACAGTGACTCAGTCACATACCATATCTGTGTGCACTGCTCAGGCTCAGGCCAGTGTGCTGCATCATCTATTATCTATATATAATATTATATATATCTGTCTGACTGCTCAGCTCACACAGCTTATAATTGTGGGGGAGACTGGGGAGCACTACTGCAGTGCCAGTTATAGGTTATAGCAGGAGCCAGGAGTACATAATATATTATATAGTGAGTGACCACCAGACACACAGTGCAGTTTATTTAATATATCCGTTCTCTGCCTGAAAAAAGCGATACACACAGTGACTCAGTCAGTCACATACCATATCTGTGTGCACTGCTCAGGCTCAGGCCAGTGTGCTGCATCATCTATTATCTATATATAATATTATATATATCTGTCTGACTGCTCAGCTCACACAGCTTATAATTGTGGGGGAGACTGGGGAGCACTACTGCAGTGCCAGTTATAGGTTATAGCAGGAGCCAGGAGTACATAATATATTATATAGTGAGTGACCACCAGACACACAGTGCAGTTTATTTAATATATCCGTTCTCTGCCTGAAAAAAGCGATACACACAGTGACTCAGTCAGTCACATACCATATCTGTGTGCACTGCTCAGGCTCAGGCCAGTGTGCTGCATCATCTATATATATTATATATCTGTCTGACTGCTCAGCTCACACAGCTTATAATTGTGGGGGAGACTGGGGAGCACTACTGCAGTGCCAGTTATAGGTTATAGCAGGAGCCAGGAGTACATAATATATTATATAGTGAGTGACCACCAGACACACAGTGCAGTTTATTTAATATATCCGTTCTCTGCCTGAAAAAAGCGATACACACAGTGACTCAGTCAGTCACATACCATATCTGTGTGCACTGCTCAGGCTCAGGCCAGTGTGCTGCATCATCTATTATATATCTGTCTGACTGCTCAGCTCACACAGCTTATAATTGTGGGGGAGACTGGGGAGCACTACTGCAGTGCCAGTTATAGGTTATAGCAGGAGCCAGGAGTACATATTATATTAAAATTAAACAGTGCACACTTTTGCTGCAGGAGTGCCACTGCCAGTGTGACTGACCAGTGACCTGACCACACTGACCACCAGTATAGTTAGTAGTATACTTATATTGTGATTGCCTGAAAAAGTTAAACACTCGTCGTGTGACTTCACTTGTGTGTTTTTTTTTTTTTTATTCTATAAAAATAAAACTCATTCTGCTGACAGACAGTGTCCAGCAGGTCCGTCATTATATAATATATAATATATACCTGTCCGGCTGCAGTAGTGATATATATATATTTTTTATATCATTTATCATCCAGTCGCAGCAGACACAGTACGGTAGTTCACGGCTGTGGCTACCTCTGTGTCTCTGCACTCGGCAGGCAGTCCGTCCATAATTGTAATACCACCTAACCGTGGATTTTTTTCATTCTTCTTTATACATACATAGTTACATAGACATCTTCTCTTTATCAACCAGTCTATATTAGCTGCAGACACAGTACAGTACGGTAGTTCACGGCTGTGGCTACCTCTGTGTCTGCACTCGGCAGGCAGTCCGTCCATAATTGTATACCACCTAACCGTGGTTTTTTTTTCATTCTTCTTTATACATACATAGTTACATAGACATCTTCTCTTTATCAACCAGTCTATATTAGCTGCAGACACAGTACAGTACGGTAGTTCACGGCTGTGGCTACCTCTGTGTCTGCACTCGGCAGGCAGTCCGTCCATAATTGTATACCACCTAACCGTGGATTTTTTTCAGTCTTCTTTATACATACATAGTTACATAGACATCTTCTCTTTATCAACCAGTCTATATTAGCTGCAGACACAGTACAGTACGGTAGTTCACGGCTGTGGCTACCTCTGTGTCTGCAGTCGGCAGGCAGTCCATAATTGTATACTAGTATCCATCTCCATTGTTTACCTGAGGTGCCTTTTAGTTGTGCCTATTAAAATATGGAGAACAAAAATGTTGAGGTTCCAAAATTAGGGAAAGATCAAGATCCACTTCCACCTCGTGCTGAAGCTGCTGCCACTAGTCATGGCCGAGACGATGAAATGCCAGCAACGTCGTCTGCCAAGGCCGATGCCCAATGTCATAGTACAGAGCATGTCAAATCCAAAACACCAAATATCAGAAAAAAAAGGACTCCAAAACCTAAAATAAAATTGTCGGAGGAGAAGCGTAAACTTGCCAATATGCCATTTACCACACGGAGTGGCAAGGAACGGCTGAGGCCCTGGCCTATGTTCATGGCTAGTGGTTCAGCTTCACATGAGGATGGAAGCACTCAGCCTCTCGCTAGAAAAATGAAAAGACTCAAGCTGGCAAAAGCAGCACAGCAAAGAACTGTGCATTCTTCGAAATCCCAAATCCACAAGGAGAGTCCAATTGTGTCGGTTGCGATGCCTGACCTTCCCAACACTGGACGTGAAGAGCATGCGCCTTCCACCATTTGCACGCCCCCTGCAAGTGCTGGAAGGAGCACCCGCAGTCCAGTTCCTGATAGTCAGATTGAAGATGTCAGTGTTGAAGTACACCAGGATGAGGAGGATATGGGTGTTGCTGGCGCTGGGGAGGAAATTGACCAGGAGGATTCTGATGGTGAGGTGGTTTGTTTAAGTCAGGCACCCGGGGAGACACCTGTTGTCCGTGGGAGGAATATGGCCGTTGACATGCCAGGTGAAAATACCAAAAAAATCAGCTCTTCGGTGTGGAGGTATTTCACCAGAAATGCGGACAACAGGTGTCAAGCCGTGTGTTCCCTTTGTCAAGCTGTAATAAGTAGGGGTAAGGACGTTAACCACCTCGGAACATCCTCCCTTATACGTCACCTGCAGCGCATTCATAATAAGTCAGTGACAAGTTCAAAAACTTTGGGTGACAGCGGAAGCAGTCCACTGACCAGTAAATCCCTTCCTCTTGTAACCAAGCTCACGCAAACCACCCCACCAACTCCCTCAGTGTCAATTTCCTCCTTCCCCAGGAATGCCAATAGTCCTGCAGGCCATGTCACTGGCAATTCTGACGAGTCCTCTCCTGCCTGGGATTCCTCCGATGCATCCTTGCGTGTAACGCCTACTGCTGCTGGCGCTGCTGTTGTTGCCGCTGGGAGTCGATGGTCATCCCAGAGGGGAAGTCGTAAGCCCACTTGTACTACTTCCAGTAAGCAATTGACTGTTCAACAGTCCTTTGCGAGGAAGATGAAATATCACAGCAGTCATCCTACTGCAAAGCGGATAACTGAGGCCTTGACAACTATGTTGGTGTTAGACGTGCGTCCGGTATCCGCCGTTAGTTCACAGGGAACTAGACAATTTATTGAGGCAGTGTGCCCCCGTTACCAAATACCATCTAGGTTCCACTTCTCTAGGCAGGCGATACCGAGAATGTACACGGACGTCAGAAAAAGACTCACCAGTGTCCTAAAAAATGCAGTTGTACCCAATGTCCACTTAACCACGGACATGTGGACAAGTGGAGCAGGGCAGGGTCAGGACTATATGACTGTGACAGCCCACTGGGTAGATGTATGGACTCCCGCCGCAAGAACAGCAGCGGCGGCACCAGTAGCAGCATCTCGCAAACGCCAACTCTTTCCTAGGCAGGCTACGCTTTGTATCACCGCTTTCCAGAATACGCACACAGCTGAAAACCTCTTACGGCAACTGAGGAAGATCATCGCGGAATGGCTTACCCCAATTGGACTCTCCTGTGGATTTGTGGCATCGGACAACGCCAGCAATATTGTGTGTGCATTAAATATGGGCAAATTCCAGCACGTCCCATGTTTTGCACATACCTTGAATTTGGTGGTGCAGAATTTTTTAAAAAACGACAGGGGCGTGCAAGAGATGCTGTCGGTGGCCAGAAGAATTGCGGGACACTTTCGGCGTACAGGCACCACGTACAGAAGACTGGAGCACCACCAAAAACTACTGAACCTGCCCTGCCATCATCTGAAGCAAGAAGTGGTAACGAGGTGGAATTCAACCCTCCATATGCTTCAGAGGTTGGAGGAGCAGCAAAAGGCCATTCAAGCCTATACAATTGAGCACGATATAGGAGGTGGAATGCACCTGTCTCAAGTGCAGTGGAGAATGATTTCAACGTTGTGCAAGGTTCTGATGCCCTTTGAACTTGCCACACGTGAAGTCAGTTCAGACACTGCCAGCCTGAGTCAGGTCATTCCCCTCATCAGGCTTTTGCAGAAGAAGCTGGAGGCATTGAAGAAGGAGCTAAAAGGGAGCGATTCCGCTAGGCATGTGGGACTTGTGGATGCAGCCCTTAATTCGCTTAACAAGGATTCACGGGTGGTCAATCTGTTGAAATCAGAGCACTACATTTTGGCCACCGTGCTCGATCCTAGATTTAAAGCCTACCTTGGATCTCTCTTTCCGGCAGACACAAGTCTGCTGGGGTTGAAAGACCTGCTGGTGACAAAATTGTCAAGTCAAGCGGAACGCGACCTGTCAACATCTCCTCCTTCACATTCTCCCGCAACTGGGGGTGCGAGGAAAAGGCTCAGAATTCCGAGCCCACCCGCTGGCGGTGATGCAGGGCAGTCTGGAGCGACTGCTGATGCTGACATCTGGTCCGGACTGAAGGACCTGACAACGATTACGGACATGTCGTCTACTGTCACTGCATATGATTCTCTCAACATTGATAGAATGGTGGAGGATTATATGAGTGACCGCATCCAAGTAGGCACGTCACACAGTCCGTACTTATACTGGCAGGAAAAAGAGGCAATTTGGAGGCCCTTGCACAAACTGGCTTTATTCTACCTAAGTTGCCCTCCCACAAGTGTGTACTCCGAAAGAGTGTTTAGTGCCGCCGCTCACCTTGTCAGCAATCGGCGTACGAGGTTACATCCAGAAAATGTGGAGAAGATGATGTTCATTAAAATGAATTATAATCAATTCCTCCGCGGAGACATTGACCAGCAGCAATTGCCTCCACAAAGTACACAGGGAGCTGAGATGGTGGATTCCAGTGGGGACGAATTGATAATCTGTGAGGAGGGGGATGTACACGGTGATATATCGGAGGGTGAAGATGAGGTGGACATCTTGCCTCTGTAGAGCCAGTTTGTGCAAGGAGAGATTAATTGCTTCTTTTTTGGGGGGGGTCCAAACCAACCCGTCATATCAGTCACAGTCGTGTGGCAGACCCTGTCACTGAAATGATGGGTTGGTTAAAGTGTGCATGTCCTGTTTTGTTTATACAACATAAGGGTGGGTGGGAGGGCCCAAGGACAATTCCATCTTGCACCTCTTTTTTCTTTTCTTTTTCTTTGCATCATGTGCTGATTGGGGAGGGTTTTTTGGAAGGGACATCCTGCGTGACACTGCAGTGCCACTCCTAGATGGGCCCGGTGTTTGTGTCGGCCACTAGGGTCGCTAATCTTACTCACACAGTCAGCTACCTCATTGCGCCTCTTTTTTTCTTTGCGTCATGTGCTGTTTGGGGAGGGTTTTTTGGAAGGGACATCCTGCGTGACACTGCAGTGCCACTCCTAGATGGGCCCGGTGTTTGTGTCGGCCACTAGGGTCGCTAATCTTACTCACACAGCTACCTCATTGCGCCTCTTTTTTTCTTTGCGTCATGTGCTGTTTGGGGAGGGTTTTTTGGAAGGGACATCCTGCGTGACACTGCAGTGCCACTCCTAGATGGGCCCGGTGTTTGTGTCGGCCACTAGGGTCGCTAATCTTACTCACACAGCTACCTCATTGCGCCTCTTTTTTTCTTTGCGTCATGTGCTGTTTGGGGAGGGTTTTTTGGAAGGGCCATCCTGCGTGACACTGCAGTGCCACTCCTAGATGGGCCCGGTGTTTGTGTCGGCCACTAGGGTCGCTAATCTTACTCACACAGCTACCTCATTGCGCCTCTTTTTTTCTTTGCGTCATGTGCTGTTTGGGGAGGGTTTTTTGGAAGGGACATCCTGCGTGACACTGCAGTGCCACTCCTAGATGGGCCCGGTGTTTGTGTCGGCCACTAGGGTCGCTTATCTTACTCACACAGCGACCTCGGTGCAAATTTTAGGACTAAAAATAATATTGTGAGGTGTGAGGTATTCAGAATAGACTGAAAATGAGTGTAAATTATGGTTTTTGAGGTTAATAATACTTTGGGATCAAAATGACCCCCAAATTCTATGATTTAAGCTGTTTTTTAGTGTTTTTTGAAAAAAACACCCGAATCCAAAACACACCCGAATCCGACAAAAAAAATTCGGTGAGGTTTTGCCAAAACGCGTTCGAACCCAAAACACGGCCGCGGAACCGAACCCAAAACCAAAACACAAAACCCGAAAAATTTCAGGCGCTCATCTCTAGGAGAGACTCACTTTTCAGGATCCAGGAGCCTGGCCCTTTTCCCATCAGGGAAAATATAAAATAGCTGTCTTCATATTTTAGCGGAAATATGATTTATTTTTATGTCCATTCTAATTTGCATATTTACAATAATATATTAATAAAAAAATATTGCAAGGCATTAAAGAAAAGTGTGTTTTCTCCTTTCATTTAATTTGGTATTGGGAATGATAAGGCACAGTGCACCCTCAACTTTATAGCATTACCTTTATAACACCTGGATCTTAGCATGAGTAACAAGCCTCGATAAATGCTGCTAATTCTTGTTTAACATAAATTAATTAATTGAATTAACTATGAATTATATATTCATAAAATTAATCTGACATATGTCTTCTAGGAAAAATGGATCAGGCTAAGTGCTATGGAATAAAAGTATTTTTTCATGTGGCCACAAGATTTTTTTTATTAACCGTTTTTTTTATATTGTTCGGAACCTTTGTAGAGGTGCCAATACACTTAGCTTATCCAGTGACCAAAGTGATAGTTATAATAGAAGACTATTTTGGACCCATCATTTGTGTCACTAGCTATTTTTTCTCTTTCTTCAGCACCTTCCCATCTCCCTTAACCATCTCCCTCTATTCCTCTCTTGTCTCCCTATTGTGCAGTGTTTTTTTTTTTTTTTTAACTCTCCAATGAACCCTCCTTTCTGCCCAGGCACATTGTCCCATCTCTCTCTCTCTGATTACCCCTCCATTTTGCCCTGGCACCTTGTCCACTCTCTTCTCATTATCTTTTTGTGACCACTCCTCTCTCTCTCTCTCTCTCTCTCTCTCTCTCTCTCTACTGGGACACTTCATCTGTGCCTTCTACCTTGTGCCCTCTCCTCTCTATCTCTCTCCTGGAACCCCTTAGCTGTGTAATTTTATTAATTTTGCATGTTTAATTAAATTTGTTCAAATACTCCTTTATGTGCTTTCCCTATAATATATATTGAGTATAATGTGTCTTAATAAATGTAGTTGGGTGCAATCTGCTGAGTTGTGTAAAAATCTCTTATGTTTCTTTGCAACTGCAATTACATTTTGGTACCCATCAATAAAATAGCATGGCATTGGTAACTTTGGGTTCCACTTTATTGATAGAGGCCTGATATATTGAGAGCTATACCATTCTTATCACAACCAAGTCCCCTGCTATTCCTTTAGAAACCATTAATTAATGCCTAATAGACTTGGGTCTTGTGTCGCCTTTCTCCTTAGAGATGGTAATGATGAAACTGTAACTTTGGATATTATCCAATTTCCTAAACTTTCTGTTTTGAGAATTCCATGGCTTTAAAAACACAACCACAGTTTCTGCTGGCTTACTAAGGAGTTATTGTCCCCTTCTGAGGATTGCAATCTCCATTGTCTGACCATTTTAGTCTGTTATCGTGGTTTCTGTTGTGATGTATTCCTAAGCTATCTCAGGACCATATCTAGACTACATTGATGTGCTTAATATTGTTACATGCAAGAAACGATCCCATAGATTTATATCAAGAGTTGCAATTCCATTTGAGCATATCTATTCCCTGCCTGAACCTTAACTGTTAACCCTACTGGAATATTTTAATGATAACCTTCTGCAAAACCTTTATTAAAAACCATTATCATCAACGTCAACCACTAACCTTTATTTCAGAGTTTCTTGAAGGACAGATATTCACTAATAATTGTACCTAAGGGGTAGGATATTTGCTGGTGATGACTGAAAGACATCATATCATATTTGGTGATCCCTTTGAACTGGCCAACGCTCAGGCTACTTTCCAGTATATTTCGATGATGTGTTCCAGGATGTTCTTGATTAAGTTGTGATCTTTTTACTTGATAATTGACTTGTATATTCCAGTTCCTATTATGAACACATGATAAATGTTAGAATAGTCTAAGAGCAGCTAGGAACTCATAACCTATATTTGAAATTTAAAAGGGCATTTTCAAAACCTAGCATATAAACTTCCTGGAGAACATTGTATGTGCTCATGAATTAAGGACAGATGGGCATTAATGGAATGACAGGTGCCTCGGGATCTGTAGGCAGTGCAGAGTTTCCTAGGATTGACTAATTATTAAAAACACTTTATCAAAATATATTCTAAAATGACTCAGTTATTTCAGGGTTAACCCAGAAAGGTGCACTGTTCCATTGGATGATGTTAGCTCAAGAAGGTTTTAAGCAACTTAAGAAGACTTTGCAAACAGCTCTAATCCTAGCTCATCCGGATTCCATTTGACTGTCCATCTAGATGTTGATACTTCAGTGGGAGCAGTACTGTCATAAGGGAAAGGGATACTTGCTTCATCCCTGCACATTCTTTTCCAAGAAATGAACACCTATGGAGTGTGACTTTCTTGATAGGCAGAGTATTTCTCAAAAGGAAGAGTATTGCCTATCGAAAAAGTCACAAGAAGTGACGAAACACGTCTAGGACTCCCTGCATCAGTTGGTGAGCTGAGGATCGTACTACAAGCCACTGCTATCCAAAACTTCACAGTTGATGGTCCTGCATTTGGCCGCTGACAACCGGAACCAGCTACCGCCTCACACTTGGCTGCTGTCAGCCGGAGTCAACCGCTGCACTTATACGGCTGCCGCTACTATACAGCTGCATCACCCGAGGATGCTCGGGTAAGACTGTCTCCTCTCACCTACAAACAGGTCCCGGATAGCAGGGATAGAGTGAGTAACGGCTCCCAGCAACGGCTATTAATAATACAAGTGCTTATATCTACACTTAAGGACCGCCTGTGAATTACTAATAAAAGCTTTCGTTTGGATATATATCCTTTTAATTATTACAGTGGTTAATTTGGACCTCAGCCTCTAATTAACCCTGATAAATATCAGACAATTATTTACAATCTCTTAGCTGTTTTTTTCTGGACTGCAACCTAATGAGGAAAAAGGATACATGCATATACTGAGTTGTAACATATGTAGCAGAACCAGCTACTACACATTTGATTGCTACTTTTTTATATTTTATATTGTTACATGCATCTGTATTAGAGATTAGAGATGAGCGGGTTCGGTTCCTCGGAATCCAAACCCGCCCGAACTTCAGGTTTTTTTACACGGGTCCGAGCGACTCGGATCTTCCCTCCTTGCTCGGTTAACCCGAGCGCGCCCGAACGTCATCATCCCGCTGTCGGATTCTCACGAGGCTCGGATTCTATCGCGAGACTCGGATTCTATATAAGGAGCCGCGTGTCGCCGCCATTTTCACATGTGCATTGAGATTGATAGGGAGAGGACGTGGCTGGCGTCCTCTCCGTTTATAGAGAAGAGAGTGAGACTAGAGTAGAGAGAGACACAGTATTTACTTTAGTAATTTTGGGGAGCATTAGGAGGAGTACTACTACTTGCTGAAGTGATAGTGTGACTGTATATCTGACTTGTGGGGGAGACAGTGGGGAGCAGTTAGAGTCTGAGAGCAGGAGTACATATTTTAACGTACAGTGCACACTTTTGCTGCCAGAGTGCCACACTGCCATTGTGACCACACTGACCACCAGTATATATTGTGATTGTCTGCTTAGGAGTACTACTTGCAAGTTGCTGATAGTGTGACCAGTGACCTGACCACCAGTTTAATTAATCACCACCAGTTTAATATATATATATATATATATATATAATTGTATATAATATATATATAATTGTATACCACCTACCCGTGTTTTTTTTCTTTCTTTCTTCTTGATACATACTACTATAGTAGCTTACTGTAGCAGTCTGCGGTGCTGCTGAGCTGACAGTGTCCAGCAGGTCCGTCATCAGTCATTACATAATAAATATATATACCTGTCCGGCTGCAGTACTAGTGATATTATATATATATATATATATTAATTTCATCTCATTATCATCCAGTCTATATTAGCAGCAGACACAGTACGGTAGTCCACGGCTGTAGCTACCTCTGTGTCGGCAGTCGCTGGTCCATCCATAATTGTATACCACCTACCCGTGGTTTTTTTTTTTCTTTCTTCTTGATACATACTACTATAGTAGCTTACTGTAGCAGTCTGCGGTGCTGCTGAGCTGACAGTGTCCAGCAGGTCCGTCATCAGTCATTACATAATAAATATATATACCTGTCCGGCTGCAGTACTAGTGATATTATATATATATATATATATATATATATTAATTTCATCTCATTATCATCCAGTCTATATTAGCAGCAGACACAGTATGGTAGTCCACGGCTGTAGCTACCTCTGTGTCGGCAGTCGCTGGTCCATCCATAATTGTATACCACCTACCCGTGGTTTTTTTTTTCTTTCTTCTTGATACATACTACTATAGTAGCTTACTGTAGCAGTCTGCGGTGCTGCTGAGCTGACAGTGTCCAGCAGGTCCGTCATCAGTCATTACATAATAAATATATATACCTGTCCGGCTGCAGTACTAGTGATATTATATATATATATATTAATTTCATCTCATTATCATCCAGTCTATATTAGCAGCAGACACAGTACCGTAGCCCACGGCTGTAGCTACCTCTGTGTCGGCAGTCGCTGGTCCATCCATAATTGTATACTTGACTGAAGGACCTGACAACGATTACGGACATGTCGTCTACTGTCACTGCATATGATTCTCTCCCCATTGAAAGAATGGTGGAGGATTATATGAGTGACCGCATCCAAGTAGGCACGTCAGACAGTCCGTACTTATACTGGCAGGAAAAAGAGGCAATTTGGAGGCCCTTGCACAAACTGGCTTTATTCTACCTAAGTTGCCCTCCCACAAGTGTGTACTCCGAAAGAGTGTTTAGTGCCGCCGCTCACCTTGTCAGCAATCGGCGTACGAGGTTACTTCCAGAAAATGTGGAGAAGATGATGTTCATTAAAATGAATTATAATCAATTCCTCCGTGGAGACATTGACCAGCAGCAATTGCCTCCACAAAGTACACAGGGAGCTGAGATGGTGGATTCCAGTGGGGACAAATTGATAATCTGTGAGGAGCGGGATGTACACGGTGATATATCGGAGGATGATGATGAGGTGGACATCTTGCCTCTGTAGAGCCAGTTTGTGCAAGGAGAGATTAATTGCTTCTTTTTTGGTGGGGGTCCAAACCAACCCGTCATTTCAGTCACAGTCGTGTGGCAGACCCTGTCACTGAAATGATGGGTTGGTTAAAGTGTGCATGTCCTGTTTATACAACATAAGGGTGGGTGGGAGGGCCCAAGGACAATTCCATCTTGCACCTCTTTTTTCTTTCATTTTTATTTGCGTCATGTGCTGTTTGGGGAGTGTTTTTTGGAAGGGCCATCCTGCGTGACACTGCAGTGCCACTCCTAGATGGGCCAGGTGTTTGTGTCGGCCACTAGGGTCGCTTAGCTTACTCACACAGCTACCTCATTGCGCCTCTTTTTTTCTTCTTTGCGTCATGTGCTGTTTGGGGAGTGTTTTTTGGAAGGGCCATCCTGCGTGACACTGCAGTGCCACTCCTAGATGGGCCAGGTGTTTGTGTCGGCCACTAGGGTCGCTTATCTTACTCACACAGCTACCTCATTGCGCCTCTTTTTTTCTTTGCGTCATGTGCTGTTTGGGGAGTGTTTTTTGGAAGGGCCATCCTGCGTGACACTGCAGTGCCACTCCTAGATGGGCCGGGTGTTTGTGTCGGCCACTAGGGTTGCTTAGCTTACTCACACAGCTACCTCATTGCGCCTCTTTTTTTCTTTGCGTCATGTGCTGTTTGGGGAGTGTTTTTTGGAAGGGCCATCCTGCGTGACACTGCAGTGCCACTCCTAGATGGGCCAGGTGTTTGTGTCGGCCACTAGGGTCGCTTATCTTACTCACACAGCTACCTCATTGCGCCTCTTTTTTTCTTTGTGTCATGTGCTGTTTGGGGAGTGTTTTTTGGAAGGGCCATCCTGCGTGACACTGCAGTGCCACTCCTAGATGGGCCAGGTGTTTGTGTCGGCCACTAGGGTCGCTTATCTTACTCACACAGCTACCTCATTGCGCCTCTTTTTTTCTTTGCGTCATGTGCTGTTTGGGGAGTGTTTTTTGGAAGGGCCATCCTGCGTGACACTGCAGTGCCACTCCTAGATGGGCCAGGTGTTTGTGTCGGCCACTAGGGTCGCTTAGCTTACTCACACAGCTACCTCATTGCGCCTCTTTTTTTCTTTGCGTCATGTGCTGTTTGGGGAGTGTTTTTTGGAAGGGCCATCCTGCGTGACACTGCAGTGCCACTCCTAGATGGGCCAGGTGTTTGTGTCGGCCACTAGGGTCGCTTAGCTTAGTCATCCAGCGACCTCGGTGCAAATTTTAGGACTAAAAATAATATTGTGAGGTGTGAGGTATTCAGAATAGACTGAAAATGAGTGGAAATTATGGTTTTTGAGGTTAATAATACTTTGGGATCAAAATGACCCCCAAATTCTATGATTTAAGCTGTTTTTTAGTGTTTTTTGAAAAAAAACACCCGAATCCAAAACACACCCGAATCCGACAAAAAAAATTCGGTGAGGTTTTGCCAAAACGCGGTCGAACCCAAAACACGGCCGCGGAACCGAACCCAAAACCAAAACACAAAACCCGAAAAATTTCAAGTGCACATCTCTATTAGAGATGTGCGGCGGGCACTTTTAGTGTTTTGGTTTTGGTTCCATCCTCGTGTTTTGGATCTGGATTGGTTTTGCATAAACCACCCTTTCGTGTTTTAGTTTTGGATCTGGATGATTTTTGAAAAACACATAAAAAAAGTTAAAATCACAGAATTTGGGGGTAATTTTGATCCTACAGTATTATTAACATTCAATTCCACTCATTTCCAGTCTATTCTGAACACCTCACACCATTGTTTTTAGGACAAAAGGTTGCACCGAGGTGGCTGTATGACTAAGCTAAGCGACACAAATGTGTGGCACAAACACCTGGCCCATCTAGGAGTGGCACTGCAGTTGCAGACAGGATGGCACTTAAAAAAACTAGGCCCCAAACAGCACATCATGCAAAGAAGTAAAAGCGGTGCAATAAGGTCGCTGGATGACTAAGCTAAGCGACACAAGTGTGCGGCACAAACACCTGGCCCATCTAGGAGTGGCACTGCAGTTGCAGACAGGATGGCACTATTGAAAAACTAGGCCCCAAACAGCACATCATGCAAAGAAGAAAAAGAGGTGCAATGAGGTAGCTGTATGCAGAGGTGTAGCTAGGTTGCACCGAGGTGGCTGTATGACTAAGCTAAGCGACACAAGTGTGCGGCACAAACAACATGGGATGTGCTGGAATTTGCCCAGATGTAATACACACACAATATTGGTGGCACAGGAGAATGTACCCCTAAACCACAAACACTCATGGCAAAGCCTGTATAATTAATTTGGATAAAAATAACCCTTTTATTTGGAGCCAGAGCTGGCTCTAGGCATAGGCAAACTAGGCATTGCCTAGGGCATTTGGTATGTGTAGGGACACCAGCAGCTTCTGCTGATTAAAATGATATGCAGCATGCCTATATTCTGTGTGCGACTGCGACTGTATCTGCATACGAAATGCTACGTTACAGTGTATTCTTGGAAATCACTGTAACGTAGCATTTCGTATGCAGATACAGTCACAGTCGCACACAGAATATAGGCATGCTGCATATCATTTTAATCAGCAGAAGCTGCTTGTGGATCATATTCAAATAGTAATGCAAACAAGATGAATTTTCATTAAAAAAAGGCGCTCGATGTTAGCAGAGCTGCCAGTTGACTCACGCCAGGCATCTCCTGCTGCATGGTATATTGAGGCAAGATGTATGAGGACACATCTATATCCAAGCAGAGGCAGAGGCCACAGTGTTAGCAGCCATGTGAGTGCTGTGTGCGGGTGGGTTGGTTGTGCAATAGTGTTCGGCATATGTGTAAGGGGCATTATGTGTGTCATGTGTATAAATGCATTAATAATGTGCGGAAAATGTGTAAGGGGTACTATGTGTGTCATTATGTGTATAAGTGCACTAATCATGTGCAGCATATGTGAAAGGGACATTGTGTGTTTCATTATGTGTATAAGGGCATTAATAATGTGCGGCATATGTGTAAAGGACATTATGTGTATAGGGGCATTAATAAAGGTTGGCAAAATGTGTAAGGTGCATTATGTTTTTAAGGACATTAATAATGTGTGTCATATGTGTAAGGGGCATTACTGTGTAGTATTATGTATAAATGCATTACTAATGTGTGGCATTATGTGTATAAGGTGCTCTACTGTGCAGCGTAACATATAGAAAGGGCACTACTGTGTGGTCTAATGTGGATAAAGAGCAATATGGTGTGATGTAATGTGAAATAGGAGCACTACTGTGAGGTATAATGTTTATAAGGTAAATAGGTACTGCTGTGTGATATAACGTCAATTAGGGACACTGTTGCATAATAAAATGTGAATCAAGTGTGGTGTAATTTGAACTGGGGGTACTATTGTGTGACCATGCCCCTTCCTAGCAAGATCACACCCCTTTTTGGGTGCACTCTGTTCCTATTTAAAATATAGGGGTTAGGAACACCAAAATGAGGACTGCTATGGGTGAGGGGTGATGGTGCTGGGAAAGGTGTGCTGGGTCAGAGGCGGAACTAGCGGCGGTGCTAGGGGGCACCAGCCAAAATCTTGCCTAGGGCATCATATTGGTTAGGGCCGGCTCTGTTTGCAACTATTATAATAATATGCAGCACAGGCGAGCGTACCCCTACACCATACAGGGCAAACCCTGTGAAAATTGTATTTGGATTAAATGTTAATAACCCCTTTATTTGGAGTAAATAATATGCAGCACAGGACACTACCACTGGTTTGATGCAGGACAACACAGCGACACTGTAAGGGACTCTTCATACAGCAGCACTGGACATATGGCAGCAGAGGACACCACCACTGTGACTGGTCACTGGACTGACTGATGCACAGGACACTACCACTGGTCTGATGCAGGACAACACAGCGACACTGTAAGGGACTTATTATACAGCAGCACTGGACATATGGCAGCAGAGGACACCACCACTGTGACTGGTCACTGGACTGACTGATGCACAGGACACTACCACTGGTCTGATGCAGGACAACACAGCAACACTGTAAGGGACTTATTATACAGCAGCACTGGACATATGGCAGCAGAGGACACCACCACTGTGACGTTTTGCCTCGTTCTGGTTTCCGAGTCAGCTGGGAAAACACGAGCTGGGCTCAGATCCGGCCTCGGCAGGTGAAGTTCGATAGGGTTCGGTTCTCTGAGAACTGAACCCGGTCATCTCTAATCTGTATTTGTTTGCTTTGTCTGTCTCCAGCAATGAGTATTTTTAATGCCTTATTGTGTGTATAATAAATATGTATTAATCAGGAACCACCGGCATTTCTGACATTAATTATTGGTTCTCTAGCGCGACCCCTTATATTTGTTTTTAGTCTTCTCTGTGACTCAACCTGACCTGTTTTTAAACGGGTTATTGCTTGGGTTTTTTTTTTTTTTGCTTTTTTGAAAATCATGCACTTGAAACCTCTCCCCTGTACAAATCCTGCATTTGGAACCCCTCCCCTGTACAAATCCTGCATTTGACCCTGCTTCTAGTTAGCATGGAAATAGTTGTGTAAGGTACATTATATCTGTGTTTGGTGTCTCACTTATCTCTTTTCTATATCTTCAACACTTAAACTTACAGTATGTTTGCTTGTGGTGAACATTTAATTTACAATTTATTACAATGCTTCCATTATTAAATCCTGTGTTACATTGAAGAAAAAATTTGTTCAGTAGCTGGTAAATTCCCACTGCCCATTAATCAATCAATCAATCAATCAATCAATCAATCAATCAATCAATCAATCTATACAACATGCATAGTAAAGGTCATGTCCCATTTTATCATCTTTAAGCAATTTATAAATTGTCCATGTTCTTACTTTTCAATTTCCTGTAGAGTGTAAGTGGTCTATTCATAGAGCAAAGAAAACCCTTTTATGGATGATGTGCTGCAATATAAGGGGCTTTCTTCCCTTCATGGCCGCAGTACAGATTAGTCTCCAGGATCATGGAGGACAGTATGTTTTTGGAGACCCACACATGCGCACTAGAGTTTAGTCTCTGGGAACATGGCGGGAACCATGTTTTCGGAGACCCGCACATGCGCACTACTTATTAGTCTCTGGGAGCACTGCAGGTGAATCTGCATTATGGCCCTCATTCCGAGTTGTTCGCTCGCTAGCTGCTTTTAGCAGCCGTGCAAACGCTAAGCCGCCGCCCTCTGGGAGTGTATCTTAGCTTAGCAGAAGTGCGAACGAAAGGATCGCAGCACTGCTACAAAAAAAAAATTGTGCAGTTTCTGAGCAGGTCCAGACCTACTCCTAGCTTGCGATAACTTCAGACTGTTTAGTTCCTGTTTTGACGTCACGAACACGGCCTGCGTTCGGCCAGCAATGCCTGCGTTTCCCCAGGCACGTCTGCGTTTGTATCTGACACGCCTGCGTTTTTCCACACACTCCCCGAACATGGTCAGTTGCCTCCCAGAAACACCCACTTCCTGTCAATCACTCTGCGGCGAGCAGTGCGACTGAAAAGCGTCGCTATACCTTGTGTGAAACTACTTCGGGTGTTGTGAAAGTACGTCGCGGGTGCGCATTGCACCGCATACGCATGCGCAAAAGTGCCATTTTTTTGCCTGATCGCTGCGCAGCGACCGAAAACAGCTAGCGAACAACTCGGAATGACCACCTGTGTACTATAGACTTTATTTTCAGTCACAGTAATAAAGCACATATAAATGTATTTGGAAATTAGTGTGTGCAAGCCATCTCGTCTTAGAAATTTAATAAAGTTCATAAATACTTATTTTTTTCTGATTAAGAAATTTTATTAATAAATCCATTACTTCCTCTTTTAAAAAAAAATCTTTTAGCAATTTTCAGCAATTGCATTCAGATCATGCCCGATATGTATTGTCATTCAGGCCAGGGTTTAGCAAAGTGAATTTTCTTTTAATCGACATTTTTTAATTGCATTTTTGTACAGTTTGCAAAATCTAAAAGACAAAACTGTATATAAACCTTAATTAAAGCCACCTATCATTAAACCTCTATGCTGGTTCTGAGAATTTAGACAAATATAAAGCATTCAATGCATAAAGTGCTGTTTGTGAAACTGCAAAACAAAGATTTTTCAGACATGATTCTGATAGGTGTTATTACTGTAGGTTTCCTCAGTTCTATCCAAACAGCTTAACCGTACAGCAACTTCATACATCATCTATGAGTATCTAACTTTCAAAGTCTCCCATATCTAGGCTAGGGGAAATCAGCACTCGTATTGCTTCCAAAACCCCTTTGTTGCAGATACTGACATAGGAAGATACCGCAATCTATTGTGACATAGGGGGTAATTCCAAGTTGATCGCAGCAGGAAATTTTTTAGCAGTTGGGCAAAACCATGGCCCTCATTCCGAGTTGTTCGCTCGCTAGCTGCTTTTAGCAGCATTGCACACGCTAAGCCGCCGCCCTCTGGGAGTGAATCTTAGCATAGCAGAATTGCGAACGAAAGATTAGCAGAATTGCGAATAGAAATTTCATAGCAGTTTCTGAGTAGCTCCAGACTTACTCCTACATTGCGATCAGTTCAGTCAGATTAGTTCCTGGTTTGACGTCACAAACACACCCAGCGTTCGCCCAGACACTCCCCCATTTCTTCAGACACTCCCGCATTTTTTCCAGAAATGCCAGCGTTTTTTCGCACACTCCCAGAAAACGGGCAGTTTCCGCCCAGAAACACCCACTTCCTGTCAATCACACTCCGATCACCAGATCGATGAAAAATCCTCGTTATGCCGTGAGTAAAATACCTAACTTTTGTGTAAAATAACTAAGCGCATGCGCTCTGCGAACCTTGCGCATGCGCAGTAAGCGACTAATCGCAATATAGTGAAAATCGGCAACGAGCGAACAACTCGGAATGACCCCCCATGTGCACTGCAGAGGGGGCAGATATAACATGTGCAGAGAGAGATAGATTTGGGTGGGGTGAGTTCAATCTGCAATCTAAATTGCAGTGTAAAAATAAAGCAGCCAGTATTTACCCTGCACAGAAACAAAATAACCCACCCAAATCTAACTCTCTCTGCAAATGTTATATCTACCCCCCCCCCCCCCCCCCTGCAGTGCACATGGTTTTGCCCAACTGCTAAAAAATCTCCTGCTGCGATCAACTTGGAATTACCCCCATAGGGGGTAATTCTGAGTTGATCGCAGCAGGAACTTTGTTAACAGTTGGGCAAAACCATGTGCACTGCAGGGGAGGCAGATATAACATGTGCAGAGAGAGTTAAATTTGGGTGGGCTATTTTGTTTCTGTGCAGGGTAAATACTGGCTGCTTTATTTTTACACTGCAATTTAAATTGCAGATTGAACACACCCAGAGCCGAATTAAGGGGGGTGCCCCGGGGGTCAGTACCCCGGGCCCCCCTGTTTTAAGGGCCCCCCCGGCCGAAGCTCTGCACCGATCTACAGGTTGCCGGGGCAGGAGGGATCCACGCTGTGCATGCGGCTTCCTCCCCCCTCCTCTCGGGCAGCACGGTCGGGGACTGAGTCAAGCAATCTCCAGC
Organism: Pseudophryne corroboree; assembly: GCF_028390025.1. Taxonomy (NCBI): domain Eukaryota; kingdom Metazoa; phylum Chordata; class Amphibia; order Anura; family Myobatrachidae; genus Pseudophryne; species Pseudophryne corroboree. The sequence goes on along the minus strand of NC_086444.1, from coordinate 142,865,334 downwards.
CTTCGCTGCTGCCAGGAGAGATGCTGCTGGCGAAAGAAGCTGGAGATTGCTTGACTCAGTCCCCGACCGTGCTGCCCGAGAGGAGGGGGGAGGAAGCCGCATGCACATCCGCACTCCTCCCCCGGCAGCGTGGATCCCTCATACCCCGGCAGCCTGGTGTCTTCTCTTCTCCCCCTGCTGCAGCGCGGCTCCCGTTGCCTGTGACCGCGGGAGGTGAGCAGCAGGGGGGGGGGGTTGTAACTGTGGGGGCTGGTGGTCCACTGGGGGGCCCTGCTGTCTTTGGTGCCCCGGGCCCCCCGAGGGCTTAATCCAGCCCTGAAAACACCACACCCAAATCTAACTCTCTCTGCACATGTTATATCTGTCCCCCCTGCAGTGCACATGGTGTTGCCCAACTGCTAACAAAGGCCCTCATTCCGAGTTGTTCGCTCGCAAGCTGCTTTTAGCAGCATTGCACACGCTAAGCCGCCGCCTACTGGGAGTGAATCTTAGCTTATCAAAATTGCGAACGAAAGATTAGCAGAATTGCGAATAGACACTTCTTAGCAGTTTCTGAGTAGCTCCAGACTTACTCGGCAACTGCGATCAGTTCAGTCAGTTTCGTTCCTGGTTTGACATCACAAACACACCCAGCGTTCGCCCAGACACTCCCCCGTTTCTTCAGACACTCCCGCGTCTTTCCCAGAAACGGCAGCGTTTTTTCACACACTCCCATAAAACGGCCAGTTTCCGCCCAGAAACACCCACTTCCTGTCAATCACATTACGATCACCAGAACGAAGAAAAAACCTCGTAATGCCGTGAGTAAAAAACCTAACTGCATAGCAAATTTACTTGGCGCAGTCGCACTGCGGACATTGCGCATGCGCATTAGCGACTAATCGCTCCATTGCGAAAAATTTTTTTTACAAGCGAACAACTCGGAATGACCACCAAAGTTCCTGCTGTGATTAACTCAGAATTATCCCCCATAGCCACATACAGTATCAGATGGAGGAATCTGGTGCCATAACTGGATAGGTATACAAATGCCCAGCCACTACTCCCTCATCCACATAAATCTCTCACCCAGAGCTGATTTACCATTAGTGCTTTTGATGCTAGGATGCTGAGGGGTAAATTTACTAAGATGGGAGTTCTATTTAAGATGGGATGTTGCCCATAGCAACCAATCAGATACCAGGTATTATATTCTAGTAGGTGCCAGATAAATGAGTAGTAGAATTTGATTGGTTGCTATGGGCAACATCCCATCTTAAATAGAACTCTCATCTTAGTAAATTTACCCCTGAGTGTCAGCGGGAATACGGAGAGGCAGACACACAGGGGTTAAAGTGTGTGTGTGGGGGGGGGGACGAGATAAAAATGAGTTCCACCACCTGCAATGAAAGGGGGAACTAGTTCCACCACCTCCTTTGTCCTGTACAGTAATTCCAGCAGAAAAACCTGCCCCATCACCTACATCAATAGAAGATGCAGGCGGCGCTAATGTTACTGATGAGCTGCAGCCATCTCTTTCTTACCCAGGTCCTGGTGGCTCCATGGTCCTCCTCCATTTCCAGCCCACCCCTGCTGGTACTCACACACGCTGTGTCTGTTGGACAGCATTCATCCCATCCTCAGGTCCCAGTGGCTTCATTTTCTAGCACGGTGTATGTTATGTCATGCTGTCACCGCTGCTGAAGTGAAGAAGAGCCATGAAGAGGAGCAGGCTCTATGCATCTTGGAGACAAGATGAGAGGGGGCTGGAGGGACAAGAGAGTGAGGAAGCTGTGTAAAAGGGGCACTACTGTGGGCAATATGTATATAAGCAGCACTACTGTGGTCATTATGTGTAAGGGGCTCTACTACTGTGGGAATTGTATATAAGGAGCACTACTATATGGCATAACATGTATAGAGGGTACCATGGTGTAGTGCAATGTGAATAGAGGGCACTACTAAGTGACATAGGGGTCTATTTACTAAGCCTTGGATGGAGATAAAGTTGCTGGAGATAAAGTACCAGCCAATCAGCTCCTAACTGCCATGTCACAGGCTGTGTTTGAAAAGGGACAGTTAGGAGCCGATTGGCTGGTACTTTATCTCTGTCGACTTTATCTCCATGCAAGACTTAGTAAATAGACTCCATAATCTGAATAAGGGGCATTACTATGTGGTGTAATGTGAATAAGATTGTTCCCCTGTGTGGAGTAATTTGAACTTGGGGTACTATTATGTGACCATGCTACTTTGTGAGATCAATGTCCCTTTATAAAGTATGGTAATTAGGGTACTAATTTACAGTTTGCAGGGGGGTGCAGAAAACACTAGCACTGGCCCTGGCTCCACTTAATTTGTGTGTATATGGGGGTAGGAGGGGGGAGGTGTCTGGTAAATGAGTTCCACCACCTCTCCAGGACCACTTTAAACCCTGCAGACACATACCATTATGCACGCAAAGCCGGGAATTGCAGAGTGAAGGTAAGCTTGTATCTTTATACTGTATGAATCAGCTCCTTCTGAACATTTACCTACCTAGGCATTCAGCCTGCTAAACTGAAGGGTATACTAATTTAATTTGTATTGCCTTAACATAGTGTAACTTCAATGCAAATGCGTTTTTCAGTCATACCTTGCAGACAATGGCCCCTAGAGGCCTTAATTACTCAGTTTTCACATTCTTGCCTTTTACCCATACTGTATGTTAATTGTGTTCAGTTGTTTAGAATCTGTGCAACCCTCATCTTCTCCTGTTTGGTCATAATAAATAAATAATGTTTTCATAACACAAAATGTAATGTTCTGTAAGTCTGTATAGAGTACATGTTATCTGAAATTACTATACAGACAACTGGTGAAACTTTAAAATACTACATAGCCAAAAGCATGTGGACACCTGAAATCACACCCATATGTAATAATAGTAATAATAATAATAATAATAATAATTTATATAGCGCTCTTTCTCCAGCAGGACTCAAGGCGCTTTACAGATATCAAAAACAATGGACATGATACAGAGGATTTGAGTAATACAGCAATAGATCAGCAACACCGACATAAAATAAAACTTTAAGCACACAGAAAGCATAATGCATGATTGGTGTAGGCATTTTGGGTAATAGCTTCCAAGGGTTGTGTATTCCACCATCACAAGGTACCAGGTGCAGCAGCCATCTTGGGCGCACAGCGTAGGATTACCCAGGGTGGAATAGTCTACCCCTAGAAGAGATGACACAAAATGGGGGTGATTTCAGAGTCCTACAGTTCAGAGTAGAGATGAGCAGGTTCGGTTCTCCGAGATCCGAAACCCTCCCCCGAACTTCACCTATTTTACACGGTTCCGAGGCAGCCTCGGATCTTCCCGCCTTGCTTGGTTAACCCGAACGCGCCCGAACGTCATCATCCCGCTGTCGGATTCTCGCGAGATTCGTATTCTATATAAAGAGCCGCGCGTCGCCACCATTTCACTCGTGCATTGGAGATTGAACGGAGAGGATGTGGCTACGTTCTCTCCCTGAAAAGCTCCGTATCTGTGCTCAGTGTGCTGCAAATATCTGTGCTCAGTGTGCTGCATTGTGGGGACCACCAGTATATAATTGTAGTAGTAGTACAGTACAATAGTCCATTGCTGTATCTTGCAGCTCTGTGTCAAGTATACTATCCATATTTGTGCTGCATTGTTGTTGTGAGCAGTATATAGTAGGACAGTGCAGCATTTTGGTGACCAACAGTATATAGTTGTACAGTACAGTAGTCCATTGCTGTATCTTGCAGCTCTATGTCAAGTATACTATCCATATCTGTGCTGCATTGTTGTTGTGAGCAGTATATAGTAGGACAGTGCAGCATTTTGGTGACCAGCAGTAGTAGTACAGACAGTTCAGTAGGCCAATGCTATTGATATATTACTGGCATATAATTCCACACATTAAAAAATGGAGAACAAAAATGTTGAGTGTAAAATAGGAAAGATCAAGAGCCACTTCCACCTCGTGCTGAAGCTGCTGCCACTAGTCATGGCCGAGTCGATGAAATGCCATCAACGTCGTCTGCCAAGGCCGATGCCCAATGTCATAGTATAGAGCATGTAAAATCCAAAAAAATTAAAGTTCAGTAAAATGACCCAAAAATCAAAATTAAAAGCGTCTGAGGAGAAGCGTAAACTTGCCAATATGCCATTTATGACACGGAGTGGCAAAGAACGGCTGAGGCCCTGGCCTATGTTCATGGCTAGTGGTTCAGCTTCACATGAGGATGGAAGCACTTATCATTCCGCTAGAAAAATGAAAAGACTTAAGCTGGCAAAAGCACAGCAAAAAACTGTGTTCTTCTAAATCACAAATCCCCAAGGAGAGTCTAATTGTGTTGGTTGCGATGCCTGACCTTCCCAACACTGGACGGGAAGAGGTGGCGCCTCCCACCATTTGCACGCCCCCTGCAAGTGCTGGAAGGAACAACCGCGGTCCAGTTCCTGATAGTCAAATTGAAGATGTCACTGTTGAAGTACACCAGGATGAGGATATTGGTGTTGCTGGTGCTGAGGAGGAAATTGACAAGGAGGATTCTGATGGTGAGGTGGTTTGTTTAAGTCAGGCACCCGGGAAAACACCTGTTGTCCGTGGGATGAATATGGCCATTGACATGCCTGGTCAAATTACAAAAAAAAATCACCTCTTCGGTGTGGAATTATTTTAACAGAAATGCAGACAACACGTGTCAAGCCATGTGTTGCCTTTGTCAAGCTGTAATAAGTAGGGGTGAGGATGTTAACCACCTAGGAACATCCTCCCTTATACGTCACCTGGAGTGCATTCATCAGAAGTCATTGACAAGTTCAAAAACTTTGGGTGGCAGCGGAAGCAGTCCACTGACAACTAAATCCCTTCCTCTTGTACCCAAGCTCCTGCAAACCACACCACCAACTCCATCAGTGTCAATTTCCTTCTTAGACAGGAATGCCAATAGTCCTGCAGGCCATGTCACTGGCAAGTCTGACGAGTCCTCTCCTGACTGGGATTCCTCCGATGCATCCTTGAGTGTAATGCCTACTGCTGCTGGTGCTGCTGTTGCTGCTGCTGAGAGTCGATCGTCATCCCAGAGGGGAAGTCGGAAGACCACTTGTACTACTTCCAGTAAGCAACTGACTGTCCAACAGTTCTTTGCGAGGAAGATGAAATATCACAGCAGTCATCCTGTTGCAAAGCGGATAACTCAGGCTTTGGCAGCTGTGTTGGTGTTAGACGTGCGTCCGGTATACGGCGTTAGTTCACAGGGAATTAGAGAATTTCTTGAGGTAGTGTGTCCCCGGTACCAAATACCATCTAGGTTCCACTTCTCTAGGAAGGCGATACCGAGAATGTACACAGACGTCAGAAAAAGAGTCACCAGTGTCCTACAAAATGCAGTTGTACCCAATGTCCACTTAACCACGGACATGTGGATTAGGGCAGACTCAGGACTATATGACTGTGACAGCCCACTGGGTAGATGCATTGCCTCCCGCAGCAAGAACAGCAACTGCGGCACCAGTAGCAGCATCTCGCAAACGCCAACTCGTTCCTAGGCAGGCTTTGCTTTGTATCACCGCTTTCCATAAGAGGCACACAGCTGACAACCTCTTACGGAAACTGAGGAACATCATTGCAGAATGGCTTACCCCAATTGGACTCTCCTGGGGATTTGTGACATCGGACAATGCCACCAATATTGTGGTGCATTACATGTGGGCAAATTCCAGCACGTCCAATGTTTTGCACATACATTGAATTTGGTGGTGCAGAATTTTTTTTAAAATAACAGGGGCGTGCAAGAGATGCTGTCGGTGGCCAGAAGAATTGCGGGCCACTTTCGGCATTCAGCCACCGCGTGCCGAAGACTGGAGCACCAGCAAACACTACTGAACCTGCCCCGCCATCATCTGAAGCAAGAGGTGGTAACAAGGTGGAATTCAACTCACTATATGCTTCAGAGGATGGAGGAGCAGCAAAAGGTCATTCAAGCCTATACATCTGCCTACGATATAGGCAAAGGAGGGGGAATGCACCTGACTCAAGCGCAGTGGAGAATGATTTCAACGATGTGCAAGGTTCTGCAACCCTTTGAACTTGCCACATGTGAAATCAGTTCAGATACTGCCAGCCTGAGTCAGGTCATTCCCCTCATCAGGCATTTGCAGAAGCAGCTGGAGAGATTGAAGGAGGAGCTAAAACGGAGCAATTCCGCTAGGCATGTGGGACTTGTTGATGGAGCCCTTCATTCGCTTAACCAGGATTCACGGGTGGTCAATCTGTTGAAATCAGAGCACTACATTTTGGCCACCGTGCTCGATCCTAGGTTTAAAGCCTACGTTGTATCTCTCTTTCCTGCAGACACAAGTCTGCTGACGTTCAAAGACCTGCTGGTGAGACACTTGTCAACTCAAGCGGAACGTGACCCTTCAACAGCTCCTCCTTCACATTCTCCCGCAACTGGGGCTGCGAGGAAAAGGCTAAGAATTCCGAGTCCACCCACTGGCGGTGATGCAGGGCAGTCTGGAGTGAGTGCTGACATCTGGTCCAGACTGAAGGACCTGCCAACGATTACTGACATGTCGTCTACTGTCACTGCACATGATTCTGTCACCATTGAAAGAATGGTGGAGGACTATATGAGTGACAGCATCCAAGTAGGCACGTCAGACAGTCTGTACGTATACTGGCAGGAAGAAGAGGCAATTTGGAGGCCCTTGCAAAAACTGGCTTTATTTTACCTAAGTTGCCCCCCCTCGAGTCTGTACTCCGTGTCACTGACCTAGGTTGGGGGTATTGTGAACTCTGGGGTTCTCCCGATGGTAGGGGAGAGGAACCACAGTTGTGTCGGAACAGGGATGGCTTAATATAGGTCTTCCTCATACAGGACTCTAACAGTAAAGCTTGGTGAAAATATTAAAGAACTTTATTAGAGGAAGAGAGCAACACAATGTCACATAGCAGAGAAGGAACGTATGGGGAAATGTCCAGGCCTATAGGAGATCTTGTAAGCAATGCTAAGGATTCCAGGAAAAGAAGTACTTGTGAGTGTTGGTACAAGATAATAATGACTGAAGAACTTGTAAGTGATGTTTTTAAAGATACTGGTGATTTGAAGAACTGGTGAACGGTGGTTAAAGACTCTGACGTTTGGAAACACTTGTGAGCGGTGGTTAAAGACACTGATGATTGTATGACTTGAGAGCGGTGACTAAAGATACTGATGATTTATAAAACTTGAGAGCGGTGGTTAAAGACACTGATGATTTGTAGAACTTGAGAATGGTGGTTAAAGACACTGATGATTTGTAGAACTTGAGAACGGTGGTTAAAGACACTGATGATTTGCATGACTTGAGAGCGGTGATTAAAGACACTGATGATTTGTAGAACTTGAGAGCAGTAGTTAAAGACACTGGCAACTTGCAAAACTTGGGAGCGGTGGTTAAAGACACTGATGATTTGTATGACTTGAGAGCGGTGATTAAAGACACTGATGATTTGTAGAACTTGAGAGCGGTGATTAAAGACACTGATGATTTGTAGAACTTGAGAGCGGCGTTTAAAGACACTGATGATTTGTAGAACTTGAGAGCGGCGTTTAGCCCGCAGCACACGCTGACTCCAAGAAGCACTGGTGACTGGATTGCAGAGAAACACACCAGCCGCAGTATACGCTGAACTGTGCAGCAACTGGCACCTGGAAGTGCCGGAGACTCTGGGGTACGACTGCAGAGAGATACGTCGGGAACAAGAGCACTGGCATCCACGTCAGGGGAAAAGACGATACTCAGGCGCCGAGGCTCTGCCCGGCGTCTGCCTTTGAATCTCCCGCCTCCGCTGTATTGGCGGAACAGTCTGATGACGTCACCTGCTCTCCGCCCACGTGATGCCGGGTGTCATGGCGGCGCCCCTGCCCCGGAAAACCGCCGGGAGCCGCACCAGCCAGGTGCCGGATCCCGTGGACCAACGAAGGCGGAGGCCGCAACACAGACCAGCAGGCACGCAGGGGTAAGCGCGGTGAACGCCGCCTATGGCGTGTGACAGTACCCCCTCCTCCAGGAGTGGCCCCCGGACACTTTCCAGGTTTTGTTGGATGTCTGGAATGGAAAATCCGCACCAGTCGGGGAGCCATAACTTTAGTAGCCTTGACCCAGCTCCTCTCCTCTGGGCCAAAACCTTTCCACTCCACTAAATACTGTAGATTCTTGTGAAGATAATGAGAGTCAAGAATAGCTTTGATTTCAAAGTGCGTTCCAGCTTCAGACTCTGCAGAGGTTGGCCTTGGGGACTTTAAATGGAACCGGTTTAAAATAAGGGGGCGAAGGAGAGAAACATGAAAGGAGTTTGGTATCCGGAGGTGGGAAGGCAATCCCAATTTGCAGACAACCGGATTCAGGACTTGTAACACGGGATAAGGACCAATAAACTTTGGGGCGAACTTCATAGTGGGCACCCTTAACCGGAGGTTGCGGGTGGAGAGCCATACCCTGTCACCAACCTTGTATTGGGGAGCTGCTCGTCGCTTCCTATCCGCGAAGAACTTATAGCGGCCGGATACTCTCTTGAGATTAGCATGAACTCGACTCCAAATTTGACTGAAGTGCCGAAGAGTAGAGGCTGCAGCAGGAACATCATCCGGAGGACAAATGGGTAATTCAGTAACTTGAGGATGGAACCCATAATTAATAAAAAATGGGGACTCACCAGTCGAAGAGTGGTACAGATGATTATGGGCAAACTCGGCCCATGGCAACAGTTCCACCCAATCATCTTGCGAGGGAGAGAGATAAACACGGAGAAAAGTCTCTAAATCTTGATTGACGCGTTCAGTTTGCCCGTTGGTCTGTGGATGGTAAGCGGATGAAAACTTGAGTTTTATTTGTAAGGCCGTACAGAGAGCTCTCCAGAATCTTGCAGTGAATTGTACTCCCCGGTCAGAGACGATTTCCTGAGGTAAGCCGTGCAGGCGGAAATGTTCTCGGATAAATAACAAAGCCAACTTGGGAGCTGATAGTAACCCGGTCAAAGGTACAAAATGTGCCATCTTAGAGAAACGGTCGATAATTTTCCAGATAGGATTGTGACCCTTGGAGAGGGGCAATTCAGTGACAAAGTCCATAGAGATATGGGTCCAAGGCCTCTGAGGAATGGACAGTGGATGCAACAACCCCGCAGGAGGCAAACAAGGAATTTTGTGCTGAGCACACTGAGGACATGAGTTGACATAATCTTGAATATCCTTCTTCATAGTGTCCCACCAGTAAGACCTTCGTAGAAACTCCCACATCTTTTGGACTCCAGGATGACCGGAAAACTTGGAAATATGAGCCCACTGCAACAACCTTGGTCGAAATTTAGCTGGCACAGACATTCTCCCAGGAGGAGGACCCAGAGCGGTGGGAGCCGCCGACATAGAAACTGGACTGAGAATCAAAGCCTTTTCAACGGAATTCTCCTCATCCAAAGCTGTTAAGGAACGGGATAAAGCATCAGCCTTGGTGTTAAAAGTCCCAGCCCGGTACTTAATGACAAACAAAAACCGAGTAAAGAAGAGCGCCCATCTAGCTTGACGGGGATTCAAGCACTGGGCCGTCTTGAGGTACAGGAAATTCTTATGATCAGTGAAAATTGTAATTAGGTGTTTAGCACCTTCCAAAAGATATCTCCATTCCTCCAAGGCAGATTTTATTGCCAAAAGTTCTTTGTCTCCAATGGTGTAATTCTGTTCCGCAGGAGAGAATTTGCGAGAATGGAAACCACATGGATGTAACTTCCCATCTGGAGCGTACTGCAAAAGCACGGCACCTATGCCTACCGTGGAGGCATCAACCTCCAAAAAGAATGGTTTTGAAAAATTTGGTTGCTGAAGTACTGGAGCGGACATAAAGGCTGCCTTTAACTGAGCGAACGCTGCTATAGCTTTGGAGGACCAATGACTTGGGTCAGAACCCTCCTTGGTTAGGGCAGTAATAGGTGCCACGATGGTAGAGAATCCCTTTATGAATTTCAGGTAGTAATTTGCAAAGCCCAGAAATCGTTGTACTGCTTTCAAAGAAAGAGGCTAAGTCCAGTCCCGGATGGCAGTGAGTTTCTCAGGATCCATACGAAGCTCCGTGCCCGAAATGATGTAACCAAGAAATGGAATAGAAGAAACCTCAAAGGTACATTTGGAAATCTTGCCATAAAGAGGATTCTGTCGTAATCGCAGAAGTACCTCTTTGACCTGTATTCTGTGCTCTGTGAGATTTTTAGAAAATATCAGAATGTCATCCAAATATACTACGACACTTAGGTACAGCATATCCCGAAAGACTTCGTTAATGAATCCCTGGAAGACGGCAGGGGCGTTGCTGAGGCCAAACGGCATTACCAGGTACTCGTAATGCCCGTCCCTGGTATTGAAGGCCGTCTTCCATTCGTCTCCCTGTCGGATATGTATCAAATTATAAGCTTCCCTTAAATCAAGCTTGGTGAAAACTCGGGATCCGCGTACTCTATCAAAGAGCTCCGTAATGAGCGGCAAAGGATACTTATTCTTAATGGTGACATCATTTAGACCACGATAGTCAATACATGGTCTTAGCCCTCCATCCTTCTTCTTCACAAAAAAGAAACCCGCCCCCGCCGGGGAGGTAGAGGGGCGGATGAATCCTTTCTGCAGATTAGACTTGATATAGTCCGACATAGCTTGGGTCTCGGGTAATGATAAGGGATAAGTGCGACCCCGAGGTGGCATTTTCCCCGGAATGAGCTCAATGGGACAGTCCCAGGGTCTATGCGGTGGTAGCAGATCTGCCGCTTGCTCCGAGAACACGTCAGAAAACTTCTGATAGGCCTCCGGAATGAGCCCTTCATCTGACTTGGAAGATACACGGAGCGGATAGACTGGGGTGAGACAATTTGAATGACAAAAGGGACTCCAAGATGTTATTTGTGTCGAACTCCAGTCGACGTGAGGGTTGTGAAGTTTAAGCCAAGGAAGGCCAAGAACCAGTTCATGGGGCATCTCCCGAATCACTAGGAATTCCAGATGTTCTTGATGCAGAGCTCCCACTTGCAGTTTGATTGGTACTGTACAACTTGAAATTAGACCGTTAGAAATTTGGGTACCATTAATAGCAGTCAACGTAATAGGTCGTTCGACCGACCGTAGCTGAAAACCCAGATTCTGAGCACAGGAAAGGGAAATAAAATTTCCTGCAGCCCCTGAGTCCAGCAGAGCCTTAACGGGTTTGGCTATTGATTCGGAGAACAGAGACACGGAGAGTAAACAGTCCACTGACGGAGAAGGTTTAGAAGAAACCCCTAGCTCGACTCCTCCGGAACAAGCTAGGACTGACCGTTTCCCGGACGAGACTTGCAAAACTTGAGAAAATGATCCGCGGCTCCACCGTAGAGGCAGAGTCTACCCTCACGACGACGCTGACGTTCTTCTAGGGACAGCCGAGATCGATTAATCTGCATGGGTTCATCAGGATTTGGAATAACCGTTTGCTCAGACGGAAAAGATCGGACCCTTGATCAATCTGACCGACTACGTTCGCCACCTCATTCCTACATGCGAAGATCCACCTTTACACATAGCGAGATCAACTGTTCTAAAGAATCCGGCAAATCTCTAGTGACCAACTCGTCCTTTAGACGATCGGAGAGCCCATTCCAAAAGGCAGCCCGAAGGGCATCATTATTCCAACACAGTTCTGAGGCTATGGTCTGAAAATTAATCAGATACTGTCCCACTGAACGAGAGCCTTGTCGGACACGAAGCAAGTCTTCAGAGGCAGCGGTCGTCCTGCCTGGCTCATCAAAGATCCTCCAGAATGACGCAATGAAATTGGTGTAACTAGAAACCAATGGATCAGATCGCTCCCATAACGGAGACACCCAATCCAACGCTGAACCCTCGAGCAAAGAAATAATGTATGCCACCTTGGACCGATCAGTAGGGAAGTTATGTGAAAGAAGTTCAAAATGTACCTCGCACTGATTGAGAAAACCACGGCAATTCTTAGGATTCCCATTATAGCGAGAAGGAGTAGGGAGCTGAAGGCGTGACCTGGTTCCAGAGGAGGACGGAACATTACTAGAAACAACCACTGGAGCAGGTACTGGAGCTGGGACCGGTACTACTGAAGCCAGAGAAGTCTGAATTTGATCCAGCCGGCCAGACAATTCCTGGAGATAATGCATCACCTGGCCCTGTGCTGCTTCCTGACCTTGTACTCGAGAAATCAAGTCCTGGATGGTACTTGCCTCTGGGCTCCGATCCCCCGGGTCCATGAGGCCTGAGTATACTCTTACTGACCTAGGTTGGGGGTATTGTGAACTCGCGGGTTCTCCCGATGGTAGGGGAGAGGAACCACAGTTGGGTCGGAACAGGGATGGCTTAATATAGGTCTTCCTCATACAGGACTCTGACAGTAAAGCTTGGGGAAAATATTAAAGAACTTTATTGCAAGAAGAGAGCAACACAATGTCACATAGCAGAGAAGGAACATATGGGGAAATGTCCAGGCCTATAGAAGATCTTGTAAGCAATGCTAAGGATTCCAGGAAAAGAAGTACTTGTGACTGTTGGTACAAGATAATACTGACTGAAGAACTTGTAAGTGATGATTTTAAAGATACTGGTGATTTGAAGAACTGGTGAACGGTGGTTAAAGACTCTGACGATTTGAAACACTTGTGAGCGGTGGTTAAAGACACTGATGATTGTATGACTTGAGAGCGGTGACTAAAGATACTGATGATTTATAACACTTGAGAGCGGTGGTTAAAGACACTGATGATTTGTAGAACTTGAGAATGGTGGTTAAAGACACTGATGATTTGTAGAACTTGAGAACGGTGGTTAAAGACACTGATGATTTGTATGACTTGAGAGCGGTACTTAAAGACACTGATGATTTGTAGAACTTGAGAGCGGTGGTTAAAGACACTGGCAACTTGCAAAACTTGGGAGCGGTGGTTAAAGACACTGATGATTTGTATGACTTGAGAGCGGTGATTAAAGACACTAATGATTTGTATGACTTGAGAGCGGTACTTAAAGACACTGATGATTTGTAGAACTTGAGAGCGGTGGTTAAAGACACTGGCAACTTGCAAAACTAGGGAGCGGTGGTTAAAGACACTGATGATTTGTATGACTTGAGAGCGGTGATTAAAGATACTGATGATTTGTAGAACTTGAGAGCGGTGATTAAAGACACTGATGATTTGTAGAACTTGAGAGCGGCATTTAAAGACACTGATGATTTGTAGAACTTGAGAGCGGCGTTTAGCCCGCAGCACATGCTGACTCCAAGAAGCACTGGTGACTGGATTGCAGAGAAACACACCAGCCGCAGTATACGCTGAACTGTGCAGCAACTGGCACCTGGAAGTGCCGGAGACACTGGGGAACGACTGCAGAGATATACGTCGGGAACAAGAGCACTGGCATCCACGTCAGGGGAAAAGACGATACTCAGGCGCCGAGGCTCTGCCCGGCGTCTAACTTTGAATCTCGCGCCTCCGCTGTATTGGCGGAACAGTCTGATGACGTCACCTGCTCCCCGCCCACGTGATGCCAGGTGTCATGGCGGCGCCCCTGCCCCGGGGAACCGCCGGGAGCTGCGCCAGCCAGACGCCGGAGCCCGTGGACCACCGAAGGCGGAGGCCGCAACACAGACCAGCAGGCACGCAGGGGTAAGCGCGGTGAACGCCGCCTATGGCGTGTGACACTCCGAAAGAGTGTTTAGTGCAGCCGGTCACCTTGTCAGCGATCGGCGTACGAGGTTACTTCCACAAAATGTGGAGAAGATGATGTTCATCAAAATGAATTATAATCAATTCCTCCGTGGAGACATTCACCAGCAATTGCCTCCAGAAAGTACACAGGGACCTGAGATAGTGGATTCCAATGGGGACGAATTTATACTCTGTGAGGAGGGGGATGCACACAGTGAAAGGGGTGAGGAATTGGAGGATGATGATGAAGTGGACATCTTGACTCTGTAGAGCCAGTTTGAGCAAGGAGAGATTGATTGCTTCTTTTTTTGGTGGGGGCCCAAACCAACCAGTCATTTCAGCCACAGTCGTGTGGCAGACCCTGTGGCTGAAATGATGGGTTTGTTAAAGTGTGCATGTCCTGTTTATACAACATAAGGGTGGGTGGGAGGGCCCAAGGACAATTCCATCTTGCACCTCTTTTTTTTTATCTTTGCATCATGTGCTGTTTGGGGCCAATTTTTTTAAGTGCCATCCTGTCTGCCACTGTAGTGCCACTCCTAGATGGGCCAGGTGTTTGTGCCGCCCACTTGGGTCGCTTAGCTTAGTCATCCAGCGACCTCGGTGCAAATTTTAGGACTAAAAATAATATTGTGAGGTGTGAGGTGTTCAGAATAGACTGGAAATGAGTGGAAATTATGGTTATTGAGGTTAATAATACTATAGGATCAAAATTACCCCCAAATTCTATGATTTAAGCTGTTTTTGATGTTTTTTTTTTTTTTAAAAACACCCGAATCCAAAACACACCCGAATCCGACAAAAATTTTTCAGGGAGGTTTTGCCAAAACGCGTCCGAATCTAAAACATGGCCGCGGAACCGAATCCAAAACCAAAACACAAAACCCGAAAAATTTCCGGTGCACATCTCTAGTTCAGAGTAGGGTTACATCAAAACCATCAGGCCTATGTATTTTTCATCCTATCCACAAGTGTACCATATGGGGCAGCCATGTTGGGCGCACTTTGAAGGTTACACTGTAGGAGGTGAACCATACAAGGGCCAAGTTCATATATGGGAAAACTGACGCTTATGTAGTAGTATGATGTATCCTGCATGTAGGGCGCAATGGCAGGGTGTACAATCAGTGGAGGTAAACATTACAGGAAAAACACATGGTGGGGTGGAAGAGAGGGGGGAAAAAAACAACAACAGGGGGGGGGGGAAATAAACAGCAGCAGGTAACTAGTGGCAGAAGTAAAATTGGGATATCTCATATCTCATTCCAAAACATTGAGATTGGTAATATGTAGTCAGTCCATATCTTCTGGGAAGGCTTTCCACTAGATTTTTTTTCTTAAATGTATTCATTGTAAAGATCACACAAGAAGGGTGGTATTCAATTGTCCCCGATACATTTTCGTACAAAAAAAATGGTGTATTTTTGTGATGTTTGCTTGATGTTTTGCTTCAGGCTATTCAATTATACCCATGGCTAATTGAACACCAGCCAAAGTAATTTTAACAGGGTGTGTTTAGTACAGTGCCAGTAACATACATAACTAAAATAAACAAATAAATGTTGTTACCAAAAATGAAAATAAGGAGCACACTGGTGGTCTTCAGTTTGCCTGCTGTTGGGATCCCGACGCAAAGTGTACCTGCGCCGGAATCCCAACACCCGGCATACCGACACCTTTTCTCCCACTTGGGGGTCCACGACCCCCTGGAGGGAGAATAGAGAGTGTGGTGCACATAGCGCGCCACCATGCCCGCAGCATGGTGAGCACAGTGTGCCCGCAAGGGGCTCATTTGTGCTCGCCCAGCTGTCGGTATGCCGTTGGTTGGGATTCCGGCGCCGGTATGCTGTCCGCCGGCATACCATACTACACCCGAGCACACCACTGCAGTGCCTCATCTAAACATTTTAGCGTTGTGTGTAAGAAACAGCATCGACGCCCTCCTTATTTAAAATAGAGCCAGTACGTGACATAAGCGTGCCCCAAAAATATGGTGCATGGCTTCATGGGGAAGGGGTGTGGCCACAAAATAATACCATTTCATATTACGCTGCACAGTAGTCTCCATTATTCAAATTACAGCACATAGTACCGCCGCTACACCAGGTAGAGCCCGTTTTACACATTACGCTAGATGGAATTCTCTTTTTAAAGATTACAGCAGGCAGAGTCCCCTTTTTACACATCACGGCAGACACAGTCCCCATTTTACACATTACGGCAGGTAGAGTCCCATTTTTATACATTACGGCAGGTAGAGTCCCTTTTTTACACATGATGGCAGGCACAGTCTCCCTTTTACACATTACGGCAGGTAGAGTCCCCTTTTTACACATTACGGCAGGTAGAGTCCCCTTTTTACACATTACGACAGATAGAGTCCCCTTTTTACACATTACGACAGGTAGAGTCCCCTTTTTACACATTACGGCAGGTAGAGTCCCCTTTTTACACATTACGGCATGCAGAGTCCCCCTTTTACACATTACAGCAGGCAGAGTCCCTCTTTTACACATTACAGTGGGCAGAGTCCCTTTTATACACATTAGGGCAGGCATATGCACTGTGTGCCACCTAGCTACAGCCTTGGATAAATAGATAGATAGATAGATAGATAGATAGATAGATAGATACCTACTGGCTGTCTCTCCGTTGGCTCAGACTCCTCGATGCAGCTGCTGGCAGCTCCTGTCTGTCCTTCCCGCTTCCAGCATTCACAGCAGCGGCGGCCAGCCAACGTGGAAGGAGAGGGACAGCTGCAGCAGTGCCACCACCAATTACAGTGCGCTAGTGCAGCTCCAGAGTCCTATTCCCTCCTCTCTCCCCCCTGCCCCTGGAGCTGCTCCACGCTCCGTGGCAGCACACAGCAAAGGCAGCTTGTAATGAGTCAGTCTGACTCATTAGAATGCCGCAGACTTTGGGCCCTTTCATAGCTCCGTGGTGGCAGCACAACAGGGATGCGGGCAGTTGCGCCCACAGGGACTGCTGGCACACATGCGTTCTACGACCCTGCACCATTGTAAGTGGCAACATATATAGTAATAGGCAAATTTAGCGACCGCTGCAGTGACGACCACACAGTGCAGGGTGGTTGGTGGTGGAGGTGGTGGTGGTGGTTGTGGTGGTGGTGGTGGTGGTGGTGGTGGTGGGGGGGGGGGGGGGGGGGTTTAGCGCTTAGCACACATAAACATACATGTTGCTGAATGTATCATATGTGCTGGCTGGTTGTCCCAGGCATCGGCAGCGATATATTTAACTACCGATATAGACTATATAGTGTGTATACAGCTTGCGATGCACACTCCCGCGGGGTCAGCATTGCAAGTAAAAATAGACTGTGCTGGCAGGTAAATTTTGACTGTAAAGTGTACAATCCAGTACATTGTACGTATAGTCAAAATTGACCATTTCAAAAATCGTCCAGAGACAAAATGGCACCGTGTGTATAGTCAATATTGGTGCAATTTGGCTCTGGGGTGATCAAGAGAAATCGCATAGTGCAAATCTGCCACATAGGCAGAATTGCACCGTGTATGCCCCTTAAGCCTACCCACAGATTCCCATTGGCTAGTTTCACAGGAGTCTGGGGGCGGGTACAAAAGGAGAGTGAAGCCTAATGCTGCTGAGTGCCGTGTGCCGCACAGCGGCTTAATACTAGATTTGTGCGCCAGACTATTTTTGCTGGTTTTGGTTCTAATTCGATGTCTGGTTTTGGTTTGTGTTTTGCAAAAATGCTGTAAAGGTTTTGGTTTTGTCTTTTTTTCAAAAATTTACAAAAAAGCTCAAATTAAATAATTTGACCCTTTTATTGGCCCTCATTCCGAGTTGTTCGCTCGTTGCCGATTTTCGCTATATTGCGATTAGTCGCTTACTGCGCATGCACAAGGGGGGTAATTCCAAGTTGATCGCAGCAGGAATTCTGTTAGCAATTGGGCAAAACCATGTGCACTGCAGGGGGGGGCAGATATAACATGTGCAGAGAGAGTTAGATTTGGGTGGGGTGTGTTCAATCTGCAATCTAATTTGCAGTGTAAAAATAAAGCAGCCAGTATTTACCCTGCACAGAAACAATATAACCCACCCAAATCTAACTCTCTCTGCAAATGTTATATCTGCCTCCCCTGCAGTGCACATGGTTTTGCCCAACTGCTAAAAAATTTCCTGCTGCGATCAACTTGGAATTACCCCCAAGGTTCGCAGAGCGCATGCGGTTAGTTATTTTACACAAAAGTTAGGTATTTTACTCACGGCATAACAAGGATTTTTCATCGTTCTGGTGATCGTACTGTGATTGACAGGAAGTGGGTGTTTCTGGGCGGACACTGGCCGTTTTCTGGGCGTGTGCGAAAAAACGCTGGCGTTTCTGGGAAAAACGCGGGAGTGTCTGAAGAAATGGGGGAGTGTCTGCGCGAACGCTGGGTGTGTTTGTGACGTCAAACCAGGAACGAAACTGACTGAACTGATCGCAATGGCTAAGTAAGTCTGGAGCTACTCAGAAACTGCTAAGAAATTTCTATTCGCAATTCTGCTAATCTTTCGTTCGCAATTCTGCTATGCTAAGATACACTCCCAGAGGGCGGCGGCTTAGCGTGTGCAATGCTGCTAAAAGCAGCTAGCAAACGAACAACTCGGAATGAGGGCCATTGTTCTTACAGTATTATTAACCTCAAAATATTAATTTCCACTTATTTCCATTCAATTATGACCACCTCACAGCTCACAATATTGTTTTCATCCAATTCAGGCCAAAGGCTGCCGAGAGCTGACTGGTTACTAAGCGACAGAGCAGCGGGACAAACACATGGCAGTTTACAGCACGTCTATGAAACACTGCCACACAGCAGTGGCACAAATGAAAAGTGGTGCAAGATGGAATTGCCCTTGGGCCCTCTTACCCACTTTTATGTTGGATATTAAAAAGGACATGCATTTTATAAAACACACCGGACAAAATAATATGGAGTTTGAAAACACAAGTGGTATAAGTTCAACAATGTGGGACGTGGACATGTGTGTAGATGGTGACACAAACTATTGGATGATCATTGTGAATGTCTGAGGTATTGATACAATGTGATTTTATTGAGATATTGTTTCTTTTTCAGATGGAACCATGGGTCGTACACATGACCTGACTGAGTGGCAAAAGGGAGTCATTGTTTATTGCCGAGAGCATGGTCTTAGCCTGGAGGAGATGATGGCGTTTGTTAGTGTGCAGTGGTAAACGCAGGATTTCTAGAGGGGGTTTCCAAATGCAATCCACAATTTCCCACTCTGCGGTACAATGGAGTAAGTGCAGGAGTCTGGGGGAGCGTTAGAAGAACATAGTAACGACCCTAAACATTGGTCTTTTTATAAACTGGAAACTGTATGGAATAACGAGATTTATGGTAAGAACTTACCTTTGTTAAATCTCTTTCTGCGAGGTACACTGGGCTCCACAAGAATTGGACAATGGGGTGTAGAGTAGGATCTTGATCCATGGCACCAACAGGCTCAAAGCTTTGACTGTTCCCAGAATGCACAGCGCCGCCTCCTCTATAACCCCGCCTCCCTGAACAGGAGCACAGTTTTTAGTTAACCAGCCCAATGCAGTAGCAGGAAAAGAGACGACAATGGTTAGTAGCCACATACACCACACTCTCACGACAAGAGAAGTGTCAGTGGCTAATGCCATATCAACTCAAAGAAGCTAAGTGCGTCAGGGTGGGCGCCTTGTGGAGCCCAGTTTACCTCGCAGAAAGAGATTTAACAAAGGTAAGTTCTTACCATAAATCTCGTTTTCTGCTGCGGGGAACACTGGGCTCCACAAGGATTGGACAATGGGGATGTCCTAAAACAGTTCCTTATGGGAGGGGACGCACTGTAGCGGGCGCAAGAACCCAGCGTCCAAAGGAAGCATCCTGGGAAGTGGCAGTATCGAAGGCATAGAACCTTATGAACGTGTTCACAGAGGACCACGTAGCCGCCTTGCACAATTGTTCAAGGGTCGCACCACGTTGAGCCGCCCAAGAAGGTCCAACAGACCGAGTAGAATGGGCCTTAATGTGATCAGGAGCAGAGAGACCAGCCTTCACATAAGCATGTGCAATCACCATTTTAATCCATCTGGCTAGAGTCTGCTAGTGAGCAGGCCAGCCACGTTTGTGAAATCCAAACAAAACAAAGAGAGAATCAGATTTTCGAATAGAAGCAGTTCTCTTCACATAGATATGGAGAGCCCGTACCACATCCAAAGACTGCTCTTTGGGAGACAAATCAGGAGAGACAAAGGCCGGAACCACAATCTCCTGATTAAGGTGGAACGAAGAAACCACCTTAGGCAAATATCCGGGACGAGTCCTAAGAACCGCCCGGTCACGGTGAAAAATCAGATATGGGGAACTACAAGACAAGGCACCCAGATCCGATACTCTTCTAGCAGAGGCAATAGCCAGCAAGAACACCACCATAAGGGAAAGCCACTTAAGGTCAGCTGAACCCAGGGGTTCAAACGGAGGCTCCTGCAACGCCTCCAAAACCACCGACAAGTCCCAAGGAGCCACAGGCGGGACATAGGGAGGTTGGATACGCAACACACCCTGAGTGAAAGTCGCAATTTTTCTCTGAAACCACACCGACAAGGCAGAAATATGAACCTCTAGGGAGGCCAGACGCAGGCCTAAATCTAGGCCCTGCTGCAGAAAAGCCAGAAGTGTGGCTGTACTAAACTTGGAAGCGTCATAATTATTATATGCGCACCAAACAAAGTAGGAATGCCAGACCCTATGGTAAATCCAAGCAGAAGCGGGTTTCCGGGCCCGCAACATAGTTTTAAAGACCTCTTCAGAAAAACCCTTAGCCCTCAAGATGGAAGCTTCAAGACCCACGCCGTCAAAGACAGCCGGGCTAGGTCCTGGTAGACACAGGGGCCCTGAACGAGGAGGTCTGGGCGTTGTGGAAGTAGAAGTGGACGCTCTGACGATAGGCCTTGCAGATCTGAGAACCAGTGCCGTCTGGGCCACGCCGGAGCTATGAGAAGCAGATTTCCTTTTTCTTGCTTGAACTTCCGAATTACCCTGGGCAGGAGTGACACCGGAGGGAACAGGTACGGCAGCCGAAACCTCCACGGCACCGCCAGCGCATCCACGAATGCTGCTTGAGAATCCATTGTCCTTGCTCCGAAGACCGGAACCTTGTGATTGTGTCGAGACGCCATCAGATCTACATCTGGAAGACCCCACTTTTCCACTAGGAGTTGAAACACTTCTGGATGGAGGCCCCACTCGCCGGCATGCACGTCCTGACGACTGAGAAAGTCCGCTTCCCAATTCAGGACTCCCGGAATGAATATTGCCGATATGGCCGGTAGATGGCGTTCCACCCAACGTAGAATCCGTGAGACTTCCTTCATTGCCAAACGGCTTCGAGTGCCGCCTTGATGATTTATGTAAGCCACTGTGGTGGCGTTGTCCGACTGTACTTGAACAGGACGGTTCTGAATTAAATGCTGTGCCAGGTTCAACGCATTGAAGACCGCCCGCAATTCCATAATGTTGATCGAGAGGAGAGATTCCTCCTTGGTCCACCGACCCTGAAGGGAGTGTTGCTCCAACACTGCGCCCCAACCTCTTAGACTGGCATCTGTTGTCAACAGGACCCAGTTGGATATCCAGAAGGGACGGCCCCTGCACAATTGTTGGTCCCGGAGCCACCAAAGCAGCGACAGACGGACCTCCAGAGTCAATGAGATCATTTGAGATCTGATCCGGTGAGGCAGGCCGTCCCACTTGGCTAGAATCAGCCTCTGGAGGGGGCGAGAATGGAATTGAGCATACTCCACCATGTCGAATGCTGAGACCATGAGGCCTCGCACCTGCATTGCCGAATGTATCGACACTTGCGGACGAGAAAGGAAGCAACGAATCCTGTCCTGAAGCTTCAGGACTTTCTCCTGAGACAAGAACAACCTCTGGTTGTGAGTGTCCAATAGCGCTCCCAGGTGCACCATGCTCTGAGCAGGGACCAGGGAGGATTTCTTCTTCTTCTTGATGAGCCACCCGTAGGCTTGTAGAAACCGGACCGTCGTATCCAGATGACGTAGGAGAAGTTCTGGGGAATTTGCCAGAGTTAACAAGTCGTCCAGGTACGGCAGTATCCTGACCCCTTGACGGCGGGGTACCACCGTCAGCACCGCCATTACTTTGGTGAAGACTCGCGGAGCCGTTGTTAAACCAAAAGGTAACGCCCGAAACTGGTAATGGAGGTTGCCAGTAGCAAACCTCAGGTATTGCTGATGTGACGCTGCTATAGGAATATGCAGGTAAGCATCCTGTATGTCCAGGGAGACCATGTAGTCCCCAGGTTCCAAGGCCAGAACTATAGAGCGAAGGGTTTCCATATGGAACTTGGAAATCTTCACAAACCTGTTCAATGCCTTGAGGTTGAGAATGGGCCGGGAGGACCCATTCGGTTTCGGGACTAGAAACAGCAAAGAATAGTACCCCCGGCCCCTCTGAGCAAGAGGCACCTGTACTACAATTCCTGTATCCAGGAGGGTCTGTACCACCGAATGCAGATTGTTTGCCTTTGTCTGGTCCAACGGGACGTCTGTCTGGCAAAATCGATGAGGGGGTTGGTTTTTGAAGGCTATGGCGTAACCTCGAGTGACGACTTCCCGTACCCAGGCATCTGAAGTGGTCTTCAACCATTCCTGTGTATACCCTAGAAGCCGGCCCCCTACCCTGGGATCCCCCCAGGGGGAGGCCCGCCCCGTCATGCGGCAGGCTTATCGGTCTTGGAAGCTGGCTGACGGGCAGCCCTGGCTCTTTTGGGCTTCGGCTTACCAGGTTTGGAAGTGCGGGCCTGCTTGTGGTACGCCTGACCTTTTGCTTTACCTGAAGGGTGAAAGGGGCGAAAGGACGTACATTTAGCCTTCGACACAGAAGGAGCGGTACTCGGCAGACAGGCAGTTTTGGCAGTAGCCAAGTCAGCCCCTATCTTATTTAAGTCCTCCCCAAACAGAATATCTCCCTTGAAAGGGAGTATCTCCAGGGTTTTTATAGAGTCCAGATCCACAGACCAGGATCTCAGCCACAATATCCGGTGAGCCAGGACTGACGTAGTAGAGGCCTTGGCTGCTAGGATACCGGCATCCGAAGCCGCCTCTTTAATATATATCGAGAAGCTGTGACAATATATGATAAGCATTGTCTAGCATGGTCAGAGGAGATTTCAGCTTCTAACCCCAAGGCCCATGCTTCAATAGCCTCGGCAGCCCATGTAGCTGCAATAGTGGGCCATTGCGCAGCACCCGTGAGGGTGTAAATCGCTTTTAGACAACCCTCCACACGCTTATCCATAGGCTCTTTTAGAGACATGACGGTAGTGACAGGCAGAGCTGAGGAAACCACCATCCTAGCCACATGTGAGTCCACTGGAGGAGGCATTTCCCAATTCTTAGACAGCTCTGGCATGAGGGGATAGCGAGCCAGCATCTTCTTTTGATGCACAAACTTCGTAACCGGGTTTTCCCAGGGTTCCTGACGTATATCCACTAGGTGGTCAGAGTGAGGTAAAACTTGTTTAACCACCTTCTGACGCTTGAACCTATCTGGTTTCTTAGGAGGGACGGATGGCTCGGGATCATCCGTAATCTGTAGAATTAATTTAATAGCCTCCAAAAGATCAGAAACATCCACATGTGAACTACCCTCCCCATCAGCCGTATCTGAGTCAGAACCAGTGGGGTCAGTGTATGTGCCGTCTTCATCAGACAAGGTGTCAGTGACAGCAGTGGATTGTGAGGAGACAAGCGCTCACTTAGAGGACCCCTTGGACTTAGGCGAGCGATGGTCAGACTTTTTAGTAGTCAGGGACTGGTTTAACTTCTTTAATTGAGCAGATAAATCGTCCGCCCACGGCGGGTTAACTGCAGGGACCACTTACGGTTGTACCGACATTGGGGGTCCCATAGGGAGTGTTAACGTATGCAGAAGCGTGAAAAAGTGGCCCATGGTGGGTCAGTATGTGCCTCAGTTGCCACAGTCCCACTGGGGGGCAAGGAGCCCCCAGAACCAGAGCCCACAGCTGCTATATTCTCCTCATGTGCGTCTGTGGCTTCAGCAACACCAGCAGTGTGTTCAGCCCCAGAACCATTACCCTCAGAAGCAGACACGATATAACTTGCAGCAGTGGCGTAACTAGAAATTTTTCTCCCCCAAGCCAAAAAATCCTTCGGCGCCCCCCCCCATACCCCCCGTAATTGGCACTAGCAAAGGTAGAAAAATGCAAAAAGGGTGTGTGGCTTTGTCGAAATGGGCGTGGCTTTGCGTGGAGGGCGTGGCATTGCAGGAAAAGACTACCTTATACCCCAGTTTTGCAACCTGCACGCCCAGACGTTGGCCACCACAGGAAAGAAAAATAATCCTGATTCATGCCCCTTACATTATTTGTCATTTTTCCTCCTTATAGTAATGCCCAGTATACATTATTCCACATACTGCAAAGGCCCTTAGACATTATTCCACACACAATAATGCACATGACACAATATGCACACACTGTAATGCCCCAGACACATTATGCCACACACCGTAATGCCTGTGACACATTATGACAGGAATCGCAATGCCCGTTATACATTATGCTACACACTGCAATGCCCCTGATACATTATAGCACATACAATGTCTGTGACACAGTATGACACACACCACAATGATCCGGAGACATTATACCACATACCACAATGTCCGTGATATAGTATACAACACACCGTAATGCCTGATACATTATGACACACACCGTAATGCCCATTACACATTAAGTTCTACAGTAAGGCTTCTAATTACTTTTAAATTACCTGCTCGTTGCCAGGGGTTTCATGCTCTTGGTTCCATGCACGGTGCCAGGGGTTTTCATGCTCAGGGTGTCATGCTCGTTGCCAGGGGTTTCATGCACTGGGTGTCATGCTCGTTGCTAGGGGGTAGTGCTTGTTGCTAGGGCCATGCTCCCAGTGCCACATATGCCCCTAGTGCCAGATATTCCCCCACAGTGCCAGGTACATGCCCCCAGTGCCACATATACCCCCCCCAGTGCCACATATGCCCCCTCAGTGCCTGCTCCCCCCAGTGCCAAATATTCCCCCACAGTGCCACATATGCCCCCTCAGTGCCTGCTCCCCCCAGTGCCAAATATTCCCCCACAGTGCCAGGTATATGCCCCCAGTGCCAGATATTCCCCCACAGTGCCAGGTATATGCCTCCAGTGCCAGATCTGCCCCCCACAGTGCCAGGTATATGCCCCCAGTGCCAGATCTGCCCCCACAGTGCCAGGTATATGCCCCCAGTGCCAGATCTGCCCCCACAGTGCCAGGTATATGCCCCCAGTGCCAGATCTGCCCCCACAGTGCCAGGTATATGCCTCCAGTGCAAGATCTTCCCCCCACAGTGCCAGGTATATGCCCCCAGTGCCAGATCTGCCCCCACAGTGCCAGGTATATGCCCCCAGTGCCAGATCTGCCCCCACAGTGCCAGGTATATGCCCCCAGTGCCAGATCTGCCCCCACAGTGCCAGGTATATGCCCCCAGTGCCAGATCTTCCCCCCACAGTGCCAGGTATATGCCCCTAGTGCCAGATCTGCCCCCACAGTGCCAGGTATATGCCCCCAGTGCCAGATCTGCCCCCACAGTGCCAGGTATATGCCCCCAGTGCCAGATCTTCCCCCCACAGTGCCAGGTATATGCCCCCAGTGCCAGATCTGCCCCCCCACAGTGCCAGGTATATGCCCCCAGGGCCATATCTGCCCCCCACAGAGCCAGGTATATGCCCCCAGTGCCAGATCTGCCCCTCACAGTGCCAGGCATATGCCCCCAGTGCCAGATCTGCCCCCCACAGTGTCAGGCATATGCCCCCAGTGCCAGATCTTCCCCCCACAGTGCCAGGTATATGCCCCCAGTGCCAGATCTGCCCCCACAGTGCCCCCACAGTGCCAGGTATATGCCCCAAGTGCCAGATCTTCCCCCCACAGTGCCAGGTATATGCCCACAGGGCCAGGTATATGCCCACAGTGCCAGGTATATGCCCCCCCATGTGTTGGAGGGACACGGAGCGCATCGCGCGTCTCTCCTGGCTCTCCCCCCGGCTTGTCTAATAAAGGAAGTGCCGGTTCGTGAGCCAATCAGAGCTCACGAACGGCACTTCCTTAGACCGGCCGGGGGAGAGCCAGGGAGGGACACAGGAGAGACGCGCGATGTGCGTTCCGTGTCCCTCCAAAACAGCAGGGAGGGAGAGGAGACCGCAGATTGACATGCGGACGCTCGTCCGCATGTCAATCTGTTCTAAGTCAGTGGCGCCCCCGCAGCCCCTCGCCCCCAAGCCACCGCGAGGACTGCGGGGGCAGTAGTTACGCCACTGACTTGCAGTATGAGTAAACACAGTACAATTATCAGCAGCACTATATCTCTAAACCCAAACCCCTGCGCAGTGTAGTCAGCACCAGCAGAGATAAAGGAGAGATATGGTGACTAAATCACAGAGAAAAATACGTAATACAGTATATCTTTGTGAAAATCCTATATTAGATATAACCTGACGCACCAAGCCCCCTCAGGTTATAGAATATAGGGATAGCAAGTTGAATGAAAGACACGAAATGGACACCACTCAGCTATCAAATGCACACACAGATAGTCACAGTTTGTACAATGCAGAGGTTATTACTGACAATAATACTGCACTGGACTAGCTTACACAGCTATATAACAAGAGATATAACAGTACACAGTAAGAACTGGATGTATATCACAGGGTAATTGTACTATAAACCCTGACTAAATGCACTCTTTCTTAACTATCACTGTCTAAAAAGGCAGGTAGAATACTTAAGTGTCTTGTAAAGGCACAGCGCTGACAACCAGGCGGCTTTACATAGGAGGATTTGCCCAAGCATTCCCAGGAACAGTGAGCTGAGGGATAATGGCGCCGCAGACACTGACAGGGAGTGAGGAAAAGACTGAGATGCAGCTCCAGGGCGGGAACACTTGCTAGAAATGGCGCCCTGGGGCTGGGGGAGGGGCTTCAGGTCTAAGCCTTATCCCCCTGCTGGCAAAACCACCTGGTACTGTGTGCGATATAAAAATCGGTTTAGAGAGAAAACCTGACCTGCGCCCATGCCCTGGTGATCTAGTGGGATCGCCTGTACTGCCACAGTGTCCACCGCCAGTGCGTGCGGCCCGCCTCCCACTGACCGCGCCGGATCGCGATAAAGACCAGGTCGGGACCCACTTACCACCTCCCGAAGCGCGGCCACGCGATCCTGGAGAGCCCCAGCCGTGTGTGTCTAACGTGAAGAAAACCGGAGCCTCCGCTGTAGGTACCTGGCAACCAGGGCTCGGGAGTGTACAGCGCCGCTGGGGAGAGCTGGAGCAGCAGCAGTGAATGTCTCCTGACCTTTACCACTGCGGCTGCTCTTGAAGTCTTCACTTTTTCTTCACAAAAAAGCTCTTTTTAGGGCTGCCTGAGCAGCCTACCCTGTTAAGTGCCTGCTTACTGCAGCACCAACTTACAGAACTAAGCTCCTGTGCAGGGAGGCGGGGTTATAGAGGAGGCAGCGCTGTGCATTCTGGGAACAGTCAAAGCTTTGAGCCTGTTTGAGCCTTGGATCAACATCCTACTCTACACCCCATTGTCCAATCCTTGTGGAGCCCAGTGTACCCCGCAGCAGAAACAGTATTAATAATTACCACTATAGATGGTCTACAGTATCACACATATTTATATAATATAAATAAGCGGTCAGGAAAAGGTTAAACATCCCATAATAAATTAATGCACAAACATAATAGAACCAGTACTGCACTTTCTATGCACACATTCTCCCACCTCATGGTAAGGCTCCTGTCTCTTATTCCTGGTAGCTACTCTCTGGTCCACAGCACTGATTGAGGATCCACACAAACAGCAAACTTGGTAGAAGTAGCTGCTACCACTGGGCATGTGATGTGCAGCAGTTCTGCTCTGTCCCTTAAACTGCATGATGTGGCGGCAGCTCTAGTAATTGTATTATATAGCATTGCTATTGTGGTCATAATTTGAGCCACTTGCCAATAGGAGGGGGTTTGCGGGCACCTGGAACCCCCCTGCGTTTGCCTATGGTGTGCCCTCGAAGACAGTGAGTAGTATCCATTCCATCTACAAGGGAAGGAGCTTGGACACCAAGAATCTAAGTGGCGGAACAGTGTCTGAAAGGCTTTGCAGAGCACCAGACTGACATGCCACATCTCACATGGCCCTCCAATTTGTCAGATCTGGGCTTTGGGATTGTTTGGCTGGATCCAGCATTGTACTGTTGGAGCAGTTCCTAATGCGTTTGGAACCGATTGGTGGTTGCTTGACACCCTAAATGTCTGCGGTCCCAATTTGTCATGATTGACTTTCGGCCACTCTTCTCATCGCACTGTAGGAGTAAGTCCTGGGTTGCGCAGAGACTGCACAAAGTGGATTTTCGCAGCTCGGCGTACACATGGGATCGCACACTTGCACTGGGAATTTACAGTCCCACTGGAGGCGGCGACTATCCGAATGCAGGACAGCAAACTTTGCAGCTCAGCGATGAGGTCTGAATTACCCCCACTGTCTTTGAGGGCACACTAACAAATGCTGCCACCTCCTCCAGGCTACGACCATTCTCTCGGCCAAAGACAGTGGCTCCCTTTTGCCACTCAGTCATGTCAGTTGTTATTAAACTTATACCACTTGTACTTCCACATTCCATATTAGTTTGTCTGGTGTGTTTATGTATCTCCAAACCCATCATTGCATCACCTCTATTCTTCCAGCCACCTCAACCTACACTGATCCTGTTCAGTATTACATGCAGACACAGCTACAAAACTAGGGGGGTCATTCAGATCTGATCGCTACTGTGTGTTTTCACACAGCAAGCGATCAGGTCATAACAGCGCATGCATCACAATGCACACGCGTGTCGGACAACAACAATGGGTATCGTCGGTCAGCGACGGGATGGTGCGAAAAATCTGTTCATTCATACAGGCATTCGCAAGGTGATTGACAGGAGGAAGACATTTGTGGGTGGTAACTGACCATTTACTGGGAGTGTTCGGGAAAACACAGGTGTGCCCAAGTTTTCAGGGAGGGTGTCTGACGTCAGCTCCTGCCCCATTCAGCCTGATTCTATCGCACTAGAAGAGTAAGTCCTGGGCTGCGCAGAGACTGCACACACACACAGAATTTTAGCAGCTCGGCGTACACATATCATCGCACACTTGCACAGAAAAAATACACTCCTCCTGCAGTCGGCGACTCTCTGAACGCAGGACAGCAAGAAACGCAGCCCAGCGATTAGATCTGAATGACTTCCGGCTTCTAGATTTTTATATCCTGCTCTCACAAATTCTTCTACAGCTAAATCATGGGCTCGACAAGAAAAATCTTGGATCAAAGATACTCCTTGTATTACAGACCCTTCTAAGCTCAATAAATATTATGACCCTTCCTTGACTATATCTGCAAGAAGTACATACTCGCACTTTCAATAGGGAGTATATATCTCCTTGTCAACACAAACACACGGTATACATAGACTCTTGCTTTTGTCCCAAATGTCATCATTCTAAT
Organism: Pseudophryne corroboree; assembly: GCF_028390025.1. Classification (NCBI taxonomy): domain Eukaryota; kingdom Metazoa; phylum Chordata; class Amphibia; order Anura; family Myobatrachidae; genus Pseudophryne; species Pseudophryne corroboree. The sequence goes on along the minus strand of NC_086444.1, from coordinate 142,835,986 downwards.
GATTCATTTACTGGTTTTGGGAATGCGGTCTGATCCAAGGAGTCTGGAATAAGGTATTGGTTTATATGAGAGAATTATTTACACTTTCCTTACCTCCTGACCCAATTGCTTGCCTAGGCGCAAATTTTTGTAATTGTAATTTAGGCCCCAACAATCATTTGATCTTTCCCCTATTGATAGTGATGGTTACTGTGGCAAAAATAATAATAATTTTACAACACTGAATTTCCCCATCCTCCCCCTCCCTTTCTGCACTTAAGCATACAATGCTACAACTCATGTATTTTGATCAGAGAGCAACAATCCCGGATGTAGAGAAGGGCGTCAAAGGGCTTTAGAACAAATGGGGTCGAGTTAAAACTAGTGAATATATATATATATATATATATATATATATATATTGGTAACAACAGCCCGGCACTCCCTTGTGCTGAAGAGTTGAACAATGCCCCGGTGCCCTCAGAATGTATGCACATCAAATGGAAAAAGAAGGACTGCGGCACTCAGGGACGTTTTGAAAAAATAGCTGTATTAAGTTCAATACATCATGGCATCGACGTTTCGGGGATTTTAACCCCTTCCTCAAGATGCGGTAGAGACAAGAAGAAAAGAAGGAAACCCACTCACCTTTAAAGAAGAAAAGCCCGCCAAGACCCCCGTGCGTTCCGTCCCTAGCTCCAATGTCCGGCGTGAGGGGTGCGCCTGGAGATGACCTGCCGTGACGTCCTTGCTGTGCGCGGACGCCCGTAACCTGGCAACACTGACGCTGTACCCGCCGGCCGGAGACTGGGGAACGGGAAGAGAAGAGGGACATGAAGCATAGCGCCATGCACTAGAACATGGTGGCTGGCTAAAACACACAGTGATGGTACAAATAAAGTATGACAATAAAGCACCATTGGTCCCTTTAACCCCAGAAAGCCATACATGCTGAAGATGGAACATGCCTTGTGTGCAGATAGCGGGATGAGAAAAGAAAAGTGCGTGGTCGAGTATTAGTACAGGTGAAACTGTGACCTGGCACCGTAGGGGGTGTGTCCTATATGGATGTCTCCTCCAGATCCCCTTATCCCAAATGGTGAAGTCACTAAAGGGTTAGGGGTGATATAGGGAAAAGACTGTCCTAAGGACTGTTTCCAGTCAGGATAGTACATAAGGACATGAAAGAGTAGGAACAGCATAAAAATTTGGGAGAGAAACATATATTCCAGCAAGTCCATGTATTACGGGTCCAGGCTGGGTGTGTCGCCCCTCCTCCTGATCCTGCTCGGTCTGCTGGCCACCCTTGTGTACTTCGTATATTAACGTATTAAGGGAACAGGCGGCTGTTATCCAAATATACTCCACACTATCCGCTCATTTAGACCTTTAGGATGGATCGTATTGAGTCCATATATCCAAGATGCCTCCTTACGGAGTAACAGTCCGTCACGGTTGCCCCCCCGTATATGCTTAGGGACGTGGTCGATGATGATGTGTTTAAGGTCTCCCAAGGAGTGTCCGGCCTCATAAAAGTGTCTAGCCACCGGTTGTTCGGAGGGAGTGCCCTTGATGGCAGACTTGATCGCCGAGCGATGTAGGGCCATGCGTTCTCTTAAAGTTCTAATTGTCTTCCCTACATAACAAAGATTGCAGGGACAAATGATGAGGTAGATGATATGCGTGGTAGTACACGTAACTACGTGTTTGATGGTAATTTGTTTATCCGTGAGTGGAACTGCAAAAGATGGCCCAACGATCATGTGGCTGCAAGTGGTACATCCCAGGCAGCGGTAACAGCCTGGTTTTTTTGAAAGAAACGTCTCCTTGGAAGACTTTGAGAAATGAGAGATATCTGTATGTACTACGAGGTCTTTAATATTTCGACCCCTCCTGTAGCACATCATTGGAGAGGTGTGTTTGAAGGGGAGGGACGCATCTGTGGAGACTATGGGCCAAAGGGCTCGGTTGGCTCTGTTCAGGATAGGACTAGAAGTGTCGAAAGACGTGGTCCATGGGATTCTGTCTGTCAATGAACGTGGAGTAGGCCTTAAAAGTTCATCACGTGACAGCTGTAGCATCTCCCTCTTTGTTTGGACCAGAGCTGTTTTGTTATATCCCCTTTGCGTAAATTTGATGACCATCTTGTCCAGTTCCTGTTCCAACTTGTCTGGTTGGTTACAAATGCGCACTGTTCTTAGCATTTGGGATCTAGGTAACCCCCGTTTGAGGGAGCGTGGGTGATGGCTGTTGGCCCGTAGGAGGGTGTTCTTGTCCGTTGGTTTGCTGTATATGTTGGTTAGGAGTTTTCCGCAGCTCAGAGACACCAGGACGTCCAGGTAATTGATGGAGGTCGAGGACCACTGGTAGGTGATCCTGATAGGGGAGGGTCTGATGTTGATGAATTCCAGTAGCCGTTTAAGTGCCGTCTCACCTCCAGTCCACAAGATGAAAATGTCATCAATATATCTGGTGAACAACGCTATAGACTGGGCTACCAAGGGATCTTGAAAGAACATGGATACCTCCTCTTGTAACATATAAACGTTGGCATAGGAAGGTGCCACGTTACTCCCCATGGCACACCCTGTCTTCTGTTGATAAAATTTGCCATCAAAGAGGAAGAAGTTCCTTGTTAAGGTAAGCTCCAATAGGGTCATAAACAAGTCGAGGTCCACTTCACTCATAGCCTCTTTGCGTAAGAAAGACCTCATTGCATTTAAACCCCCTTCGTGGGGTATACTAGTGTAGAGACTGCAGATATCTATTGTGCTCAACAGTGATCCCTCTGGAACTGTGCCAACGGCATCTAGAAGCAAAAGAAAAGACGTGGTGTCTTTCAAACATCTCGGTTGTTTCAAAATGAGTGGCTGAAGCACACAGTCCAGAAACTGAGAAATAGGTTGATACAAGGATTGACGTGCGGATATGATCGGACGACCAGGGGGTTGGGTGAGATCCTTATGGATTTTGGGGACTGTAAAAAAGATAGGGACCCTGGGAAAGTCCTGAATGAGGGCTTTAAGGATCCTGTCCGATATTAGGCCTCGAGAATGGGCTCTGGCTAAAAGTGTATCCAGTTCCTCTTTATATTGACAAGATGGATCTGTGTCCAGTTGGTAGTAAGTATTGGGATCCGATAGTTGGGCCAGGATCTCTGTTTTGTAGTATATCATGTCCAATACTACGATTCCACCCCCCTTGTCCGCAGGGCGTATGATCACGTCAGAGTAGGATCCCAGGTCCTTAAGTGCCGACCACTGCTGTTTGGATAAGTTATGGTGTTGTTGCTGCGAGGCCTTAGTGTACTTATCCATGGACTCGTCTACTAGCCGAATGTAGGACTTGATAGACGCATTGGTTGATGGAGGGTCAAACACCGATTTGCTCCTTTTGTTGAGGAAAGGTTGGAAGACGACTGGTACTTGAGGGGTGGAGGTAGAGGGGGGATGTGTGGAAAAAAATTCTTGTCTCCTCAATTTTCTGGAAAACTGGTACAAATCAATCTTCCAGTCCAATTCTTTATGTTGATTGGTAGGGACAAAGGACAAGCCATTGCCCAAAACTTCCAGTTCAGTAGAGGTAAGTATACGTTTGGATAAATTGTAAACTAAGTTTTGTTCTTTGCTGCCCGATCGAACGAGTCGCGTGTTCTGGCCACCCCTGCGGGTGGTCGACCTCTTCCTCTGGAAGCCGAAGTGGCGGTTGCCCCTAAAGGGACAGATGGAATGTCTTGTGCTCCATCTGAGTCGCCTATCGCGAACTCACTGTCACTGTTGGACGATGCTCCAGATCGTAGCTTATTCTCCCGACGTCTACGCCACCCCTGTTTGGGTTTAGACTGGATCCCGTGTTGGCTTCCTGGGTTCCCCCCCATCAGCCAACGGTGTACCCTGTTGGAATCATAATCCTCCTGAACGATCCGAAGTTTATTCTGCTTAAATTTGATCAGATCGCGGCGGTATGTGTCACATTGGGTCTGGAGCTTTTGTAACCAATTATGAGACTCATCCTGCTGCAGTGTAGCTATGTGAGACCCTTCAAACACAGATATCTTGTCCTTGACTAGCGACAATTCTCTACCAGCCTCCTCAATTACTAGTAGCATCAGGTCAAGGCTACACTTGTTAGTGATGCCAATCCATTTTTTACAAAATTCTGGATTGAAGCGACCTATTGTCGGGGTGTTTTTAACCCTGAATCCCCTGGGAATCATGCAATCCCGGTGGTAATCTGAAAGGGAAATCCCGTGCAACATGAAGTCAATTTCCCTGCGTTTTAACTTATATAATTGTTGGTATAGGTCTTCTGAACTAGATTGTTGATCTGTGGCAGACAATCTTTCTTTAAAACGCAATCTGTCAGCGTCTTCGTCGGTAAAACAAAAGAGGTCCCTTCTATTGATGTTCAAATGAGCGTACCCTCTGGTGCCATCTGAGGCAGAAGTGGATAGTTGTGCCTCCATGTTAAGCTGGCGCTATGTTCAATGATCCACCAGAAAAAAGTGCAAAAGTAGTTTGTGCAAACTGATAGGAAAGAAATAGTCCAGTGTTTGATAAAAACAACTTCTAAGTGGCTGTATATGCCACTGCAGTGGTGTCTGGCTGATGCTCTGTCCCCAATAAAACAGGGTATGTGGAGAAAGAAAAAGTTGTAACAATAAATGGTACTATAATGAGATGGGTGCCCTGGCTCAAGCAGGTGACGTCCTGTAGTGGCGACTCCTGAGACGATATTGGTAACAACAGCCCGGCACTCCCTTGTGCTGAAGAGTTGAACAATGCCCCGGTGCCCTCAGAATGTATGCACATCAAATGGAAAAAGAAGGACTGCGGCACTCAGGGACGTTTTGAAAAAATAGCTGTATTAAGTTCAATACATCATGGCATCGACGTTTCGGGGATTTTAACCCCTTCCTCAAGATGCGGTAGAGACAAGAAGAAAAGAAGGAAACCCACTCACCTTTAAAGAAGAAAAGCCCGCCAAGACCCCCGTGCGTTCCGTCCCGAGCTCCAATGTCCGGCGTGAGGGGTGCGCCTGGAGATGACCTGCCGTGACGTCCTTGCTGTGCGCGGACGCCCGTAACCTGGCAACACTGACGCTGTACCCGCCGGCCGGAGACTGGGGAACGGGAAGAGAAGAGGGACATGAAGCTCTTTCATGTCCTCATGTACTATCCTGACTGGAAACAGTCCTTAGGACAGTCTTTTCCCTATATCACCCCTAACCCTTTAGTGACTTCACCATTTGGGATAAGGGGATCTGGAGGAGACATCCATATAGGACACACCCCCTACGGTGCCAGGTCACAGTTTCACCTGTACTAATACTCGACCACGCACTTTTCTTTTCTCATCCCGCTATCTGCACACAAGGCATGTTCCATCTTCAGCATGTATGGCTTTCTGGGGTTAAAGGGACCAATGGTGCTTTATTGTCATACTTTATTTGTACCATCACTGTGTGTTTTAGCCAGCCACCATGTTCTAGTGCATGGCGCTATGCTTCATGTCCCTCTTCTCTTCCCGTTCCCCAGTCTCCGGCCGGCGGGTACAGCGTCAGTGTTGCCAGGTTACGGGCGTCCGCGCACAGCAAGGACGTCACGGCAGGTCATCTCCAGGCGCACCCCTCACGCCGGACATTGGAGCTCGGGACGGAACGCACGGGGGTCTTGGCGGGCTTTTCTTCTTTAAAGGTGAGTGGGTTTCCTTCTTTTCTTCTTGTCTCTACCGCATCTTGAGGAAGGGGTTAAAATCCCCGAAACGTCGATGCCATGATGTATTGAACTTAATACAGCTATTTTTTCAAAACGTCCCTGAGTGCCGCAGTCCTTCTTTTTCCATTTGATGTGCATACATTCTGAGGGCACCGGGGCATTGTTCAACTCTTCAGCACAAGGGAGTGCCGGGCTGTTGTTACCAATATCGTCTCAGGAGTCGCCACTACAGGACGTCACCTGCTTGAGCCAGGGCACCCATCTCATTATAGTACCATTTATTGTTACAACTTTTTCCTTCTCCACATACCCTGTTTTATTGGGGACAGAGCATCAGCCAGACACCACTGCAGTGGCATATACAGCCACTTAGAAGTTGTTTTTATCAAACACTGGACTATTTCTTTCCTATCAGTTTGCACAAACTACTTTTGCACTTTTTTCTGGTGGATCATTGAACATAGCGCCAGCTTAACATGGAGGCACAACTATCCACTTCTGCCTCAGATGGCACCAGAGGGTACGCTCATTTGAACATCAATAGAAGGGACCTCTTTTGTTTTACCGACGAAGACGCTGACAGATTGCGTTTTAAAGAAAGATTGTCTGCCACAGATCAACAATCTAGTTCAGAAGACCTATACCAACAATTATATAAGTTAAAACGCAGGGAAATTGACTTCATGTTGCACGGGATTTCCCTTTCAGATTACCACCGGGATTGCATGATTCCCAGGGGATTCAGGGTTAAAAACACCCCGACAATAGGTCGCTTCAATCCAGAATTTTGTAAAAAATGGATTGGCATCACTAACAAGTGTAGCCTTGACCTGATGCTACTAGTAATTGAGGAGGCTGGTAGAGAATTGTCGCTAGTCAAGGACAAGATATCTGTGTTTGAAGGGTCTCACATAGCTACACTGCAGCAGGATGAGTCTCATAATTGGTTACAAAAGCTCCAGACCCAATGTGACACATACCGCCGCGATCTGATCAAATTTAAGCAGAATAAACTTCGGATCGTTCAGGAGGATTATGATTCCAACAGGGTACACCGTTGGCTGATGGGGGGGAACCCAGGAAGCCAACACGGGATCCAGTCTAAACCCAAACAGGGGTGGCGTAGACGTCGGGAGAATAAGCTACGATCTGGAGCATCGTCCAACAGTGACAGTGAGTTCGCGATAGGCGACTCAGATGGAGCACAAGACATTCCATCTGTCCCTTTAGGGGCAACCGCCACTTCGGCTTCCAGAGGAAGAGGTCGACCACCCGCAGGGGTGGCCAGAACACGCGACTCGTTCGATCGGGCAGCAAAGAACAAAACTTAGTTTACAATTTATCCAAACGTATACTTACCTCTACTGAACTGGAAGTTTTGGGCAATGGCTTGTCCTTTGTCCCTACCAATCAACATAAAGAATTGGACTGGAAGATTGATTTGTACCAGTTTTCCAGAAAATTGAGGAGACAAGAATTTTTTTCCACACATCCCCCCTCTACCTCCACCCCTCAAGTACCAGTCGTCTTCCAACCTTTCCTCAACAAAAGGAGCAAATCGGTGTTTGACCCTCCATCAACCAATGCGTCTATCAAGTCCTACATTCGGCTAGTAGACGAGTCCATGGATAAGTACACTAAGGCCTCGCAGCAACAACACCATAACTTATCCAAACAGCAGTGGTCGGCACTTAAGGACCTGGGATCCTACTCTGACGTGATCATACGCCCTGCGGACAAGGGGGGTGGAATCGTAGTATTGGACATGATATACTACAAAACAGAGATCCTGGCCCAACTATCGGATCCCAATACTTACTACCAACTGGACACAGATCCATCTTGTCAATATAAAGAGGAACTGGATACACTTTTAGCCAGAGCCCATTCTCGAGGCCTAATATCGGACAGGATCCTTAAAGCCCTCATTCAGGACTTTCCCAGGGTCCCTATCTTTTTTACAGTCCCCAAAATCCATAAGGATCTCACCCAACCCCCTGGTCGTCCGATCATATCCGCACGTCAATCCTTGTATCAACCTATTTCTCAGTTTCTGGACTGTGTGCTTCAGCCACTCATTTTGAAACAACCGAGATGTTTGAAAGACACCACGTCTTTTCTTTTGCTTCTAGATGCCGTTGGCACAGTTCCAGAGGGATCACTGTTGTGCACAATAGATATCTGCAGTCTCTACACTAGTATACCCCACGAAGGGGGTTTAAATGCAATGAGGTCTTTCTTACGCAAAGAGGCTATGAGTGAAGTGGACCTCGACTTGTTTATGACCCTATTGGAGCTTACCTTAACAAGGAACTTCTTCCTCTTTGATGGCAAATTTTATCAACAGAAGACAGGGTGTGCCATGGGGAGTAACGTGGCACCTTCCTATGCCAACGTTTATATGTTACAAGAGGAGGTATCCATGTTCTTTCAAGATCCCTTGGTAGCCCAGTCTATAGCGTTGTTCACCAGATATATTGATGACATTTTCATCTTGTGGACTGGAGGTGAGACGGCACTTAAACGGCTACTGGAATTCATCAACATCAGACCCTCCCCTATCAGGATCACCTACCAGTGGTCCTCGACCTCCATCAATTACCTGGACGTCCTGGTGTCTCTGAGCTGCGGAAAACTCCTAACCAACATATACAGCAAACCTACGGACAAGAACACCCTCCTACGGGCCAACAGCCATCACCCACGCTCCCTCAAACGGGGGTTACCTAGATCCCAAATGCTAAGAACAGTGCGCATTTGTAACCAACCAGACAAGTTGGAACAGGAACTGGACAAGATGGTCATCAAATTTACGCAAAGGGGATATAACAAAACAGCTCTGGTCCAAACAAAGAGGGAGATGCTACAGCTGTCACGTGATGAACTTTTAAGGCCTACTCCACGTTCATTGACAGACAGAATCCCATGGACCACGTCTTTCGACACTTCTAGTCCTATCCTGAACAGAGCCAACCGAGCCCTTTGGCCCATAGTCTCCACAGATGCGTCCCTCCCCTTCAAACACACCTCTCCAATGATGTGCTACAGGAGGGGTCGAAATATTAAAGACCTCGTAGTACATACAGATATCTCTCATTTCTCAAAGTCTTCCAAGGAGACGTTTCTTTCAAAAAAACCAGGCTGTTACCGCTGCCTGGGATGTACCACTTGCAGCCACATGATCGTTGGGCCATCTTTTGCAGTTCCACTCACGGATAAACAAATTACCATCAAACACGTAGTTACGTGTACTACCACGCATATCATCTACCTCATCATTTGTCCCTGCAATCTTTGTTATGTAGGGAAGACAATTAGAACTTTAAGAGAACGCATGGCCCTACATCGCTCGGCGATCAAGTCTGCCATCAAGGGCACTCCCTCCGAACAACCGGTGGCTAGACACTTTTATGAGGCCGGACACTCCTTGGGAGACCTTAAACACATCATCATCGACCACGTCCCTAAGCATATACGGGGGGGCAACCGTGACGGACTGTTACTCCGTAAGGAGGCATCTTGGATATATGGACTCAATACGATCCATCCTAAAGGTCTAAATGAGCGGATAGTGTGGAGTATATTTGGATAACAGCCGCCTGTTCCCTTAATACGTTAATATACGAAGTACACAAGGGTGGCCAGCAGACCGAGCAGGATCAGGAGGAGGGGCGACACACCCAGCCTGGACCCGTAATACATGGACTTGCTGGAATATATGTTTCTCTCCCAAATTTTTATGCTGTTCCTACTCTTTCATGTCCTTATGTACTATCCTGACTGGAAACAGTCCTTAGGACAGTCTTTTCCCTATATCACCCCTAACCCTTTAGTGACTTCACCATTTGGGATAAGGGGATCTGGAGGAGACATCCATATAGGACACACCCCCTACGGTGCCAGGTCACAGTTTCACCTGTACTAATACTCGACCACGCACTTTTCTTTTCTCATCCCGCTATCTGCACACAAGGCATGTTCCATCTTCAGCATGTATGGCTTTCTGGGGTTAAAGGGACCAATGGTGCTTTATTGTCATACTTTATTTGTACCATCACTGTGTGTTTTAGCCAGCCACCATGTTCTAGTGCATGGCGCTATGCTTCATGTCCCTCTTCTCTTCCCGTTCCCCAGTCTCCGGCCGGCGGGTACAGCGTCAGTGTTGCCAGGTTACGGGCGTCCGCGCACAGCAAGGACGTCACGGCAGGTCATCTCCAGGCGCACCCCTCACGCCGGACATTGGAGCTCGGGACGGAACGCACGGGGGTCTTGGCGGGCTTTTCTTCTTTAAAGGTGAGTGGGTTTCCTTCTTTTCTTCTTGTCTCTACCGCATCTTGAGGAAGGGGTTAAAATCCCCGAAACGTCGATGCCATGATGTATTGAACTTAATACAGCTATTTTTTCAAAACGTCCCTGAGTGCCGCAGTCCTTCTTTTTCCATTTGATATATATATATATATATATACTGTCACACGCCATAGGCGGCGTTCACCGCTCTTACCCCTGCGTGCCTGCTGGTCTGTGTTGCGGCCTCCGCCTTCGTTGGTCCACAGGCTCCGGCGCCTGGCTGGCGCAGCTCCCGGAGGTTCTCCGGGGCAGGGGCGCCGCCATGACACCCGGCATCACGTGGGCGAGGAGCAGGTGACGTCATCAGACTGTTCCGACAATCCAGCGGAGGCGGGAGATTCAAAGGCAGACGCCGGGCAGCGCCTCGGCGCCTGAGTATCATCTTTTCCCCTGAAGTGGATGCCAGTGCTTCAGTCCTTGGCGGATCTCTCTGCAGCATACCCCAGTGTCTCCGGCATTTCCAGGTGTCAGTTGTTGCACAGCTTCCAGCGTTCCCAGCTGCTGCTGGGTTCCACTGCGCTCTAGTCACCAGTGCTTCTTGGAGTCAGCGTGGGCTGCAGGTTAAACGTCGCTCTCAAGTTATACAAGTCCTCAGTGCCTTTAACCCTCGCTCTCAAGTTATACAAGTCCTCAGTGCCTTTAACCCTCGCTCTCAAGTTATACAAGTCCTCAGTGTCTTTAACCCTCGCTCTCAAGTTATACAAGTCCTCAGTGTCTTTAACCCTCGCTCTCCAGTTATACAAATCCTCAGTGTCTTTAACCACCGCTCTCAAGTTCTTCAAATCATCAGTGTCTTAACCACCGCTCTCAAGTTCTTCAAATCATCAGTGACGTGTCTTAACCACCGCTCTCAAGTTCTTCAAATCATCAGTGTCTTAACCACCGCTCTCAAGTTCTTCAAATCATCAGTGTCTTAACCACCGCTCTCAAGTTCTTCAAATCATCAGTGTCTTTAACCACCGCTCTCAAGTTCTTCAAATCATCAGAGTCTTAATCACCGCTCTCAAGTTCTTCAAATCATTAGTGTCTTTTAACCACTGCTCTCAAGTCCTTCAGTCACCAGTATCTTTTACCATCATTCACAAGTACTTCCTGGACATTTCTCCATACGCTCCTTCTCTGTTATGTGACATTGTGTTGCTCTCTTCCTGCAATAAAGTCCTTTAATATTTTCACCAAGCTTTACTGTCAGAGTCCTGTATGAGGAAGACCTATATCAAGCCATCCCTGTTCCGACCCAACTGTGGTTCCTCTCCCTTACCATCGGGAGAACCCCCGAGTTCACAACACCCCCAGCCTAGGTCAGTGACATATACTGTATATAAATAATTACTTTGTTGAGTCACCCGTCAGGAGCGTAGCCAGAACTTTGTGGGCCACATAGCAACATTTTGAAGGGGCCCCGTCCCAATGCTTCTAGAGAGACTTCTCTGCAGCAGTTGTTAATTGTTTGCCGTATAATAGTGCCCTAGTTCATTTTCTGAGCCATATTAGAGCCTTATTTAACGTTATGCCCCATAGTAGTGCCCTAGTTTCTTATATGAATCTCAGTAGTGCTTAAGTTCACCCTATGTCACATTTCAGAGCTGGCAGTAAACATTATGCTGCACTGTAGCCCCAATTCACATTATGATATATAGTGCTCCCTGTTCATATTGTGCCACATTACAGAGCCTCGGTTCATATTATATAACATTAAAATGCCCTACAGTGCATACCTAGATATATTGCCGGCCCCAAGGAAAAAGTTTGAAAGGACCCCTACGTACCACCTAATGGCGAAAAATGTATATTACACATGTAACTGTGACAGGGAAGGTGGCCCCTCTCAGCTCTGGGCCCCATAGCAGCTGCACTGCCTGCACCTATGGTAGCTACGCCCTTGTCACCCATTAAGTATGTACACATATAACTTTCCCAATTGCAAAGTGCAATGAAATATGCTTGGACAATATCAGTTAATATTAATGTTCACTCAGACATCCATAACCCATTGTATCTTCTCAATAAACCCACTCCTTCCCATTCAATATTAGATCGTAAGCTCTTGTGAGCAAGGCCAACCCTTTTAATGTGTTTTCCCTCCCCCTAGGTCTACTATCTCAGCCAATTGGTACATGTGTCAGTATTGCGCCCATATACTAAATGCAGAGCCATCACTCACCTCTCAAACACCTGGGGCAGATGGACGGAAAATGGGCGTGGCTTCCTGGGATGGGGGCATGGCTTCACGGAGCTGGGGCGTGGCTTTGCGTCCCTACCCCCGTTTTTGACACATCGGGGGACGGGAGACGCGGCCTGGCCTCAGAGACTGGAATTTCTTCAGTGCCGGCTTCAACATGTTGACAGGAGCTGGGTTGCTGCACGTAATATTACAGTGCATCACCCGACTCCTGTCACTGAGCAGGAGCCAGCACTTTGGTGTCACCCCTCGGCGGGTGACACCCAGGTGCGGGCCGCACCCTCTGCACCCACCTTCTGACTCCACTGACAAAATGTACTTATAAATGTTTGTTATTACTACTCTGTTTATCTGGTTTGGTGTCTTTGCTCTGTATGACATTATGACATTGTGGAAATATGTTGTGCCTTATAAATAAAGGATGATAATAATAATAATAATAATAATAATAATAAATAATGAAGTATGTGAACTATTGTGTATCAGTAGATACATGTTGCAAAGTTTAAAGTAGAGTAGGTAGTAATGGAGAACAGTATAGAGATGTGCGGCGGGCACTTTTCGTGTTTTGTGTTTTGGTTTTGGTTCTGGTTCCATGCTCGTATTTTGGATCTGGATTGGTTTGCCAAAACCACCCTTTCATGTTTTGGTTTTTAATCTGGATGATTTTTGAAAAAAAAAACAAAAACAGCTAAAATCACAGAATTTGGGGGTAATTTTGCTCCTACAGTGTTATTAACCTCAATAACAATCATTTCCACTCATTTCCAATCTATTCTGAACACCTCACACCTCACAATATTGTTTAAAGGCCTAAAAGTTGCACTGAGGTGGCTGTATGACTAAGCTAAGCGACACAAGTGTGCGGCACAAACACCTGGCCCATCTAGGAGTGGCACTGCAGTGTCAGACAGGATGGCATTGATAAAAAATAGGCCCCAAACAGCACAACATGCAAAGAAGAAAAAGAGGTGCAGTGAGGTAGCTGTATGACCAAGCTGAGCGACAAAATTGTGCGGCATAAACACCTGGCCCATCTAGGAGTGGCACTGCAGTGTCAGACTGGATGGCACTTTTAAAAAATAGCCCCCAAACAGCACATCATGCAAAGAAGAAAATGAGGTGCAATGAGGTAGCTGTATGACCAAGCTAAGCGACACAAGTGTGCGGTACAAACACCTGGCCCATCTAGGAGTCGCACTGCAGTGGCAGACAGGATATCAATTTAAAAAAAATTGTCCCCAAACAGCATATCATGCAAAGAAGTAAAAGAGGTGCAATGAGGTAGCTGTATGCAGAGACGGATTGAGAAACAAAAGTGGCCCTGGAAAAGTTTCTAGAAGTGGCCTCATGTGGGCGGCACCAAACCAACTGCAGGCGGAGCCAATACCAAAGTAGGCGGGATTAATTCAACATTGAATGTAGGTGGAGTTACACCAACAAAAGGCAGAGCATGTCAAATTAGCTGGACCTAACACATTCAAAGTTTAGAAAGTATTGTGTTGTAGCAGAAGTAGTTAAATTAAAACTGGGGTGACATTTAATCCTCTGCACACTCATATCTCAGTCCATCTTCTTCATTTGTCTCTGCTTCTAAGGGGTCAATTCAGTTCAACACGGATTGAATAGTGCTGGGAGGGAGCTCCTGGTGCTATTCAATTCAGAGCGATGCTGTCCCTGACTAGAGGATTTCTTCTTGCACCCTTCTAAGGGTGCGAGCCGAAATTCAACAAACCTAGGTCCGCAGTGCTGCTTTGTGACCTAACGCTGTGCAAACAGCACCACGGCGAGGCAGTTTAGTCGGAGAATTCTCGCGACTAAACACCTTATTTAGTCCAGGAATACGTGTATTCTCAGACTTCGCATCACGCTGCATTGAATAGCTCTAGAAGCTCCCTCCCAGTGCTATCTAATCCGCGTTGAATTGAATGAACCCCTTAGTCTATCTCCCCCACTAAGTCCATCTTCTGAATATGTTTGCTCTCTTAGTCCATCTTCTGCGTGCGTCTCCTCCTCCCTCTCAGTCCATCTCCTGCATGTTTCTCCCAGCATCTCTTTTCTCATTTTCACACCTATATCATTCTCCCTTATGCATGTTTCCTTCTGTCTATTCACTGACCACCTTCTGCCTTTCTCCTTCTGCACAGTTTCTGCCTCTCTACCCTTTTATCTGCCAAGCTTCGGCCAGTCACTTGCAGGGCTTCTGCGCCAATGGGACAGCCACAATTGGAAGCATGCAGCCACCCTGTTTAAATAGGGGTACAGCTTACTGCTGTACCACCTGACCCTACCTTTACTGCATTTCCACTGGGTGAACAATTCTGAGCAATTCGCTTCCCCATGCTTTGCCAATTGTTCCACTTTCTGCTGTCTGTTCCCTATCTGTGTGTATGCCTTCATCTATCAATCACCTGTCTGTCTTTCACCTTCTGTTAGCCTTCTTGTCTCCAGTTACGTATGTGCAGTTTCTTCCCTATTCCCGTCCTCTTTGTGTGTTGTCTGTCCCTACCAGGGCTTAAAGTGGTTCTGGAGAGGTGGTGGAACTCATTTCCCCCGCCACTGACTCCCCTCCCATTAAGCAGAGGCAGGGGCGATGGTAGGGTGTTAGGCACCCCCCGTAAACTACAAATTTGTGCCCTAACCCCCATACTGTCTAAAGGAACAGTGCACGCAGAAGGCGTGTGTCACAAAAAAGATGTGCGGCATCACATGGAAAGAGCGTGGCCACACAATAGTACCCCCAATACAAATTATGCAACACAGTAGCACACTCTTAGGGGGATATTCAATTGTTTGAAAAGTCAGTTGGGTGTCTATTTTTTCCTATCTAATAGACAGACACCCAACCGACTTTTCAAACTTATTGTCATTACACTGTACATAGGCCCTCATTCCGAGTTGATCACTCGCTAGCTAGTTTTAGCAGCCGTGCAAACGCATAGTCGCCACCCACGGGGGAGTGTATTTTAACATAGCAGCAGTGCGATCGCTTGTGCAGCAGAACGCCTGCAAACACATTTTGGTCAAAACAAGACCAACCCTGTAGTTACTTATTCTGTGCGATGATTGCTGCGACTAGTGACGTGGTATTGACGTCAGATACCCGCCCTGCAAACGCCTAACCACGCCTACATTTTTCCAAAGACTCCCAGAAAACGGTCAGTTGACACCCAGAAACTCCCACTTCCTGTCAATCTTCTTGCGATCGCCAGTGCGACTCAAAGCGTCACTAGATCCTGTGCAAAAGCACGTCGGCTGTTGTACCCATACGACGCGCGTGCACATTGCGGTGCATGCGCAGATCAGCACAGTTTTGACATGATCGCTGCGCTGCGAAAATCCGTAGCGATCAACTCAGAATGACCCCCATAGTGCCTCTATTTCATGTTACACCACAGAGTAGTGCCCTATATTCACGCTATGCTACACCGTTGCACCCCTTATACACATGCCCACAGTATCAGTGCCACTTATATACAAAATAATACCCAAGGTAACAGTGCTGCTTATACACCTAATAATGGACACGGTATCAGTGCTGCTTACATACATAAAAATACCCAAGGTATCAGTGCTGTTTGTACACATAATAATGCCAACGGTAGCAGTGCCACTTATACAAATAATGGCCATGGTATCAGTGCTGCTTATACACATAATGGGCACAGTATCAGTGCCGCTTATATACATAATAATGACCACAGTATCAGTGCTGCTTATACACATAATAATGGACACGGTATCAGTGCTGCTTACATACATAACAATACCCACGGTATCAGTGCCATTTGTACACATAATAATGCCAACGGTAGCAGTGCCGCTTATACACATGCCCACAGTATCAGTGCCGCTTATATACATAATAATACAAAAGGTAACAGTGCCACTTATACACATAATAATGGACACGGTATCAGTGCTGCTTACATACATAATAATACCCAAGGTATCAGTGCCGTTTGTACACATAATAATGCCAACGGTAGCAGGGCCACTTAAAACACATAATGGCCATGGTATCAGTGCCGCTTATATACATAATAATGACCACAGTATCAGTGCCGCTTATAAACTAGAGATGAGCGGGTTCGGTTCCTCGGAATCCGAACCCGCCCGAACTTCATGTTTTTTTTCACGGGTCCGAGCGACTCGGATCTTCCCGCCTTGCTCGGTTAACCCGAGCGCGCCCGAACGTCATCATGACGCTGTCGGATTCTCGCGAGACTCGGATTCTATATAAGGAGCCGCGCGTCGCCGCCATTTTCACACGTGCATTGAGATTGATAGGGAGAGGACGTGGCTGGCGTCCTCTCCATTTAGATTAGAAGAGAGAGAGTGAGATTGATTTGAGACAGAGACACTTGATTTACTGGAGCTTAGGAGTACTGTAGAGAGTGCAGAGTTTAGTAGTGACTGACCACAGTGACCACCAGACAGTGCAGTTTTATTTAATATAATCCGTTCTCTGCCTGAAAAAAACGATACACAGTGACTCAGTCACATACCATATCTGTGTGCACTGCTCAGCCCAGTGTGCTGCATCATCTATGTATATATCTGACTGTGCTCACACAGCTTATAATTGTGGGGGAGACTGGGGAGCAGTGCCAGTTATAGGTTATAGCAGGAGCCAGGAGTACATATTATTAAAATTAAACAGTGCACACTTTTGCTGCAGGAGTGCCACTGCCAGTGTGACTGACCAGTGACCTGACCACACTGACCACCAGTATAGTTAGTAGTATACTATATTGTGATTGCCTGAAAAAGTTAAACACTCGTCGTGTGACTTGTGTGGTGTTTTTTTTTTTATTCTATAAAAAACTCATTCTGCTGACAGACAGTGTCCAGCAGGTCCGTCATTATATAATATATACCTGTCCGGCTGCAGTAGTGATATATATATATTTTTTATATCATTATTTATCATCCAGTCGCAGCAGACACAGTACGGTAGTTCACGGCTGTAGCTACCTCTGTGTCGGCACTCGGCAGTCCATCCATAATTGTATACCACCTACCCGTGGTTTTTTTTTCTTTCTTCTTTATACATACATACTACATCTCTTTATCAACCAGTCTATATTAGCAGCAGACACAGTACAGTAGTCCACGGCTGTAGCTACCTCTGTGTCGGCACTCGGCAGTCCATCCATAATTGTATACCACCTACCCGTGGTTTTTTTTTCTTTCTTCTTTATACATACATACTACATCTCTTTATCAACCAGTCTATATTAGCAGCAGACACAGTACAGTACGGTAGTCCACGGCTGTAGCTACCTCTGTGTCGGCACTCGGCAGTCCGTCCATAATTGTATACCACCTACCCGTGGTTTTTTTTTCTTTCTTCTTTATACATACATACTACATCTCTTTATCAACCAGTCTATATTAGCAGCAGACACAGTACAGTAGTCCACGGCTGTAGCTACCTCTGTGTCGGCACTCGGCAGTCCATCCATAATTGTATACCACCTACCCGTGGTTTTTTTTTCTTTCTTCTTTATACATACATACTACATCTCTTTATCAACCAGTCTATATTAGCAGCAGACACAGTACAGTACGGTAGTCCACGGCTGTAGCTACCTCTGTGTCGGCACTCGGCAGTCCGTCCATAATTGTATACCACCTACCCGTGGTTTTTTTTTCTTTCTTCTTTATACATACATACTACATCTCTTTATCAACCAGTCTATATTAGCAGCAGACACAGTACAGTAGTCCACGGCTGTAGCTACCTCTGTGTCGGCACTCGGCAGTCCATCCATAATTGTATACAACCTACCCGTGGTTTTTTTTTTCTTTCTTCTTTATGCATACTACATCTCATTATCAACCAGTCTATATTAGCAGCAGACACAGTACGGTAGTCCACGGCTGTAGCTACCTCTGTGTCGGCACTCGGCAGTCCGTCCATAATTGTATACCACCTACCCGTGGTTTTTTTTTCTTTCTTCTTTATACATACTACATCTCATTATCAACCAGTCTATATTAGCAGCAGACACAGTACGGTAGTCCACGGCTGTAGCTACCTCTGTGTCGGCACTCGGCAGTCCATCCATAATTGTATACCACCTACCCGTGGTTTTTTTTTCTTTCTTCTTTATACATACTACATCTCATTATCATCCAGTCTATATTAGCAGCAGACACAGTACAGTACGGTAGTCCACGGCTGTAGCTACCTCTGTGTCGGCACTCGGCAGTCCGTCCATAATTGTATACCACCTACCCGTGGTTTTTTTTTTCTTTCTTCTTTATACATACTACATCTCATTATCAACCAGTCTATATTAGCAGCAGACACAGTACGGTAGTCCACGGCTGTAGCTACCTCTGTGTCGGCACTCGGCAGTCCATCCATAATTGTATACCACCTACCCGTGGTTTTTTTTTCTTTCTTCTTTATACATACATACTACATCTCTTTATCAACCAGTCTATATTAGCAGCAGACACAGTACAGTAGTCCACGGCTGTAGCTACCTCTGTGTCGGCACTCGGCAGTCCATCCATAATTGTATACCACCTACCCGTGGTTTTTTTCTTTCTTTCTTCTTTATACATACATACTACATCTCATTATCATCCAGTCTATATTAGCAGCAGACACAGTACAGTACAATAGTCCACGGCTGTAGCTACCTCTGTGTCGGCACTCGGCAGTCCATCCATAATTGTATACTAGTATCCATCCATCTCCATTGTTTACCTGAGGTGCCTTTTAGTTGTGCCTATTAAAATATGGAGAACAAAAATGTTGAGGTTCCAAAATTAGGGAAAGATCAAGATCCACTTCCACCTCGTGCTGAAGCTGCTGCCACTAGTCATGGCCGAGACGATGAAATGCCAGCAACGTCGTCTTCCAAGGCCGATGCCCAATGTCATAGTACAGAGCATGTCAAATCCAAAACACCAAATATCAGTAAAAAAAAGGACTCCAAAACCTAAAATAAAATTGTCGGAGGAGAAGCGTAAACTTGCCAATATGCCATTTACCACACGGAGTGGCAAGGAACGGCTGAGGCCCTGGCCTATGTTCATGGCTAGTGGTTCAGCTTCACATGAGGATGGAAGCACTCAGCCTCTCGCTAGAAAACTGAAAAGACTCAAGCTGGCAAAAGCACCGCAAAGAACTGTGCGTTCTTCGAAATCCCAAATCCACAAGGAGAGTCCAATTGTGTCGGTTGCGATGCCTGACCTTCCCAACACTGGACGTGAAGAGCATGCGCCTTCCACCATTTGCACGCCCCCTGCAAGTGCTGGAAGGAGCACCCGCAGTCCAGTTCCTGATAGTCAGATTGAAGATGTCAGTGTTGAAGTACACCAGGATGAGGAGGATATGGGTGTTGCTGGCGCTGGGGAGGAAATTGACCAGGAGGATTCTGATGGTGAGGTGGTTTGTTTAAGTCAGGCACCCGGGGAGACACCTGTTGTCCGTGGGAGGAATATGGCCGTTGACATGCCTGGTGAAAATACCAAAAAAATCAGCTCTTCGGTGTGGAAGTATTTCACCAGAAATGCGGACAACATTTGTCAAGCCGTGTGTTCCCTTTGTCAAGCTGTAATAAGTAGGGGTAAGGACGTTAACCACCTCGGAACATCCTCCCTTATACGTCACCTGCAGCGCATTCATAATAAGTCAGTGACAAGTTCAAAAACTTTGGGCGACAGCGGAAGCAGTCCACTGACCAGTAAATCCCTTCCTCTTGTAACCAAGCTCACGCAAACCACCCCACCAACTCCCTCAGTGTCAATTTCCTCCTTCACCAGGAATGCCAATAGTCCTGCAGGCCATGTCACTGGCAATTCTGACGAGTCCTCTCCTGCCTGGGATTCCTCCGATGCATCCTTGCGTGTAACGCCTACTGCTGCTGGCGCTGCTGTTGTTGCTGCTGGGATTTGATGGTCATCCCAGAGGGGAAGTCGTAAGCCCACTTGTACTACTTCCAGTAAGCAATTGACTGTCCAACAGTCCTTTGCGAGGAAGATGAAATATCACAGCAGTCATCCTGCTGCAAAGCGGATAACTGAGGCCTTGACAACTATGTTGGTGTTAGACGTGCGTCCGGTATCCGCCGTTAGTTCACAGGGAACTAGACAATTTATTGAGGCAGTGTGCCCCCGTTACCAAATACCATCTAGGTTCCACTTCTCTAGGCAGGCGATACCGAGAATGTACACGGACGTCAGAAAAAGACTCACCAGTGTCCTAAAAAATGCAGTTGTACCCAATGTCCACTTAACCACGGACATGTGGACAAGTGGAGCAGGGCAGGGTCAGGACTATATGACTGTGACAGCCCACTGGGTAGATGTATGGACTCCCGCCGCAAGAACAGCAGCGGCGGCACCAGTAGCAGCATCTCGCAAACGCCAACTCTTTCCTAGGCAGGCTACGCTTTGTATCACCGCTTTCCAGAATACGCACACAGCTAAAAACCTCTTACGGCAACTGAGGAAGATCATCGCAGAATGGCTTACCCCAATTGGACTCTCCTGTGGATTTGTGGCATCGGACAACGCCAGCAATATTGTGTGTGCATTAAATATGGGCAAATTCCAGCACGTCCCATGTTTTGCACATACCTTGAATTTGGTGGTGCAGAATTTTTTTAAAAACGACAGGGGCGTGCAAGAGATGCTGTCGGTGGCCAGAAGAATTGCGGGACACTTTCGGCGTACAGGCACCACGTACAGAAGACTGGAGCACCACCAAAAACTACTGAACCTGCCCTGCCATCATCTGAAGCAAGAAGTGGTAACGAGGTGGAATTCAACCCTCTATATGCTTCAGAGGTTGGAGGAGCAGCAAAAGGCCATTCAAGCCTATACAATTGAGCACGATATAGGAGGTGGAATGCACCTGTCTCAAGTGCAGTGGAGAATGATTTCAACGTTGTGCAAGGTTCTGATGCCCTTTGAACTTGCCACACGTGAAGTCAGTTCAGACACTGCCAGCCTGAGTCAGGTCATTCCCCTCATCAGGCTTTTGCAGAAGAAGCTGGAGACATTGAAGGAGGAGCTAACACGGAGCGATTCCGCTAGGCATGTGGGACTTGTGGATGGAGCCCTTAATTCGCTTAACAAGGATTCACGGGTGGTCAATCTGTTGAAATCAGAGCACTACATTTTGGCCACCGTGCTCGATCCTAGATTTAAAACCTACCTTGGATCTCTCTTTCCGGCAGACACAAGTCTGCTGGGGTTGAAAGACCTGCTGGTGAGAAAATTGTCAAGTCAAGCGGAACGCGACCTGTCAACATCTCCTCCTTCACATTCTCCCGCAACTGGGGGTGCGAGGAAAAGGCTCAGAATTCCGAGCCCACCCGCTGGCGGTGATGCAGGGCAGTCTGGAGCGACTGCTGATGCTGACATCTGGTCCGGACTGAAGGACCTGACAACGATTACGGACATGTCGTCTACTGTCACTGCATATGATTCTCTCAACATTGAAAGAATGGTGGAGGATTATATGAGTGACCGCATCCAAGTAGGCACGTCACACAGTCCGTACTTATACTGGCAGGAAAAAGAGGCAATTTGGAGGCCCTTGCACAAACTGGCTTTATTCTACCTAAGTTGCCCTCCCACAAGTGTGTACTCCGAAAGAGTGTTTAGTGCCGCCGCTCACCTTGTCAGCAATCGGCGTACGAGGTTACATCCAGAAAATGTGGAGAAGATGATGTTCATTAAAATGAATTATAATCAATTCCTCCGCGGAGACATTGACCAGCAGCAATTGCCTCCACAAAGTACACAGGGAGCTGAGATGGTGGATTCCAGTGGGGACGAATTGATAATCTGTGAGGAGGGGGATGTACACGGTGATATATCGGAGGATGATGATGAGGTGGACATCTTGCCTCTGTAGAGCCAGTTTGTGCAAGGAGAGATTAATTGCTTCTTTTTTTGGGGGGGATCCAAACCAACCCGTCATATCAGTCACAGTCGTGTGGCAGACCCTGTCACTGAAATGATGGGTTGGTTAAAGTGTGCATGTCCTGTTTATACAACATAAGGGTGGGTGGGAGGGCCCAAGGACAATTCCATCTTGCACCTCTTTTTTCTTTTATTTTTCTTTGCGTCATGTGCTGTTTGGGGAGGGTTTTTTGGAAGGGCCATCCTGCGTGACACTGCAGTGCCACTCCTAGATGGGCCCGGTGTTTGTGTCGGCCACTAGGGTCGCTTATCTTACTCACACAGTCAGCTACCTCATTGCGCCTCTTTTTTTCTTTGCGTCATGTGCTGTTTGGGGAGGGTTTTTTGGAAGGGCCATCCTGCGTGACACTGCAGTGCCACTCCTAGATGGGCCCGGTGTTTGTGTCGGCCACTAGGGTTGCTTATCTTACTCACACAGTCAGCTACCTCATTGCGCCTCTTTTTTTCTTTGCGTCATGTGCTGTTTGGGGAGGGTTTTTTGGAAGGGCCATCCTGCGTGACACTGCAGTGCCACTCCTAGATGGGCCCGGTGTTTGTGTCGGCCACTAGGGTCGCTTATCTTACTCACACAGTCAGCTACCTCATTGCGCCTCTTTTTTTCTTTGCGTCATGTGCTGTTTGGGGAGGGTTTTTTGGAAGGGCCATCCTGCGTGACACTGCAGTGCCACTCCTAGATGGGCCCGGTGTTTGTGTCGGCCACTAGGGTCGCTTATCTTACTCACACAGTCAGCTACCTCATTGCGCCTCTTTTTTTCTTTGCGTCATGTGCTGTTTGGGGAGGGTTTTTTGGAAGGGACATCCTGCGTGGCACTGCAGTGCCACTCCTAGATGGGCCCGGTGTTTGTGTCGGCCACTAGGGTCGCTTATCTTACTCACACAGCTACCTCATTGCGCCTCTTTTTTTCTTTGCGTCATGTGCTGTTTGGGGAGGGTTTTTTGGAAGGGACATCCTGCGTGACACTGCAGTGCCACTCCTAGATGGGCCCGGTGTTTGTGTCGGCCACTAGGGTCGCTTATCTTACTCACACAGCGACCTCGGTGCAAATTTTAGGACTAAAAATAATATTGTGAGGTGTGAGGTATTCAGAATAGACTGAAAATGAGTGTAAATTATGGTTTTTGAGGTTAATAATACTTTGGGATCAAAATGACCCCCAAATTCTATGATTTAAGCTGTTTTTTAGGGTTTTTTGAAAAAAACACCCGAATCCAAAACACACCCGAATCCGACAAAAAAAATTCGGTGAGGTTTTGCCAAAACGCGGTCGAACCCAAAACACGGCCGCGGAACCGAACCCAAAACCAAAACACAAAACCCGAAAAATTTCCGGCGCTCATCTCTATTATAAACACATAATGGCCATGGTATCATTGCCGCTTATATACATAATAATGACCACAGTATCAGTGCCGCTTATAAACACATAATGACCACGGTAGCAGTGCCGCTTAAACACATAATAATGCCCACAGTAACAGTGCCACTTATACACATAATGGGCACAGTATCAGTGACGCTTATACACATAATTAGCACGGTATCAGTACCGCTTGTATACATAATGCCCACGGGAGCAGTGCTGCTTATACACATAATGCCCACGGTAGCAGTGCCGCTTATACACATAATAATGGCCATTGTAGCAGTGCTACTTATACACATGTCCACAGAAGCAATGCCCCTTTTACACATGATAAATGTCACCCACACCCCACTTGCCTCATATCTCAGTGGTGTCTGCTCTCAGTTCGCCACCAGCTCCTTATTCCCTCTGCAGTCCAACACCATTGGAGGGGGACTGGGGGAGGTGGGCTAAGGGTATAAGTCTAGCGCCACCTGCCCACCGTCCCTTTTATTGGTGTGGGAGCTGTGGCTACACTACAGCGCTGCACTAGAGAATTCTCATGGCCGGCAAAGTGGGCTGGAGGAAACTGAACTGAGAGTATTCCTCTTCTGCATACTGTTACACCCCCCCCCTCCCCCCCCATCCAGATCTCCATGTTACACTGGCACTGCAGCTCTCAATCTTTAAAAAAATGTCCTGCAAACTGCAGTACCTGATAGTGGTAGATGGAGATCTGTCTGACTGCTCCAATCAGGGCAGGCTCCATGTCACCATTTCTTCCAGCTTCTTCCCCCTCCCTGCAGACAGGCTGGCATTAGTCTGGTGGTGGCCGGGAGCGCAGTGCAGGCAGAGGTCAGAGTAGACTTATACCAGTGGCGGATCTAGACTTCGCGCCCCCCTGCAAACTATAAATTTGCGCCCTCCCTCCCATACTTCACAAAGGGACAGCGTGCCGGAGTTGACAGCGCATGCCAGGCATTGCTTCTGCATGGTGCCTGTGAGGCAGGTTGACCCGCATGGCGTGGAGGGGTGAGGCTCCTGTACCAGTGCCGTAACTAGACATTTTAGCGTGATGTTAAAAAAAACAGCATCGGCGCCCCCTCCCCCCAAATATAAAACCGGGCCAATGCACACGACAAAATATAGGAGCGTAGCTTTATGGGGAAGGGGTGTGTCCACATAGCTCCCTTTTACACAGTACGGCAGGTAGAGTCCACTTTTACACATTAGGCAGGTATTTTACACAGTACGGCACGTAGAGTACCATTTTACACATTACAGCAGCAGAGTACCGTTTTACACATTACAGCAGCAGAGTCCCGTTTTACACATTATAGCAGCAGAGTCACCCTTTGTTACATATTACAGCAACAGAGAGTGAGAGTGAGTGAGAGTGTGTGTGTGTGTGTGTGTGTGTGTGTGTGTGTGTGTGTGTGTGTGTGTGTCAAGTCACCTGTTAGGGCGATGCGGCATCCAGGACTACCAGGTGCAGACACTCATTTACTGGCGCTCACAGTCCCCTCTCCAGTGCTCAGGCTGCGGCGGGTGTCACAGTAGAGGCAGCAGCGGCTCCTATACGGCACCAGGCGGCTGAAGGAGCGCTCTCTTTCTCCACTTCAGAGGTGGTGGCGGCGGGTCTTCCTGGCGGCATCAATAGAGGCAGCGGTGGGTCCTATACGGGACCAGGTGGCTGAAGGAGCGCTCCCTCTCCACTTCAGAGGTGGCGGCGGAGCTCACAGCCAGAATTACCGCACAAAGGGTAACACGAAATGGCACGCTCCCCATCGCTTACAGAGGCAGGCACCGGTGGACAGCGGAAATTTCACTACTCCATCACTGACCAAAACAACCGTTGGTAGGGGTGTGCTGCCAGATGGTGCACCTTCACTGCACTTGCGCTGGGGGCAAGGCACCATCGGCACACACCTAGTTACGGCCCTGACCTGTTCAGACACAGAACACAGACAGGGGGGTGACACAGTGACTGAGACAGAAAACACAGAGGTGGGTGTGGCACAGTGACAGAACACGGAGGGGGGTGACAAAGTGACAGAACACTGGGGTGATAAAGTGACAGAACACTGGGGGGGAGGCACAGTGATAGAACACTGGGGGGTGACAAAGTGACAGAACACTGGGGGAGGAGGCACAGTGACAGGGCCCTGGGGGGGAGGCACAGTGACAGAACACTGGGCAGGTGACACAATGACGGAACACTTTGGGGGTGACACTAACATAATGGGGGGTGACACTTCACAGAACACTGGGGGGTGAAACACTTCTTCACAGAACACTGGGGGGGGGGTGACTCTTCACAGAACACTGGAGGGGTGACGCTTCACAGAACACTGGGGGGGTGACGCTTCACAGAACACAGAGGGTGACGCTTCACAGAACACTGGGGGGGGGTGACGCTTCACAGAACACTGGGGGGTAACGCTTCAAAGAATACTGGGGGGGTGACGCTTCACAGAACACTGGGGGGGTGACACTTCACAAAACACTGGGGGGGTGACACTTCACAGAACACTGGGGGGGTGACACTTCACAGAACACTGGGGGGGTGACACTTTACAGAACACGGAACACTGGGGGGGTGACACTTCACAGAACACTGGGGGGGTGACAAAGTGACAGAACACTGGGGGGAGGCACAGTGACAGAACACTGGGGGGAGGCACAGTGACAGAACACTGGGGGGAGGCACAGTGACAGAACACTGGGGGTGACAAAGTGACAGAACACTGGGGGGTGACACTTCACAGAACACTGGGGGGGGTGACAAAGTGACAGAACACTGGGGGGAGGCACAGTGACAGAACACTGGGGGGGTGACAAAGTGACAGAACACTGGGGGGGAGGCACAGTGACAGGACACTGGGGGGTGACAAAGTGACAGAACACTGGGGGGAGGCACAGTGATAGAACACTGGGGGGAGGCACAGTGACAGAACACTGGGGGGAGGCACAGGGACAGAACACTGGGGGGAGGCACAGTGACAGGACACTGGGGGGGAGGTACAGTGACAGAACACTTTGGGGGTGACACTAACATAATGGGGGGTGACACTTCACAGAACACCGGGGGGGTGGGGGGTGAAACACTTCATTACAGAACACTGGGGGGGGGGTGACACTACACAGAACACTGGGGGGATGACACTTTACAGAACACTGGGGGGGTGACACTTTACAGAACACGGAACACTGGGGGGTGACACTTCACAGAACAGTGGGGGGCTGACAAAGTGACAGAACACTGGGGGGGAGGCACAGTGACAGAACACTGGGGGGGGGAGGCACAGTGACAGAACACTTGGGGGGTGACACAATGACAGAACACTGGGGAGGGGGGTGACACAATGACAGAACACTGGGGAGGGGGGTGACACTTCACAGAACACTGGGGAAGGGGGTGACATTTTACAGAGCACGGAACACTAGGGGGGGTGACACTTCACGGAACACTGGGGGGGTGACACTTCAGAGAACACTAGGGGGGTGACGCTTCACAGAACACTGGGGGGTGACGCTTCACAGAACACAGGGGGGGACACTTCACAGAACACTGGGGGGGGTGACGCTTCACAGAACACTGGGGGGTAACGCTTCACAGAATACTGGGGGGGTGACGCTTCACAGAACACTGGGGGGGTGACACTTCACAGAACACTGTGGGGGTGACACTTTACAGAACACTGGGGGGGTGACACTTTACAGAACATGGTACACTGGGGGGGTGACACTTTACAGAACACGGAACACTGGGGGGTGACACTTCACAGAACACGGGGGGGTGACAAAGTGACAGAACACTGGGGGGAGGCACAGTGACAGAACACTGGGGGGAGGCACAGTGACAGAACACTGGGGGTGACAAAGTGACAGAACACTGGGGGGTGACACTTCACAGAACACTGGGGGGGTGACAAAGTGACAGAACACTGGGGGGAGGCACAGTGACAGAACACTGGGGGGGGGAAGCACAGTGACAGAACACTGGGGGGGTGACAAAGTGACAGAACACTGGGGGGGAGGCACAGTGACAGGACACTGGGGGGTGACAAAGTGACAGAACACTGGGGGGTGACAAAGTGACAGAACACTGGGGGGAGGCACAGTGACAGAACACTGGGGGGAGGCACAGGGACAGAACACTGGGGGGAGGCACAGTGACAGGACACTGGGGGGGAGGTACAGTGACAGAACACTTTGGAGGTGACACTAACATAATGGGGGGGGGTGACACTTCACAGAACACCGGGGGGTGGGGGGTGAAACACTTCTTCACAGAACACTGGGGAAGGGGGGGTTACACTTCACAGAACACTGGGGGGGTGACACTTCACAGAACACTGGGGCGGTGACACTTCACAGAACACTGGGGGGGTGACACTTTACAGAACTGGGGGGGGTGACACTTTACAGAACACGGAACACTGGGGGGTGACACTTCACAGAACAGTGGGGGGCTGACAAAGTGACAGAACACTGGGGGGGAGGCACAGTGACAGAACACTGGGGGGGGAGGCACAGTGACAGAACACTTGGGGGGTGACACAATGACAGAACACTGGGGAGGGGGGTGACACAATGACAGAACACTGGGGAGGGGGGTGACACTTCACAGAACACTGGGGAAGGGGGTGACATTTTACAGAGCACGGAACACTAGGGGGGTGACACTTCACGGAACACTGGGGGGGGTGACACTTCAGAGAACACTAGGGGGGTGACGCTTCACAGAACACTGGGGGGGTTGACACTTCACAGGACACTGTGGAAGGGGGGGGACACTTCACAGACACACACAAAGCCTATTACATCCCAGTCACATACACACACAGCCTGTTACCCACCAAGTTACCACACATACATCCAGTTACATCCCATTCACCACACACCCACCCACCCACCCACCCCATTCCCTGGAGTCACCACCCTCCACACAAGCCCATATATGTATGTATGCATGCATACACACATATAAGTCAAATGTTACCTCCAGCACAGAGGGAGGCAAGCAGGGTACGGGCCACACAGACGATCACTTGACCCCCTTTTAGAAATTCCTCCATAGCAAGCTGCAGGCTGGAGCCCGGGGGAGGAGATGGTGGCACAGGAGTAAGGATCTGCCCCACTGTGCCCAGCACCAGCCAAAGTCGGCCCTAGTCTGCATTATGGCTGAGGCCGGCTCTGCTGCAGGACCCGCGGCTGCACAGTCTCTCCTCCCTAGAAAACCTGTGCTCTCTATAGCTGCCGCGACGCAGGGTGACATGTAGGGGGGCGGAGCCACATATGAGAGGCGGCCCCTCACACCACTCGGCCCACCGGGGACTTCCCCATTAACAGCAATGGCCGATTCGGCCATGGCTGTATGACTAAGCTAAGTGACACAAGTGTGCGGCACAAAAGCCTGGCCCATCTAGGGGTGGCACTGCAGTGGCAGACAGGATGGCACTATTCAAAAACTAGGCCCCAAACAGCACATCATGCAAAGAAGAAAAAGAGGTGTAATGAGGTAGCTGTATGACTAAGCCAAGCGGCACAAGTGTGCGGCACAAACACCTGTCCCATCTAGGGTTGGCACTGCACTAATGGCAGATTCCCGACACACGTCTAACACCAGGATAGTTGTTATGGCCTCAGTAATCCGCTTTACAACAGGGTGACTCCTGTCATATTTCATCTTCCTCGCAAAGGACTGTTGGACAGTCAATTGCTTAGTTGAAGTAGTACAAGGGGTCTTCCGACTTCCCCTCTGGGATGACGATCGACTCCCAGCAGTAATAACAACAGTAGCAGCAGCAGCAATAAGAGGAAGTGGTTCTTGATCTTTCCCTATTTTATCCTCCAAGTTTTTGTATTCTGTTTTTCTGGCGTTATATAACAAAATGCAGCACAGGAGAGCGTACCTCTACACCACACAGGGCAAACCCTGTAAAAATTATTTGGATTCAATATTAATAACCCCTTTATTTGGAGTAAATAATATACAGCACAGAACAGCACCACTGAATTTATATGGCAGCACCACTGGACTGGATTTATAATCCAGTACCACTGGATTTATACAACAGTACCACTGGATTTATACGGCAGTATCACTGGACTTATATGGCAGTATCACTGGACATATACGGCAGTATGACTGGACATATACGGCAGTATGACTGGACATATACGGCAGTATCACTGGACATATATGGCAGTACCACTGGAATTATATGCCAGTACCACTGGAATTATACGGCAGTATTACTGGATTTATACAGCAGTTCCACTGGACTGGATTTATACCGCAGTATCACTGGATTTATACACCATTACCACTGGAGTTATACGACAGTATCATTGGAATTATATGGAAGTACCACTGGACATATATGGCAGCACCACTGGACATATATACGGTAGTACCACTGGACTGGATTTATATGGCAGTATCACTGGATTTATATGCCAGTACCACTGGAATTATTCGGCAGTATCACTGGATTTATACGGCAGTATCACTGGACTTATACGGCAGTATTACTGGACTGGATTTATACGCCAGTACCACTGAATTTATATGGCAGTACCACTGGACATATACAGCAGTATCACTGGACTGGATTTATACGCCAGTACCCTGGATTTATACGGCAGTATCACTGGACATATATGTCAGTACCACTGGAATTATATGCCAGTACCACTGGAATTATACGCCAGTATTACTGGATTTATAAAGCAACTCCACTGGACTGGATTTATACCGCAGTATCACTGGACTTATACACCAGTACCACTGGAACTATACGGCAGTATCACTGGAATTATATGGCAGTACCACTGGATTTATACGGTAGTACCACTGGACTGGATTTATATGGCAGCATCACTGGATTTATATGCCTGTACCACTGGAATTATTCGGCAGTATCACTGGAATTATATGGCAGTATCACTGGATTTATACGGCAGTAACACTGGACTGGATTTATACGGCAGTATCACTTGAATTATATTGCAGTATCACTGGATTTTTGTACAGCAGTACCACTGGACTTATACGGCAGTACCACTGGGCTGGATTTATACGGCAGTATCACTGGAATTATACAGCAGTACCACTGGATTTATATGGCAGTACCACTGGACTGGAATTATTCGGCAGTATCAGTGGAAGTATTCAGCAGTATCACTGGAATTATATGGCATTACCACTGGACTTATACGGCAGTACCACTAGACTGGATTTATATGGCAGTATCACTGGACTTATACGCCAGTACCACTGGAGTTATACGACAGTATCATTGGAATTATACAGAAGTACCACTGGACATATATGGCAATACCACTGGACATATATGGCAGTATCACTGGACTGGATTTATATGCCAGTACCACTGTATTTATATGGCAGTACCACTGGACATATATGGCAGTATCACTGGAATAATATGGCAGTACCACTGGACATATACGGCAGTATCACTGGACATATACGGCAGTATCACTGGACTGGATTTATACGCCAGTACCACTGGATTTATACGGCAGTATCACTGGACATATACGGCAGTACCACTGGAATTATATGCCAGTACCACTGGAATTATACGGCAGTATTACTGGATTTATATGGCAGTTCCACTGGACTGGATTTATACCGCAGTATCACTGGAGTTATACCCCAGTACCACTGGAATTATATGGCAGTATCACTGGAATTATATGGCAGTACCACTGGATTTATATGGTAGTACCACTGGACTGGATTTATATGGCAGTATCACTGGATTTATGTGCCAGTACCACTGGAATTATTCGGCAGTATCACTGGAATTATACGGCAGTACCACTGGACTGGATTTATACGGCAGTATCACTTAAATTATATTGCAGTATCACTGGATTTATACGGGCAGTACCACTGGACTTATACGGCAGTACCACTGGGATGTATTTATACGGCAGTATCACTGGAATTATACGTCAGTATCACTGGAATTATACAGCAGTACCATTGGATTTATGTGGCAGTACCACTGGACTGGATTTATACAGCAGTATCAGTGGAATTATACAGCAGTATCACTGGAATTATACGGCAGTACCACTGAACTTATACGGCAGTACCACTGGACTGGATTTATATGGCAGTATCACTGGACTTATACGCCAGTACCACTGGAGTTATACGACAGTATCATTGGAATTATATGGAAGTACCACTGGACATATATGGCAGTACCACTGGACATATACGGCAGTATCACTGGACTGGATTTATACGCCAGTACCACTGTATTTATACGGCAGTACCACCGGACATATATGGCAGTATCACTGGAATTACATGGCAGTACCACTGGACATATATACGGCAGTATCACTGGACATATACGGCAGTATCACAGGACTTATACGGCAGTACCACTGGACATATACGGCAGCACAGGGACACCACCACTGGACTGATGCAGGACAACACAGCACCACTGCAATGAACTGGACTTATACAGCAGCACTGGACATATGGCAGCAGAGCACACCACCACTGTGACTGAACTGATGCAGCAAAAGACACCACCACTGGACTGATGCAGCACAACACAACACCACTGGACTGGAATTGTACAACAGCACTGGACATATGGCAGCAGAGGACACCACCACTGTGACTGGACTGATGCAGCACAAGGCACCACCACTGGACTGATGCAGCACAGCACCACTGGACTGGACTTATACAGAAGCACTGGACATATGGCAGCAGAGGACACCACCACTGTGACTGGACTGATGCAGCACAAGACACTACCACTGTACTGATGCAGCACAACACAGCACCACTGCACAGGACTTATACAGCTACACTGGACATATGGCAGCAGAGGACATCACCACTGTGACTGGACTGATGCAGCATAAGATACCACACTGGACTGAGCAGCACAAGACAGCACTGGAATCGCCACCCCACTTTCCCTCCCGCACAGACACTGAAGACGGAGACACGTCCTCTCATTACACTCTCCGGGACTGGGGTGAAAATGGCGGCGACGCGCGGCTCCTTATATGGAATCCTTAACCCCGCGACAATCCGACAGCGGGATGATGGTGTTTTGTCTCGTTCTGGTTTCCGAGTCAGGTGGGAAAACCGAACCCGCTCATCTCTAGTGTTGACATAGCCAGGGCTGTTTCTAGCCAATTTGGCTCCCAGTGCGAAATTTAAAAATGCGCCCCTCCCCATTGACATAAAAAAAATGCGCCCCTCCCCCCATAGATATAAAAAGAAAAAGCATACACACGCCGAAGTCGAGCTCGCTCCCGACAAGGGTGTGTGGTCTCATTAAAATGGGCGTGGTCTCATTAAAATGGGTGTGGCCTCGTCTGCTCTTATCATCACGCCCACCACAGGAAAAAAAAAAGTCCCCATTTTACACAGTACGGCAGGCAAGAGTCCCCATTTTACACATTACAGCAGGCACGTATCCCCATTTAACACATTACGCAGACAAGAGTCCCCATTTTACACAGTATGGCAGGCAAGTGTCCCCATTTTATACAGTACGGCAGGCAAGAGTCCCCATTTTACACAGTATGGCAGGCAAGAGTCCCCATTTTATACAGTACGGCAGGCAAGTGTCCCCATTTTACACATTATGCAGGCAAGAGTCCCCATTTTACACAGTATGGCAGGCAAGTGTCCCCATTTCATACAGTACGGCAGGCAAGTGTCCCCATTTTATACAGTACGGCAGGCAAAAGTCCCCATTTTACACAGTACGGCAGGCAAGAGTCCCCATTTTACACATTACAGCAGGCATGTATCCCCATTTTACACATTACGCAGACAAGAGTCCCCATTTTACACAGTATGGCAGGCAAGTGTCCCCATTTTATACAGTACGGCATGCAAGAGTCCCCATTTTACACAGTATGGCAGGCAAGAGTCCCCATTTTATACAGTACAGCAGGCAAGTGTCCCCATTTTACACATTATGCAGGCAAGAGTCCCCATTTTACACAGTATGGCAGGCAAGTGTCCCCATTTTATACAGTACGGCAGGCAAGTGTCCCCATTTTATACAGTACGGCAGGCAAAAGTCCCCATATTACACAGTACGGCAGGCAAGAGTCCCCATTTTATACAGTGGGGGCGGAGTTTTCACGGGGAGCGGAGTTTCGCATAATGACAAGATTGCGTTGTGACGTCACGACGCAACCGTGTCATTCTGCGAAACTCCGCCCCCGAGCATGAGTACTCGGGAAGAGGGAGGAGGGGTAAACAAGTACCCGCAAAGTGCTGCCCCCTGCAAGAAACGGCACTGGACATAGCTATGAATTTACACAGAAATAGTTATAGATAATTTTTTTATTTGCTTTTAATGTGATGTAAAGATGCACATCTTTCTGTATATTAATAGATGAACTGAACCTGGCACTAGTCTACTTAACTTTAAAGCTCTGACATTAGAAATAGTGCAGGGTTATGAATGAATTCCTGATGGCACGGAATAAGGGCTATTAGTAGATGTTCCTGACTGGTTCCAACTGGAATTTCTGTGCACCACAGCTACCGCTGACACTATCATGACTTAATGGCTTACTCCCTTTGTCCCATAGTAACGTGATTTACAGAAGCATTTCTATGGTGAGATAAATGAGACAGCACTGAGGACAATAACCTTTCAGCTTGTAATCATTTTGCTGATAAAGTCCTTCCCAAATTGCACATGGACATGTAATTGAATTTACATCATTTGTACTGAGACCTGAAACATGCTCCTACCTAATGGGTGTCATAGATGAATAATATGATGGTGTGCAGCACATTTCATTGTGTGCAAATGGATCTATTAGTCCTGCTGCATACATAGGAGCACGCCCACATTTCTCTGCTGGAAGCACTACGAGTGAAGACTCTGCTCAACCTTTTTTCTTACTTGAAATTACATTGTTTGGACACATAAACATAGATCAATTTCCAATGTATCTCACGTCCAAGCACATGTAGGAATACATTTCTTTTTCATGAGTGTAAAAGATTCTGAGACTACCCAACAACCCAGGCAGGAACACACCTGTAAATGCACTAACTATAACCCTGGAATCTCATTGAGACATCTCATCCTTCCTAATAAAATCTACTTTGCACATGTTAGAGTCATACAAGATGAGGGAGCATGGTTTTCTTGCTTGGGAGTGTGGAATGTGTTAGAAGGGAAGTGCACTACTGCGCAGTCTTCAACAACTTACCAAGATGACCATTTATAGTATATCTGTCCATTCACGGCACCATCTTGCCACTGTTATTGAGCGTCATGGTGGTGGATGGATGACCTCCTCTTAGCTCCTGAGATCAATGACGCTACCCCACTTTATCTGCCAATCCAGACTCCACTCCATAGTAGAACCAATATCTGTAATAATGAGTAGGGCTGTATTTCTACTTCTTCAATAAACTACAGACCCTGGTTAAGCTACCTGAGTGGTCATTGCCTGCAAATTAATCCACAGTGTGGACAGTACTCTGCTCACCATCAAGGCTGCACACGCATCCCCAACAGAACAACGTCCCAAAATGTAAATGTCTCACAGACATGCCAGGAGAGTAAATAGGGCTAAAATTAATTTGTTGCCCACATTTAGCTAGGAACTTTCACATCTGTGGCAGCATGGTGGTGCAGTGGATAGCTTTGCTGCCTCATAGCACTGGGGTTAAAGAATCAATTCCAAACATTGCCTTATCTGTTTGGAGTTTATCCTTGCATTTGTTTGGGTTTCCTCCAGGTATTCTGTTTTCTTCCACACTATAAAAACATAATAGTAGGTTATCTGGCTTCTGACTAAAAACACGAGTACTAGTGTATATGTGTGTCCATGTGGTATGGACAGGGCTGCCATCATCATACCTCCCAACATGACCCTCTCCAGGAGGGACACAATACTCTGCTCCTGGACTTCCCTCTTAATTTTATGATTGCCACCACCTATGCTGAAACATCTTTCTTATCCATTAACCTGTTCAAAACAGGTGCCAGCAATCATAAATTAGGAGAAAAGTTCAGAAGCAGAGCATTTTGTCCCTCCTGGAGAGGGTCGTGTTGGGAGGTATGCTTCATGGGTACATACCTCCCAACATGACCCTCTCCAGGAGGGACACAATGCTCTGCTTCTGGACTTTTCTCTTAATCTATGATTGATGACACCTGTTTTGGACAGGTTGATGGATAAGAAAGGTGTTTCAGCACAGGTGATGGCAATCATAAATTAAGAGGGAAATCCAGAAGCAGAGCATTCTGTTCCTCCTGGAGAAGATCAAGTTGGGAGGTATGTGGGTATACAGCCAGTACTAATGTACTGAGCCAATGGTGAGAGGGGGGGGGGCCACAGCCTGCTGATGATCTCACCTGTGAAGGAAGCAGTTTGCAGTCAGAATGATCAGCACGCTGAGGGGCCACCCTGTCAGTGACCAATGTTCTACTGCTATGTGGAAGAGGCGGGGCTGGCAGGCAGGAAGGCTCCAGCAAATATAGGAGCACATGTGCACCTTCAGTTACATTCTCATTTATTTAACACACTTATTTCTCATTAATGTCATACTTAGGACTCTAGCCCAGGACCTTTAACATTTAAGTTAGACGCCTTACACATGGAGCTAATTGAGTATGTGCCCAAATAGTTACCGATCTGAGACACAGATCACAATTGTATGAAGAGAGATTACATTTCGGTGGGAGTGGGGGGTTTCTTGGAGGTAAAACGGGGCTGGCTAGTCAGATATGGGAATGTTGTGGGTGTGTCACTAAGAGAGAGCGCTGTGGTAAAATTGTAACTGCTATAGGGCAGATGCAGTCTTCGGTGTTGCAATCAATGGTGCACTGATGATGTGTTTTAGCACCCTCCACTATGGACTAGCGTTGCTGCCAGTGAGGTCTCTTAGTAGGCTAACTTGCAGCACCATGACTAAATCATCAGTTGCTAGGGATAACTTAGACTTGACCCAACATGACTCAAAAGACTCATACCCTAAAGAACCATTAATAATCCTGATACAGGTTGAGTCTCCCTTATCCAAAATGCTTGGGACCAGAGGTATTTTGGATATGGGATTTTTCCGTATTTTGGAATAATTGCATACCATAATGAGATATCATGGTGATGGGACATAAATCTAAGCACAGCATGCATTTATGTTACATATCCACCTTATACACACAGCCTGAAGGTCATTTTAGCCAATATTTTTTATAACTTTGTGCATTAAACAAAGTGTGTATAAATTCACACAATTCATTTATGTTTCATATACACCTTATACACACAGCCTGAAGGTCATTTAATACAATATTTTTAATAACTTTGTGTATTAAACAAAGTTTGTGTACATTGAGCCATCAAAAAACAAAGGTTTCACTATCTCAATCTCACTCAAAAAAGTCCGTATTTCGGAATATTCCGTATTTCGGAATATTTGGATATGGGATACTCAACCTGTAATTATTTGTAAAATAACACCATGTTTACTGTAAGTAGCAGATTCAGGGGCAGAAGTAGAGTTGGGCATAAGCACATTTTACTTGCACAAATTGCATTCTATTTGCACTGCTCATGCACAATTTTTTTTTTACGAATCTCTCCCCTAGAGATCTGGACACTTACGGCCTGATTCAGAGATGGATGCAGTCCGGGTCACTGATGCATCTTCAGTAGCAGAGGATCTGAAAATGTATGCTAATGCAGCAGGAGCTGTCTTTTGTAAAAACGCCCACTGCCAGCTTCTCAGAACGGGATGCGGTTATGTGACCAGCGGTAAGGAGACTGCCGGCCACTATGCCCCCGCCGGAATCCCACCCGGAGGAAAGCCCAACTGTCGGCATGCAGACTGACAGGGACTATCCCCATTCGTGGGTGTCAACAACACCCATAGACTGGAAATAGAACCTGTAGCGAGTGCAGCGAACCACCGAGCCTGCAAGGGGCTTAGTTGCGCTCACCCCCCTCAACCGCCGGCAATATAAACAGTGGGATTCCGGCGTCGATATGGTGACTGGCGGTAGTATCCCATACCGAACCCCTCAGAACCGCTACCTGCGTCTAAAGGCCAACATCAGATCCACATCACAACCATTGGGAGGACTATTGGACATCTGAGCAACTCTAAGAATGCCCGCCACTCCTAAGTTGCCAGGGCCAGAGAATCTGCATCTAGGGAACAGTCGATGGTTTCAGCATGCCCCAAAAATGGTGGTGACACAGCTGAATTTGAAGTTGACTCCCTGTCTCCACCCCCAAATACCTGCAGCTTGTCAATCAGGTAGTGGCTAACTCCAAACTCCATCCAGGGGTAAATAAAAAAACACTGATCAATCGTGACTGAATCCTAAGTTGGGATGTACCTGATTCAGGTCCTTACACCTTCTGAAGTTCAGAATAGAGTACAGAGAGTATGTACAAGCATTGGCTGAGTACATTTAAGGCACTTGCTGCAGACCATAACAATATGCGCTTGTCCAGAGCCGTATAACTTGAGCATGCTCTACCCCAACTGATGTTGATGCTGATCATTAGTTATTTTTGATTGTGATAGTGCATTTATCCTGCCCTTTGGAACTATTACTAGAGCCACAGCCAGACATTTTATCACCTTGGCCAAGAGAGAACGCCATTGCTCCCCCTCCCATACACCTGCAGCCCCATTTTTTTATTGATTTTATCTTTTTCTCTTCCTGACCCAATACACTTTATTTTTATAACTAATTTTGTGTCATTGAGATCCTCCACCTCCCTAGATATTTTTGTTTGATTTACTTTGTGTCTTTTTTTCACCACTACCGGGGATGGATAAATCTGGTGGTGGTTTAGGTGGTGTTTTCACTGTAGACACATGTCCTGGGTCCACCTCTCCCAGGGGTCCCCCCAGACCCAGGGACAAATTATCATGGTCCAGATCGGTCCCAGTTATGTTGACTTGCCTCATTAATGCAGGTTTGCATCTTTATAATTAACCCTCAATGTTTATGTCATTTACTGTATAACCACAACTTCCTATTTGCAATTTCATCATTCACTGTAAACATACAGTAGTAATTTCACAGGGGTACTTTTATAGGGGCATATTTCCAGCTCTCCACATTTACTATTTGAAATGATTTCCAAAAGGTAATACAATACAATATGTCAATTACATTCTCAAAATAAGTATATTCACTTCAACATTGATTTTCCCATTGATTACATTCTGAAGCTAATTTGGTTTATTTGTATCCAGCTTCAGCAATCCCACATCTAAATGACCCAATACTTTATTCCTGAGCTTCACAATATCAATTTTACTTTCCCTCCCATGGGACTTATTCCAGAGTAACATAGGCACAATGCCAGAAGAAGTAGTCTGTCACGAACCTCGGGCAGCGGCGACCGCGCTTGTCCCTGCGGGTGGCCTGGTCTGCCCGGCGCCTCTCTTCCCCTGTCAGTCTCCGGCTTCAGCGGCGGGTCGGCGCTGCTCTCCGGCGGCTTCCCGGAAGCAAGGACGCCGCCATCACAAGCGAGGGCAAGGAGGCGGAGCAGGTCTGACGTCACCTGCCTGCTCCGCCAATCAGGCTAGGGCGGGGAATTTAAAATCAGATACCAGGCAGAGATCCGATGCCTGAGTATCTTCGTTTCTCCTGTGGAAGCTATGATCCAGAGCTCCCTCGTCCCTGCAAGCATCCTGTGCTTCCAAGCATCCTGTGCCTACAAGCAACCTGTGCTTCCAAGCATCCTGTGCCTACAAGCATCCTGTGCCTCCAAGCACCTCGTGCCTCCAAGCACCTCCGCGCCTCAAAGCACCTCCGTGCCTCCAGTTACCTCCGTGTCTCCAAGCACCTCGTGCCTCCAAGCACCTCCGTGCCTCCAAGCACCTCCGTGCCTCCAAGCACCTCCGTGTCTCCAAGCACCTCGTGCCTCCAAGCACCTCCGTGCCTCCAGTTACCTCCGTGTCTCCAAGCACCTCGTGCCTCCAAGCACCTCCGAGTCTCCAAGCACCTCCGTGCCTCCAAGCACCTCCGTGCCTCCAAGCACCTCGTGCCTCCAAGCACCTCGTGCCTCCAAGCACCTCCGCGCCTCAAAGCACCTCCGTGCCTCCAGTTACCTCCGTGTCTCCAAGCACCTCGTGCCTCCAAGCACCTCCGTGCCTCCAAGCACCTCCGTGCCTCCAAGCACCTCCGTGTCTCCAAGCACCTCGTGCCTCCAAGCACCTCGTCCCTCCAAACACCTCGGTGTCTCCAAACACCTCCGTGCCTCCAAGCACCTCCGTGCCTCCAAGCACCTCCGTGCCTCCAAGGGCCTCCCAGCACTCCCTGTACTCCCAGTACCTCAGTGCCTCCAATACCACAGTGTCTCCAATATCTCAGTACCCCAGCCTTCATTATTTCTACAAGTCTTGTCTTACAGGAGACCTACAAGAATTCCTCTGGGCCTCCCGCCTGCCGTCTTAGTCCTGCATGAGGAAGACCTACATCCGGCCATCTCTACTACGACCCAGTGGCGGTTCCTCTTCCCGGTCATCGGAAGAAGCCCCGAGTCCACAACACTCCCAAACCAGGTCAGTGATAGTATACTCAGGCCTCATGGACTCGGGGAATCGGAACACGGACTCTAGTGCCATCCAGAACCTGGCTTCTCGAGTGCAAAGTCAGGAAGCAGCACAAGGTCAGGTGATGCAGTACCTCCAGCAGTTGTCCGGGCGTCTGGATCAGATTCAGGCGTCTCTGGCCTCAGTAATTCCGGCCCCTGTTCCAGCAGTCGCACCAGTTGCCGTTGCCAGCAATGTTCAACCATCGGCCGGTGTCACTCCACGCCTTCAGTTGCCTACTCCGTCCCGCTATAATGGGAGTCCCAAAAATTGTCGTGGTTTCTTGAACCAGTGCGAGGTACATTTCGAGCTACTTGCACACAACTTTCCTACAGACCGGTCCAAGGTAGCATATATTATTTCTCTGTTGGAAGGTTCTGCTTTGGATTGGGTGTCTCCATTATGGGAACGATCTGATCCCATGGTTTCCAACTACACCAACTTCATCTCGTCCTTTCGAAGGATTTTCGACGAGCCCGGCAGAATGACCACTGCTTCTTCCGATTTGCTCCGTGTTCGGCAGGGCGCCCGTTCCGTGGGCCAGTACGTGGTTCATTTCCAGACCATTGCTTCCGAACTACGCTGGAATAATGATGCCCTGAGAGCTGCCTTCTGGAACGGTCTTTCCGACCGGCTGAAAGACGAGC
This sequence comes from Pseudophryne corroboree, assembly GCF_028390025.1. NCBI lineage: Eukaryota > Metazoa > Chordata > Amphibia > Anura > Myobatrachidae > Pseudophryne > Pseudophryne corroboree. The sequence continues at coordinate 142,795,200 of NC_086444.1, read as the reverse complement.
TGGTTACTAGAGATCTGCCGGATCCATTAGAAGATTTGATTTCCCTTTGCGTCAAGGTGGATCTTCGGATGCAGGAGCGTGGAAGAGAACGTAACCGTTCGGATCGTTCCAGGTTCCGGAATCCTACTCCTAGGCCGGTGGCCTCACCTAGCTCAGATGAGCCCATGCAAATTAACCGCTCCCGACTGTCTCCGGAAGAACGACAGCGTCGTCGTGAGGGTAAACTCTGCCTTTACTGTGGAGCCGCAGATCATTTTCTTAAATCTTGTAAAGTCCGTCCGGGAAACGGGCAGACCTAGCTTGTTCCGGAGGAGTCAAGCTGGGAGTTACGACAAAAGCTTCTCCAACTTCGGACTGCTTGCTTCCAGTAACTCTAGTCTCCAATTCAGTCTCCAGGTCTTGTGAAGCCCTATTGGATTCCGGAGCTGCAGGGAACTTCGTTTCTTCCTTCTGTGCCCAAAGTTTGGGTTTAAAGTTACGGCCTATCGAGCGGCCAATTTCACTGACGGCTATCAACGGGACTAGAATTTCCAAAGGTCTCATAATGTGGCGCACGGGGCCAGTTAAGCTGCGGGTCGGGGCTCTACATCAGGAAGATTTGGAACTCTTGGTAATCCCAGAAATGCCCCATGATCTGGTTCTTGGAATGCCTTGGCTGAAAAGTCATAACCCCCACATCGACTGGAAGTCGTCACAAATTATGTCCTGGAGTTCCTTTTGTCACACTAATTGTCTTACTCCTGTTTGTCCGCTCCGTGTTACCTCCAAAACGGATGAAGAGCACATTCCGGAGGCATATCAAGGGTACAAGGACGTATTTTCGGAACAAGCTGCTGACCTGTTACCACCTCACAGGCCTTGGGACTGCCCTATTGACCTTGTCCCAGGGAAGACGCCACCTCGTGGTCACACATATCCTCTGTCTCTTCCCGAGACTCAAGCCATGTCGGAGTATATTAAGTCCAATATGCTCAAGGGATTCATTCGCCCCTCTTCCTCCCCTGCTGGTGCAGGCTTCTTTTTCGTGAAGAAAAAGGACGGGGGGTTGAGACCATGCATCGACTACCGCGGCCTAAACGACATTACTATTAAGAATAAATACCCCTTGCCACTAATCACAGAGTTATTTGATAGGGTTCGTGGTGCCCGCATTTTTTCAAAACTCGACTTGAGAGGAGCTTATAATCTTATACGCATCCGAGAGGGGGATGAATGGAAGACTGCCTTTAATACCCGAGATGGGCATTACGAATACTTGGTGATGCCGTTTGGTCTTAGTAATGCTCCCGCGGTTTTCCAGGGATTCGTCAACGAAATCTTTCGTGATATGCTGTATCAGAGCGTTGTGGTATATCTGGACGACATACTGATTTTTTTCCAAGAATCTTGTCGAACACAGGACTCAAGTCAAAGAGGTGCTACACCGTTTACAAGAGAATCATCTCTACGCCAAGCTTTCCAAATGTACCTTTGAAGTAACATCTATTCCGTTCCTCGGTTATGTCATCTCGGGGACGGAGCTTCGCATGGATCCGGAAAAGTTGTCGGCCATTCGTGATTGGACTCAGCCTCTTTCCCTGAAAGCAATACAAAGGTTCCTGGGCTTTGCGAACTACTACAGGAAATTCATTAAAGGTTTCTCCACCATTGTTGCACCCATTACTGCCCTGACGAGAAAGGGTTCTAATCCTAGTTTGTGGCCTCCGGAAGCCATTGTAGCTTTTTCTCGCTTAAAGTTAGCTTTCATGACGGCTCCAGTTCTCCAACAACCAAATTTCGAGGAACCCTTCTTCTTAGAAGTTGATGCATCTTCAGTCGGGGTGGGGGCTGTCCTCTCCCAGCATTCCTCTGATAAGAAATTACATCCGTGTGGCTTCCACTCTCGTAAATTCTCTCCAGCCGAACGAAATTACTCTATTGGAGACCAGGAACTCTTGGCAATCAAATCTGCCTTGGAAGAATGGAGATATCTTCTAGAAGGGGCTAAACATGTGTTTACCATCTACACGGATCACAAGAATTTACTGTACATCAAATCCGCACAATGTTTGAATCCTCGCCAGGCGAGATGGGCACTTTTCTTTTCCCGATTCTCGTTCATTATCAAGTACCGTGCCGGGACTCTCAATATTAAAGCAGATGCGCTTTCCCGTTCACAGGTTCCCACAGACGAGGATGAACCTCCGGAGCGGGGTTTAATTCTGAATCCAGTTTCTGTCTCTGCTGCTTTAACTACTCCAGCTCCTCCTCCTGGAAGAATGTCCGTGCCAGCTAGATTCCGCCCAGGAATACTACTGTGGGTCCATAACTCCAAGTTTTCCGGTCATCCCGGCGCTCAGAAGATGTACAAGTTTCTGCAAAGGTCTTACTGGTGGAACACCATGAGGAAGGATGTACAAGATTGCGTTAATTCGTGTCCCCAATGTACACAACATAAATCTCCTCGTCTGCCTCCTGCAGGGTTACTTCGTCCTCTGCCTATCCCTGTGAGACCCTGGACTCACATTTCCATGGACTTCATCACTGACTTGCCCTGTTCCAAGGGTTGCAACACCGTTTGGGTTATCGTTGACCGTTTTTCGAAGATGGCACACTTTGTGCCCTTGACTGGTCTCCCGACAGCACCGAAACTGGCTCTATTGTTTATCCGAGAACATTTTCGTTTGCATGGGTTGCCACAAGAGATTGTTTCTGACCGTGGAGTACAGTTCACCGCCAGGTTTTGGAAAGCCCTTTGTTCAACTCTACACATTAAACTTAAGTTTTCGTCTGCTTATCATCCCCAAACAAATGGACAAACGGAACGAGTCAATCAAGATCTAGAGACTTTTCTTCGGTTGTATCTCTCTCCTTCACAGGACAACTGGGTGGAGTTGTTGCCTTGGGCGGAGTTTGCCCATAACCATTTGTTTCATTCTTCCACTGGGGAATCACCATTTTTCGTCAACTACGGGTTCCATCCCCGTGTTCCGGAATTTCCAAGCCTTCCGATAATAGAGGTTCCTGCTGTAGCGTCCACTCTACGACACTTTGGACAAATTTGGAGAAAGGTTCATGCTAATCTTAAGCAGGTTTCTGTTCGGTACAAGTTCTTTGCAGATAAGAAACGGCAAGCCGCACCTCAATATAAAGTTGGGGACAGGGTATGGCTGTCCACACGGAATCTCCGGTTGAAGGTGCCCACCATGAAATTCGCTCCAAGGTTCATCGGTCCTTACCCTGTGCTACAAGTCTTAAATCCTGTGGTCTGTAAACTGGGTTTGCCTGCCCATCTTCGCATACCTAACGCCTTCCATGTTTCTCTACTCCGTCCCCTCATACTGAATCGGTTCCACTCAGCACTCCCAAGGCCAACGTCCGTAGTGGCAGAAGCTGGAGCGGAGTTTGAAATCAAAGCTATTCTGGACTCTCGTTATCTTCATAAAAAATTACAGTACTTGGTGGACTGGAAGGGTTATGGACCTGAGGAGAGAAGTTGGATTGGGGCTACTGAAGTAACGGCTCCTCGTCTGATTCGGATCTTCCACTCCAGACATCCGACTAAGCCCGGGAAGTGTCCAGGGGCCACTCCTGGAGGAGGGGGTACTGTCACGAACCTCGGGCAGCGGCGACCGCGCTTGTCCCTGCGGGTGGCCTGGTCTGCCCGGCGCCTCTCTTCCCCTGTCAGTCTCCGGCTTCAGCGGCGGGTCGGCGCTGCTCTCCGGCGGCTTCCCGGAAGCAAGGACGCCGCCATCACAAGCGAGGGCAAGGAGGCGGAGCAGGTCTGACGTCACCTGCCTGCTCCGCCAATCAGGCTAGGGCGGGGAATTTAAAATCAGATACCAGGCAGAGATCCGATGCCTGAGTATCTTCGTTTCTCCTGTGGAAGCTATGATCCAGAGCTCCCTCGTCCCTGCAAGCATCCTGTGCTTCCAAGCATCCTGTGCCTACAAGCAACCTGTGCTTCCAAGCATCCTGTGCCTACAAGCATCCTGTGCCTCCAAGCACCTCGTGCCTCCAAGCACCTCCGCGCCTCAAAGCACCTCCGTGCCTCCAGTTACCTCCGTGTCTCCAAGCACCTCGTGCCTCCAAGCACCTCCGTGCCTCCAAGCACCTCCGTGCCTCCAAGCACCTCCGTGTCTCCAAGCACCTCGTGCCTCCAAGCACCTCCGTGCCTCCAGTTACCTCCGTGTCTCCAAGCACCTCGTGCCTCCAAGCACCTCCGAGTCTCCAAGCACCTCCGTGCCTCCAAGCACCTCCGTGCCTCCAAGCACCTCGTGCCTCCAAGCACCTCGTGCCTCCAAGCACCTCCGCGCCTCAAAGCACCTCCGTGCTTCCAGTTACCTCCGTGTCTCCAAGCACCTCGTGCCTCCAAGCACCTCCGTGCCTCCAAGCACCTCCGTGCCTCCAAGCACCTCCGTGTCTCCAAGCACCTCGTGCCTCCAAGCACCTCGTCCCTCCAAACACCTCGGTGTCTCCAAACACCTCCGTGCCTCCAAGCACCTCCGTGCCTCCAAGCACCTCCGTGCCTCCAAGGGCCTCCCAGCACTCCCTGTACTCCCAGTACCTCAGTGCCTCCAATACCACAGTGTCTCCAATATCTCAGTACCCCAGCCTTCATTATTTCTACAAGTCTTGTCTTACAGGAGACCTACAAGAATTCCTCTGGGCCTCCCGCCTGCCGTCTTAGTCCTGCATGAGGAAGACCTACATCCGGCCATCTCTACTACGACCCAGTGGCGGTTCCTCTTCCCGGTCATCGGAAGAAGCCCCGAGTCCACAACACTCCCAAACCAGGTCAGTGATATAGTCTACCTATGTATATGACATTAGCAGCCCCTATGTCCTAATGGAAAATACAAGTCCTATAAATATTTTTCTCTCTTAAAAAGTTCTGCAAGTCAGTAAATTAAACCCTCCAGCAGACTGGCAAGGCATGCTGGGAGTTATAATTTAAGAACAGCTTGAGAGTTAGTGGTTGGCTACTCCTGTGTAGAGATTTGGATAACCTAGTTTCATGTGTCATAACATAATGTCTTTATTTTCCCACGGCTGATCTCCTTGAGAAAGGCAGGGATGACAAGGATAGAGATTGTCCTAGTACTATATGTAGACTTAAAAAAATGGAATTTGCTAAAAGGAGGCAGAGGTAGTGTCTAACTCGATGAAGTTATTATTAGAATCTGGATTTTGCCATCAACTAAACTCAATACCTTCAAAAAACCTTACTTTTACATTGAATTGAATATTATTTATTAACACATGCGACCATAGGCTCATTCCAAGCAATATATCATGCTGTTCATAAAAATAGATACAAAATAATAATTATGACATCTTTGTCTGTTATAGGGGAAAGCATGTTCTTTACATGCTATTCTAATATTCTAATGCTATACTAAATTTAGGTAATTGTATCTGCCACCTCTTTAATTAATGTATTTTATATCTACAGGAATACAGACATTGGCCATGGCCACTTGACATCATACCCCACCCCCAATGACATCATACCCTCTTCTTGCCAGTAGGCTGTGGTAGTGCTTAACTTAGTCATCAACCTCATCCATTCTGTATGGGGTGGCGGGATATTTGCTAAAATATGATAATGAAATGTATAAATCTCTATGCGCCCCTTTATGATCCCATGGCACAGGGGTGTCTTTACTTGGTCACACCTTTGTAGACTACAATATATCGGCTCCTTGAAGTGTTAACAAGAATATACAAATAAATGCAACTGACTGTTCAATGCAGTTTGAGGATGCTCTTAATGGGATAGTAGTACGGCAACGTGATAGTCAACTTCAGCGGGATGATAAGGATGAACATTAGCTCTTGTCCCATGGTCAAAGGTGGGGAGAGTTTAATATAAGAAGTCTATGTACTAAGCCTTAAAGAGAAATAAAGCGGAGAGAGATAAAGTACCAATCATTCAGTCCCTAACTGCCATTTTTCAAACACAGGGGGACATGTACTAAGCAGTGATAAAAGTGGAAAAGTAAGCCAGTGGAGAAGTTACCCATGGCAACCAATCAGCTGCTCTGTATACTTTTATAGTATGCAAATTATAAATGTTATGCCAATGCTGATTGGTTGCCATGGGCAACTTCTCCACTGGCTCACTTATCCACTTTTATCACTGCTTAGTACATCTCCCACACAGTCTGTAACATGACACGTAGGCGCTGATTGGCTGGTACTTTATTTCTCTCCACTTTATCGATCACCAAGGTTTAGCAAATAGACCTCCAAAATTTGGAAAGTATCAAACCTTCTATAGGGGTCTATTTATCATGTAATATTTGCGGGATAGCCCCCCAAAATGGGTGTTTTTAGGAGATATCCTGCACATATTAAGTTTCCCCCGAATGATTGGGGAACATGGTTTTGAATGCAAAAGCGGGCCCCATAGGTTTCTATGGTGGCTGCTTAATTGTGGAATTTACCAAGAGACCTAGGGGGTCATTCCGAGTTGATCGTAGCTGTGCTTAGTTTAGCACAGCTACGATCGTAAACTCAGACATGCGGGTGGACGCCCAGCACAGGGCTAGCCCGCCCCGCATGTCTGTGCCGGCCACCCAGCACAAATACAAAAGCATCGCGTAGAGGCGATGCCTTTGTATTTGAGGAGTAACTCCCGGCCAGTGCAGCTCCTGCAGCTGGCTGGGAGTTACTCGTTGCTCCCGCTGACCGCAACGGCTGCCGCCGCGGCCCGCCCCCCCAATGGTCCGGCCACACCTGCGTTGGCCAGACCGCTCCCCCTAAACGGCGGCTAAACGCCGCCGTTCAGCCCCCTCCCGCCTAGCGACCGCCTGTGTCTCAGAGGCGATCGCTAGGCAACGATGACTGCCATGCGCCGCCGCACTGTGGCACCGGCGCATGCGCAATTCTGCCCCGATCGCACGGCTGCGAAGAAGTGCAGCGTGCGATCGGGTCGGAATGACCCCCCTAATGCATAGAGCTATTTGCTCCTGCATAATGGCCACATAAATCAGCAATCACAAAAAGTTATTAGCAGGTTTTGAGATTTTTTTCCCAGATTTAAAGATTCCCCAATCCACCAATCTGCACTCATACATTACAGACATTTTTCATTGATTTGCAGATCATTTTCAGCAAATACGGATCTGCCAGTCTTGAAAGGCTCATCAGTTTACTAGTAACAGTCTACAATCCTGCTGATTGCTGGTCATACACTAGCAATCTACAGCCCCAATTGATCTGTGAAATCCAACATGTTGGACAACCTGATTTAACATTCACATCGATTTTTAGTATGAATCCGTGATCTGTGAACCTCATACATTGCAGATTTATTTGCAAAATCAACTGGAAAACAGCAAATTGCCCTAATTGATTGCTGATGTTTGGGGGCCTTTAAAAGACTTGTCAGTGTGACTATATGAAGCTATTTGTAATAGTCAGCAGCAGTTACCAGTGCAGCTGAGCAGATCTATGTAGTGTGTGGCTGCAGGGTATTGGATCAGGGGCGTCAGAATTTTTTATGTTTGGGGGGGAGGATTTAATCCCATTTTGGCGCCTCTGGAGCCAGAGCCACTCGGATGAGGCGGAGCCACTGGAAGGATGCGGAGCCACTGGGGAGAGAGGCCTGGAGTCCGAGCCCAGGGGTGGAGGAGCTGTGAGGAAGACAGAGGGACCGCAGCAGCTGTGTTGCCAGCTGGCTGCCTGGGAGCATATTGCCGCTGCTCTGTCCCTCCCTCCACTGCATGGATGGTGCAATGCGCGGTCTTTCACCTGACCGCACATCGCTCCTCCTGTACATCGGCATCTCTCACATGTTTGGGGGGGCGTGCTGCCCCCTTGACCTCCTGTTCCAACGCCCCTGGATTGGATGGATGTGTGGCTGCACACTACAAGTACAAATATCTACTCAGCTGCAATAGTTTTATACTGAGCGTTACAGCTAGCTTCATATACTGTAGGTAGAATTACCAGCTTCCCATGCAGGAGTAAATAGCTCCACGTGTAAGATGTCTGACTGTAATATGAGAGGTTATGGGGTATATTCAATAAGAGTCGGGTCTATTCCGACATGCAGTTGTCGGAATGGACCCGACAACCCCTATTCAAAGAGCGGCCAAATCCGACTGTCGGCTTTGCCCGTTCCCTGTGTCCTGTCCTGCTGCTGTCAGTGGCTGCCGGGTGCATAGACAGCTGCGGCGGGGGGAGCAGCGTGAGGCGTCTGGTGGGGGGAGCAGCGTGAGGCGGCCGGCGGGGGGAGTAGCGTGAGACAGCCGGGGGGGAGCTTCCAGCGGCGGCCGGAGCTGGCAGCAGGGAGTGATGTCTGCGGCGGCGGGGGAGGCACTACAGGTACTACTCTCATCCACATAGCCCGCTGCACCGCTCACCGTCTCCTCACCTCAATATGACTTGTTTTCAAGTCGGATTGAGTTTGTCGGAAAGGGGGCCAAAACCTGTCGGATTTGACCCCATTTCCGACAGCAGCAGGTGGATCGGCGGGTATTCCGTCGATCCACCTGCTTTCCGACAGCATTCCGACAAGTCGGGTTTCCCAACTTGTTGGAAAAAATTTGCCCCTATTGAGTAGGTCGGAACCCCTTGAATACAGCCCTATGAGTTCAAATACTGGGTATCACAGTGCCGAGAAATGTGAATGTGTGTTGTAAATACACATGGATTTTAACTGAATGACAAGTTGCACACAAATCACACTAGTAATTATACAGTAGCTCACAAATTAAGAATATGAATATAGCATATTAGGTTTGGTGTTCAAATCCCTGCTAGGAAAGTAAATGAAAGGAGAATATCCAAGTAGCCGCAAGATATTTCTGGCTGAGATTAATGCACCTATCACCCAGAATTTCCTATTAACGCAGATATGCACATTCCTGATTCTCGCACCATCCAATCGGAAAAAAAACCTAGCATGGCAATTTTTGCTTTTGATAGACACATTAACTATGTTGGATAATAGGGAAATCAGTCTGTCTCAGCTCTCTTTCTCTCTGTTTGGCTTCTGGTTGGCTTTATTGTAGTATACGTGCAATTCTTTATCTCCTTCCAACTCCTGGGGGTATAATTACTATCGTTCAATTTTCAGTTCTGAGGGATTTGGCATTCTATTTCCATTAGATTTCCATTCGATTTTGATTGAAGAGATTTTCAAAAGGCAAAATCGAATGTCAAATCGATTCTAAAACCAAATTCAACTCAAATCCCACTTAAAATCGAATTTCTGAAAAACATCGATGTTTTCCCATAGTCAAATATAGGATCCCCTCATTTACTTTACTTATTTGATTTGCAAATCGAGTTGAAATCGAACACTAAATAGAACTTCAAATCCCCAAATGAATTGAGTCGTGTTAGACATTCGATTTGTGTTTCTAAACACCATTCTATTGGTAGAAAATCGATTGTGATGACTTTTAAAGTACCCAAAAGCATGGGGAACAGTGTGGCTGTAGGAATAAAACTGTCCAAGGTTATGGTATGTTGTGCACCTACCTGCAGTATGCAAATCACAACCTGACTGAGAGAACCCAGGAGCATTAATCAGAGCTACATCAGCAGTTTCGTGAGTTGAAGACTGCACATGTTTATACAAATAGACATCATACCTAGTCCATGAATGTGCAATAGAGAGCAACATAGCACAATATCTGACACTTTTGTTAGATGATATAATGAAATTAAATTTATGAGTGTTGTAACTGGTTATCCTGGTTTGTGCCAGAATGCCTACATCCTCAGCAAATCATCCTGTCTGCAAAATTTGAGGTGAGTCAAATGCCAGAGGGATGGTAGTTGGGTAAGTTACCTGTATGTTACGATCCCTGGCGCTCAGAACACGGAAGATGTTATGAAGTGAGTTCAGAGCACCAGGACGCAATGCTGGATTTGGTGAAATAGAACGGGAATAGCCCCTGGCACCCTACCTCCGTTGTTTTACCCGTGTTGTCAATTCACTCTTGCAGGACTATGGTTTCTTGGGCCCATGGCAGCCGCGTTTGAAGGGCGGATTAGGTCTGCCCAACTCCGATGCCCCCTCAGGTCTTAAAGAGAGACAAAGCGTGAACTGGGACAGGGTAATAACAAGGGGCCCTCTAACTGAAACAACCAAAGCCAGGGGCTACTGACTAGCCTAAAACTAAATGTATGCATGGCTTGACGCCAAAGGAAAAGAACAACCAAAAAGATACCACTGTCCACTCCCCTACACGGCACCGCCGAGTTCCGGGGGGAACAGTGGAAGCGGAAACCTCCGCAAATGCACCAGTACAAAATAATGCAATACTAAAGTGGGCTAGGCCACAACACGCGGCAAAGCCGCCACTCATGAAACCGGGCGAGAACCCCAAACGACAGTCACAGGTTCACGAGGACCAGAAGGATTCCCGGGACCGGCTAAAGAATTCCTGGATACAAGGACACAGGGAGCAGGACGGACCGGATACAGCAGACCAGGAACAGACGTTCACCAGACATAAACAGCAAACAGGAAGCTATCACCGGCGTTTGTGTGAGGCACTGAGGAGGCATATAACAGGGAACCCTCCAATAGGAATACAGAGCCTAATTAACAAATGTCGTGCAGCTGCCTTGCTGCACGAGCAGGGGAAACACAGGTGTGAATGCTTCATTAATGCAACGGGGAACGCGGTCCGCCTGTGGCGTCCCCGTTGCTATGGACCCGACGGCCCTGAACTCACGGCATCCTAGCGTTGCCAGGGAGCCGGCGGCTATCGCGCGCCCGGCATCCCGGCGTTGCTAGGCGCCGTGCGGAGACAGACAGGGAGATAGGCACGGCGGCTGTGACCGCTGCTCTGTCAGAGATCGGGCGAGCACCGCCACGCCTAACAGTACCCCCCCCTTGAGGAGGGGTTACAGAACCCCTAGAGCCAGGTTTCTGAGGAAACTCCTGAAAAAATATCCTCTTAAGTCTATGAGCATGTAAATCCTTATCCAACACCCAAGACCTTTCTTCAGGGCCATAGCCTTTCCAGTGGACCAAGAAATAAAGTCGGCCCCGAGAAAGCTTAGAATCTAAAACCTTCTCCACCAAGTACTCTTGTTGCCCCTGCACATCCACCGGAAGTCTACCCCGGGAAGTCCTCTGAAGAAATCTCCTGGAAGAAAAATACTGTTTCAGAAGGGAACAGTGAAAAGTATTGCCAATTTTGAGTGATCTCGGCAAACGTAGTCGAAAAGCAACTGGGTTGACCTTTTTAATGATAAGGAACGGTCCAATAAATTTAGGTCCTAATCTAGCCCTAGGCTGTCGGAGCCTGATGTTGCGGGTTGACAACCACACCTTATCTCCCACTTTAAAAGTGCATGGGCGCCGGAACCTGTCAGAAAAAATCTTTTCTCGGAAGGCAGCCTTCTTAAGGGCAAGGTGAACTTTTCTCCAAATCATTCTAAGACGGGAAGTTAAGGTCAACGAGGAGACTGGAACATGAGGGTATAAAGAATTTGCTCTAGGATGGAAGCCCAACACTGAAAAGAATGGGGACTCCTTGGTGGAAGAATGACAAGAGTTATTATAAGCAAACTCGGCCAAAGGAAGAAATTCAGACCAATCATTCTGAAGTTTGGCCGAATATAACCGTAAGTACTGTTTTAATGACTGATTTACACGTTCAGTTTGTCTGTTAGACTGAGGATGATACCCAGATGTTAAAGAAAGTTTCATATTTAATGAGGCACAAAAACGTTTCCAGAATCGTGCAATGAATTGCGGACCCCGATCAGAGACAATATCCGTGGGCAAACCATGGAGCCTGAACACATGGCGGAGGAACAAAACTGCTAACCCTTGAGCAGAGGGTAACCGGGGGAGAGCAATGAAATGAGCCATTTTACTAAAACGGTCTACTACCACCCAAATGACTTGAAAGCCTGCTGAAAGAGGAAGGTCCACCACGAAATCCATGGATATATGTGACCATGGCCTGAGATGAATGGCTAGAGGTATGAGTTTCCCGACTGGCAACGCTCGAGCTACCTTGTACTGAGCACAAACCTGACAGGAACGTACAAATTCCTTAACGTCTTTAGAGAGACTAGGCCACCACACCGAACGAGATACTAGTTCCAAGGTCTTAGTGATACCTGGATGACCAGACACTTTGTTGTCATGAAACTCAGCTAGAACAGAACCTCTCAGAAATTCAGGGACGAAAAGACGATCAGCAGGAGTAACTTTGGGAGCCTGCTGTTGAAGCTGGACAAGCTGTGTAAATAAATCCTGTGTGAGGCCTGCCCGGATGATAGATGATGGAACTATGGGGGTAGTAGCAGGATGGTTATTGTGAACCGGAAGAAAACAACGTGACAGGGCGTCAGCTTTCATATTCTTGGAACCGGGCCTGAAAGTGATAATAAACCTGAAACGAGTAAAAAACAATGCCCAACGTGCCTGCCGAGCATTAAGCCGTTTAGCTGACTCAATATACTGCAGGTTCTTATGGTCAGTAAATACTGTAATAGTATGCCTAGCTCCCTCCAGCCAATGCCTCCACTCCTCGAAAGCCCATTCAACTGCCAGCAATTCTCGATTACCAACATCATAGTTGGATTCTGCGGAAGAGAATTTCCTGGACATGAAGGCACAAGGGTGTAACTCCTGAGACTCCGGATCTTCCTGAGAAAGGATAGCCCCCACTCCAACCTCTGAGGCATCTACCTCGACTATAAAGGGGAGCTCCGGGTTAGGGTACCTGAGAACAGGAGCCGAGACAAAGACCTGCTTCAAGGCCAGAAAGGCAGACTCAGCTTCAGGCGACCAATTGGAAGGGTCCGCTCCTTTTTTTGTCAATGCTACAATAGGAGCGACCAAATCAGAAAAGGTATGAATGAAACGCCTATAATAATTTGCAAACCCTAAAAAGCGCTGAATTGCTTTTAAATTTGTGGGTTGCGCCCAATTAAGGATGGCCTGGAGTTTTTTCGGTTCCATGAAAAACCCCTGGAGAGAAATAATATACCCCAAGAAAGACACTTCTGTGATGTGGAAATCACATTTCTCAAGTTTAGCATATAAATGATTCTCCCGTAGTTTTTGAAGAACCAGACGCACATGGGAAACATGTTGTTCCAAAGAATCAGAGTAAATCAAAATGTCGTCTAAATAAACGACTACGAACTTCCCAAGAAAGTCACGAAGCACATCATTTATGAGGTCTTGAAATACCGCAGGCGCATTTGACAGCCCAAACGGCATCACCAGGTATTCATAATGACCCGACTGTGTGCTGAAAGCCGTCTTCCACTCATCCCCAGATCTTATTCGGATGAGATTGTAAGCTCCTCTAAGATCGATCTTAGTGAAGATAACGGCAGAGCGTAACTGATCAAGAGTACTGAAATCAATGGCAAGGGGTAGGTGTTTTTAACAGAAATTTTATTTAAAGCCCGAAAGTCAATACATGGTCTGAGCGACCCATCTTTTTTCTCAACAAAAAAGAACCCCGCACTCAATGGAGATTTCGAGGGCCTAATGAAGCCTTTTTTCAGGCTCTCCTGAATGTAATTATCCATAGCCGTGGTTTCCGGCCCAGACAGGGCATATAATCTCCCTTTAGGTAAAGTGGCACCTGGAATTAAATCAATAGCACAATCATAGGACCGATGGGGAGGCAGAACGTCCGCGTTACCCTTGGAGAAAACATCGGCAAAATCCTGATATTCCAAAGGAATAAATTCTGGGGTAACAGCCGCAACCCGGACTGGATGGGAAATACACTCCTTAACACAAAAGGAACCCCATTGGGAAATCTCCCCAGACCGCCAATCTATGGTGGGATTATGAAGGGCAAGCCAGGGGTGACCCAAAACTACTGGAACTGCCGGACAATGAGTGAGGTGAAATTCTATTTTTTCTGAATGTAGGGCCCCCACTGTCAGTAGTACTGGAGGTGTGCAGTGAGTAATAACCCCATTGGAAAGCGGACCACCATCCAAGCCGTGCATGGTGATACATTTATCCAAAGGTACCTGTGGAATGCCTAAAGTCTTAGCACAACCTAAATCCATGAATTTCCTGCAGCTCCACTGTCGACGAAGGCTGACACCGACGAACTGAGGCTACCAAAGGAATTCTTTACAGGAACTAATAAAGAATCATTTGAGGAGATTAACTGCAGACCCAAGTGAACCCCCTCACAATTCACTTGGTCAAAGCGTTTTCCGACTTATTCGGGCAACTACGTGCGATATGTCCCTTGCCACCACAATACAAACAAAGACCAGATTTTAACCTTCTGGTTCTTTCCTCTGGGGAAAGCCGGGAGAAACCCATCTGCATGGGTTCCTCGACGTCCTCAGGAAAAGTATATACACATGGACTAGGCCTAAAAGTTGTTCCTCTTTCAGCCCTCCGCTCTCGGTGACGACGATCAATTGTAATAGCGAGCTCCATGAGTTTGTCTAGAGTCTCAGGAGCGGGGTACTGAAGGAGACTGTCTTTAATAACTTCAGACAAACCGAGGCGAAACTGACTGCGCAGGGCCGGGTCATTCCAGCCACAGTCGTTCGACCAACGGCGAAACTCGGTACAATATGCTTCTGCTGGATCTTTCCCTTGCTTTAGTGCATGCAGATGGCTCTCAGCTGATGCTTCTCTATCAGGGTCATCATACAAAAGGCCTAAGGACTTAAAAAAGGCGTCTACTGATAGCAAGGCAGCATCATCTGATCTTAGCCCAAAAGCCCAGGTCTGTGGATCACCTTGGAGTAAGGATATCACAATCCCGACCCGTTGAGACTCCGTACCGGAAGAACGGGGTTTTAAACGAAAATAAAGCTTACAAGCTTCTTTAAAATTAAAAAAATCCTTTCGGCTACCCGAAAAACGGTCAGGTAAATGCATCTTTGGTTCAGGAACCATACTCGGGGAGGCTCGCAAAAGATCTTCCTGCGATCTCACCCGAAGAGAAAGGTCCTGAACCATCTGAGTTAATTCCTGAATCTGGTTGGCCAAAAGCTGACTGGGATTTGGACCTAAACCTGCCGGATTCATGAGGGCGAATTTCTAGGCCCACCAATACAAAGGAAAAAAAAATAATACCCTTCTTTTTTTTATTTTGTTTGGGCCGGTGATAATGTTACGATCCCTGGCGCTCAGAACACGGAAGATGTTATGAAGTGAGTTCAGAGCACCAGGACGCAATGCTGGATTTGGTGAAATAGAACGGGAATAGCCCCTGGCACCCTACCTCCGTTGTTTTACCCGTGTTGTCAATTCACTCTTGCAGGACTATGGTTTCATGGGCCCATGGCAGCCGCGTTTGAAGGGCGGATTAGGTCTGCCCAACTCCGATGCCCCCTCAGGTCTTAAAGAGAGACAAAGCGTGAACTGGGACAGGGTAATAACAAGGGGCCCTCTAACTGAAACAACCAAAGCCAGGGGCTACTGACTAGCCTAAAACTAAATGTATGCGCGGCTTGCCGCCAAAGGAAAAGAACAACCAAAAAGATACCACTGTCCACTCCCCTACACGGCACCGCCGAGTTCCGGGGGGAACAGTGGAAGCGGAAACCTCCGCAAATGCACCAGTACAAAATAATGCAATACTAAAGCGGGCTAGGCCGCAACACGCGGCAAAGCCGCCACTCACGAAACCCGGCAAGAACCCCAAATGAGAGTCACAGGTTCACGAGGACCAGAAGGATTCCCGGGACCGGCTAAAGAATTCCTGGATACAAGGACACAGGGAGCAGGACGGACCGGATACAGCAGACCAGGAACAGACGTTCACCAGACATAAACAGCAAACAGGAAGCTATCACCGGTGTTTGTGTGAGGCACTGAGGAGGCATATAACAGGGAACCCTCCAATAGGAATACAAAGCCTAATTAACAAATGTCGTGCAGCTGCCTTGCTGCACGAGCAGGGGAAACACAGGTGTGAATGCTTCATTAATGCAACGGGGAACGCGGTCCACCTGTGGCGTCCCCGTTGCTATGGACCCGACGGCCCTGAACGCACGGCATCCTAGCATTGCCAGGGAGCCGGCGGCTATCGTGCGCCCGGCGTCCCGGCGTTGCTAGGCACCGTGCGGAGACAGACAGGGAGAGAGGCGCGGCGGCCGTGACCGCTGCTCTGTCAGAGAGCGGGCTAGCACTGCCGCGCCTAACACTGTATGTGTTAATGAAGCAGCTAATAGTACTTGTTACTATATTGTTCTAATCCCTCCCACAGTAGGTGGGATATGGCTGTTGCTCCTGGCTTCTGACTTCATTGTCAAATCATCAAACTCCTGCTGAGCATAAGTATAAAGAGCCACATATAGCCACCCAATCTATGAAAAAATGCACCTTTGCACTATTAAAAACAAGGTTGATAATTTGGGAGGCATATTATTATATCAATTGGCAAAAGTGTCAGTATTGAGCTCTGCTGCTGTCTATTGCATAATCACGCTTTAAATAAGCCACTCCCCCAAGATTATGCAATAAACAGGGAGCAGGCAGAGGTTTTGTTATCAACAACTGTATCTGTAAGCACAGAAAGTGGAA
Organism: Pseudophryne corroboree; assembly: GCF_028390025.1. Classification (NCBI taxonomy): domain Eukaryota; kingdom Metazoa; phylum Chordata; class Amphibia; order Anura; family Myobatrachidae; genus Pseudophryne; species Pseudophryne corroboree. The sequence goes on along the minus strand of NC_086444.1, from coordinate 142,778,711 downwards.
GGCAGATTAGTGCTAAATTTATGGCCAACTATTTCAATTGTTACTATTTTTAATTTAAATAAACCCCCCATCCCCACACAATTCTAATCATCAGTTTTCATTTAACATAGTATCATAGTTAACATAGTAACATAGTTAAAGAGGTTGAAAAGAGGCAAAAGCCCATCGGGTTCAACCTATATTCTGTATTAAGCAGTGCACATTATAATGCACCAGCCGAAATATTGGTTTCATACCTATTGACAACTACCGTGTTTCCCCGATAATAAGACCCTGTCTTATTATTTTTTTTGGACAGAAAAACACCAGAGGGCTTATTTTCAGGGGAGGGCTTATTTTAATGAACATTGACAGCAATTTTAATAAACAGGTAAATGTGAACAAAAAAAATGTACCTTTATTCAATAATGATCATCATGCCCCTTTTATCCTCCATCATGCCCCCTCACTCCCGCTTACATACCGGGTTTTTATGTTGTCCTGCCTCAGCTCTCCTCCGCGGCACTGCTCTCAATGGTGCCAGCAAGCAAATCACTGGGGAAGAACAGGATGACACGCTCACTGCTGCAGCTCTGATTGGATGCAGCTCAGAGCGCGGCGTGCGTTTCACCCGGGGGGGGGGGGGACGGGGGACGGTGCATACAGAGGGTACCGTAATGTCACGTGTAGCGCAGGGGATCACCTTCACTACAGTAGCAATCTCAATAGGGCTTATTTCCGGGGGAGGGCTTATTTTAGAGGAATCTTACACAGTAAGGGGAGGGCTTATTTTCGGGATAGGTCTTATTATCGGGGAAACACGGTATATGTCGTATCACACCCATATACTTAACGTCGCTATATTAAATGCTATAGCCTTGGATACGTTTCTCAGCTAGAAAACTGTCCAATCTGTTTTTAAAATATGTATAAAATAGTGTAAAGAGAGCTTCCCCTTTAATTATTGTGCATGTTATACATATGGACCAATAGGAAGCAATGAGGAAGTTCTGTTCGATTTTGCATTAGATTTTGCTGGGGATTTTAATGGGGATTTGAGGTTGATTTTGGATGGGATTTTCATAATCTCAACACAAAATCCCTTCTAAAAAGTAATCAAAATCAAATTCAATTTGAAAATTGAACGCAAAATCAATTTTTAGTAAATTATGGATTTTTTAAGGGATTTTTCAGTTACGAATCCTAAATCGAACTTTAGTAAATAATATACCCCCCGGTGTGTAGAACACTGGTTCCCTAACTCAGCCCTCAACAGGCACTCACAGTTCATGTTTTCCAGGTCACCTGTGGAGATTAAAAAAGTGACAGCTACACAATGCACTTGCCGGGTTACCTGGAAAACATGAACTGTTAAGGTGTGTACACACGGTAAGATATTTTCTTCCGATTCTGACTATATAGTCAGAATCGGAAGAAAATATAGTGCAGATCGCAAGGTGACAGTCACCTTGCGATCCCGATCCGATGCCGATGCGCGGCCCCGCGCGGTCGGCATCGGAAGAAAAAATAGGCTGTGCAGGCAAGTCAATCCTGACTATCTCTATAGAAGAGATAGTCAGGATTGAAATCGCACATAGCCAGCATCGCAAGCACAGTTATTATGTGCTTGCGATACTGGCTAAGTGCCGACCCGGCCCCCTGTCGCACGGTGAGAATCGGATAAGTCCGAATCTCACCGTGTGTATGCACCCTTAGTTTGAGATCCACTGATATAGAATATCTAGTTTACATGCAGTGTCAGATTGGGACATGAAGGCCCACAAGGTGAATGTAGTGATAGGAACTCATGATTTAGGGGCATGGTTACTTACAACAGTGGGTATGGCTAGCCCCCAAAGAGAGAGACAGCCATTAGAGACCATGTAACTCACTTAATAATAGAGTAACAATGTATAATATAAGTGCGCAGTCTGGAATATGACATCAGAGGAAGGAGTGGAGACCTCTGGCAGTGGGGCTCAACAGGGATTCCCCTGTATCCCTGTGGGCCAGTCCAACCCTGTTTGCATGCACCACACTTTTTCTTTCCAGTGAACATCATCAGTGAGATAAACCTTTTAAAATGCTTTTTTAATGTCTTCTTACGCTAACAAACCATTTTTCAATGCCCTAAGCACATGAGCTGTGTCTACGAAAGAAAGAAAACAGCATTATTATTCCTCAGGCAATTATCACCAGACTGCAGTGGTGAGAGACATTTTTGTATTTCTACTTAAAATACATTATGCTCTTATATATCTCTAGTGGGGCGTGCCCTTATCATACACCAAGACAGTGGCGGAACTTATTAGTGGTGGGCCCAGGTGCAAAGATATATTTTGGGTCCCTCTCTTCCATCCTAACCCAAGTTCACAATATGCCACATGGGTGACAGGGAGAGGCAGAGGGTGACAGTGGAAGGCAGTGAGTGAAAGAGAGAGGCAGAGTGTGCCAGGGAGAGGGTGACAGGGGGAGGCAGTGAGTGACAGAGGAAGGCAGTGGTTGACAGGGGTAAAAGCACAATGTCCCTCATGGCAAAGAACAGGGGACATGTATCTTGGCGTGGCAGGAACACAGTCTGGGACAGTCCCCCCGCCCCTTGTGCCTTCTTCAGTTTGGCACTCAGTCAGGCAGACTCTGACAGTGCCAGTTACACTGGTTGTGATCTGCCTTTAATTCACAGACAGTAGTGAATCAGAAAAAATGAAGATCTGTCTGTTAATTAGAGGCAGTATGTAGCTGTCATCATCAGCACTTATAGGTAGCAGGACTCCTCTGTCAGTCCAGCATATACAAGGTCAGCCCTGCCCCCCAAGGTAAGGGGCAGGTCCCTCATGCAGTTGGGGACCACCCTGCTCTCTGCACTGGACCATTGATACGACACTGCTAAAAATGGTCTGTGGAAGGGAGAAGGGGGGTTCAGGTAATAAATTGTTGCTGGTCTGAGCAGCAGAGGGCCCCATAGTACTCTGGTGCCCCGGTACAATGCACCTGCTGCACCAATGGTAGTTCTGCCTCTGCACTAAATACAACCTTGAGCCATTAACTTGCATGCCAGTCTTTTCATTCGTGCAGGACTCACTCCAACAGTGCTGCTCCTTCCACAACTGCGTGTCACAACTGAGGGCCTGAGCTGACGGGAGGCAGCCTCAGTTGTAGGGGCTGAGATGTACCGGAACCTGGGAGGTTGTATCAGACCCCTGGACATGTAAGTAACATGAATAATAACTGCCCGAAGGCGTGACCACGACAACTTAGATAAAAGTCAATGATGTTTATTATGACAACTCCGCATCACAGCAGCAATAAAAGAAAACGTAAAAGTCAGCAAAGAATAAATACAGTTCCTGAGTACTACAGCATGGCAGGAGCCACAGGGCACTGGTAGTGTGAGATAGTTCTTATGATCTTCTAGATGGAAAGTCCTTACCAGGCCCGGCTGTAGCAATGGAGATAACCCAGGATTATACCAGCTGGTGTTCCAGGAAGAGCTGGGTTGCTGAAGGTAAAACAGCTGCTGTGGATACTGGCTGGAACCAGACTGTTGTTAGCACGGAGTGGATACTGGCTGGAACCAGTTAAATAATAAATGAACTTTGGGAGCGATGAAATGTGAACTGAAATGTAGAACTTGAGAGCGGAGAAATAATAATTCCGGTGGAGAGTGGTAAAGTGTAGAAAGGACACCGGCCCTTTAAGGGAAGCTGTACTCTGCTGGAAGCTGAGGCTGGAAGCAGGTAGTGTTGTAGCTGGAAACAGATGAATCCACAATGGATTGGAGAGTCAGGCTACACCGCAGGTGGAATGCTGGTGCGGGTCTCTATGGTGGAAGTCTTGAGACAGGAGCTGGAACCTGGAAGACAATCATAGAAGAGAGACAAACAGGAACTAGGTTTGACAACCAAAGCACTGACGTCTTCCTTGCTCAGGTACAGCTTACTTATACCTGCAGCAAGGAAGGGGTTGGCTAGGCAATTATGCAAATCAACAACACAGACAGCAGATTGGTGGAAATGATCAGATGACAGAATCCAAGATGGCTGCGCCCATGCAGACACTTGGAGGGAAGTTTGGTTTGTAATCCATGTGGTCTGGGAAACAGTAATGGCGGCGCCGGCCACCGGAGACAGGAGACGCCAGGCTGATAGATGCACATTTAACCACGCGGGCACAGCGGAGGCCGCGGCTGATGAAAAGACCACTCTGTATGTGGAAACTCAGGAACAGCGGAATCCGGTCCTGGAACGCTGAGCCCGCCTTAGGAGGCATCTGAAGGGTAAGTAATGGCGTCCAGATACCCGGATCGTGACAGCACCCCCCCCTTTAGGAGTGGCCCCAGGACACTTCTTAGGCTTTAAAGGAAACTTTGCGTGGAAATTTCGGACCAAGGCAGGAGCATGGACGTCAGAGGCATTGGTCCAAGAGCGTTCTTCAGGACCATAGCCCTTCCAGTCAATGAGATACTGAAGTTGACCGTAACGGTGACGTGAGTCCAGGATCTTGGCCACTTCATACTCAACGCCTCGTTGAGTTTGGACTTTCGGAGTTGGTGGAAGTGAGGAATGAAACCGATTCAAGATTAGCGGTTTCAACAGAGAAACATGGAATGTCCTGGGTATTTTTAAGAAGGGAGGTAACTGGAGTCTGTAAGCAACAGGATTGATGACTTGATCAATTTTGAAAGGACCGATGTAGCGAGGTGCAAACTTCATACTGGGAACTCTTAACCTCAAATTCTTCGTGGATAACCATACCCGATCACCCACCTTGAGAGCAGGAACTGCTCGACGCTTCTTATCCGCAAACTTCTTGTACCTGAACGATGCCTTGAGCAGAGCTGATCGTACGCTCTTCCAGATATTGGCAAACTGATGCAAGGTGATATCCACTGCGGGAACAGAAGTTGCTGGAAGCGGTTGGAACTCAGGGACTTTAGGGTGGAATCCAAAGTTGGTGAAGAATGGTGTTGAAGAAGATGAAGAATGATACTGGTTGTTATGACAGAACTCGGCCCAGGGAAGTAATTGAACCCAGTCATCTTGAGAGGAGGACACATAGATGCGGAGGAAGGCCTCCAAGTCCTGATTCACCCTCTCAGTTTGACCATTGGTCTGAGGATGGTAAGCCGTGGAAAACTTTAACTTGACTTGGAGGACTTGACATAAACTTCGCCAGAATTTGGCTGTGAATTGAACTCCTCGATCTGAGATAATTTCTTCTGGAAGACCGTGGAGTCGGAAGATCTCTTGTATGAATACTTGAGCCAACTTGGAAGCTGACGGAAGACCGGTGAGAGGAATGAAGTGTGCCATCTTGGTGAACCGGTCAACTACCACCCAGATGGTATTGAACTTGTTGCACATGGGCAAATCTGTAATAAAATCCATCGACAAATGGGTCCATGGTCGACGGGGAACAGATAGTGGAACCAGTTGCCCCGCAGGCGACTGGCGGGATACTTTATGTTGAGCACACTTTGGGCAAGATGCAATAAACTCCAAAACGTCCTTTTTCAGAGTTGGCCACCAATAGGACCTAGAGATAAACTCCAGGGTTTTTTGGATACCTGTATGTCCGGCAAAACGGGAAGCATGGGCCCAATGCATGAGCTTCTTCCTTAGTGTCGGCTTCACAAAACTTTTCCCTGATGGGGGCGTAGAGTCCATCCCTACCGTGGAGAATGCCAACGGATTTATAATAGGATGCTTGTCTGAAGACTCTGACTCATTTTCTTGCTCCCATGAGCGGGAAAGGGCATCGGCCTTGCGATTCTGAGAGCCCGGACAGAACTGGAGTTTAAAGTCGAACCTGGAAAAGAAAAGTGCCCATCTGGCCTGACGAGGGTTGAGACATTGTGCGCCTTTTAGATATAGAAGGTTCTTGTGGTCTGTAAGGATGGTGATTGAATGAGAAGCTCCCTCCAACAGATATCTCCACTCCTCTAGAGCGAGCTTGATGGCTAGCAACTCCTGGTCGCCAATGGCATAGTTGCGCTCCGCTGGGGAGAACTTCCGTGAGAAGAAACTGCAAGGATGTAAATGACCATCTTTAGCCCTCTGAGATAACACCGCTCCTACTCCAACGGAGGAGGCATCCACCTCTAAGATGAAAGGAGAGTCGATGTCAGGCTGTTTCAGGACAGGTGCAGAGATGAACCTCTGTTTTAAAAGATGAAAAGCTTGCATGGCTTCTTCAGACCACTTGGACGGGTTAGCACCCTTCTTGGTGAAAGCAGTAATAGGCGCCACAATGGTGGAAAAGTCTCGTATAAACTTTCGGTAATAATTGGCGAACCCTAAGAACCTCTGGACCCCTTTGAGGGTTAAGGGTACCGGCCAATTCTGGATTGCTTGTAGTTTCTCAGGATCCATCTCTAGTCCGGAACCGGACACAATGTACCCTAGAAACGGAATGGACTTGACTTCAAAGACGCATTTCTCTAATTTGCAGTAGAGATGATTGACACGGAGACGGGACAGAACCTCCTTTACCCAGAAACGATGTTCCTCTAAATCGTTGGCAAAAATGAGGATATCATCTAGATAGACCACGACATGACGGTATAGAATGTCTCTGAAGATCTCATTGACGAAATGCTGGAAGACAGCTGGAGCATTGCTCAATCCGAAGGGCATGACGAGGTACTCATAATGTCCGTCACGGGTGTTAAATGCGGTCTTCCACTCGTCACCCTCACGGATCCGGATGAGATTGTATGCACCTCTCAGGTCCAGCTTTGTAAAGATGGTAGCTCCGCTAACTCTGTCAAAGAGCTCAGTAATCAGGGGTAAAGGATAGCGGTTCTTGATGGTAATGTCGTTCAAACCTCTGTAGTCGATGCACGGCCGCAGACCACCATCTTTCTTCTTTACAAAAAAGAAGCCTGCACCGGCTGGAGAAGAAGAAGGTCGAATGAACCCCTTTGCTAGGTTCTCTTTAATGTATTCCTCCATAGAATGTGTCTCGGGGAGAGACAACGGATAAGTTCGGCCTCGAGGTGGAACCTTCCCTGGAACGAGATCAATCGGGCAGTCCCATTCTCTATGAGGAGGAAGGATATCAGCAGAAGCTTTACTGAACACATCCGTGAAATCTTGATATGGAGGAGGTGGAACATCAGACGACCTGGGGGAGGAAGAACAGACAGGCAACACTTTAAACAAACATGTCTTAGTACAGGAGGAACCCCATGCCAGGATTTGCGTAGTCGTCCAATCAATTGTAGGATTGTGAAGACGGAGCCATGGAAGGCCCAGGACCACAGGATGTGTGGCTCTTGGAATCACTAAAAATGAAATAAGTTCGGAATGAAGAACTCCCACTCTCAGACGAACTGGTAGAGTCCTTAGAGAAATAACTGTATCAAAAATTTTACTGCCATCCACAGCAGTTAAGGAAAAGGACGAAGGAAGTCTCTCGGTGGGTAGGGACCACCGTTTAACATAGGCTTCAGTAATAAAGTTCCCAGCTGCTCCGGAATCCAGGAGGGCAATGACGTTCTGATAACGTTGAGCAACTTGAAGCGAGACTGGGAGGTTACAATCTTGAGGAGATGGAGAGGAGATCATTACTCCTAGCCGGCCCTCTCCTTGGCGAGCTAGGATTTGGAGTTTCCCGGACGTTTGGGACAGGCATTAATGGTGTGAGACGGAGCTGCACAATACAGACAGAGAAACTCGGAGAGACGTCTTCGGCGCTCAGCAGGAGTTAAACGGGAACGGCCAATTTGCATGGGTTCATCTGTAGTTGGTGACAGTTGGCGAGGAGGAGGAGTAGAAGATTTTGGAGCAGATGATCTTCCACGCTCAGTTGCTCTCTCTCTGAAACGCAAGTCAACTTTCGTACAAAGTGAGATTAGCTCATCTAACTTGGAGGGTAAGTCTCTGGTAGCTAACTCATCTTTAATACGCTCGGATAAACCATGCCAGAATGCAGCATACAGGGCCTCGTCGTTCCATGCCAGTTCGGATGCCAGGATCTGGAACTGTATAAGATATTGTCCTACAGTACGTGATTCCTGGCGTAAACGGAGAATCTCAGACGAAGCTGAAGTTACCCGGCCTGGCTCGTCGAAGATGCGCCTGAATGTTGACACAAATGCAGTGTAAGAAGATAGCAGGGTGTCGGACCTCTCCCATAACGGTGATGCCCAATCAAGGGCTGAGCCACTGAGAAGAGAAATAATGTAGGCAATTTTTGTACGGTCACTGGGAAAATTGCCAGGTTGTAGCTCAAACTGAATCTCACACTGGTTGAGAAATCCCCTGCAGAATCTTGGAGATCCGTCAAATTTTGCTGGCGTTGGAAGATGAAGACGTGGAGCAGAAATGGGTAAGGTGAGTGGGGTTATAGCTGGAGTCACTGTGGTTGACGCACCAGACGCGCCTGATCCACGGAGAGTTGTCTGAATCCCATCCAGCCGAGTAGAGAGATCCTGGAGACAGCGGATGATGTGGCCCTGTGCAGCCTCCTGATGTTCTAGTCGGGCTGCCAGTTCTTGCATCGGCCTGGCCGCTTGATCCTGGTCTCCGGCTGGATTCATTAGGTCAGTGCTTACTGTCACAACTGAGGGCCTGAGCTGACGGGAGGCAGCCTCAGTTGTAGGGGCTGAGATGTACCGGAACCTGGGAGGTTGTATCAGACCCCTGGACATGTAAGTAACATGAATAATAACTGCCCGAAGGCGTGACCACGACAACTTAGATAAAAGTCAATGATGTTTATTATGACAACTCCGCATCACAGCAGCAATAAAAGAAAACGTAAAAGTCAGCAAAGAATAAATACAGTTCCTGAGTACTACAGCATGGCAGGAGCCACAGGGCACTGGTAGTGTGAGATAGTTCTTATGATCTTCTAGATGGAAAGTCCTTACCAGGCCCGGCTGTAGCAATGGAGATAACCCAGGATTATACCAGCTGGTGTTCCAGGAAGAGCTGGGTTGCTGAAGGTAAAACAGCTGCTGTGGATACTGGCTGGAACCAGACTGTTGTTAGCACGGAGTGGATACTGGCTGGAACCAGTTAAATAATAAATGAACTTTGGGAGCGATGAAATGTGAACTGAAATGTAGAACTTGAGAGCGGAGAAATAATAATTCCGGTGGAGAGTGGTAAAGTGTAGAAAGGACACCGGCCCTTTAAGGGAAGCTGTACTCTGCTGGAAGCTGAGGCTGGAAGCAGGTAGTGTTGTAGCTGGAAACAGATGAATCCACAATGGATTGGAGAGTCAGGCTACACCGCAGGTGGAATGCTGGTGCGGGTCTCTATGGTGGAAGTCTTGAGACAGGAGCTGGAACCTGGAAGACAATCATAGAAGAGAGACAAACAGGAACTAGGTTTGACAACCAAAGCACTGACGTCTTCCTTGCTCAGGTACAGCTTACTTATACCTGCAGCAAGGAAGGGGTTGGCTAGGCAATTATGCAAATCAACAACACAGACAGCAGATTGGTGGAAATGATCAGATGACAGAATCCAAGATGGCTGCGCCCATGCAGACACTTGGAGGGAAGTTTGGTTTGTAATCCATGTGGTCTGGGAAACAGTAATGGCGGCGCCGGCCACCGGAGACAGGAGACGCCAGGCTGATAGATGCACATTTAACCACGCGGGCACAGCGGAGGCCGCGGCTGATGAAAAGACCACTCTGTATGTGGAAACTCAGGAACAGCGGAATCCGGTCCTGGAACGCTGAGCCCGCCTTAGGAGGCATCTGAAGGGTAAGTAATGGCGTCCAGATACCCGGATCGTGACACTGCGGAGGAAATTGTGCTGCTTTGAACACCTATATCTGAGATTGTAAAGTCTCATTCTCTAGGCCAGCGGTTCCCAATAGGTAGTACGCGTACCCCTAGGGGTACTCGCCGGACTGCACAGGGGTACTCGTAGTCAAAGCCGGTAATGCCAGCTCTGTGTGACCTGGTGCATGCCGTGCTTAGAGGATGCCAGACGCCGGGTCACACCGCCGCGGCTGGACGTAGGAGCCTCTGTCTCCTGCACCCGTGGCACTGCTTGTTCCTCTCCTCCGGCTGCACCAGTGAGGGCAGCTGCAGCGGTTAGAGAGCAGCGACACGCCACCGGAACTGGGGGGAGTATCATCGGCCCTGCACAGCATATACTCTTGTCTTGGCTGCTCTCTGCACATTACACCCAGCACTGTCCTGGAGATGCACAGGCAGAGCATGTCCTGGCGGGGTGCTGCTGCGGAAACAAGTGAGGTGTGCACCCTCTGACCAGTGTGTGGGTGAAGGGGGTGGTCATTAAACCTTTAAGGTGGGATCATTACAGTGGCGTAACTAGAAATTTTTCTCCCCCAAGCCTAAAAATTCTTCGGTGCCCCCCCCCCCCCCCCATCCCCCCATCCCACATAATTGGCACTAGTAAAGGGACAAACATGCGTGCACACCGCAAAAGGGGGCATGGCTTAGTTGAAATGGGTGTGGCTTCGCATAAAGGGGCGTGGCATTGCTGGAAAAGGACTACCTTATACCCCAGTTTTGCAACCTGCACGCCCAGATGTTAGCCACCACAGGAAAGAAAAATAATCCTGATTTATGCCCCTTACATTATTTGTCATTTTTCTTCCTTATAGCAATGCCCAGTATACATTATGCCACATACTGCAATGGCCCTTAGACATTATGCCGCACACAATAATGCACATGACACAATATGCACACACCGTAATGCCCCCGACACATTATGCCACACACCGTAATGCCTGTGACACATTGTGACAGGAATCGCAATGCCTGTTATACATTATGCTACACACTGCAATGCCCCTGATACATTATAGCACATACAATGTCTGTGACACATTATGACACACATCGCAATGACCCTGAGACATTATACCACATACCACAATGCCCGTGATATAGTATACAACACACCGTAATGCTTGACACATTATGACACACACCGCAATGTCCGTGATACATTATGCCACACACTGCAATGACCCTGAGACATTATACCACATATCACAATGCCCGTGATATAGTATACCACACACCGTAATGCCTGTGACACTTACCGCAATGCCCGTTATACCCTATGCCACACACCGCAATGCTCGTTATACATTATGCCACACTGCAATGCCCCTGAGACATTATACCACATACCACAATGCCCGTGATATAGTATGCCACACACTGTAATGCCTGTGACACATTATGACACACACTGCAATGTCCGTGATACATTATGCCACACACCGTAATGCCCATTACACATTAAGTCCTACAGTAAGGCTTCTAATTACTTTTAAATTACCTGCTCGTTGCCAGGGGTTTCATGCTCTTGGTTCCATGCACGGTGCCAGGGGTTTTCATGCTCAGGGTGTCATGCTCGTTGCCAGGGGTTTCATGCACTGGGTGTCATGCTCGTTGCCAGGGGTTTCATGCACTGGGTGTGATGCTAGTTGCTAGGGGGTAGTGCTTGTTGCCAGGGCTGTGCTCCCAGTGCCACATATGCCCCCAGTGCCAGATATTCCCCCACAGTGCCAGGTACTCGCATGCCCCCAGTGCCAAATATAGCCCCCCCCCATGTGCCAGGTACACATATACCCCCAGTGCCACATATGTCCCCAGTGCCAGATATTTCCCCACAGTGCCAGGTACTCACATGCCCCCAGTGCCAAATATAGCCCTCTGCTCCCATGTGTCAGGTACACATACACCCCCCCAGTGCCACATATGCCCCCAGTGCCAGATATTCCCCCACAGTGCCAAGTACTCACATGCCCCCAGTGCCAAATATAGCCCCCCCATGTGCCAGGTACACATATACCCCCCCAGTGCCACATATGCCCCCAGTGCCAGATATTCCCCCACAGTGCCAAGTACTCACATGCCCCAGTGCCAAATATAGCCCCCCCCATGTGCCAGGTACACATATACCCCCCAGTGCCACATATGCCCCCTCAGTGCCATATAAGTCACCTCCCCCTGTGACGCATATGCTCCCCCAGTGCTCCTCCCCCCCGGCTCCCCCACTCCACCGCTGTTTTGTGATGGAGGGACACGGAGGGCGCAGCACGCGTCTCTCCTGTGTCCCTACTGGGTCTCTGGCGGGTCTGTTAAAGGAAGTGCCGGTTCATGAGCCAATCAGAGCTCACGAATGGCACTTCCATTATTAGACCCGCTGGAGACCCAGGAGGGACACAGGAGAGGCGCGCGCTGTGCCCTCCGTGTCCCTCTTTACAGCAGCGGAGGGTTAGTGAGAGCAGATTGACATGCGGACGCTCGTCCGCATGTCAATCTGCGCTAAAGCAGTGGCGGCGCCCCCGCTGCCCCTCGCCCCCAAGCCACCGCGAGGGCTGCGGGGGCAGTAGTTACGCCACTGGATCATTACATATATAAGGGCGTGGTGGTGGGGATTTATAAACATATTATACAAGGATGGAGGTGATGGGTTTCTAGGGGGAAAGAGACCCCCCCATCCCCTGAACATCCTGTTCCGAGATAGAATCCGAGACCGGTCTAGGACTTCCCACCACACTTGGAAACCAGAACGAGGCAAAACATCATCATCCCACTGTCAGATTATTGTGGGATTTGGATTCCATATAAACACCATTTTCACTCCATCGCTGCCATTTTCTCTCCGGACTTAGAGAGTGAGGGAGATAGACCTCTATCTCCCTGTGGGTGGTGGCGTCAGGTGGGGTCAGTGTGTACTCTGTAGGGGTGCTGTTCCTGTCACTGTGGTGTACCTGTGCTGTAATGGGGGCTGTCCTGGCTGTCACTGGTGTTTCATGTGCTGTTAGGGGTGCTGCAGCTGTACATGTGTCATGCCGCGGCCGCCGTACTTACCCCTCCGGGCACACTGGGTCTCCGTGTGGCCGTCCTCGCTGGCGGTCTCCGGCTCCCGGCGCTCCGTCCCGCGATCGTGAGTGTGGACGTTGCGGGTACGCCCGGCATCCACTGAAGGTGCGGGTGACGTCATCAACACTTCCCACCAATCAGGTACTGGCGGGAAGTTCAAATTCAGACGCCGGGCAGAGCTCCGGCGCCTGAGTATCATCTTTTCTACTTAGAAGTTGTGATCTCCAGTGCTCCTGTATTGCTGTGGCTCTCCGTGCCTCCAAGCACCTCAGCATCTCCACGCACCTCTGTGCCTCCAAGTACCTCAGCGTCTCCACGCACCTCAGTGCCTCCAAGCACCTCAGCGTCTCCACGCACCTCAGTGCCTCCATGCACCTCAGCGTCTCCACGCACCTCAGTGCCTCCAAGCACCTCAGCGTCTCCGTCTCCACGCACCTCAGTGCCTCCAAGCACCTCAGCATCTCCACGCACCTCAGTGCCTCCAAGCACCTCAGCGTCTCCACGCACCTCAGCGTCTCCACGCACCTCAGTGCCTCCAAGCACCTCAGCGTCTCCACGCACCTCAGTACCTCCAAGCACCTCAGCATCTCCACGCACCTCTGTGCCTCCAAGCACCTCAGCGTCTCCACACACCTCATTGCCTCCAAGCACCTCAGCGTCTCCACGCACCTCTGTGCCTCCAAGCACCTCAGCATCTCCACGCACCTCAGTGCCTCCAAGCACCTCAGCGTCTCCACGCACCTCAGTGCCTCCAAGCACCTCATCGTCTCCACGCACCTCAGTGCCTCCAAGCACCTCAGCATCTCCACGCACCTCAGCGTCTCCACACACCTCAGTACCTCCAAGCACCTCAGCGTCTCCACGCACCTCCGTGCCTCCAAGCACCTCAGCGTCTCCACGCACCTCAGTGCCTCCAAGCACCTCAGTGTCTCCGAGCACCTCAGTGCCTCCAAGCACCTCAGTGCCTCCCAGCTCCTCAGTATCGCTCTCGGTGAGCTCACGGTATTCTTCACCAAAATCATCAGCGCCTTTTCAAGTCTTGTCTTTCAGGAGACCTTCCGCATCCACACGTGCCTCCTGCCTGTCATCCAAATCCTGCATGAGGAAAACCTACATTCGGCCATCTCTGCTGCGGCCCAGTTGCGGTTCCTCTTCCCGGTCATCGGAAGAAACCCCGAGTCCACAACACTCCCAAACCAGGTCAGGCCTCATGGACCCGGGGGATCGGAACACAGAGTCGAGCGCCATCCAAAGTTTGGCTTCCCGAGTTCAGACTCAGGAGGCGACACAGGGCCAGGTGATGCAATATCTCCAGGAATTGTCCGGCCGATTGGATCAAATTCAAGCATCCTTAGCTTCCGTAATTCCGGTTTCAGTTCCCAGTAACTGCTCCAGTTGCCGTTTCCAGTAACGTCCAACCTCCGGCCGGTACCAGGTCACGCCTTCAGCTTCCTACTCCTTCCCGCTATAATGGGAATCTAAAGAATTGCCGTGGTTTTTTAAACCAGTGCGAGGTGCACTTCGAGCTTCTCTCTCATAATTTCCCTACGGATCGGTCTAAGGTGGCGTATATTATTTCCCTGCTCGAAGGGTCAGCGTTGGATTGGGTGTCTCCGTTATGGGAATGATTTGATCCCGTGGTTTCCAACTACACCAACTTCATCACGTCCTTTCGAAGAATCTTCGAAGAGCCCAGCAGGATGACCACTGCTTCTTCTGACTTGCTCCGTGTCTGTCAGGGCTCCCGCTCCGTGGGTCAGTACGTTGTTCATTTCCAGACCATTGCCTCTGAACTTCGCTGGAATAATGACGCCCTGAGGGCTGCCTTCTTAAACGGTCTCTCCGACCGGCTGAAAGATGAGTTGGTCACTAGGGATCTGCCGGATCCATTAGAAGAGTTGATCTCCATCTGCGTCAAGGTGGATCTTCGGATGCAGGAGCGTGGAGGAGAACGTAGTCGTTCAGATCGTTCCAGGTTCCGGCTTCCTCCTCCTAGGCCGGCGGCTGTGCCCAGTTCGGACGGACCCATGCAAATTAACCGGTCCCGACTGTCTCCGGAGGAACGACAGCATCGTTGTGAGGGTAAACTTTGCCTTTACTGTGGAGCCGCAGATCATTTCCTCAAGTTTTGTAAATCCCATCCGGGAAACGGGCAGGCCTAGCTTGTTCCGGAGGAGTCAAGTTGGGAGTCACGTCCAAATCTTCTCCGACTTTGGATTGCTTACTTTCCGTGTCTTTGACTTCCAAGTCAGTGGCCAAATCTTTTAATGCCCTATTGGACTCTGGGGCTGCTGGGAATTTTGTTTCTTTCTCCTGTGCCCAAGGTCTGGATTTAAAGTTGCGGTCTATCAAACGGCCTATTTCTTTGACTGCTATTAACGGAACCAGAATATCCAATGGCCTCATTACATATCACACAGAGCCCGTTAGGCTGCATGTCGGAGCGCTACATCAAGAACATCTAGAACTCCTAGTGATTCCGGAGATGCCTCATGACCTTGTCCTCGGGTTGCCTTGGCTCAAAACCCATAATCCCCACGTCGACTGGAAGTCTTCACAAATTCTGTCTTGGAGTTCTTTTTGTCACGCTAACTGTCTCACTCCTGTCTGTCCGCTCCGTGTCTCTTCTAAGTCGGATAAAGAGCTTATTCCAGAGGCGTATCAAGAGTACAAGGATGTGTTTTCGGAACATGCGGCTGACCAGTTACCACCCCATAGGCCTTGGGACTGTCCCATTGACCTAATCCCAGAGAAGATGACGCCCCGTGGCCGCACATATCTTTGTCACTTCCCGAGACTCAAGCCATGTCGGACTATATTAAGTCCAATCTTCTCAAGGGATTCATTCGCCCCTCTACCTCCCCGGCTGGAGCAGGTTTCTTTTTCGTGAAGAAGAAGGACAGGGGGGTTAAGACCATGTATCGATTACCGCGGCCTAAACGATATCACCGTCAAAAATAAATACCCCTTGCCACTAATTACAGAGTTATTTGATAGGGTTCGTGGCGCCCACGTTTTCTCCAAGCTCGATTTGAGGGGAGCCTATAATCTTATACGTATCCGAGAAGGGGATGAATGGAAGACAGCCTTCAATACGAGGGATGGGCATTACGAATATCTGGTGATGCCGTTCGGCCTTAGTAATGCCCCCACCGTCTTTCAAGGGTTCGTCAACGAGATCTTTCGAGACATGTTATATCAAAGTGTTGTGGTATATTTAGATGACATACTGATTTTTTCCAAAGATCTTACTGAACACATGACACAGGTCAAAGAGGTGCTCCACCGTTTACGAAAGAATCATCTCTATGCTAAGATCTCCAAATGTACCTTCGAAGTAACATCAATTCCGTTCCTCGGTTATATCATCTCGGGGAAGGAGCTTCGCATGGACCCGGAGAAACTTTCTGCCATTCGTGACTGGACTCAGCCCCTCTCTTTGAAAGCAATACAAAGATTCCTGGGCTTTGCGAATTTTTACAGGAAATTCATTAGGGGTTTCTCCACCATAGTCGCACCCATTACCGCCTTGACCAGAAAGGGTTCCAACCCGGGTTTGTGGTCTCCCGAGGCCATGGAAGCTTTCACCTATTTAAAATCAGCTTTTATGTCAGCCCCTGTCCTCCAACAACCAAATTTCGAAGAACCTTTTTCCCTGGAAGTTGATGCGTCCTCGGTCGGAGTCGGAGCCGTTCTCTCCCAGTACTCCTCGGATAAGAAATTGCATCCGTGTGGCTTCCACTCTCGTAAATTCTCTCCGGCCGAACGGAATTATTCTATTGGTGATCAGGAACTTTTAGCAATAAAATCCGCTTTGGAGGAGTGGAGGTATCTTTTAGAAGGGGCCAAACATGTAATTACTATTTACACCGATATCACAAAAATTTGTTGTATATCAAAACCGCACAGTGTTTGAATCCTCGTCAAGCTAGATGGGCGCTTTTCTTCACTCGATTTTCTTTTGTTATCAAGCACCGGGCCGGGACTTTCAATACTAAAGCGGATGCGCTTTCTCGTTCACAAACTTCCACAGATGAAGAGAATTCTTTTGAGAGGAGTTTAATTCTGAATCCAATTTCTATTTCCGCTGCTTCCACTACTCCGAGTCCTCCCCCTGGAAGGATGTCTGTACCAACTAAATTCTGGCCGAAAATACTGCAGTGGGCTCATAACTCCAAGTTCTCCGGTCATCCTGGTGTCCAGAAGATGTTCAAGTTTCTGCAAAAATCTTACTGGTGGGACACCATGAGGAAGGATGTACAGGATTACGTTAACTCTTGCCCACAGTGTACGCAGCATAAATCTCCTCGTCTGCCTCCTGCCGGGTTGCTTCGTCCTCTCGTCCTTAATCGTTTTCATTCAAAGTCTTCTAGCCCCACCTCAGTAGAAACTGAAACCGGTACAGACTTTGAGATCAAAACTATTCTGGACTCTCGTTATCATCATAAGAACCTGCAATATCTGGTAGAGTGGAAAGGTTATGGTGCTGAGGAGAGAAGTTGGATAAAAGCTTCTGAAGTCTCAGCTCCTCGACTAATCCGGATTTTCCATTCTAGACACCCTACGAAGCCAGGGAAGTGTCCAGGGACCACTCCCAGAGGAGGGGGTACTGTCATGCCGCCGCCGCCGTACTTACCCCTCCGGGCACACTGGGTCTCCGTGCGGCCGTCCTCGCTGGCGGTCTCCGGCTCCCGGCGCTCCGTCCCGCGATCGTGAGTGTGGAAGTAGTGGGTACGCCCGGCATCCACTGAAGGTGCGGGTGACGTCATCAACACTTCCCACCAATCAGGTACTGGCGGGAAGTTCAAATTCAGACGCCGGGCAGAGCTCCGGCGCCTGAGTATCATCTTTTCTACTTAGAAGTTGTGATCTCCAGTGCTCCTGTATTGCTGTGGCTCTCCGTGCCTCCAAGCACCTCAGCGTCTCCACGCACGTCTGTGCCTCCAAGTACCTCAGCGTCTCCACGCACCTCAGTGCCTCCAAGCACCTCAGTGTCTCCACACACCTCTGTGCCTCCAAGCACCTCAGCGTCTCCACGCACCTCAGTGCCTCCAAGCACCTCAGCGTCTCCACGCACCTCAGTGCCTCCAAGCACCTCAGCATCTCCACGCAGCTCTGTGCCTCCAAGCACCTCAGCGTCTCCACGCAGCTCAGTGCCTCCAAGCACCTCAGCCTCTCCACGCACCTCAGTGCCTCCAAGCACTTCAGCGTCTCCACGCACCTCAGTGCCTCCAAGCACCTCAGCGTCTCCACGCACCTCAGCGTCTCCACGCACCTCAGTGCCTCCAAGCATCTCAGCGTCTCCACGCACCTCAGTGCCTCCAAGCACCTCATCGTCTCCACGCACCTCTGTGAATCCAAGTACCTCAGCGTCTCCACGCACCTCAGTGCCTCCAAGCACCTCAGCGTCTCCATGCACCTCTGTGCCTCCAAGCACCTCAGCATCTCCACGCACCTCAGTGCCTCCAAGCACCTCAGCATCTCCACGCACCTCAGTGCCTCCAAGCACCTCAGCGTCTCCACGCACCTCCAAGCACCTCAGCGTCTCCACGCACCTCAATGCCTCCAAGCACCTCAGCATCTCCACGCACCTCCGTGCCTCCAAGCACCTCAGCGTGTACATGCACCTCAGTGCCTCCAAGCACCTCAGTGTCTCCGAGCACCTCAGTGCCTCCAAGCACCTCAGTGCCTCCCAGCTCCTCAGTATCGCTCTCGGTGAGCTCACGGTATTCTTCACCAAAATCATCAGCGCCTTTTCAAGTCTTGTCTTTCAGGAGACCTTCCGCATCCACACGTGCCTCCTGCCTGTCATCCAAATCCTGCATGAGGAAAACCTACATTCGGCCATCTCTGCTGCGGCCCAGTTGCGGTTCCTCTTCCCGGTCATCGGAAGAAACCCCGAGTCCACAACACTCCCAAACCAGGTCAGTGATAACATGGGTATTGCTGTACTGGTTGTCACTGGGTTGTACAGGGGGCAGGTGCACTGTCCTCCTGTATGCTGTGAAAATACATGGATGGTGGCTGTAAAAAATCTAGGGTGCAGTGAAAATAAATGTACACTGGCCCTGTCTTGTATGCTGTAAAAAATATAGGGTGCAATGAAAATAAATGTACACTGGCCCTGTCTTGTATGCTGTCAAAATCTGGGGTACGGTGAAAATAAATGTACACTGGCCCTGTCTTGTATGCTGTAAAAAATCTGGGGTGCAGTGAAAATAAATGTGCACTGGCCGTGTCTTTAATGCTGTAAAAATTCAGGGGTCCTGCTGTTAAAATAAATGTACACTGGCCCTGTCTTGTATGCTGTAAAAAATCTGGGATGCTGTGAAAATAAATGTACACTGGCCCTGTCTTGTATGCTGTAAAAATTCTGGGGTGCAGCATTTTCTGTTCCGAGCTAGAATTCGAGCTAGAAGCCGTTTCCGAGCTAGACTCTGAGTCCAGCTCAGGACTTCCTGCAAGACTCGTAAACCAGAATGAGGCAAAATGTCATCATCCCACTGTTGGATTCTCGCAGTTTTGGATTCCATTTAAACAGCCGTGCGTCACCACCACTTTCACTCCAGACTTGGAGAGTGAGGGAGACAGACCTCTGTATTTCTGTGGGTGGTGGCATCAGGTGGGGTCAGTGTTTACGCTGTAGGGGTGCTGTTCCTGTTACTGTGGTGTACATGTGCTGTTAGGGATGCTGTCCTGGCTGTAACTGGTGTTTCATGTGCTGTTAGGGGTGCTGCAGCTGTACATGGGTATTGCTGTCCTGGCTGTCACTGGGTTGTACAGGGGGCAGAGGCACTGTCCTCCTTTATGCTGTGAAAATACAGGGGTGCTGGCTGTAAAAAATCTAGGGTGCAGTGAAAATAAATGTACACTGGCCCTGTCTTGTATGCTGTAAAAATCTGGGGTGCAGTGAAAATAAATATACACTGGCCCTGTCTTGTATGCTGTACAAATTCTAGAGTGCTGTGAAAATAAATGTACACTGACCCTGTCATGTATGCTGTAAAATCTGGGGTGCAGTGAAAATAAATGTACACTGACCTTGTCTTGTATGCTGTAAAAATTCAGGGGTGCTGCTGTTAAAATAAATGTGCACTGGTCATGTCTAGTATGCTGTAAAAATACAGGGGTGATGTTGTTAAAATAAAAGTACACTGGTCTTGTATGCAGTAAAAATACAGGGGTGCTGCTGTTAAAATAAAAGTATACTGGTCCTGTATGCTGTAAAAATACAGGGATACTGTTGTTCAAATAAAAGTACACTGGTCCTGTATGCAGTAAAAATACAGGGGTGCTGCTGTTAAAATAAACATATACTGGTCCTGTATGCTGTAAAATTACAGGGGTGCTGCTGTTAAAATAAAAGTATATTGGTCCTGTATGCTGCAAAAACTCAGGGGTGCTGCTGTTAAAATTAAAGTACACTGGTCCTGCATGTTGTAAAAATACAGGGGTGCTGTTGTTAAAATAAAAGTACACTGGCGTATACTATAAAAATACAGGGGTGCTGTTGTTAAAATAAAAGTACACTGGCCCTGTATGCTGTAAAATACAGGGGTGCAGTGAAAATAAATGTACACTGGCCCTGTCTTGTATGCTGTAAAATTACAGGGATGTTGTGAAAATACAGGGGTGCTGGCACTGTCCGTGGTTGCGATGTCTAGGCCTGACCGTCACAACACTGTATGGGAAGAGGAGGCTCCTACCACCATTTGCACGCCCAATGCAAGTGCTGGGAGGAGCACCGCCAGTCCAGTTGCTGATATTGAGATTGAGGATGTCACCGTAGAAATACATAAGGATGAGGAGGATATGGGTGTAGCTGGCGCTGAGGAGGATTTTGACGATGAAGATTCTGATGGTGATGTGGTTTGTTTGAATAAGGCACCAGTGGAGACAGTTGTTGGCCATGGTATGAAAAAGACCATTGTCATGTCTGAGCAAAATACCAAAAAAGCCACCTCTTTGGTGTGGAATTATTTCTCCACATATCCGGACAACAGGTGTCAAGCCCTCTGTTGCCTTTGTCAATCCATAATAACTAGGAGCAAGGACGTTTACCACCTTGGAACATCCTCCCTTATACTTCACCTGCAGCGCATTCATCATAAGTCATTGTCAAGTTCAGAAACTTTGGGTAATAGCGTAAGCAGTCCACTGACACCTAAATGATGTGATTTGTTTTAATATTATTTCTCTGTGAGGATGAGGAAGTAGACACTGAAGGGGGCGGGGTCTAAGGATGAGGACGACATCTTGCCTCTGTAGAGCCAGTTTGTGCAAGGAGAGATTAATTGCTTCTTTTTTGGTGGGGACCCAAACAAACCAATAATTTCAGCCACAGACATGTAGCAGACCCTGTCGCTGAAATGATTGGTTTGTTAAAGTGTGCATGTCCTGTTTATACAACATAAGGGTGGGTGGGAGGGCCCAAGGACAAGTCCACCTTGTATGTCTTTTCTTTGCCAAATCATTCCAGGGGTGCTGCTCTATGTGGGGTACTGTCCCTCTGTCCTATCAGTCCAGGGGTGCCATCCCACTGCCATTTAAGTCCAGGGGTGCTTTTGCCTGTCTGCTGTGCTGTATAATTCTCCAGGAGTGCTGCCTATGCTGTATAAATCCAGGGGTGCTGCTGTATAATTCCAGGGGTGCTGCTGTACTTGATCCGAGGTTTAAATTAAAGCCTAGAGCAGATATCAAACAAGCTTCAACATAACAGACAGATTTGTGAAAACTAGCCTCAAAGGTGGAAATGGAAATTGATATTTTGACAAAGTGTTTTTTAATAAAGTGGAGAGGCCACATTTGTGGCCAAAGATGGTGTGACTCAGAAAAGACTGAATCATAACCCAGCACAACTGCCAGAGAGGTAAAAGTGAGATTTTCTACCAGAGCATTACAGAGTTATTTCATGTTAGGGACTCACTCAAATGATTGGTTCCAATTAGTCAACATTAATTTTGATTTATTATTGATGTTCCACATTTTGGGATTATTTATTTAGAAGATTTGTTGTACATGGTTCTTTTCCTAAGGGCTGCGTAGATTTATCGCAATACCTCACGGTGTTAGAAGAACAGAGTTTCAGTGATCTTGCTTTGCATCAGCTTTCCATTGCACTGCAGCACTAGATGGGCCAGGAGCTCCTGTGAGGCACAAACAGTTACTGAAAAAGGCCCAGTATGGAGTCTCATAGTGGCTTACAGCCAGGAAGATGTCTGGCTTGCCAGGCTGAGGCATGCTGTGGGCACAGAGGTTAGCATTGCTTCCTCCCACAGTCCTACTTATAGTATGAAATGATTTTCGACTGTAGAGTGGTAAACTCCACTAGGGCAGGGGCTCAGTAACAAAAATTCACTGCACAGTCCTGCTTAGTACATCCCGGGTGGGTGGAATGGCCCAAGACAATTCCATCTTGCGCCTCTTTTTTTCTTTGCATTATGTGCTATTTGGGGCCTAGTTTTTAAAACTGCCATCCTGTCTACCACTGCAGTGCCACTCCTAGATGGGCCAGGTGTTTGTGCCGCCCACTTGTGTCGCTTAGTTTAGTAATCCAGCGACCTCGGTGTAACCTTTTGGCCTAAAAACAATGGCCCTCATTCCGAGTTGTTCGCTCGTTCTTTTTCATCGCATCGCAGTGAAAATCCGCTTAGTACGCATGCGCAAAGTTCGCACTGCGACTGCGCCAAGTAACTTTACTATGAAGAAAGTATTTTTACTCACGGCTTTTTCTTCGCTCCGGCGATCGTAATGTGATTGACAGGAAATGGGTGTTACTGGGCGGAAACACGGCGTTTCAGGGGCGTGTGGCTGAAAACGCTACCGTTTCCGGAAAAAACGCAGGAGTGGCCGGAGAAACGGTGGGAGTGCCTGGGCGAACGCTGGGTGTGTTTGTGACGTCAACCAGGAATGACAAGCACTGAACTGATCGCACAGGCAGAGTAAGTCTGAAGCTACTCTGAAACTGCTAAGTAGTTAGTAATCGCAATATTGCGAATACATCGGTCGCAAATTTAAGAAGCTAAGATTCACTCCCAGTAGGCGGCGGCTTAGCGTGAGCAACTCTGCTAAATTCGCCTTGCGACCGATCAACTCGGAATGAGGGCCAATATTGTGAGATGTGAGTGTTCAGAATAGACAGGAAATTAATGTTATTGAGGTTAATAATACCATAAAATCAAAATGACCCCCAAATCCTGTGATTTTAGTTGTCTTTATGTTTTTTTTCCAAAGCCATGCAGATCCAAAACCAAAACCCGAAAGGTGACATTATTATTTTATTTATTTACTTAATTTATTAATTACCAGTTATTTATATAGCGCAGACATATTCCGCAGTGCTTTATATATATATATATATATATATATATATACACACACACACACACACACACACACACACACACACACACACACACACACACACACACACACGTAGCACTATATGTATGAATATATATATATATACATACACACACACACACACACACACACACACACACACACACAGATAGGTTGCACCATATGTATGAATATATATATATATATATGTATACACACACTGAAGAGCAGCCCGAGGCCTGAAACATCGACATTGTTCTGTTCACCATGCTGTAAGTTAATTAAACACTTGGAACTTTAAAGAAAGAAGACTGGTGAGTGCTCTCTCTAGTTTTGGATGAATATATATATATATATATATATATAATTTATTTATTTATTTTTATTTTAGACACATGACATTACTTAGAGTTGAACACAATTTAACCACTTAACTGACGTTTTTCCCCCCAAAAAACCGCTCCGAAACTGTTTTTTTTTATGAGTGAATTAGGTGAAGAACATGAATTTAACCCTACACAAAATGATTTTAGTTAAAATCAAATAATATTTTTCCAAACATCGAAACATCGATCGGTAACATTGCGACCATCGCAACTTTAGTTTTTAGATCCTGGATAGCTGGCATGTACAGAGGGGTGTTCTGGGGGTAGCTTGGGGGGGTTGTTTTACCCTTGCTATTGTCTGCAGCTGCTGTGGTTGGGGGATACTGCCATGCTGACCGATCAGCAATGATCGCCTTCATGGCATATACGGGGGGAGGGTGCAGGGAAGCAGAGGGACCATGCGGTCCCTCTGATAGCAGCAGCGGAGGGAAGTTTCCCTTTCCTTTCGCTGCTAACACAGTTTATCTGACTGGTCGCATCCTGTGCGAACAGGTCAGATAAAGCACTTTGCAGGCATGGTCGCATCTGATGCGACCATGCCAGGCAAGTGGTTAAATGTGGATGGATCTTAAATAAATACCACAGTTTTACAAGTGAGTTAATTTATAATAGGAACAGTGTAGTGTCTATACATGCCACGGCGGCCATTTTCCAAGTGATTTGTGCCTGCACAGCAGGGCCACCATTGCGTGCAAAAATTATAGGGGCGTGGCTTCATGGGAAAGGGGTGTGGCCACAAAATAATACCAATTCATATAATGGTGCACAGTAGTCTCCATTATTCAAATTACGCCGCACGGTAGCACCACTACACCAGGTAGAGCCCCTTTTTACACATTACGGCAGACAGCGTCCTCTTTTTACACATTACGGAAGACAGCGTCCCCTTTTTTACACATTACGGCAGACAGAGTCCCCTTTTTTTACACATTACGGAAGACAGCGTCCCCTTTTTAAACATTACGGCAGACAGCGTCCCCTTTTTAGACATTACGGCAGACAGCGTCCCCTTTTTAGACATTACGGCAGACAGCATCCCCTTTTTAGACATTACGGCAGGCAGACAGCGTCCCCCTTTTTAGACTTTACGGCAGACAGCGTCCCATTTTTGCACATTACGGCAGACAGCGTCCCCTTTTTACACATTACGGCAGACAGCATCCCCTTTTTAGACATTACGGCAGACAGCGTCCCTCTTTTTAGACATTACGGCAGACAGCGTCCCCTTTAAGACATTATGGCAGACAGCGTCCCCTTTTTACACATTACGGCAGACAGCGTCCCCTTTTTACACATTACGGCAGACAGCGTCCCCTTTTTACACATTACGGCAGACAGCATCCCCTTTTTACACATTATGGCAGACAGCGCACCCCTTTTTACACATTATAGGGCGTGATGTACTAAGCTTGTCCACAGCGCTAAATGGCCTATTACCGCTCCGCCCTCTTCAGGTGTGTCATGTAGGATACCCTTTATAGCTGTACCCTCCTGAGCGGTGCACTTTTGCCCAGATTTTAGTAGTCAATAGGTCTAAAATGCCACTATCAGGTGTGTCTTAGCAGACTACCCTTTGTAAGTATACCCTCCTAATGGTATACCCTGTTCAGAGTGGACCCCCGCTGGGGTTAATGTCAGGTGTACCCTAGTAAGGGTCACCTTTACCATAGGTGTGGTCTGCCTATGTACTTCTGAATGTTCTCTGTTAGTCTGATGTGGGATGAGTGTGACAGTTTGCGGCGTCCCGCCTGTCAGACTCTTCCTGTTGTGCTCGGCTGGAGGTGGCGGGTGTGCGGCTGTGTAAGTATCACTTACCGCCGGGGGCAGGTGGATGCGCTTGCCGCCGGTTTCTGCAGTCCCGTCCCACGTCCTGAGCTGCCTCCGTGGTGTCTGTCTGCAGCTCCGGTCCCCGGTTCGATTGCAGGCGCTGCTGTGTTGCTCCTGTTCGTGGGTCCCGTCTGCTTCCTGGTTACAGCGTCACGTGCTGGGTCACGTGAGCGGACGAAGTGTTCCGAATCATGCACTCTCCCTCTCCGGCCTGAGAGGGGGATCTGCAGTGTGATGATTAGGGGGAAAAAGTCTGTGTTGGAGTGTGTATCAGGTCTCCAACGCGTTTCAGCATACGTGCCTTTTTCTAGGATTACAACCCTGATACTCTGGATTGCTTTTAAGTCATATTGGAAATATTTATTACCCATGTCTCCTAAATATATACACAAACAGGATTCATGTAATTCATTGGACATCCAGACAAATGGGACAGACTTTGTATAAATCCCAGTGAACTTTATTGACAATAATGAATAAGGAACATTCCATTGACAAAGAGGGTGGCACCAACCAGCAACCAATCACGGGATAGACATTGACTTAAAAGCAATCCAGAGCATCAGGGTTGTAATCCTAGAAAAAGGCACGTATGCTGAAACGCGTTGGAGACCTGATACACACTCCAACACAGACTTTTTTCCCCTAATCATCACACTGCAGATCCCCCTCTCAGGCCGGAGAGGGAGAGTGCATGATTCGGAACACTTCGTCCGCTCACGTGACCCAGCACGTGACGCTGTAACCAGGAAGCAGACGGGACCCGCGAACAGGAGCAACACAGCAGCGCCTGCAATCGAACCGGGGACCGGAGCTGCAGACAGACACCACGGAGGCAGCTCAGGACGTGGGACGGGACTGCAGAAACCGGCGGCAAGCGCATCCACCTGCCCCCGGCGGTAAGTGATACTTACACAGCCGCACACCCGCCACCTCCAGCCGAGCACAACAGGAAGAGTCTGACAGGCGGGACGCCGCAAACTGTCACACTCATCCCACATCAGACTAACAGAGAACATTCAGAAGTACATAGGCAGACCACACCTATGGTAAAGGTGACCCTTACTAGGGTACACCTGACATTAACCCCAGCGGGGGTCCACTCTGAACAGGGTATACCATTAGGAGGGTATACTTACAAAGGGTAGTCTGCTAAGACACACCTGATAGTGGCATTTTAGACCTATTGACTACTAAAATCTGGGCAAAAGTGCACCGCTCAGGAGGGTACAGCTATAAAGGGTATCCTACATGACACACCTGAAGAGGGCTGTACATAAACCTAAACAATAAACCAGTACAGTTCACTGCGTCTCACGGTCATTATTATACATACAGGGCCTACATCCATCATTGACATTCACGCAGAAGTAGACAATTGCATCATCTTCCCCTTCCACTCTCTCTACCCCCCCCTGCCCCCCTCCTGGCATCCGTATCCCCAAGTGCGCTGTCCATTCTCTCTTTCACATTCGTACAAGGAGGTAGGACACCTCCAGGTCTAGCGGCACTCATCCAAATTCTCCCATAGTGAGCGCTCTCTCTCCCGAATACAAAACTATTACCGCTCCGGGCACTGTTCTCCGTGCTTACCTCCTTCTCCAGGCGCCCGGCGTTGCACTTCTCTTACGATGTTTTCTCTGCGAATCACCACCGGTGAACAGTAGCCCCGCCACTCCTCCATTGCAGCCACTCCGGCCTCTGCGCATACGGAGCCAGAGGAGGACCTGTGTGATAGATAGCCACCGCTCGTGTGCCGGGGAGTACATGGACGGCGGTGCCGCGGGAGAGGGGGCGGGCCGCGGGAGTGCATTAGACAGGGACGGCCCGGCCAGTGTGAGCGCAGGGGGAATATGCGCTCTAACTAGGTGTGCGCTGTGGGCAATGCCCCTTCTGCACACACCTAGTTACGGCGCTGCATCGTACACAATGCATCCATTTTAGAAATGCCTATACACAGCAGACTGCACAGCAAACCAGCCATCAATCTGCTACAGAGGTGCGCCATCCCCCCCCCCCCTTCCCCTTCCCCTTCAAATCATTCAAAATTGTGCGGGATCCAGCAGCAGGCTAAATCAGCCCAGTTATAATGCTATAGCCGGGGGACACATAGTGTGGGGTCCTCCTTCCCAGTGGACCCCCTGGGGTTTGGATGTAGATGTCATAGTACTGTAGTTAGTTAATTAATATTTTTGTTACATGTGGTCTACAGGTCTCAGCAAGCCTGCCCTGGCATGCTGGCACCTGTAGTCCACTGGTAAAAAAAATATAAAAAAACCCCCACATTATACACACACACACCAAATGTTAATGTCCTTTATTAAATACCCCCCCCCCCCCCGCCTCACCCACACATCACTCTTTAATTAACTATTGCTTAACTATTCATTACTGTTGACTGCACCCAAAGCCCAGGGCGTGCGGAGAAGAGCAGAGGGCATTCAGGTTTGATGTTAGTAAATGGTCAGTTTGGAAAAAGGAAAATTTACCAAAAACAAACTCGACCTTTGGTAGCTATACCCCTAAGACCTTCTCAGGCTAGATGCATCATTGCTTGGAGAGGGATAAAATGGAAAGTGAAAAAGCACCAGCCAATCAGAACCTAACTTCCATGTCACAGGCTGTGTTTGAAAAATGGCATTTAGGAGCTGATTGGCTGGTACTTTTTCACGCTCCATTTTATCACTTTCAAAGCAATGATGCATCTGGCCCTCTTCTGTCTTCAAAGCCAACTTAGTGGCTGAAGAAAACTGTATTTTATTTAATTTTTAAATACTGTAGTTGGCATAGTTGCTGTTGCTGTTCATGCAAAATGTCCTATCAGCATCCACATTCATGGCATAAGAATCATGGAAGTCACAGTATGTTATTTAGAAGATTTTGTTTTCTTTAGAGAGAACACTGCCTACTAGTTGTCCTGCCCGTTATGTTGATTTACCTTTGTTCGTGACTCAGGCTGGTGACGTTCATGCTCTGATATTACACATTGGTGAGGTCAAATACTGGTGACAAAGCAATTTACAGGAGTGAAATATATCACGTTGTATAGCATGTTGGTTACTTGTGGACTGAGGCCTCATTCAGATTTGTAGTTAAATGTGACGGTTTACGTACAAATCTGATGGTGTGGGACCTGCGCAGACGGAAGGCACATGTGCAGAACGGTTCTTGCTATATCGCTTGCAGCCCTTGTCAGCCTCAGCATAAATGACACATACTTCCCAACATGACCCTCTCCAGGAGGGACACAATGCTCTGCTCCTGGACTTCCCTCTTAATTTTATGATTGCCACCACCTGTGCTGAAACACCTTTCTTATCCACTAACCTGTTCAACATAGGTGCCAGCAATCATAAAGTGGGAGAAAAGTCCAGTAGCAGAGCATTCTGTCCCTCCTGAGAGGGTCATGTTGGGAGGTATGATGACAAGCTGCAGTGTTTGGGGGGTGGAGCGGGAGCAGCACCCGGCACCGTTCTACAAAATGAGGGGAGGAGGTTGTCACACAAGTTTTATAGGCATGGCGGGTCCAGGGTCTTTGTCATTTAAAACAAGAGTAACTGATTGTCCGGATCCAGCGCCCAGCCTAAGTAGGCTTGAGCTAGACGGGCTGACCGAACCGCAACAGTAATCGTTATGGTGATCCGAGGCTGCGTCCTCAGATGCAACACTCGGATCTCGCCTCCTGCTGCATTTGCATTTTAATTACACGGAATTGCACAGCAGCTTCCTTGCAGCTGTGCAATTCATTACAAACATGAATTAGGCCCTGAGGCCTCTACGATTGGTGCTAAACTGATGTCTTGTAGCTAGCCACTTCAGCATTTGAGCAGATGTGATCTCATTGCTTTGGAAAATGTTATGTTTTGTTAATTTCAGTGATGTTATAGCTTCAGACCATGTTGAAAGTTGAATATGGCGTTTTGTCAAAGTCATCGGTCGACATTGATAATCTTGAATGTTCAGTAGTTTGGGTTTTAACCATCTGAGTAGGAGGAGTAGGTGTTCATAATGGACCTTACTTACTGATGCATATTGTAAACTTGTATTATGTATTCATGTATGCCATTTTACAGGCTGCAGATGTACTTTAAAATAATTTTTGACTTTTCAGATATGTTGTGAGTTTTATATGTGAGTTGAAAAATTTTCCAAACAAAATAAAAATGCATGACTTTATATTGGATCAGAGTCGTATTATCCATAAGGCTGACAAGGCTGCAGGGACTAGGGGCCCGTCATTTTGTTTCGCTGAGGCACTATTGCCTGCGTCCTAGGGCTCCAATGGTTAAAGGCACTTTGCACCGTAGCAAGGAACACTTGAAGTCAGCTGAGGTTTGTTTTGAGGGGGACGCAGCGGACCAATAGCGCACAACGATGTTTGGATGATGTGCTGTCTCACTGCTCTACTATGCTTTTCAACACTTCCATGCTTTATGGTCATATCAGTTGTAAAGTAGACTTTACCTTGGAAACAGCTGGCATTGCTAAATGGAACATTACGTTACCTACCATACCTCTGGCCAAAATCCTTAAATCTTTTGTCAAACTTAATAAACAACTCATTTCTGCATCCTACGCAGGAATGCAATGCAAACTATTGCCCCGCACGTATTTCACTCTTACATTGAGATTCTACAGACTCCAACTGTTTTAAATGCTCACAATCTGACGCGGGCTTGATGCACTGTATGTGGTCCTGTCTGGAGATGCGGATGTTCTGGGACTTTGGGGTCTATTTACTAAGCCTTGGATGGAGATAAAGTCGCTGGAGATAAAGTACCAGCCAATCGGCTCCTAAATGTAATTTTTCAAACACAGCCTGTGGCATAGCAGTTAAGAGCCGATTGGCTGGTGCTTTATCTCCAGCGACTTTATCTCCATCCAAGACTTAGTAAATAGACCCCTTAGTTTACACATAGATATGTACAACTTTGGGAATTGTGTTTGAACTAACACCCGAGTGGGCCATTTGGAATATCATACCAATGTATAGTTCATCTGATCTCTCCAGAGGTGCCTGACAGCTATTGGCGAAGATCGCAGCTGCTGCGAAGAAACCCATCTTGTCTTAATGGCGTATTTACTGATAAATTGTCATTTGTCCTTCTACTGTACATCCTAGAATTTCATATTTGTTTCACATTGACCGGATAGAACTATCCCTTGATAAAGACAAAGGAGCCAAAAAGATTTTTTTTTCCATTTGGCTCCCCTATATCCATACATTTCCTCCACAGGTCAAGGACAGTCTTCTTACCGCAGTCCAGCTCACTGCCTGTTACTGTATAATGAGGAAATACTGTCCTCCGAAACTCTCCCATTTTAATATGTTTTAACTTTCTTTCTCATATAATCCTGTTCTCCACTCTGGGATCATAACTTTAATATGTGTTCCTGTATCGCCAGGTGTTGTATCCCTGTTCTAGTAGATTTCACATACTGTACCTCATATCTGTCTGTGCTCTTAGAGTATGTTATAGTCTATTTTTTCTAGGGATGAGTGGGTTCGGATCTCCAAGATCCGAACCCCCTCGGACTTCAGGATTTGAGCCCGGATCTGAGTCTGGCTCAGGACTTCCTGCCAGAAAATGATCCCAGAATGAGGAAAAACGTCATCATCTCAGATTTCAGATTCTAACGAGTTTTGGATTCCATATAAAGAACTGCGCATCACCACCATTTTCACTCCAGACCTGGAGAGTGAGGGAGACAGACCTCTGTCTCTCTGTGGGTGGTGGCGTCAGGTGGGGTCAGTGTGTGCTCTCCAGGGGTGCTGTCCTGCGTGCTGTTATGGATGCTGTCCTGTCACTGTGGTGTCCCTGTGCTGTTAGGGGTGCTGTCATGTCACTGCAGTGTCATGTGCTGTAAGGGGTGCTGCAGCTGTACATGGGTGTTGCTGTCCTGTCACTGTGCTGTACAGGGGCACTGTTCTGTATGCTGTCAAAATACAGGGGTGCTAGTTCTGTCATGTATGCTGTAAAAAATTCAGAGGTGTTCTAAAGGTACACTGGCCGTGTCTTGTATGCTGTAAAATTACAGGGGTGCTGTGTACACTGGCCTTGTCTTGTATGCTGTAAAAATACAGGGGTGCTGTGAAAATACAGGGGTGCTGGCCCTGTCCTGTATGCTGTCAATTTACAGGGGTGCTGTTGTTAAAATAAAGGTACACTGGCCCTGTCTTGTATGCTGTAAAATTACAGGGGTGCTGTGAAAATACAGGGGTGCTGGTCCTGTCCTGTATGCTGTAAAATTACAGGGGTGCTTTTGTTAAAATAAAGGTACACTGGCCATGTCTTGTATGCTGTAAAATTACAGGGGTGCTGTGAAAATAAATGTTCACTGGCCCTGTGTTGTATGCTGTAAAAATATATGGGTGCTGTAACAATACAGGGGTGCTGGCCCTGTCCTGTGTGATGTAAAATTACAGGGGTGCTGTTGTTAAAATAAAGGTACACTGGCCCTGTGTTGTATGCTGTAAAATTACAGGGGTGTTGTTAAAATACAGATATCACAAATCCCCAAGGAGAGTCCAAGTGTGTCCGCGGTTGCAATGTCTAGGCCTGACCTTCCCAAGACTGTATGGGAAGAGGAGGCTCCTACCACCATTTGCACACCCTCTGCAAGTGCTGGGAGGAGCACCACCAGTCCACTTGCTGATATTGAGGATGTCACTGTAGAAGTACACCAGGATGAGGAGGATATTGGTGTAGCTGGCGCTGAGGAGGATGTTGACAATGAGGATTCTGACGATGATGTGGTTTATTGGAATAAGGCCCCAGTGGAGACAGTTGTTGGCCATGGGATGAAAACCTTCATTGTCATGCCTGGGCAAAATACCAAAATACCAAAAAAGCCACCCCTTCGATGTGGAATTATTCCTCCACAACAGGTGTCAAACCATGTGTTGCCTTTTTCAACCCATAATAAACAGGGGTAAGGACGTTAACCACCTAGGAACATCCTCCCTTATACATCACCTGCAACTCATTCATCATAAGTCATTGTCAAGTTGAGAAACTTTGGGTAATAGCGTAAGCAATCCACTGACACCTAAATTCCTTCTTCCTGTTGTATCCAAGCTACTGCAATCCACACCACCAACTCCCTCAGCGTCAATTTCCTCCTCAGTCAGGAACGTAAGTAGTCCTGCAGGCCATATCACTGGCATGACTGACGAGTCCTCTCCTATCCGGGATTCCTCCGGAGGATCCTTGAGTGGTACGTCTGCTACTGCCGCTGCTGCTGTTGTTGCTGCTGGGAGTCAATCGACATCCCAGAGAGGAAATTGGAAGACCACTTGTACTACTTTAACTAAGCAATTGACTGTCCAACAGTCCTTTGCATGGAAGATGAAATATGACAGCAGTCACCCTGTTGCAAAGCGGATTACTGAGGCCATAACAACTATGCCGGTGTTAGATGTGCGTCCGGTATCCGCAATTAGTGCAATGGGATTTAGACAGTTAATGGACGTACTGTGTCCCTGATACCAAATACCTGGTCTTTATTCCACTTCACTAGGCAAGTGATTTCTGGACTGTACAGGGACATTAAGAAAAGTATCATCAAAAATACGGTTGTACCCACTGTCCGCTTAACCACAGACATGTGGACAAGTGGAGCAGGGCAAACTAAGGACTAAATGACTGTGACAGCCCACTGCGTAGATGTATTGCCTTCCACAGCAACAACAGCAGCGCCAGCAGCTGCAGCATCTCACAAACGTCATCTCGTTCCTAGGCAGGCTACGCTGTGTATCACCAGTTTCCATAAGAGGCACACTGCTGACTGACAACCTCTTACAGAAACTGAGCACGCATTACATCTCGGCAAATTCCAGCACGTCCCATGTTTTGCACATACAATTAATTTGGTGGTGCAGAATTTTTTGAAAAATGACAGGGGCACAAGAGATGCTGTCGGTGGCCCAAAGAATTTCAGCACACTTTCGACATTCAGAGACTGCGTGCCGAAGACTGGAGCACCAGCAAACACTCTTGAACCTGGCCTGCCATCACCTGAAGCAAGAGGGGGTAATGAGGTGGAATTCAACACTCTATATGCTTCAGAGGATGGAGGAGCAGCAAAAGGCCATTCAAGCCTATACATCCACCTATGATATAAACAAAGGAGGGGGAATGCACCTGACTCAAGCACAGTGGAGAATGATTTCCGTGTTGTGCAAGGTTCTCCAACCCTTTGAACTTGCCACACGTGAAGTCAGTTCAGACACTGCCAGCTTGAGTCAGGTCATTCCCATCATCAGGCTTTTGCAGAAGCAGCTGGAGAAATTGAAGGAGGAGCTAAGGTGGAGCGAGTCTGCTATGTATGTGGAACTTGTGGATGGAGCCCTTTATTTGCTTTGCCAGGATTCAAGGGTGGTCAATCCGATGAAATCAGAGCACTACATTTTGGCCACCGTGCTCGATCCTAGGTTTAAAGCCTACGTTGTATCTCTCTTTCCAGAGGACACAAGTCTGCAGAGGTGCAAAGACCTGCTGGTGAGAAAATTGTCTACTCAAGCGGAACGTGACCCGTCAACAGCTCCTCCTTCATTTTTCCCCGCAACTGGGGCTGCGAGGAAACAAATAAAATGTCCCAGCCAACCCGCTGGCGGTGATGCAGGGCAGTCAGGAGCAAGTGTTGACATCTGGTCCGGGCTGAAGGCGCTGCCAACAATTACTGACATGTCTACTGTCACTGCATATTATGCTGTCACCATTGAAAGAATGGTGGAGGATTACATCGGTGACGGGTGTAGTATGGAATGCCGGCGTCCGGGCTCCCATCAACCAGCATACCGGCGCCGGAATCCCGACCGCCAGCATACCGACAGCGTGGCGAGCACAAATGAGCCCCTTGGGGGCTCGCTGCGCTCGCCACGCTGCGGGCACGGTGGTGCGCTACACCTGCCGCGCTATTTATTCTCCCTCCAGGGGGGTCGTGGACCCCCAAGAGGGAGAAAAAGTGTTGGTATGCCGGCTGTCAGGATTCCGGCGCAGGTATACTGTGCGCCGGGATCCCGACCGACGGCAAACTGAAGACCACCCTCGGTGACAGCATCCCAGTAGGTATGTCAGACAGTCCGTATGTATACTGGCAGGAAAAAGAGGCAATTTGGAGACCCTTGCACAAACTGGCTTTATTTTAGCTAAGTTGCGCCCCCTCCAGTATGTACTCCAAAAGAGTGTTTAGTGCAGCCGGTAACCTTGTCAGCGTTCGCGTAGGAGGTTACTTCCACAAAATGTGGAGAAGATGATGTTCATCAAAAGGAATTATAAATTCCTCCAGGAAGACCTTTACCAGCAATTGCCTCCAGAAAGTACACAGGGACCTGTGATGGTAGATTCCAGTGGGGACGAATTAATACTCTGTGAGGATGAGGATGTAAACACTAAAAGGGGTGAGGAATCGGAGGATGACATCTTGCCTCTGTAGAGCCAGTTTGTGCAAGGAGAGATTAATTGCTTCTTTTTTGGTGGTGGCCTAAACAAAGCAATAATTTCAGCCACAGTCATGTGGCAGACTCTGTCGCTGAAATGATTGGTTTGTTAAAGTGTGCAAGTCCTGTTTATACGACATAAGGGTGGGTGGGAGAGCCCAAGGACAATTCCATCTTGCACCTCTTTTTTTTCTTTGCATTATGTGCTCTTTGAAGCCTAGTTTTTAAAACTGCCATCCTGTCTGCCACTGCAGTGCCACTCCTAGATGGGCCACGTGTTTGTGCCGCCCACTTGTGTCGCTTAGCTTAGTCATCCAGATTCCTTGGTGCAACCTTTTGGCCTAAAAACAATATCGTGAGGTGTGAGGTGTTCAGAATAGACTGGAAATGAGTGGAAATTAATGTTATCAAGGTTAAAAATACTGTAGGATCAAAAATACCCCCATTTTAGCTGTTTTTATGTTTGTTTGTTTTCAAAAAAATCCAGATCCAAAACCAAACCCCAAAAGGGTGGTTTTGGCAAAACAAATCTAGATCTAAAACATGAACGGAGATTCAGATCCAAAACAAAAAACCCGAAAACTATCCGCCGCGCTTCTCTAATTTTATCCAATGACAGTTATAACTTGACCACTGCAATTCCCAAAGTCAGCTGTAGTGGGGTGAAAGATTGAAGTGCTGAAGGGCACCCGAAACATCTTAAAGCCCAGGGGCCTGGCCTTGGGTTAATACAGTCCTATATTGGATGTCATCTTGCAACCTCAAACTTAATATTTCCGCAACAGAATTCAAATAATTTCCACCAGCCAGTAGTAGTTACCAACCTGGTATCTCTATCACTGTTGATAACTCGACAATCAAACCCACCCCACAATCCTTGACTCTAAACTGTCCTTTATTCCCCACATTCACCCTTTCTCCAAATCATGCTACATACATCTAAAAATCATATCCAGAAGAAGAAACATATCCATAGAAGACACTGCAACAATGCTAATCCATGCACTCATTATCGCCTGCATTGATTATTGCAATAGTCTCCTTACTGGTCTTCCCCAAAACAGACTATCACCCCTACAATAGATTTTAAATACAGCAGTGAGGCTGATCTTCCTTGCCCACCATTTATCGTCTGCTGTAACAAACAAAAGGATGCGCAAACAATTGAGGATGGAAGTAAGAGTATTCGGGAAGGATATGTAAGATACACCTGTAGATTCTGCTTATGGCGGGCTGGTTAGCGGCTGTCCGACCTTTTACTGCCTAATTGACGGAAGTTTAACTACCGGAAGTTTTGTGACAGCCGCGTGTTGATCGCGTCTGGAAGTGGCATTACTTAACTGCTATAAAGGTATTTTTAGTCAATTGCTCTCTAATCTTTGATAAAGACTTATCTTAAGTCGAAACGCGTTGGTTACTACCTCGCTGGCATACTAGAAATCATGTTATTCTGAGTGGCGGCAAAGTCTTTAGGTCAACTGCACTTAGGTCGACACTCATTAGGTTGACCACTATTGGTCGACATGCATTAGATCGACATGGTCTATAGCTCAACATGGTCACTAGGTCGACATGTACAAGGTTGACGTGTAAAAAGGTCGACATGAGTTTGTTTTTTTTAAATTCATCTTTGTAACTTTTTCATACTTTACGATACACGTGGACTACAATTTGGAATAGTAACCTGTGCTGAGCGAATCAGTAGTGGAGTGAGGCACCTTGCCCGAAGCTCGCTCACCATGCAAGTGGACACGGTGCACTAATTGGGGTTCCTGGTCACTTTACGAAGAAATCAACACCAAAACAATGAAAAAAAGTCATGTCGACCTTTTTTCATGTTGACCTTGTTCATGTCAACCTAATGACCGTGTTGACCCATTTCAGTTGTCTAAATAGTCACTGTTGACCAACAGTGGTCGACCTAATGACTGTCAACCTAGTTACTGTCGACCCTATGATCCACACCCGTCCAGGTGATATGTTATCCATTTTCCTCCACCAATGCTATGGTATTTTATTACAGTCTTGTTGTTTTAAGAAATAAACCTTATAAAATTGATATCTAAGCGGGTATCTTTTACTTCCATGGTATATGCCCAAATCAGGAGATTTTATATCACTCCATGCAAAGAAGAAACGTATATCAGGAGTGACCGCTTTATGATTGTACCAGCACTTTATTGTGTGACTACGGTACGTGTGCCTAAACGTGAAAGTGATAAATGGAGGTGATCTGCTTTTTTCTTCTCCATGTGGTTAGGTTATATATCTGCAATGTAAATATACCGTTATAGGATTCATATATCTTGTCTTTATGTGAGTCTGGTACGCTGTCCTTTTACCACAATCGGGTTAAAGTTTTTAAAACAGGGTCTTTTTTCATCTATATCCACATGTTTTGAGATATTGTGCACTTTAAAAGGTGTGCCTCTTAAATCTGAAATAGTATACTATGCTTTGTTCTTTTTCGGGGGTTTTTCCATTTTTTTTGGAGGTACTTGATCAAAGTGGACTCTGGGGCAAAACCTTTTCCGCAGCACCATCTGATGGACTAAGTACTTTCCAAAGGATAATTCCACTTCATACTGTTATCATACATGTGGACTTATTTTTAATTTTATTTTTGTTTAAAAGAGAATTGAGTGCCAAACCCGTTTTTTATTTATATTCATCGTCTGCTGATCCGCTCTGTCAGTCCACCATTGGTTACCAGTATTCTACCATATTCAATATAAAATATTTTTATTTACACATAAGGCTGTTAAAAAAATGACACCAACATACATAATTTCGCATATCTCAAATATTTCCCAACCCAAACTCTACACTCTGCATCTTTTATCCACACACCTGTTCCCAACCATGTGCTGCACTCACTCTGTGGAATCCCCTCCCAAGCACTATACAACTTTCCTCTAGTGTCCAAACGTTCAACCGTTCCCTGAAAATTCACCTCTTCAGCCAAGCTTCTTAAATTCCGTAACTACCCACATATTCTACTCAATTGCATCCCTTCTATACAATCCACACATAACTTTATATATTTTCTCTTCCTTCACTTTCACATCCTTCTAACCCTTGACACACTTTGCTTCCACCCAAGCTATAATTAGTGTAATGGGCTTGCGTGGGTAAGCCCAGTTATGTAGGCTACATGATAGTGCCCTACATGTAGGTGTTTGACATTACAAGTGTCTGACATTAGGCATAAACACCTGTACTCGCTGATGTATGTTACCTGTCTTCACTTTCTCCCTGCTCTCCATACAGGATACTCAAGAACATTGCGTAGTAGTTAAGTGAATAGAATTTTATATCATTAACACATAACAATGTTATCCATATTAACGTTTCCATGTTCTGTTTCTAGACACAGCATATACTGTATGTCTCAACTGTAACTATTAATTACAAATGATGTGAATGTTACCTACAGTATATAACCTTATATTTAATACTAAAATATAAGCGATTTTTCCTCATTTATATAACCACACTACATATAGTCACAAAATGTATAAACACACTGAATTATACTGCAGTATAATGTTTAGTCTGTTGTCTGACTAGTCAACTTGTGGCAGTGCACATGTTGGTGTTACGATTCCTGTACTCCAGACTGGAGAAGATCTTATGGCAGAGATCTGAGTACAGGAATGAAATACAGGTTGTGGGAGCTGGAGAGCCTAGTAACCCCTGGCGCCCTAACTCCGTTGTCTCGCCCGTGTTATCAGAAATCCCCTGCGAGACTATGGTTGCTTGAGCCCATGGCAGCCGCGTTCGAAGGGCGGATTATGTCTGCCCAACCCCGATGCCCCCGCAGGTCTTAATGGGAGACAAGGGGAAGTCCGAGACAGGGAGATAACAAGGGGCCCTCTGACTAAGCAACCAAGCCAGGGGTTACAAGCTAACTTAACTAAATCAAAAGGTATGTGCGGACTAGCCGCCAGGGAAAAGGACAACCAAGGATCCACGGATCCGACACTCCTATCCGGCACCGCTGGACACCAGAGTGGATCTTGTGGAAGCGGAATCCTCCGCAAAGCTCCAGAACTCAAAATAAACACAATAATAAATAGTAGCGGACAAGCCGCAACACACGGCTGCGCCGCGACTCACG
This sequence comes from Pseudophryne corroboree, assembly GCF_028390025.1. Lineage (NCBI taxonomy): Eukaryota > Metazoa > Chordata > Amphibia > Anura > Myobatrachidae > Pseudophryne > Pseudophryne corroboree. The sequence goes on along the minus strand of NC_086444.1, from coordinate 142,739,781 downwards.
AACACCACCAGATGTTAAAGGTGCTCGGTCAGACTCCAGGAACAGATGGTAACTTCCGAGTACTGGATCACTGAGAACAGGAACAAACGAACAGACCGGGACTGGGAACTCTCTCTGCAGCAGAATCAGGCAAACAGGAAGCTATCACCGGCGTCTGTGAGGAGTCCTGGGAGTGCTTTTAACAGAGAGTCTTCCAATCAGCTGTTTGGAGGCTGATTGGATTAAATGCCATGCAGCTGACAAACTGCATGGCCAGGGAAACAGATGAGTGATAATTACAACATGCCGTGCAGCTGCATGCTACACAGCCAGGAAACCAGTGATGATATAAACTTAGACCCAGCAACGGGGAACACGATCCGACAGTGGCGTCCCCGTTGCTAGGCGCCGGCCGCACTGACGAGCGGACCCTCGGCGCCTAACAGTACCCCCCCCTTGAGGAGGGGTCAAGGAACCCCTAAATCCGGGTTTCTGAGGAAATTCTTGAAAAAATGCCCTTTTGAGCCTTGGGGCATGAAGGTCCTCATCTAGGACCCACGACCTTTCCTCAGGACCATAGCCTTTCCAATGCACCAAAAAATAAAGCCGACCTCGGGACAGCTTGGAATCGAGAACCTTCTCAACCACGAACTCCTGCTGACCCTGTACATTAACTGGTGATCTCCCCTGAGGTTTTTTACGAGGAAATCTGCTAGATGAAACATATGGTTTGAGCAAAGAGCAATGGAAGGTATTTCCGATTCGTAACGTTTTTGGTAGCTGTAACCGGAAAGCAACTGGATTGACTTTTTTGATAATGAGAAATGGTCCAATAAATCTAGGACCCAATCTGGCTGAGGTTTGTCGAAGTTTGATATTGCGAGTCGACAGCCACACCCTGTCTCCTACTCTAAAAGTGCACGGCCGCCGGAACCTGTCTGAAAAATCTTTTTCCTTGAAAGCTGCTTTTCTGAGAGCTATGTGCACTTTTTTCCAAATAAGTTTAAGATGAGAGGTCAGGGCCAGAGAGGAGACAGAGGAATGTTGGAAAAATGAATTAGCTCTGGGGTGGAAACCAAAAACTGCAAAAAATGGAGACACATTGGTGGAGGAATGACAGGCATTATTATAAGCAAACTCTGCCAATGGAAGAAACTCAGACCAGTCATTTTGGAGTTTGGCCGAGTACAAACGCAAATATTGTTTTAAGGATTGGTTCACTCGCTCAGTCTGTCCATTTGATTGTGGATGATAACCGGAGGTTAATGATAATTTCATTTTTAACGAAGCACAAAAAGACTTCCAAAACTGTGCAATGAATTGTGGACCCCTGTCAGAAACAATATCAGTGGGTAACCCATGGAGTCTGAAAACATGACGGAGGAACAAGACTGCCAATCCCTGGGCAGATGGCAATCGGGGAAGACCAATAAAATGAGCCATCTTACTAAAACGGTCCACTACCACCCATATGACTGTGCATCCAGCTGACAGAGGGAGATCCACCACAAAATCCATGGAGATATGCGACCATGGTCTAAGAGGAACATTCAATGGCATAAGTTGACCAATAGGCAAAGAACGGGGAACTTTATGCTGTGCACAGACCTGACACGAAAAAACAAACTCTTTAATGTCTTTAGAAAGACCAGGCCACCACACTGAGCGGGATACCAATTCAAAAGTTTTAGCGACTCCCAGATGCCCTGCAACTTTGCTATCATGAAATTCCTCCAAAACAGTTGCTCTCAAAAACTCAGGAACAAAAAGACGACCAGCAGGAGTATTTCCCGGAGCTTGATGTTGAAGCAGCTTCAATTGAGAAAAAACATCCTGTGTGAGACCTGCCTGAATGACTGAAGGCGGAAGTATGAGAGTAACAGGACTGTTGTCTTGAGCGGGAAGAAAACTGCGTGAGAGGGCATCTGCCTTGGTATTCTTGGAACCAGGTCTGAAGGTGATAATGAATTTGAAACGAGTGAAAAATAAAGCCCAACGAGCCTGTCGGGCATTCAGTCGCTTAGCTGATTCAATGTATTGAAGATTTTTGTGATCTGTCAAAACAGAAATGGTATGGGTCGCTCCTTCAAGCCAATGTCTCCACTCCTCAAAAGCCCATTTAATAGCCAGCAACTCCCGATTACCAACATCGTAGTTGGATTCAGCAGATGAGAATTTCCTGGACATAAAGGCACAAGGATGTAACTCAAGGGAATCTGGATCCTTCTGAGAAAGGATAGCCCCTACACCAACCTCCGAGGCATCTACCTCAACGATGAAAGGCAATTCTGGGTTGGGATGTCTAAGGACAGGGGCTGAGACAAAGGCTTGTTTCAAGGCCTGAAAAGATACTTTAGCTTCACATGACCAATTGGTAGGATCTGCTCCCTTCTTAGTGAGTGCCACAATGGGAGCAACTATGTCAGAGAAAGAGTGAATAAACCTTCTGTAGTAGTTCGCAAACCCTAAAAAGCGCTGAATTGCTTTTAAGTTGGTGGGTTGCGCCCAACTCAGGATGGCTTGGAGCTTCTTAGGTTCCATTCGGAATCCCCGAGGGGAAATAATGTACCCTAAAAAGGATACCTCCGTGACGTGAAATTCACACTTCTCCGGTTTGGCATACAAGTGATTTTCACGTAATTTCTTAAGTACCTGACGCACCTGGGTAACATGTTGTTCTATAGAGTCAGAATAAATCAAAATGTCGTCTAAATAGACCACAACGAATCTTCCCAGAAACTCACGGAGCACATCATTAATGAGATCCTGAAAGACTGCCGGAGCGTTAGATAGGCCGAAAGGCATGACCAGATACTCATAGTGACCTGATTGAGTACTGAATGCCGTTTTCCACTCATCCCCCGATCTGATTCTAATGAGATTATATGCTCCTCTCAGGTCAATCTTGGAAAAAATAACAGCCGAACGTAGCTGATCAAAGAGGACAGAGATCAGAGGCAGAGGGTAAGTATTCTTTACTGAGATTTTATTCAGGGCTCGAAAGTCAATGCAGGGTCTGAGGGAACCATCCTTCTTCTCTACGAAGAAAAAACCTGCACTTAAAGGGGATTTAGATGGCCTGATAAACCCTTTCTCAAGACTTTCTTTCACATACTCATTCATGGCCACAGTTTCAGGACCAGACAATGCATATAACCTTCCTTTAGGCAACGTGGCACCAGGAATTAACTCAATGGTACAATCATAAGGCCTATGGGGAGGCAAAATATCCGCATTGCCCTTGGAAAACACATCCAAAAAATCTTGGTACTCTCCAGGAATATGTGCGGACCTGGCAGCAGCTACTCGGATAGGAAGTGTAATACATTCTTTATCACAGATGGTACTCCATTGTAGAATCTCCCCAGACTGCCAATCTATGATGGGATTATGAAAGGCCAGCCAAGGGTGACCCAGAACCACAGGAACTGCTGGACAATGGGTAAGAAAAAACTCAATCTTTTCAGAATGTAGAGCTCCCACCGAGAGCAAAACAGGAGGTGTACATAGAGAAATAACCCCATTGGATAAGGGACTCCCATCTAAACCATGCATGGTGATACACCTACTTAAGGTTAACTGAGGAATACCTAAGGCCTTGGCCCATGTTAAGTCCATAAAGTTTCCTGCAGCTCCACTGTCCACAAAAGCAGAGACCGAGGAACAGAGGCTGTCATAAGAAACTTTAGCAGGAACCAATAGTGAATTATTTGAGGAGATGAGCTGTAGACCAAAGTGAACCCCCTCACTATTCACTTGGTCAGGAAGTTTCCCGACTTGTTTGGGCAACTACGGGCAAAATGTCCCTTACCTCCGCAGTACAAACACAGACCAGAATTTTGCCTCCTGGTTCTTTCTTCCGGAGACAATTTGGAGAGACCAATCTGCATAGGCTCCTCCATGTCTATCGGAACGGAAGAAACACAGGGAAAAGAAACTACAGATGCCCCTTTCTCAGTCCTCCGCTCTCTGAGCCGACGATCTATTTTAATAGAGAGCTCCATGAGTTTATCAAGGTTCTCAGGAGCGGGATACTGAAGGAGGCTGTCTTTTATAGATTCAGATAAGCCGAGGCGAAACTGACTGCGCAGGGCAGGATCATTCCAGCCACAGTCGTTCGACCAACGGCGAAACTCCGTACAATAATTCTCTGCAGGATTCCTACCCTGTCTTAGAGCACGCAACTGACTTTCTGCGGATGCCTCTCTATCAGGGTCGTCATACAATAGCCCTAAAGATTTCAAAAAAGCGTCTACAGACGATAAGGCCGGATCGTCTGTCTTTAAACCAAAAGCCCAGGTCTGAGGATCCCCCTGAAGCAGAGAAATTATAATTCCAACCCGCTGAGCCTCCGTACCTGAGGAAACTGGTCTTAAACGAAAATACAGTTTACAAGACTCTTTAAAATTAAAAAACTGTTTTCTATCCCCAGAAAAACGGTCAGGCAGATGCATTTTTGGTTCAGGGATGACCCTCGGGGAAGTCCGTAACAGATCTTCCTGTGAGCTCACCCGGAGGGACAGATCCTGAACCATCTGGGTAAGTTCCTGAATCTGACTAACCAAAAACTGGCCAGGATTTGGCCCAACACCGGTGGGATTCATGAGGCCGACAAAATTCTCCCTACTGGATAAGTGAAAAAATTAACTCCTGTTGAAATTTTTTCTTTTGTCTGGCCGGTGATAATGTTACGATTCCTGTACTCCAGACTGGAGAAGATCTTATGGCAGAGATCTGAGTACAGGAATGAAATACAGGTTGTGGGAGCTGGAGAGCCTAGTAACCCCTGGCGCCCTAACTCCGTTGTCTCGCCCGTGTTATCAGAAATCCCCTGCGAGACTATGGTTGCTTGAGCCCATGGCAGCCGCGTTCGAAGGGCGGATTATGTCTGCCCAACCCCGATGCCCCCGCAGGTCTTAATGGGAGACAAGGGGAAGTCCGAGACAGGGAGATAACAAGGGGCCCTCTGACTAAGCAACCAAGCCAGGGGTTACAAGCTAACTTAACTAAATCAAAAGGTATGTGCGGACTAGCCGCCAGGGAAAAGGACAACCAAGGATCCACGGATCCGACACTCCTATCCGGCACCGCTGGACACCAGAGTGGATCTTGTGGAAGCGGAATCCTCCGCAAAGCTCCAGAACTCAAAATAAACACAATAATAAATAGTAGCGGACAAGCCGCAACACACGGCTGCGCCGCGACTCACGAACACCACCAGATGTTAAAGGTGCTCGGTCAGACTCCAGGAACAGATGGTAACTTCCGAGTACTGGATCACTGAGAACAGGAACAAACGAACAGACCGGGACTGGGAACTCTCTCTGCAGCAGAATCAGGCAAACAGGAAGCTATCACCGGCGTCTGTGAGGAGTCCTGGGAGTGCTTTTAACAGAGAGTCTTCCAATCAGCTGTTTGGAGGCTGATTGGATTAAATGCCATGCAGCTGACAAACTGCATGGCCAGGGAAACAGATGAGTGATAATTACAACATGCCGTGCAGCTGCATGCTACACAGCCAGGAAACCAGTGATGATATAAACTTAGACCCAGCAACGGGGAACACGATCCGACAGTGGCGTCCCCGTTGCTAGGCGCCGGCCGCACTGACGAGCGGACCCTCGGCGCCTAACAGTTGGGACCCCTAGATGTTATCCCTGGATGTGGTCCTAAACTGTTGGTTGCTGTCCTGATATACAGCACTAACATATATATATATATATATATATATACACACTGCTCAAAAAAATAAAGGGAATACTAAAATAATACATCCTAGATATAAAGGAATTAAATATTCTTATTAAATACTTTGTTCTTTACTTACTTGAATGTGCTGACAATAAAATCACACAAAAATTATCAATGGAAATCAAATTTATTAACCCATGGAGGTCTGGATTTGGAGTCACACTCAAAATTAAAGTGGAAAAACACACTACAGGCTGATCCAACTTTGATGTAATGTCCTTAAAACAAGTCAAAGGCTCAGTAGTGTGTGTGGACTCCACGTGCCTGTATGACCTCTCTACAATGCCTGGGCATGCTCCTGATGAGGTGGCAGATGGTCTCCTGAGGGATCTCCTCCCAGACCTGGACTAAAGCATCCGCCAGCTCTGGACAGTCTGTGGTGCAACGTGGCATTGGTGGATGGAGCGAGACATGATGTCCCAGATGTGCTCAATTGGATTCAGGTCTGGGGAACGGGCGGGCCAGTCCATAGCATCAATGCCTTCGTCTTGCAGGAACTGCTGACACACTCCAGCCACATGAGGTCTAGCATTGTCTTGCATTAGGAGGAACCCAGGGCCAACCGCACCAGCATATGGTCTCAAAAGGGGTCTGAGGATCTCATCTCGGTACCTAATGGCAGTCAGGCTACCTCTGGCGAGCAAATGGAGGGCTGTGCGACCCCCCAAAGAAATGCCACCCCACACCATTACTGACCCACTGCCAAACCGGTCATGCTGGAGGATGTTGCAGGCAGCAGAACGTTCTCCTTAGTGTCTCCAGACTCTGTCACGTCTGTCACATGTGCTCAGTGAGAACCTGCTTTCATCTGTGAAGAGCACAGGGCGCCAGTGGCGAATTTGCCAATCTTGGTGTTCTCTGGCAAATGCCAAACGTCCTGCACGGTGTTGGGCTGTAAGCACAACCCCCACCTGTGGACGTTGGGCCCTCATACCACCCTCATGGAGTCTGTTTCTGATCGTTTCAGTAGACACATGCACATTTGTGGCTTGCTGGAGGTCATTTTGCAGGGCTCTGGCAGTGCTCCTCCTGTTCCTCCTTGCACAAAGGCGGAGGTAGCGGTCCTGCTGCTGGGTTGATGCCCTCCTACGGCCTCCTCCACGTCTCCTGATGTACTGGCCTGTCTCCTGGTAGCGCCTCCATGCTCTGGACACTACACTGACAGACACAGCAAACCTTCTTGCCACAGCTCGCATTGATGTGCCATCCTGGATGAGCTGCACTACCTGAGCCACATGTGTGGGTTGTAGACTCCGTCTCATGCTACCACTAGAGTGAAAGCACTATCAGCTTTCAAAAGTGACCAAAACATCAGCCAGAAAGCATAGGAGCTGAGAAGTGGTCTGTGGTCACCACCTGCAGAACAACTCCTTTATTGGGGGTGTCTTGCTAATTGCCTATAATTTCCACCTGTTGTCTATTCCATTTGCACAACAGCATGTGAAATTGATTGTCAATCAGTGTTGCTTCCTAAGTGGACAGTTTGATTTCACAGAAGTGTGATTGACTTGGAGTTACATTGTGTTGTTTAAGTGTTCCCTTTATTTTTTCGAGCAGTGTGTATATATATATATATATATATATATATATATATATATGTACATATAAGGCAGCTCAAGAGAATAACTACATCCAGTAAATGCAATATTTCCTTTAGCAACGGATGACTTCATTTGCAAGTAATATTCGCCCCACTTTACTCCGCTCTAAATAATATGCATGCAAGTTTACATTTGTCATTACTTCCAATACCTCTGTCACCTATGTATATTTCGGAGCTACTGCCAGTCAATTGCATAAGTGATTACAACACTAATGTCTCAGTAACGTCTTGTCTCTTGTAGGGTATGGGTCATTGGGCTGACCCAACTTAGGTCAACACTCACTAGGTCGACCACTGAAGGTCGACATTGCCGTTAGGTCGACATGTACTAGTTCGACAGGTCAAAAGGTCGACATTAGTTTTTTTTTTTTACTGTTTTTCGTATCTGTTTCTCCGTAAAGTGACGGGGAACCCAAATTAGTGCACCATGTCCCCTTGCATGGCTCGCTTCGCTCGCCATGCATCGGGCAGATTACCGCTCCAATCGTAGTCCACGTGGATCGTTAAAAATGAAAACATCCAAAAAAATGACAAAAAATGTGAAAAACTCATGTCGACCTTTTGACCTGTCGACCTAGTACATGTCGGCCTAACGGCCATGTTGAACTAATGCATGTCAACCTAAGGGCAATGTCGACATTCAGTGGTCGACCTAATGAGTGACGACCTAAGTTGAGTCAACCTAACGACCGTATTCCCTCTTGTATGCATGCCTAAACTAATAACTGAGTTCTGGCTACATTTATTAACATATTCTATCCCTCCCTGGGGTAGAGGTGATTGGATGCTGCACTTTCTTTTGTTCTAATAAAAGTTCGAGACTTTAAAACACAAGTTCCTAAATTAGGTTGCGGAATATAAATAGTTTCAACTATTGTACAGTACATTATGTGTAGCCGAGCCGACAGTGACAGCATGCTTTAGTAAAATATATTAGTCTATTCTGCATGTTTGCCATCCTGTGACTTTTTTTGTGTGAGTTCCCGAAGTTATGCTAAAGCTTAGGAATTCAGAGGTCTCATCACTTTTAACAGCTTTAGAATATACAGTAATATACTGGCACTACTGTTTCTCAGGTGCTGATTTATCACAATCCACATCTGCAAATGGGGATGTGTAATGATAAAACATCTGCCCAATCCGCAGTGTGATTACGGATTACATCGCAAAGATGTATCAATAAGTGCATGCAGCGACAGAGTTTGCCAGAAAGCTCTGTTCCTGTGATGCCATTCCGCAGACATTTTGGGTTATTTTTCATAAAAAATATCCAGAATATGTGCCATGCATGCGCCGCCTATGACATTGCTGCTGGGCACACTCCATACATTGCGACTAATCCACCCCGACACGCCACTACCCCTCCCCCGCTGCACTCATACTTACCAGAAACAGGGATAGGTGCTCCTAGAGGGCTGCTGCTCATCGGGGCTCCCTACTGCTGTGACCTCCGGTGCTGTAAAGTTAGCTGCCGCTTTGCATCATGACTTTACTGTACCGGGGGGGTCACAGGAGAAGCAGGGAGCCCCGATGACCAGCAGCCCTCTAGGAGCAGGTTCCTGGGTAGGTGAGTATGATTATTTTGAAATTTATTTTCTTACTTTTTTATTTTTTCACAGTTATCAGCTTGTGTGTACAGTCTCAATAACTTGGTATAGTGGCTATTATTGTCTATGTCTGCAGCTGCAATGTATTGCTCCTGTAACTAGTTGCATTGCTCAGCTACAGACTACAGCTTTTTTAGCCAATGCCCACCAGTTAAAATTGCTAGCCACTACCTTGACTCCACCCTCCTACTCTTCTATTGGTGGTCAGTGGATGCTCTCCCCTGTCAGTTCTGGTGAGGGGCATGGAATGTGTAAAGTATCTAACCCTCTAGATGAACTGTAAAGTGATGAGCTGAGCTGGCCACTTCCCTAGCTGGCTGATGCTACCTTGGATGAGAGGGAGACTCAGGTCACTGCTGTACACTTATTGGCTGTCAGCAATTGACCTTGACCACACATCTTACTGCCCAGCAGCCGGGAGTCACAGAACTAATTCACACCACGCAATAGCAGCCACAAGCTTCAGTGACTTTGAAAGGAAGCTCTGCCCCTCGCTCTTCACTTTGACACTGCTGCCGCTTCCTGGTCCAAGCCAGCAGAAGCTGTCCATGCAGCCCCACCCTGCGATATGGACTCACATCTGCAGCTGCAATCCTGATATTCTCTCTGGCTTCCCCCCTTCCCCCTGTCCCCAGCAGCCTGCTTACAGCTCATGGTTACAGCGTGGAGGCTGCTTGGGACACAAGAGGAGAGAGGTGTGCACCAGAAGGAGGATCTCCATACTTGCTGTCAGACATAGTTTCTCATATTTAAACGCACTGCAGGCCCCCTCTTGGTCTCCCCCTCCCCCCTTGGGAGCATCTTAACCCACCCAAGACCAGAGTAGTGAGTCTCAGCTTATACTGGGGTCTCTCAGCCATCCTAGCAGGGCTGGTACTTTCATCTTTTATGGCTTGCTTTAAAGCTGTGGGCTAGGGTTTACAACTTTGTCTCAGGAAGAGCAGGTCACACCCTCCTGGCCATAGATCTGGTTCCTGGGTAATCAAACTGTAGTTCTGATCACAGAAGACTTCACATCGGGGTAGACAGTGGGGTAAATTTGCTAAGATGGGAGTTCTATTTAAGGTGGGATGTTGCCCATACCAACCAATCAGATTCCAGGTATTATCTTCTAATACAAGATAAATGAGAAGTAGCATCTGATTGGTTGGGCAAAATAACATCTTAAATAGAACTCCCATCTTAGTAAATTTACCCAAGTATGTTCCCCAAACTGCAGGTTTGATCCTTGCTGTGTTTTCAAAGCTTCCTGTCCCATACACAGGATTCTATGGCTGATTAGCATCTGTCTCTGGACTTCTAGTGGATATGAGCACATTCCAGTGCACATTCCGATGTACATTGGTACATCAATACATCAATCAAAATAATACAAATTTTAATCATGCCTAGTCCGATATAAGCCTGGGCAATACAACCTCTGTCACCTACCATGAAACAGCTGTTTTCCCTCCAAAAGCTCCCTCAGTTACCTCACAGATAGTGATTGACAGGTGGGGTTTGTGTGCGCGCCCGAGCCCTTCTAGAGCTTTCTGTCAGCACTGGCTACCAATACATAAAGTGTAATATGGAATTAAACTAAACAATATTTATATATATATATATATATATATATATATATATGAAGCAGAAATAGCCTGGCACTCCTCCTGATGTCACTGTGCCCGGTGCCCTCAGTAATCTGTAATGGCTGGGTAGAGAAAGAAGACTGCGGCACTCCAGGTCTTGTAAAAAGTCGAATTGTATTCAAAAGATCACAACATAGTACACCAACGTTTCGGGGTGTCTAGCCCCTTTGTCAAGATGTGTCTCACATCTTGACAAAGGGGCTAGACACCCCGAAATGTTGGTGTACTATGTTGTGATCTTTTGAATACAATTCGACTTTTTACAAGACCTGGAGTGCCGCAGTCTTCTTTCTCTACCTATATATATATATATATATTTATATATAGCACACAGGTCCGGTGACACTCAAGCAGACTGATACGGGTAGTAATGCAAGAAGACTCTGTTTATTCCATTCTACGGCGTTTCGGGGCTATACCCCGTCGTCAGGGGTATAGCCCCGAAACGCCATAGGATGGAATAAACAGAGTCTTCTTGCATTACTACCCATATCAGTCTGCTTGAGTGCCGGTGGACCTGTGTGCTGTATAGGGTAGGGCCGTCTACCCACGGAGGGCACCGCAGCAATTAATCATTTGCTTCCAGTATTGAGTGCCGGGTGAATAGTTTGTCTATATATATATATATATATATATATAGTATTCCAACATCGGTTGAGTGCCGACTGATTTGGAGGACTATATGTATATATATATATATATATATATATATACATATACATAAACACATGTACAGAGAACCCTGCACTCTCCTTAGTAGTTTCATTCACCTTAATACTTTACTATACAGCTGGATAAACGATGGGGTTTTAGTTCATGAATTGTACAAGGCATTTAAACTTGCAGCCCACTTCACGGGACCCCATTTCACTGCAAGTCCTACTCTATCACATAAGTTTCCACATAATTTTTTTGGGAAACCTGGCAACGGCTATCTCATGGGAGAAAATGTGCTTACCTGGTTTAAAGCTCACCTGCCACACTTATGGCTTTTAAAAAGGTAAGACAGTCACCAACACAACTCCACAAATGTGCTTACTTGGTTTAAAGCTCACCTGCCAATTAACTTCTGGCTTTTAAAAGTGAGACAGTCGCCAACACACCTATGCAGTAGCTGACCCAGGTTTAAAGTAAATGAGCTTTAGGGTGCATGAGAGAGATATATGATCACAAATGGGCCAATTAGAAATGAACCCTATTATACACATACAGGAATCCACGGCACTCACCATTCCCAGGAGAGGGGTGCACTCATGCATACCTCCCAACATGACCCTCTCCAGGAGGGTCAGAATGCTCTGCTCCTGGACTTCCCTCTTACTTTATGATTGCCCTCACCTGTGGTGAAACACCTTTCTTATCCAGTTCCTGTTCAAAACAGGTGCCGGCAATCATAAATTAAGAGAAAAGTCCAGGAGCAGAGCAGTTTGTCCCTCCTGGAGAGGATCATCTTGGGAGGTATGCTTATGTACACCCCACCCCTAGGCTAGGGTGCAGTGGGCTATGACCACCTGCTTAAATATACATATACAGGGGACCCTGCACTCTCCTTAGTAGTTTTATTCACCTTAATACTTTAATATACAACTGGATAAACAATGGGGTTTTAGTTCATGAATTGTACAATGCATTTAAGCTTGCAGCTCACTTCACGGGACCCCATTTCACTGCAAGTCCTACTCTATAACATAAGTTTTCACATAGATTTTTTTGGAAACCTGGCAACTGCCATCTCATAGTAGAAAATGTGCTCACCTACCACACATTAGACATACATTTTCTGTTATATAGCCGACTCATTTTACCTATGTGTAAATATATGAATTTGCAACAGGTTTTTATCTCAGTGTGTACATGTAAATAATTAAATATACATTACTATGCATATACAGTGCATGGTATTAATTTATAAATTTTTCTACCTCACACTGTACCCATATCTACCAGAAATGTACCTACTGTATGTATAGCTATACATAGCTATTGTCTTACTGATATCTCATTAACCCTAACCAGAGTTACATTCATACAGCCCATCAATAACCTTTGTAATGTAGCTTGAACATTATGCAATAGATAACACCTATCTTTGTGTATCAATGCCTACTTCCCTATAGAATGTAAGCTTGCGAGCAGGCCTTCCTATCTCTATAGGGGAGTACTCACGGAGCGATCGCTGCTTAAAATCTAAGCAATCTCACTAGATTGCTTAGATTTTAAGAATGATCGCTCCCTGTGTACCCCCTACAGCGACAGCGATGCACAGCCCCGCGCATCACTATCGCTGGTGCTAGATTGGCCTGCCGTGCAGGCCAATCTAGCAGGTCGCTCATTTCACCCGCTGGGTGAAATGAGCGCCCCTCTCTCCCCCCACACTGTCAGCACACATCGCGCTGTGCTGAGTGGCGGGAGAGATGTGTGCTGAGCGGTTTGCTCAGCACAGATCTCTCCCACATCGGCCAGTGAGTACTGGCCTTATGACTGTTATTACCCCATTTTGATTTATTACTATTTGTTTCCATTTGAAAAGTGCAAAAGAATATGCTGCGCTATATACAGTAAGTAACTGTTAATAAATAATAAATCTATTGATGACCCCTCACCATCTAGTCATTGTATAGTATAGTGTTGTCGACAAAGAGATTTTCTTAGAGACCTTAAGGATGACTCCTCCCAAGGAATGTAAATGCTACAGACCCGTATGAAAGCCATATATGGTACAATTGGAGCCTTTTTTAAGACCCTATCCAACCGACAGAGGTACACCATCACTCTTGTTCCAACCTCCACTCTGTGCCCTGCTTTCTCCTCTTATCTCAGTTATTCATTTTTCATACTAGATTTTATGCTCGCCCCTTTGTTTTCAAACCCGTTTGTATTTATTTTGACCTTGTACAGTATGTTCTTGTTTTATGTTTGCTCTGTTTTCCCCACTGTCTTGTGTTATTGAACAGTGTAGATTCTTACATAACTTGTGTTGATGTGTAATATCATAGACTTTGGTGTCTTTGAGTCATTTGCATCCAACCCTGTTTTTAGAGCATGTAAACACATGCTTGGGGAGAGATTATCTAAATCATCTAGATCTTCTTTTTTCTTTTTATATATATATATATATATATATATTTATTTATAACATATATATATATATATATATATATATATATAATCTGCTTTATCAGCAGTTTTATTATTTGCATTTTTACTATTTTCTATTTAGTGTATTAGTGTTTTTTTATTATTAATATCCTTTATACTGTAAAGTTTGCACTGAGCTACTCTGGTGGCATAGCAAAGATGGAACATGATAAGAACATGAATGATGCTATCAGAGTACAGGTGATGAATGAAACTTGGATCAGTTGTTGAATTCACTAATGATTGATTTTAAGCAGTGTAGTGCTGAGGGACCAGCTGGCTAAAATATATCAATCGCTGTATATAAAGCAGAAGATGTACTAGACAACTACAAATCTAACTATTTTTATCCCACTTCTAAGCAAAGAGTCCCTGTGACTGAAAATAAGCAGTGAGCTAGCAATATTTGGCAAGGGCAAGAACACAACATCTGCCAACAAGTGCCCTTGGTGAAGTAACTCAAGCCCAGATGAGATTGGTGACAAGATGTAGACTTAAGAGACAGCTGCCGTGGGCACCACAGGCAGAGCCGTAAGTAGACTTTTTGGTGCCCTGTGCCTGAAAGAGAATTGCCCCCCCTCCGCCCCATTTTTCCAAAAGGGATATAAGGCGCATGCCTCGCAGGGAAGGGGCATAACAAAATTTATCCCAGAGAAAGGCTATGCTATGATCCATCTTTACATAAATCAATCTATCTATCTATCTATCTATCTATCTATCTATCTATCTATCTATCTATCTATCTATCTATCTATCTATCTATCGGGAACCACCGCACTCACCTTACCCAGAAATGTGGTGCACACCTGCACTCACTGCCCCCAGGCAGGGGTGCAATGGCCTGTGATCACATTGCTTATATAATATTACACCGGGAGCCCAGCATTCCCCTTAGTAAGTTGAAAGTTCATTCACCTCTATACATCAGAACATGATTAAATAATGGAGTTTCAGTTCTGGGCTCTCTGTGTAATTTTATATATATATATATATATATATATATATAAAATGTGAATCTAAGGGCGCTTAAAGACAGTACTATATATCACATCTATATTGTATGCATAAAACGCAATATGAGCTCAGTTTTAGTATTTAATACATAAAAAATATCACAATTGTAAAATTACAGTGAAAATTCAACAAGATCTCATTTACATATTAAATGAGTTTAACAATTTTCTGTCGATGACAGTCCAGACATGACTTATGGCTCATGACAATTCTTCCTTAGCAGTATATGGCACAGATGGATAACAGTACCAGAACAATACCAACGCGTTTCATCCCTCTATGGGACTTCCTCAGGGGTAATCACGGGTGCCAGAAGTTTTAAGATATTCCAAAGGAGTGTGAATCTCACTGTATATATCAATAAAAGCAGGTATAAAACCACATTACAATAAATGGTTCAATAATCTAAGACCCATATTTAGATGGGATCCATAAACATAATGTGGTCAAGCGAGTGACCAAGCTCAAGGGCATTTAAGGTCTGTCCCTGACTCTATAACAGTCCAACTAGTATAAAGACCATTCAGAAGAAAGTCAATAATGAAGTGTATTGTGGTCCTCTCAGCCACACTCCACCCACTGATCCACTTGATCCCGCATAAAAACTATGAGATTTCTAACTATATCAAGCTACCTGTATCCCGTAAAAAAAATAACCAACACCATAATCGAGCAGATACTGCAGTGTGAAGCCACACATCCAATCCCTTGTAGCCAAACACTACATAGATCTGCCCAGCCGCAACACTGATCACCCCTTCACAAAGTAGAAGGTAAGCTTCAAATAATTAAAACTCTCTAGCTTGGAATTCTTTAGCTTGCTATGCAAGGTCAGATAGCACAATGAATAGAGTGTCCGACTGCAATAATCATAAGCAATGGGTTTGAATCCTGGGCTTGTCAGCATCCCGAAATATAATAATGGACAGTGTGACTGAACAACAAAAAGCACTATAGGTATTAGTGACAAAATGGGTGGGGGTAGGAGACAAGGGCAGTCAGGAGATGCTGGGCTTCAAAAAGGGGGGAAGCTGCAAGTGAAAGTAATTAGATAATTCATAATTGACAAGTGCTGCCAACAGCACCCCCTACCCTGCAGTACACTCCACACACACTTATACCCCTTTTCCACTAGCTCTAAAAACACGGGCAAATGCGCGGGGGCGCGCATTTACCCGTGTTTTTTTCTAGTGGAAACAGCACCCCCTGCAAATTCCCGGTTAAAGTGATCTGGGAATCCTACCCGGGTAGCTTGCCGGGTTGAACACGTGTTTAACCCGGTAAGCTGTGTAGTGTAAACGGAAGCCGTGTCGATGCGACACGGCTCCTGTTCACAGTCTATAGAAGGGCGGAACTGGGAGATCATGTGATCTCCCAGCGCCGCCCCTGCCGCATCACCAGCAGCGTCACCAGCCTGGCAATATGCCGGATTGGTGAGCACAGTGTAGAAGCGGGCTCTAGCACGGGTCGCAGCCGTGTCAGGCTCCTGGCTGTGACCCGTGCTAGATAGTGGAAAAGGGGTATTAGTTATGGCCCTGACCACAGTGTTAGCTATCATAAACTTTTAAAATTAATACAATCAGTTTTTCTTCATTTGAAGTATCAGCTGAAGACCATCTCACTGTCCACATGCCTTACTGGAAAATTGGGACAAAATAAACCACCACTAAAATCAATGCAAATGAAACCAAGCTCCCCTAAACCATGTACTGATCCACCTAATCCACTTCATTTTATGTAGCTTGATTCCGAGACTGGTTTGTGAAATTTGTCTCTCTTTAAGGGTTTTTGCTGTGAAGTCTGTCCATGACCATTTTCGTAAGTGAGGATTGTGATTTTCCATGGATTGTTAGATTTTTTTTTAAAGAAAGCGTAATTATTCTCTTGGTATTCTTGGAGGCCTATTGGAAGGGTTTGGTTTGAAGTCTTTGTCTTGGGTGTGAATATATCTTAGATGCAAATTCCAACCATCAAAAAAAGATCAGAAAAGATTCCACCATGCACAAAGAAACCCTAAAGATCCTGGCACATGGTACATTACATGGGAAAAACATTTGTGAAGTCCATCAGATAAGACAATTGATCTGTGTGAGAAAGAGCCTTAAAATTGTATATCTCATGTTAAAGAGAATGCCTACATGGTTTATTACAGATGGTATTTGGTCTAAACCAGGATGAAGATTATAGCATCACTTCAGGCCAATACTGCAGGATTTGTGTTAAAGTGAGATTATATATTCACATCTAAAGGTTCTATTCGAAAATTGCATGGTTTTAAGATAACGTTGCTAGTCTTAATAGTGATGTTGTTAATGATGTTACCGATGACGTTCTTAAGAAGCCAATCTTCAAATCTTATTCATGATTACCCATTAGCTGGACAATACAAACATGCCTTTAATTTAAGTAATACAATTTTTAAATGCTGCAAGGTGCTCAGTCTCCTGCCACTTTAACCCCCAGAGTACCCCTCCCACTGGCAGCTCTTGAATAGGACCTGGCAACTACCAACCATGGAGAAATTCTCTGCACATCTCAATAATAAATCCCATAACTATAGCAGGTTTGGTGCAACTGGTTCATTTATATTAGCTCAGCATTTTTAAGAGATCCTTCCCAAGATTGTGTAATATTTTATTGTAGCCTTATCCATATTGTGACAATCTGGGGTATTTAGCTCGTAATGTTTAGCGGTGCAGTGTTTAGGTACACAAATCAAGGTCAATATGCAGTTATTTCAAGTTTAAATAACTGAAATTGAGTTTTACTGTCAGCATACAGCAATGAAAACACTTTATAATCCCTATCTAACCAGCTAGTCTGCATGTAACACAAAAAACTTAATGCTGCCTTCTTCTTGCACAGGCTTCAGTCCTGGCTTGGCTGCCACAACTTCACATATACAGTCTCAGAGTTTTTATGGTCCTCCCTGCCTCCTGATAAGGACACTGGCTTCCTAGCCCTCAATGTCTTTCTGGCTCACTGGCCTCCATGCACACTAGGCTCCTTGACTGCCCCAGCCCTCCCTGGACTATCTCCATACAGCAGCTCTTAGGTGTGGTCACACCTCCTTTTTCTTCCTTGTGTGGGCAGATCCCTCCAGCCCCACACAGAGTCTATGGCTCACTATGCACTCCATGCATAGACTATTCATCAACTGCTGGCACTGAAGTCCAAGGCTCATCCTCTAGCCCCATCCCCTTCACATTCTGCTGCTACCAAAGTCCTAGGCTCGTCCTCTAGCCCCATCTCCTTCACTTTCTGTTAAAACAAAACCATTACATTCTCTATAGTGTGGAATGATTTTTAGCTTGGTTTCTTGTAGGCCATGTCATTGATATGATCAGCGCCTTCATATACTGTTTATTGTGTTGCTCATGGGCTTTGCTAATCCCTGGATTCAACTTTGTGTCTGTTTAGTTACTGACTATGTGATGGTTTTAAAATAATACAGTTTAATATAACAGTTTTAAAATAAGCTTGAATTGAATAGACCCCCCAAACCCTTATTGACCACTTTATTAAATATACAATAACATTTCCACAAGCATGTCTGCTCAAGTTCAGGAATAATAGGGACTCCCCTTTCACAGCAGCCAATCCCAAGCTCCTAGTAGGCCAAAATGATTGTGATTGGCTGCCAGGCACACTTAGATTTGATCATTTAATGGTGGGTCCTTTTTTATGGGGATTTTTCTTCTTGTCTTCCAGTTGGGACTATGGTTACCAGGAAAGAAAATGATGCAATTTTCGAAATATTGAACAAAGTAGTGAACAAGATTAGAAACTCAATTCATGCTTCATTGAACAGTCTGATATGAGTGATTTTATTGAGCAGAAAGATTCTAGTCAAACACACCTAACAAAAATAGATCATTTCTGCTATTTGGTGCCAGTTTCATATACACAGACCGGAAAACTTACTACTACAGATGAGCCTGTTACACAATGTAAGTAACAGGGGAATTTCAGGAAGCTACCTATAAAAAGACTTGTGCATCTCTATCTCTAGCACACCCTCCCCTCTGCTCCCTCTATCTGTTGAGCCCTATAATTTCTGGTTCTGTTTTTCTCACTGTACATCTTTTATCTGAATTAAGTAATCTGCTCTTTAAGCCTCCAGTACCATTACTATCCAAATGTCACCCTTCATCTCCCCATGCCTCTTCCAATCTCTGATACCCTACATGGCCAACTGCCCCTCTGTTACTTCCACGTGGATGTTCCAATCCTACCTAAATCTATCCATTTGTGGAATCTCCTACCATGCCTGAAATCAGACTATTCCCCAGCCTTAAAATCTTTAAAGAATCAAATTTTGTTTGATAGAGGTTTTTCTAGTCTCAGATACTGTATACTACTGCCACTACAATACCCTCACAACTGTCACAGTCTGCAGACTGAGGTAGGGAATACCATTGGTGGGTTAACCATCACTAAAAACATTGCTGTGCTTTGAGCCATTGATGGTGAATAACTATTGGAGCTCCACCATTGAAGGCAAAAAAAAATCTACTGTTGGTGGTTGATCATCAATGATGGTTGTTAATCATTGATGGTTGATGACCATCCCTAGTCTGAGGCACACTCATTGCTCCTGCCTTATCTCTGCCTTTTCCCAATGGATTATAAACTCTCCAATGAGCAGTTTATTCCCTACTCTTTGTTTTCACTTTTGGATTTCCGTGGTCTTCCCTGTATGTCCCTGTTGTCTACATGTGCCATTTCCCTACTGTCTGTTGCCACGGAGCAACGGGGCACCTTTAAAAATAATAATAATAATAATAATTATTATTATATTTTTAGCAGATAGTGCTGTTAATTAACTCCAAAATCCTTAGCATTCTAGCAGCAATAGATGCAGAATTTTTTTCTAGATTGGGGCCAAGAGAAAGTGTAGTATGAATGAATTGAATGTATGCAGAATTTAGGACACTCAACACAAAGCCAGCTAAGAAAAGCTTTTCTTGTGAAATAAAGGAATTGGTCCAAGGTTCAAAGTACAGGGAGAATAGAAACACCTGATTAGGTATTGCTGAGTTAATGTTTACCAAATCTTTCATGCAAGAGAATATTCACCTGAAAGTATGTCAGTAGGATATTTGGATTAAAAGATTTATAAAAAGTCCCATGCTCCAATACTTACTGCACATGATTAAAGCAAGTCTGTGTTAACTCTTAGCAGTCCACAAAATATGCCACATGTCTGCTTTACAATACATGTACAGTGCCAGACAGGGGATTAAAGGGTCCAGCAGGAAAGCTCATTATAGGGATACACTGACATTTAAAACTGTTCCTAAGGTGTGCTCGTTTAGGGCCTGACCACCTTATTGTATTCAGCTTACACCTCCTGCTTGTCTGTTTTTACCATTTGCAGCCAATCAGATCATGCAAATGTTCCCAGCCACACTAGATGAGCATAACAGGGTCTCTACATGTCATAAATCACCTGAAAATTATAAGAATTACAATAAAAAATGTATGTCTGTTCAGAGCTGTAACTAGACTTTTTGGTCCCATGTGCCTGAACGAGAATTGGTGCTCCCCCTCCATTTTTATTCATGTGGAAGGAGCATGACAAAGTTGATCTCAGAGAAAGCCCATGCTATGATGCCCCTTCCCACAAATAGTACACACACCTTTATAGAACACTGCAAGAAAATGGGTTGGGACACAAATCCTCTTTATACGACATGCATACACTTGACTAGAGAGCTCTTTGTATTCAGTTACAATAACCTTTAGTAACTATCACATTTCAATATACTGTCATACCAGGGATTCAAACCCGCAACCTATTGTATTCCAGTCAAACACCATACTCATTGAGCTATTTGATCCCACATAAAAGCTATGAGATTTCTAACTATATGAATCTACTTGCACTTTGTAAAAAAATAATCAGCATTGCAATTGAACAGATCTATGTAGTATACAGCCACACATCCAATCCCTTGCAGCCACACACACATACTGTAGATCTGCTCGGCTGCAATGCTGATCAGTTTTTTACAAAGTACAAGGTAAGCTTTAAATTGTTACAATTCTCAAATACTGTAGGTAAAATATCCCTTACCCTCCCCTTGGTGCATAACCCTCCCATTCCTTAAGCTGGCCATACACCTAAATATTTATTGTCCGATCTGGCTGGTTGGAACAAAAATCTGGTAATGGATTAGAGCAAATGACAATTGACCATTTGCTCCAAAACACTGAAACACAGACACAAATAGTAAATCAGACAAATTGGTTAAATCCATTTGATTTAACCAATTTGTCTGAACAACACTGACTTTTTGTCAGTTTTCCGGCATTTCATAGCAAATGGTCAAAAGTAATTTGCTCCCATCCATCACCAGATTTTCATTCCAACCAGACAGATCGGACAATAAATCTTTAGGTGATTGGGCAGCTTTAGCCTAGTCCTAACCCTCTGCAGCCAAAATCTGACCCTCCAGTCCCTGCAGAATGTTGACATTTCACATGTTGACATTGTGAAAATGTTGACATCCTGTAGATGCCGACATGTTCATGTTGAAAGAGTAGTACACTACTGCACATACTTCAGTCTTCCTGTTCTTCAGGGAGGCTTCCTGCCGTATTCCAAGATGGCCATAGAGATCTCATTCTGAGCATGTGCAGAAGCCATCTTGTGACTGTGTAGTTTGACACAGTGGAAGACTCCTTAGATTTAGAGATACCTGCGAATATATGCAATCCACAACATATTCCAGCATCCCTGCACTACTACCAATTTGCAGTATACACTCACCGGCTGGTGAGCTGTATAAAACCCGCCGTGCTCAGGCTCTGCTCCATCACAAGTGAACATGTAACAGTGAGTACAGCTAAACAAGCTTTCTATCAATAAACCAACACCACTGGTTAAGTAACTGGGCTGTTCATAGTTTCAGTTATCCGCTAGTTTGTGCCTATATAACTCTTCTATATTATCACCTGACACAGATCATTTCCAAAAGTTCAATGTCAACATTTTATCAATGTTGACATAATAACTCTCAACATTGTGGTGTTGCCATTATGAATGTCGACATTGTAAATGTAAAGATTAGTTTAACATACTGTTTGCTCCAAAGACAAAGACGACTAATTGTAAATGAAAAAAAAAGACATCATCAGCATTAGAATGGTTTCTTTAATATTGGTTCACCAGTGGCATTCCTTGTTGCAGTATATGCTTTATTGCTCAAGTAGTAGACACGCAGGTAACATTGTAGTATTTACTTTGCTTTCACCAGTACAAGTAAAACTTTTTAACATGGTTGATTAACAAACAGGATTCTATAAGAGAGCGCACTAACACATCAAAAGCGAAACTACACAGCGATAGCTTTAGACACTGTGGGGGAGATGTACTAAGCAGTGAAAAGAGTGGAGAAGAGAGCCAGTGGAGAAGTTGCCAATGACAACCAATCAGCATTGAAGTAAGATTTATAATTTGCATAATATTAAATTATACAGAGCAGCTGATTGATTAGTTACCATGGGCAACTTCTCCACTGGCTCACTTCACACCTTTCACTGCTTAGTACATCTTCCCCTAAGTCACCTGCTATCCCTAAAATTTATTGTTAGGGACAGTATAGCTGTTGCTATATTCCAACACTTTTTCTCAACAGCTGAGCCATAGTGCACTAGATTTACTATCCTCAATAGCTTGTGGTGTCTTACTCCAAGTAAAGTCTTTGTAATCTTGTTCTCATGGATCAATGTGCTTGGTTCTCAGGCTAACTTTTTCTATCTGTGACAAAGCAAGACATCATTGGTTGTCTTCAAAAATTTGTTATGGTTCTGCCTGTTGTTGTCAGCTAACAGCTGTCTCAACAATATCACAAACATCAATATAAGCTCTGACCAATATGTGCTTCTTCAACATGTTCTGCTTCTGTTGAAGAATGCTTTACAGATGATTGTAGCTTGAAGGCCAACTGACAGGTCCTCCACCACAAAATCTCCATCATTAATGTTCATGCTCAGAGCATACGTAATATTCTGGAGTTTACATACTAGGTCTGGCCTTTAAGTGTTCTTAAATCCTGCTCACCATGCAAGAAGGTTAGTTCGACATCACAATGATTAATTTGCATTTTCTTTTTGGCTGACTCTGTAAGCAATGTCGTGTTGCAATGTGCTTGACTACTGGTGCAAACACATTGGGCCTAATTCAGACCTGTTTGCAAGCAGGTGATTTTTACACTGCTGCGACCAGGTAATCGCCGCTTACAGGAGGAGGGGATAATCGGTCAGGTGCCACCCAAAAATGGCCTCTTCCTATCAATCTACTTGTGATCAAATGAATATAAGGTCGGTCATTCAAGTAAGGCATTCAACAGGGGTACACAACTGGTATGCCTCACATGGGGATCGCCGGACAGCGACGGATTTTACGAAGAAAGTGATTGCAGCGGCGATCCCCGTTACCGGCAACCGACGCGCCTGTGCATTGCGGTGCATATGCATGCGCAGTTCAGACCCGATCGCACCGCTGCACAAAAAGCTAGCGTGCGATTGGGTCTGAATGATGCCCATTGTCTTAACTATCTCCATACATTTTTGAATATCTGCACTAGTCTGCCTTTGTACCATTCAACTTTTCCATCATTGAATGTCCATTTTCAGCCTGTGTCTTTTCTCTCTACTAGTAGTTCAGTGAGTCGAGTGTCGTACGTGGACTTAATTTCTTCTTCAACCACTTTTGTTCATCTATTGGCTTCCCCTTCTGAAAGATAATATGTATCTACCCAGTATATGGGTTCAAATATACCAATTTCCCTTGCTTTGTGTGAGGCATACCAGTTGTGTACCCCTGTTGAATGCCTTACTTGAATGACCGACCTTACATTCATTTGATCAGAAGCTGTAGTGATGGTCTGGTTAGTGTTAAAGTTCTTCTAATTCTAGCAAGGCCATTGCATCATCCTTCAATTTTTTACAAAAGTATTGTTTGTTAGCATGTATCCATTTCCATCAGGCTTCCTACTGTTGGGAGAACAGCACTTTGTCTCCTATGCTGCATACCCTCCGGGCACTAGGATCCAGAGAAAGCAGGGAGGTGTGACCTCAAACCTGATGTGCTACTGCACATGTACAGGCTGCAGCCATCTTTACTGTGTGAGAGAATCACAGAACTGCACACACATGCACTACTTAGCTCCTCAGATGAGACACCCAGATCATACTTACCAACTCTCCGGGAGAGACCAGCCAGGTCGGCTCGGCAGGGGGGCGGGCTGTGATGTGAGTGCAGAGGGGGACGGACCGGGGGCGTGGCGGAGGCGGGTCGGGGGCGTGGCAGAGGCGGGCCGGGGGCATGACCACAGGATCGTGATGTGTAAGCCCCCCCCCGCTGTGTAATGCCGCTATTACCGGCATTATACAGCAGGGGGCGTGGCTATGATGACGCGATTCAACAAGAATCGCGTCATCGCCTGCTCGGACCGCCCACTTTACTCGCTAAGTGGGCGGCCGGGCAGGGAGGGACCCCTGTAATCGGGAGATTTGCCTGCTCTTCCGGGGGGCCGGGAGGGTCACCCGCCGATTTTCGGGAGCCTCGCGGCCATTCCGGGAGAGTAGGCAAGTCTGACCCAGATACCTGCTATTACCCAATGTTTGATACTACTGCTTTTAACCCCTGCATTACCATGTGTTCACAAATTATGCCTACTATTGTTTACTTACTGTATAAAATTTCTGGGTGCAATCATTTTCACATCCGCTCTGCACTTATTGTGCCCACCATCCCACTAAGCTACATATGAACACCTGCTAGCTACCTCATTTTGCTTGTCTTGAGATGCTTCATGCTTTTTTCAAATCAGGCCCCATGGCCTTTGGAAGTAAGATGCCAGAGCCTTTTTAGGTGTGTGCAGGATCGCAGTTACAAGCTGTGGAATGCCCCTGAAACGGTGACAACACACCTGCATTTGAGTAGCCACTCTCATTACCTCCCACAAATGTTCCCTGACTGTCAGTCACTTTGGTATAAATCCATCACGGTACATGTGCAGTGCATCATAATGTATACGCATGGCCAGAGGCAAGGACAGCGGTCCACTGCATACAACAATGACATTGCATCCATTTATCTATCAGGTCCTCAGTCCATGCAATGCTTTTTACCTGGATAGTACATTTGTTATTGTGGTTCTTACCTGGTGGGAGTAGGTTGTTTAATGTCAATTTATTTTAATAATGTCAACATTTCCCAAAATCTGGGAATGACTGACTGTGCTTTTCATTTATTCAATTGCTGGTGAAGGGGGTGAGTTGCCATTGCAGCAGTGTTTAAACACCAGCAACTGCAGCCCTTCTTGCACCCTTTGCACTCAAAAGTGCTCACTAATCTATGGGGTAGTAAACACTTTTCAGTGAGATCCCGCTGCAGTAAAGCGAGGCGGCTGCTGCGCATATTTGACCGGGTGAACAGATTCGCCCTCAATCGAATTCCACCCATAGTGCCTACAGCATTACTTAACACCCATTCAGACACATTCACAGTTAGACAATAGATTAGAATATGACGAGATAAACAATTACATGGCAAATCTGAATCATTGTGTCTAGTATTCTGACGGGTTCACTACGGTATGCCGGCGGTCGGGCTTCCGGCGACCAGCATACCAGTGCCGGGAGCCCGACCGCCGGCTTACCGACAGTGTGGCGAGCGCAAATGAGCCCCTTGCGGGCTCGCTGCGCTTGCCACGCTACGGGCACGGTGGCGCGCTACGCACACCACGCTATTTTATTCTCCCTCCAGGGGGGTCATGGACCCTTACGAGGGAGAATAAGTGTTGGTATGCCGGCTGTCGGGATCCCGGCGCCGGTATACTGTGCGCCGGGATCCCGTCAGTCGGCATACTGAAGACCACCCATTCTGACAATATTTTAGTGAATCAAAATCTGGAATAACTATTATAGGAAATGAAGGTATGCTCTAACTTTCAATCCCTTTCTCAAAGAATGTTCTGCATCATTCGCAACACAATAGAATTTCTTGTTGTTAATAGATTGGGTTTTTCCCCGAGTTGGAGTTTTGGTGACTTTGCAGAATTTCATTGTTATATTTATCAGCAATGACTGACATGAGGATATTGTGAACACACTGAGCGTGATTCTGAGTCGCACGCAGAAGCAGCCACTTCATCATCTTTTGCCACTGTCCCAGCTGCTGATTTATGCTATTGCCGCTAACCCCCCCCCCCCCCCCCCCCCCATGTACACCCATGCGTATGCATGTGCAAGGACTGAGATGCCACCTAAATAGTTACAGTATAAGAATGATAAATTATACCTAAAAAAAGGGGTGGGTACTGCATGTCATTGAGTACCAGAGTAACATCACATATAGAACATTCTTATCCAGCCCATAATCGGCTGCCATGTGAGCATGGATTGCGGCAGCGATTATGTGCACTGTGCCCTGACTAGTCACAGGGTGCATTGGCTCAATGCTCCCCTATGGAGATGGATGCATACGCACGTGCCCATACACATTCGCGGGCACACTATTTGTGAAAATGAGTCTTGGTTACCGCAACTCGTTTGCAAGATAAAAAAGTACACATCTGTATACCAGTTCCTACAGTATCTTATTTAATGTTGTGTGTGTTTATAGAACTACAGTATATAGTGATACCAATGACAAGTACAGAAAACATTGTTATGCTCCATTCAGTGCCTTTATTTACATACACTAATGCACTGGTTGATATCAGTATGTTTATATGTGCGTTCCTACAAAATTATTTGTATTTGTGCATAAAGAGATTGTAAGCTCTGTTGTGAACATCATCTCCCTGACCTTTGTTTTCGCGTGTGTGTGTGTGTGTGTGTGTGTGTGTGTGTGTGTATGTATTTCTCTATCTATCCATCTATCTATCTATCTATCTATCTATCTATCTATCTATCTGTTATATATATATGCCCTGTTTGCCAACTCACTGAGGCTCCTTACAGCGACGATAATAATACTAATAATATCTAGGTAATGTCCCTAATCGCAAAACAAAAAGTGTGTTTTTACAAAATAGCTGTGATTGCAGTATTTTGCCTGTTTATTTCTACTGCTATATAGGACATGGCACTAACGATAAACACAGAAAAATAATTTTATTTTGTGTAAATCACTGTGTTTTAACCAGGGCCGGATTAAAGGAGGGGCGACAGGGGCGGTCGTCCCGGGGCCCCCACACAAAGGTATCCCCTATACAGGGCAATCTGACCCTGAAATTGGGACAGTGGCTGCTGCTTCTCACGCTGCATACAGTACAGCGCAGAACGGCTCCAGAGTCCCTTTAAAGCTTTTGTCTTAATGACCGTTTTTGTCTGTTTTCCAGTGTTTTGGAGCAAATGGTCGATTGCCATTTGTTCCCATCCAGTATCAGATTTTTATTACAACCAGCCAGATTGGACAGATGATTTGCCAGATAATTGTATAGTGTATGCCCAACTTTAGTATTTAACATCTGGAATAATCTATTCAATTATTTAGCCTTTGTAAAACCTTTTAGAAACGCGCAGTATCCCACTGATTCCATGTAAAATGCAGAATTTAATGGATTTCCCTGTGTGTTAATTACCACAGGTGCATTTTTACGCTGACTCAATGTTGCACTGGGTTGTGGACAGTTACTACTGGGTGAGACCAGCCTCTACAAGGGCTTGGATAGCCATTAGAGACCATGTAACCGACCCTTTAATAGAGTAATAATGTATAATTGTTGGTGGAGCCCTCAGGCAGTGAGGCCAACCAGGGATTTCCCTCTGCACTCCTGTGTGCCAGTCTGACCCTGCACTGACTTTACCTCTCCTGGGCTGTGAGGAAAAGAGCACCATAAGTAACCCGATCAGCAAAGTGATCGTCAAAGTGTGTTTTCAGCTTTATATATGCAATGATAGAAACAATGTGGATTAATGATTAAGCTTTGTTGAGAAATAATTGTATCGGGTGCGTCAATCTACTTGGTGTAATTCTTGAAAAAGTCCTCTTTCAGGGTGAAACGCACTTGGTATTGAAACAAAAAAATCACCATGCTCTTCAGATAAAGTCAGGCATTCACAACCTACCATACAGACAGAGGTAGCACAGTGCATTCCAATAGGGCAGCAGTGCGAAAAACAGACCTCATCTGGACCCCTCAAGAAAATTACACCTTATGAAAGTAACGTAAAAACCTTCTTCAATGACACAAGTGGAAAGGCTCAAAAAGTTGCTAATGAGCACATAGCTTTCTGCTTCAGGTGCATTGGCAGTTTGCATTGCCAAGTTGAGGCCTGTATATATGCATTAGAGATGTGCGCCGGTCCAAATCTTGAATTTTGGATCTGTATCTCCTTCATGTTTTGGATCTGTATTGGTTTTGCCCCAACCACCCTTGTGGATTTTGGTTTTGGATCTGTATTTGTTTAGAAAAAAAATCATAAAAACAGCTAAAATCACAGAATGTTGGCCTGTTTTTGTTCCTACAGTATTATTAACCTCAATGACATTCATTTCCACTCATGTCCAGTAAATTTTGACCACAATATAGTTTTCATCCGTTTTAGGCCAAAGGCTGTAGTGAGCCGGCTGGTTACTACGTCCATACCTTACTAACTTTTGCCTCACAAATGGAGCAGATGCCTTCACAATCATAGTGAGGGCTTGTGGAAAAATAATTCCACACCGAAGACGTAGCTTTTTTTGGTCTAATGCCCAGGCATCACAATGACTTTCTTTTTATCATGGGCAATCCTCTGTGTCAGATTGTAGTAGTATACACATATCCCCATCATCGTGTTCCACTTCCACACATGAATCCTCAATTGCTATTATGCGCTCATCACCATCTTTACGTGTACTGCTCCCCACATGTGCAGATGGTGCAGAAATGGTGGAAGGCAATGAAAGAGGCTTCTCTATGAGGACAGTATGAGAATTGTCAGACACACTCATAGCTAACATGGACACCCCTAAATGTTCCTCAGGAATGTGTGACGGTTCTGAACACAGTTTGTTTAACTGCTTTAGTTGTTTTCATTTTTTTGACACCTCTTCTAGACTCTGAGTGAAAAGTTTTTGTATCGTCATGAGAAGCAGAAGAAGATGCCTCACTGACAGTTGCAGAACCACCGCTTATAAATAAAGGCCAAGGCCTGACTCTTTCTTTGCCACTTTGTGTGGTGAATGGCATTTTGACAATTTTATTTTTCTCTATAACTAACTTTATTTTTTATGTTTTTTTTCTTTGCCATTGTAAAATTATATTGCTTCTTTGAATTTACATGCCCTGACTTAAGCCATCTATGCCCTTTGGCATCAGCCTCAGTAGATGACGTTGACAGACTTGTATCGTCATGACTTGTGGCAGCACCTGGAGCACTAGAATGTGATTCCTGCTCTCCTCTCAATTGTTCATCCTACATATCTATCCACAAGCACAAATGAAGTGGGGCACAGCACACACCACAATTTGTACAAAAAATGTAACACCTACAGTGTCACAAAATATGTATGAGTCAGAAATAGTAATGGAACACTGTGGTTTAATTTCACCAATAGTTTTGCACAATACATATAAGAGTCAGAAATAGTGATCAAACACTGTGGTTTAATTTCACCAACAGTGTCGCACAATACGTGTATGAGTATGAAAATATATTACTGTGGTACCACCATCACCTTTAGTGTCGCACAATACTTGTATGAATCAGAAATAATAATCAAACAGTGCAGTTTAATTTCACCAACAGTGTCGCACAATAAGTGTATAAGTGTATGAGTATGAAAATATATTACTGTGGTACCACCTTTACCCACAGTGTCGCACAATACGTATATGAGTCAGAAATGGTAATCAAACACCGTGGTTTAATTTCACCAACAGTGTCGAGCAATATGTGTATGAGTATGAAATAATAATATACTGCAGTTTGACCGGCAGTGTCACAGTACTTATGAAAATAAAATAAAAATTGTATAGTACACTGGGGTATAGCACAAGAAAAAAAAAATATTTGTAAAAAATTATATTGTAGGATTTTTAGCTTTTATTATTTTAATTTTACACTGGGACGGAGCCCCTGGATGGATGGACAGATCACTCCTAGGTGGAAAGAGCACCCCTTGTCAGATACCCCAGATGAAAGACAAATAACCTCCTGAATGATGCTGATAGGACACACCAGCCCCTGGATGTACACACAGTATACTGGGTTTTTAATTAACACTGGGGCAGAGCCCCAGGACGTATGGACAGATCACCCACCCCTAGGTGGACAGAGCACCTCTTGTCAGATACAACAGATGACAGACAGAGCACCCCTGGACTGAAACTGACAGTACACACCAGCCCCTAGATGTACACACAGCATACTTGCCTACCGGAATGGCTGGGAGATTCTCAAAAATTGGGTGGCCCTCCCAGCCCCCTGGAAAGGTGGGCAAGATTTCCTCTTCCCTGCCAGCCCCCCTGCACCCCCCCCCCCCCCATTCGTCCCCAGCAGAGAACAAGTGGGCAGTCCGAGGGGATCCGATGACATGATTTGCACTGATTCGCGTCATCGTAGCTCTCCACCCCCGCTCTATAGTGCCTGTTTGCTCGGCACTGTAGAGCGGGGGCGGAGCCACGATGACGCAACTGTGATGCCATGCCCCCAGACCGCCCACCTCCCTGCTGGCCATGCAACCCATCTTGCCATCGGACACGCCCCCGGACGCCCCCATGCACCTACCATGTTGCCACCTCCCAGAGGTGGGGGCAGCAAAAAAGGCAAGCATGACAACCAGTATGCTGGGTTTTTATTTTAACACTGGGGCAGAGCCCCTGCATGTATATGGACAGATCACCCCCTGTCAGATACACCACCACACGACAGACAGAGCACTCCTGGACTGATACTGATACATAGGACACACCAGCCCCTGGATGTACACACAGTATACTGGGTTTCTTTTAACACTAGGGCAGAGCCCCTGGATGTATATGGATCATGGACAGATCACCCCTGGACTGATACACCAGCCCTACAGCAGCCCCACGCCCACTCCCCACAACTCAGCACTGAGACAAACACGTCCGTTCAGTGCACTTTCCACAGCTGGAGTGAAAATAGCGCTGATCACTGGGACTTTTATAGAATCCAAAACTCTGTGAGAATTCAACAGCGAGATGATGACGTTTTTCCCCATTTTGGGATCCGAGTTTCGCGGGAGACCCCGAACCGGAGTTGGATCCGGCAAAAGAATAGGGAAGTTCTGGTGGGTCCGGTTCTCCAAGAACTGGGCCACCTCATTTCTAATATGCATACAACTGCAGTGACAGGTTACAAAATTATTTTTTACAATTAATAAATATAGCATTACAATGTAATACAAATATTTCTTCTCTGGGGGAAAAATGTTGACCGTGTTACTTTTAGACTGATACCCCCTATGATCTCCCCCAGATGTATGAACCCTTGGAGATAAAGTACCAGCCAATCAACTTCTAACTGCCATATTACAGGCTGTGTTTGAAAATGACAACTAGGAGCTAATTGGTTGGTACTTTATCTCTCTCCAAGGCTTGGATACTGTCTTTTCTCCTTACTAGTAGTTTAGTGAGTACCAAAGCTTGGTTGTTGCACCTACCGTGGACTTTGAGCCTAATTCAGTAAAGATTGCAAATTCTGCTAATAAGCAGAATTTGCAATCCTTTTGTTCACATGCTGGGGGCCGCCCATCGCAGGGCAAAGCTGCCCAACATGCAGACCGCCACTTCCCCCCCTTCATCGCAATTTCTGCTTGATAGCAGAAATGAAGGTTGCCCCCTGCCGCTGCGCCGGCAGGAGGTCCGTCGACATGTTTCTGATCGCGGCAGCTATGTCTGATCGCATTTTCTGCTGCCCACCCCCCCACAGAAAATGCGGGAGCATGCGCAGGGTGGGGGCTACGCATGCGCCTGCATCTTTTTAGCAATTTTTGTAGTTGGATCGCGTTCTGTGCTCCAACCTGAATTAGGCCCTTTATTTCTTCTTCAACCACTTTTGTTCATCTATTGGCTTCACCTTCTAAAAGATGATATGTATCTTCCCAGGATATGGGTTCAAATATACCAATTTCCCTTGCTTTGTGTGAGGCATACTAGTTGTTTACCCCTGTTGAATGCCTTACTTGAATGACCGACCTTACATTCATTTGATCAGAAGCTGTAGTGATGGTCTGGTTAGTGTTAATTAAAGTTCTCCTAATTCTAGCAAGGCCATTGCATCATCCTTCAATCTTTTACAAAAGTATTGTCTGTTAGCGTGTATCCATTTCCATCAGGCTTCCTACTGTTAGGAGAATAGCATGCTGTCTCCTATGCTGCATACCCTCCGGGCACTAGGATCCAGAGTATGCAGGGAGGTGTGACCTCCAACCTGATGTGCTACTGCACATGTACAGGCTGCAGACATCTTTACTGTGTAAGAGAGTCACAGTACTGCACACACATGCACTACTTAGCTCCTCTGGTGAGACACCCAGATACCTGCTATTACCCACTGTTTGATAATATTGCTATTAACCTCTGCATTACCATGTGTTCACAAATAGTGCCTACTATTTACCTACTGTAAACCATAGTTGCCTATCCTCCCTCATTCTGCAGGAGCAAAAACAGTAGCAATCTCCCTGACTCCCTGAATAGCCCAGCAATCTCCCTGATTGCACCTTACCCCATTACAGTATGTAGCTGTTATATTCTTGGAGGAAAAAATAAATCAGAGATACATACATTCAGATGGGCTCATCAATGCCATTTCCCTGCACTGGTTATAAGGCACAATGATCCCTACGGGTCTACTACGTTATGCCAGCGCTTGGGATACCGGAGCCCAGCATACTGACACCGGGATCACAACCACCGGCATGCAGGCAGCGGGGTGAGCACAAAAGAGCCCCTTGCAGGCTCGCTGCGCTCTCGCCACGGGGTACTCGCCACGCTGCAGGCACGGTATTTATTCTCCCTCCAGGGGTGTCATGGACACCCCAAGAGGGAGAATAGTTATCGATATGCCGGCTGTCGGGATCCCGGCGCCGGTATGCTGAGCGCCGCGATCCCAACAGCCGGCATAGCAAATGCCTCCCGATCCCTATGGCTACATGCATTTTAAATAAGGTATCTCGTGGCTACTTAGAGTATATGGAACCTCTTGTAAAACACAATGGGGGTCATTCCGAGTTGTTCGCTCGTTATTTTTTTCTCGCAACGGAGCGATTAGTCGCTAATGCGCATGCGCAATGTCCGCAGTGCGACTGCGCCAAGTAAATTTGCTATGCAGTTAGGTATTTTACTCACGGCATTAGAAGGTTTTTTTCTTCGTTCTGGTGATCGTAATGTGATTGACAGGAAGTGGGTGTTTCTGGGCGGAAACTGGCCGTTTTATGGGAGTGTGTGAAAAAACGCTACCGTTTCTGGGAAAAACGCGGGAGTGGCTGGAGAAACGGAGGAGTGTCTGGGCGAACGCTGGGTGTGTTTGTGACGTCAAACCAGGAACGACAAGCACTGAACTGATCGAACTGGCAGAGTAAGTCTCAGCTACTCAGAAACTGCACAGAGAAGTCTTTTTGCAATATTGCGAATCTTTCGTTCGCAATTTTGATAAGCTAAGATACACTCCCAGAGGGCGGCGGCTTAGCGTGTGCAAAGCTGCTAAAAGCAGCTTGCGAGCGAACAACTCGGAATGAGGGCCAATAAATACACGAACAAATCCTGAAAAATATAAGAGTCTTTTCTTCAACAAGCAGATCTTTCTAACTGTGGGGCTCACTGCATACAACAATGACATTGCATCCATTTCTGAATCAGGCCCTCATTTATTAGAATATGTTTTACCTATGTAGTACACTTGTTATTGTGGATCTTGCCTGGTGGGAGTGGATTGTTCAATGTTAATTTATTTTTATAAATGTCAACATTTCCCAAAAAAATCTGGGAATAACTGACTGTGCTTTTCATTTATTCAATTGCTGGTGAAGGGGGTGAATTGCCGTTGCAGCAGCGTTTAAAAACCAGCAACGGCAGCCCTTCTTGCACCCTTTGCACTCAAAAGTGCTCACTAATCTATGGGGTAGTAAACACTTTTCAGTGAGATCACGCTGCAGTAAAGCACAGCGGCTGCTGTGCATATTTGACCGGGAGAACAGATTCGCCCTCAATCGAATTCCCCCATAGTGCCAGCTACAGCATTACTGTACACACATTCAGACACATTCACAGTTAGATAATATATTAGAATATGACGAGATAAACAATTTCATGCAAATTTGAATCATTCTGTCTAATATTCTGTCAATATTTTAGTAAATCAAAATCGGGTATTACAGGTTGAGTATCCCTTATCCAAAATGCTTGGGACCAGAGGTATTTTGGATATGGGATTTTTCCGTATTTTGGAATAATTGCATACCATAATGAGATATCATGGTGATGGGACCCAAGTCTAAGCACATAATGTATTTATGTTTCATATACACCTTATACACACAGCCTGAAGGTCATTTTAGCCAATATTTTTTATAACTTTGTGCATTAAACAAAGTGTGTGTACATTCACACAATTCATTTATGTTTCCTATACACCTTATAACACAGCCTGAAGGTCATTTAATACAATATTTTTAATAACTTTGTGTATTAAACAAAGTTTGTGTACATTGAGACATCAAAAAACAAAAGTTTCACTATCCCACTCTCACTCAAAAAAGTCCGTATTTCTGAATATTCCGTATTTCGGATATTTGGATATGGGATACTCAACCTGTACTATTATAGGAAATGAAGGTATGCTCTAACTTTCAATCCCTTTCTCAAAGAATGTTCTGCATCATTCCCAACACAATAGAATTTATCGTTGTTAGTAGATTGGGTTTTTCCCCGAGTTGGAGTTTTGGTGACTTTGCAGAATTTCTTTGTTATATTTATCAGCAATTACTGACATGAGGATATTGTGACCGCACTGAGCGTGATTCTGAGTCGCACGCAGAAGCAGCCACTTCATCATCTTTTGCCACTGTCCCACCTGCTGATTTATGCTATTGCCGCTAAAAAGTCCCTCCCTGGTGTACACCCATGCGTATGCGTGTGCAAGGACTGAGATGCCACCCAAATAGTTATAACAGTGAGAAATTATATCTAAAAAAAGGGGGGCAGATACTGCATGTCATTGAGTACCATCACATACAGAACAGAGGCGCTCATTCTCATCTTGCACACAATCACCTGCCATGTGCGCATTGGTTGTGGCAGCGATTATGTGCACTGTGCCATGACTAGTCACAGCGTGCGTTCGCTCAATGCTTCCCTATGGAGACGGATGCATACTCACGTGCCCGCAGACATTCGCGGGCACACTGTTTGCGAAGATGAGTCGTGTTTACTGAAACTCGTTTGCAAGATGAAAAAGGACACATCTGTATACCAGTTCCTATCTCAATAAACTCTGTGTGTGTTTTTTTGGACCTATATAGTGATACCAATGACAAGTACAGAAAACAAATTGTTATGCTCCATTCAGTGCCATTAAACTAATGCACTGGTTGATATCATTAAATTTGAATTAGGGATGAGCGGGTTTGGTTCCCTGAGAACCGAACCCGCCCAAAGTTGGAGATCCGAGCCAGGTTCGATTTTGCGCACCTGACTCGGATCCGAAAACGAGGCAAAACATTGTCGGATCTCGTGGGTTTTGGATTCTATATATAATCCCAGTGATCAGCGCCATCTTCACTCCGGACTTGGCGAGTGCACAGTACGGACATGTTCCTTCTGTGCTGTTAGGAAAGGGGAGCAGGAGAGAGCAGAGTGGGGCAGGAGAGAGCAGAGGGGTTGTTTTGCAGGAGAGTTGAGTTGGGTGCTTGTGTATGTGTGCTGTCACTGTTTTAGGGCTCTGCGTAGTAGCATACTGTGGCTGTGTATAGGACCAGGTATTCTCTGTCTATAAGGGGCTATGTACTGCTGTACTCTACTGCTATATATCCTCTGTTTCATCCAAAGCAAAAAATATATTTCTATTGGTGCATCACTTTGACTACTAGTACTGCAGTTGCCATACACTACTGCTATATATCTGTGTGTGATCCAAAGCAAGAAATATATTTCTATTGGTGCATCACTCAGACTACTAGTACTGCGGCTGCTATACACTACGCTATATATTTGTGTGTGATCCAAAGCAAAAAATATATTTCTATGGGTGCATCACCCAGTGATAACTACTAGTACTGCCGTACACTACTGCTATAGATCTGTGTGTGATTCAAAGCAAAGACTATATTTCTATTGATGTGTCACTCTGACTACTAGTACTGGGGCTGCCGTACACTACTGCTATATATCTGTGTGTGATCCAAAGCAAAAAAAAATATTTCTATTGGTGCGTCACTCTGACTACTAGTTCTGCAGCTGCCGTACACTACTGCTATATATCCTCTGTGTGTGATCCAAAGCAAAAAATATATTTCTATTGGTGCGTCACTCAGTGACAACTACTAGTACTGCCGTACACTACTGCGATATATCTGTGTGTGATCCAAAGCAAAAAATATATTTATTTTGGTGAGTCACCCAGTTACGACTACTAGTACTGCCGTACACTACTGCTATATATCTGTGTGTGATCCAAAGCACAAAATATATTTCTATTGGTGCGTCACTTAGTGATGACAACTAGTACTGCCGTACACTACTGCTATATATCCTCACTCAGTGCATGAGAAATGGAGGTAAAACAAGTGTAAGATCAGGAACCACTTAATACTACTAGTGCTGAAGCTGCTGCCACTAGTCATGACAACAATGCAAGTCCGTCAACGTCATCACCTTAGGCCAATGACCAATGTTGTACAGGGCATGTAAAGTCAAAGAAGCAATGTTTGAAGGTGATAAAAAAATAACATAAACAAAGCTAGCTGAAGATAAATGTAAAATTGGCAATATGCTAGAGATGAGCGCCTGAAATTTTTCGGGTTTTGTGTTTTGGTTTTGGGTTCGGTTCCGCGGCCGTGTTTTGGGTTCGAACGCGTTTTGGCAAAACCTCACCGAATTATTTTTGTCGGATTCGGGTGTGTTTTGGATTCGGGTGTTTTTTTCCAAAAACACTAAAAAACAGCTTAAATCATAGAATTTGGGGGTCATTTTGATCCCAACGTATTATTAACCTCAAAAACCATAATTTACACTCATTTTCAGTCTATTCTGAATACCTCACACCTCACAATATTATTTTTAGTCCTAAAATTTGCACCGAGGTCGCTGTGTGAGTAAGATAAGCGACCCTAGTGGCCGACACAAACACCGGGCCCATCTAGGAGTGGCACTGCAGTGTCACGCAGGATGTCCCTTCCAAAAAACCCTCCCCAAACAGCACATGACGCAAAGAAAAAAAGAGGCGCAATGAGGTAGCTGTGTGAGTAAGATTAGCGACCCTAGTGGCCGACACAAACACCGGGCCCATCTAGGAGTGGCACTGCAGTGTCACGCAGGATGGCCCTTCCAAAAAACCCTCCCCAAACAGCACATGACGCAAAGAAAAAAAGAGGCGCAATGAGGTAGCTGTGTGAGTAAGATTAGCGACCCTAGTGGCCGACACAAACACCGGGCCCATCTAGGAGT
This sequence comes from Pseudophryne corroboree, assembly GCF_028390025.1. Taxonomy (NCBI): domain Eukaryota; kingdom Metazoa; phylum Chordata; class Amphibia; order Anura; family Myobatrachidae; genus Pseudophryne; species Pseudophryne corroboree. The sequence goes on along the minus strand of NC_086444.1, from coordinate 142,702,424 downwards.
GGCACTGCAGTGTCACGCAGGATGGCCCTTCCAAAAAACCCTCCCCAAACAGCACATGACGCAAAGAAAAAAAGAGGCGCAATGAGGTAGCTGACTGTGTGAGTAAGATTAGCGACCCTAGTGGCCGACACAAACACCGGGCCCATCTAGGAGTGGCACTGCAGTGTCACGCAGGATGTCCCTTCCAAAAAACCCTCCCCAAACAGCACATGACGCAAAGAAAAAAAGAGGCGCAATGAGGTAGCTGTGTGAGTAAGATTAGCGACCCTAGTGGCCGACACAAACACCGGGCCCATCTAGGAGTGGCACTGCAGTGTCACGCAGGATGTCCCTTCCAAAAAACCCTCCCCAATCAGCACATGATGCAAAGAAAAAGAAAAGAAAAAAGAGGTGCAAGATGGAATTATCCTTGGGCCCTCCCACCCACCCTTATGTTGTATAAACAAAACAGGACATGCACACTTTAACCAACCCATCATTTCAGTGACAGGGTCTGCCACACGACTGTGACTGATATGACGGGTTGGTTTGGACCCCCCCCAAAAAAGAAGCAATTAATCTCTCCTTGCACAAACTGGCTCTACAGAGGCAAGATGTCCACCTCATCTTCACCCTCCGATATATCACCGTGTACATCCCCCTCCTCACAGATTATCAATTCGTCCCCACTGGAATCCACCATCTCAGCTCCCTGTGTACTTTGTGGAGGCAATTGCTGCTGGTCAATGTCTCCGCGGAGGAATTGATTATAATTCATTTTAATGAACATCATCTTCTCCACATTTTCTGGATGTAACCTCGTACGCCGATTGCTGACAAGGTGAGTGGCGGCACTAAACACTCTTTCGGAGTACACACTTGTGGGAGGGCAACTTAGGTAGAATAAAGCCAGTTTGTGCAAGGGCCTCCAAATTGCCTCTTTTTCCTGCCAGTATAAGTACGGACTGTGTGACGTGCCTACTTGGATGCGGTCACTCATATAATCCTCCACCATTCTATCAATGTTGAGAGAATCATATGCAGTGACAGTAGACGACATGTCCGTAATCGTTGGCAGGTCCTTCAGTCTGGACCAGATGTCAGCATCAGCAGTCGCTCCAGACTGCCCTGCATCACCGCCAGCGGGTGGGCTCGGAATTCTGAGCCTTTTCCTCGCACCCCCAGTTGCGGGAGAATGTGAAGGAGGAGATGTTGACAGGTCGCGTTCCGCTTGACTTGACAATTTTGTCACCAGCAGGTCTTTCAACCCCAGCAGACCTGTGTCTGCCGGAAAGAGAGATCCAAGGTAGGCTTTAAATCTAGGATCGAGCACGGTGGCCAAAATGTAGTGCTCTGATTTCAACAGATTGACCACCCGTGAATCCTTGTTAAGCGAATTAAGGGCTGCATCCACAAGTCCCACATGCCTAGCGGAATCGCTCCGTGTTAGCTCCTTCTTCAATGCCTCCAGCTTCTTCTGCAAAAGCCTGATGAGGGGAATGACCTGACTCAGGCTGGCAGTGTCTGAACTGACTTCACGTGTGGCAAGTTCAAAGGGCATCAGAACCTTGCACAACGTTGAAATCATTCTCCACTGCACTTGAGACAGGTGCATTCCATCTCCTATATCGTGCTCAATTGTATAGGCTTGAATGGCCTTTTGCTGCTCCTCCAACCTCTGAAGCATATAGAGGGTTGAATTCCACCTCGTTACCACTTCTTGCTTCAGATGATGGCAGGGCAGGTTCAGTAGTTTTTGGTGGTGCTCCAGTCTTCTGTACGTGGTGCCTGTACGCCGAAAGTGTCCCGCAATTTTTCTGGCCACCGACAGCATCTCTTGCACGCCCCTGTCGTTTTTTAAAAAATTCTGCACCACCAAATTCAAGGTATGTGCAAAACATGGGACGTGCTGGAATTTGCCCATATTTAATGCACACACAATATTGCTGGCGTTGTCCGATGCCACAAATCCACAGGAGAGTCCAATTGGGGTAAGCCATTCCGCGATGATCTTCCTCAGTTGCCGTAAGAGGTTTTCAGCTGTGTGCGTATTCTGGAAAGCGGTGATACAAAGCGTAGCCTGCCTAGGAAAGAGTTGGCGTTTGCGAGATGCTGCTACTGGTGCCGCCGCTGCTGTTCTTGCGGCGGGAGTCCATACATCTACCCAGTGGGCTGTCACAGTCATATAGTCCTGACCCTGCCCTGCTCCACTTGTCCACATGTCCGTGGTTAAGTGGACATTGGGTACAACTGCATTTTTTAGGACACTGGTGAGTCTTTTTCTGACGTCCGTGTACATTCTCGGTATCGCCTGCCTAGAGAAGTGGAACCTAGATGGTATTTGGTAACGGGGGCACACTGCCTCAATAAATTGTCTAGTTCCCTGTGAACTAACGGCGGATACCGGACGCACGTCTAACACCAACATAGTTGTCAAGGACTCAGTTATCCGCTTTGCAGTAGGATGACTGCTGTGATATTTCATCTTCCTCGCAAAGGACTGTTGAACAGTCAATTGCTTACTGGAAGTAGTACAAGTGGGCTTACGACTTCCCCTCTGGGATGACCATCGACTCCCAGCGGCAACAACAGCAGCGCCAGCAGCAGTAGGCGTTACACGCAAGGATGCATCGGAGGAATCCCAGGCAGGAGAGGACTCGTCAGACTTGCCAGTGACATGGCCTGCAGGACTATTGGCATTCCTGGGGAAGGAGGAAATTGACACTGAGGGAGTTGGTGGGGTGGTTTGCGTGAGCTTGGTTACAAGAGGAAGGGATTTACTGGTCAGTGGACTGCTTCCGCTGTCACCCAAAGTTTTTGAACTTGTCACTGACTTATTATGAATGCGCTGCAGGTGACGTATAAGGGAGGATGTTCCGAGGTGGTTAACGTCCTTACCCCTACTTATTACAGCTTGACAAAGGGAACACACGGCTTGACACCTGTTGTCCGCATTTCTGGTGAAATACCTCCACACCGAAGAGCTGATTTTTTTGGTATTTTCACCTGGCATGTCAACGGCCATATTCCTCCCACGGACAACAGGTGTCTCCCCGGGTGCCTGACTTAAACAAACCACCTCACCATCAGAATCCTTCTGGTCAATTTCCTCCCCAGCGCCAGCAACACCCATATCCTCCTCATCCTGGTGTACTTCAACACTGACATCTTCAATCTGACTATCAGGAACTGGACTGCGGGTGCTCCTTCCAGCACTTGCAGGGGGCATGCAAATAGTGGAAGGCGCATGCTCTTCACGTCCAGTGTTGGGAAGGTCAGGCATCGCAACCGACACAATTGGACTCTCCTTGTGGATTTGGGATTTCAAAGAACGCACAGTTCTTTGCGGTGCTTTTGCCAGCTTGAGTCTTTTCAGTTTTCTAGCGAGAGGCTGAGTGCTTCCATCCTCATGTGAAGCTGAACCACTAGCCATGAACATAGGCCAGGGCCTCAGCCGTTCCTTGCCACTCCGTGTGGTAAATGGCATATTGGCAAGTTTACGCTTCTCCTCCGACAATTTTATTTTAGGTTTTGGAGTCCTTTTTTTTCTGATATTTGGTGTTTTGGATTTGACATGCTCTGTACTATGACATTGGGCATCGGCCTTGGCAGACGACGTTGCTGGCATTTCATCGTCTCGGCCATGACTAGTGGCAGCAGCTTCAGCACGAGGTGGAAGTGGATCTTGATCTTTCCCTAATTTTGGAACCTCAACTTTTTTGTTCTCCATATTTTATAGGCAGAACTAAAAGGCACCTCAGGTAAACAATGGAGATGGATGGATTGGATACTAGTATACAATTATGGACGGACTGCCACGGTTAGGTGGTATAAAAAAACCACGGTTAGGTGGTATATATTGTAATACAATTATGGATGGACGGACTGCCTGCCGAGTGCCGACACAGAGGTAGCCACAGCCGTGAACTACCGCACTGTACACTGGTTGATAAAGAGATAGTAGTATACTCGTAACAACTAGTATGACTGACTATGACGGTATAAAGAATGAAAAAAAAACCACGGTTAGGTGGTATATATTGTAATACAATTATGGATGGACGGACTGCCTGCCGAGTTCCGACACAGAGGTAGCCACAGCCGTGAACTACCGCACTGTACACTGGTTGATAAAGAGATAGTAGTATACTCGTAACAACTAGTATGACTGACTATGACGGTATAAAGAATGAAAAAAAAACCACGGTTAGGTGGTATATATTATAATACAATTATGGATGGACGGACTGCCTGCCGACTGCCGACACAGAGGTAGCCACAGCCGTGAACTACCGCACTGTACACTGGTTGATAAAGAGATAGTAGTATACTCGTAACAACTAGTATGACACTATGACGGTATAAAGAATGAAAAAAAAACCACGGTTAGGTGGTATATATTATAATACAATTATGGATGGACGGACTGCCTGCCGACTGCCGACACAGAGGTAGCCACAGCCGTGAACTACCGCACTGTACACTGGTTGATAAAGAGATAGTAGTATACTCGTAACAACTAGTATGACACTATGACGGTATAAAGAATGAAAAAAAAACCACGGTTAGGTGGTATATATTATAATACAATTATGGATGGACGGACTGCCTGCCGAGTGCCGACACAGAGGTAGCCACAGCCGTGAACTACCGCACTGTACACTGGTTGATAAAGAGATAGTAGTATACTCGTAACAACTAGTATGACTGACTATGACGGTATAAAGAATGAAAAAAAAACCACGGTTAGGTGGTATATATTATAATACAATTATGGATGGACGGACTGCCTGCCGACTGCCGACACAGAGGTAGCCACAGCCGTGAACTACCGCACTGTACACTGGTTGATAAAGAGATAGTAGTATACTCGTAACAACTAGTATGACACTATGACGGTATAAAGAATGAAAAAAAAACCACGGTTAGGTGGTATATATTATAATACAATTATGGATGGACGGACTGCCTGCCGACTGCCGACACAGAGGTAGCCACAGCCGTGAACTACCGCACTGTACACTGGTTGATAAAGAGATAGTAGTATACTCGTAACAACTAGTATGACACTATGACGGTATAAAGAATGAAAAAAAAACCACGGTTAGGTGGTATATATTATAATAATACAATTATGGATGGACGGACTGCCTGCCGACTGCCGACACAGAGGTAGCCACAGCCGTGAACTACCGCACTGTACACTGGTTGATAAAGAGATAGTAGTATACTCGTAACAACTAGTATGACTATGACGACGGTATAAAGAAAGAAAAAAAAATACCACGGTTAGGTGGTATATAATTATACAATTATGGATGGACGGACTGCCTGCCGAGTGCCGACTGCCGACACAGAGGTAGCCACAGCCGTGAACTACCGCACTGTACTGTGTCTGCTGCTAATATAGACTGGTTGATAAAGAGATAGTATACAACAATATACTACTATACTGGTGGTCAGGCACTGGTCACCACTAGTCACACTGGCAGTGGCACTCCTGCAGCAAAAGTGTGCACTGTTTAATTTTAAATTAATATAATATTATGTACTCCTGGCTCCTGCTATAACAACCTGCAGTGCTCCCCAGTCTCCCCCACAATTATTATAAGCTTTTATACATTGATGTGCAGCACACTGGGCTGAGCTGAGTGCACACAGACTGAGTCACACTGTGTGACTGCTGTGTATCGTTTTTTTCAGGCAGAGAACGGATATAGCAGAGAACGGATATATTAAATAAAAGTTAACTTAACAACAACTGCACTGGTCACTGTGGTAAACTCTGTCTGCACAATCTCTCTCTCTCTCTCTCTCTTCTAATCTATTCTAATGGAGAGGACGCCAGCCACGTCCTCTCCCTATCAATCTCAATGCACGTGTGAAAATGGCGGCGACGCGCGGCTCCTTATATAGAATCCGAGTCTCGCGAGAATCCGACAGCGTCATGATGACGTTCGGGCGCGCTCGGGTTAACCGAGCAAGGCGGGAAGATCCGAGTCGCTCGGACCCGTGAAAAAAAAAGTGAAGTTCGTGCGGGTTCGGATTCAAAGAAACCGAACCCGCTCATCTCTACAATATGCCATTCACTACATGAAGTGGCAAGAAAAGGCTAAGGGCTTTTGTTTATGACTGGTGGTTCTGCAGCTCCTCATGATAATGTAAGACCTTCTCCCTGTAGAAGAGCTAAAAAAAAGGAAACTTGTAAAGATACAGTAACCAAGTGTGCCTTTTAAAAATATCACAAATTCCCAAGGAGAGTCCAAGTAGGTCCGCGGTTGCCATGTCTAACTGTACTGTACCGGAAGAGGAGGCTCCTTCCTCCATTTGCATGGCCTTTGCTAGTGCTGAGTGGAGCAGAGCCAGTCCACGTGCTGACATTCAGGATGTCACTGTAGAAATACACCAGGATGAGGAGGATATTGGTGTAGCTGGCGCTGAGGAGGAAGTTTACTATGAGTATGCTGATTGTGATGTGGTTTGTTTGAATAAGGCACCAGTGGAGACAGTTGTTGGTCTTTGGATGAAAAGGCCCATTGTCATGCCTGGGCAAAATACCCCAAAATCCACCTCTTCGGTGTGGAATTACAATATTTCTCCACAAATGCGGACAACAAGTGTCAAGCCATATGTAGCCTTTGTCAATCCATAATAAGTAGGGGTAAGGATGTTAACCACCTAGGAACATCCTCCCTTATACGTCAATTGCAGTGCATTCATCAAAAGTTATTGTCAATTTCAGAAAATTTGGCTAGGAGTGTGACCAGTCCAATGACACCTAGCTCCCTTTCTTCAGTTGTATCCAAGCGCCTGCAATCCACACCACTCATTGTCAATTTCCTCGTAAATCAGGATCGGAGGTAGTCCTATAGGCCATGTCATAGGCATGACTGACTCCTCTCTTATCCGGGATTCCTCTGGAGGATCCTTGAGTGCTACGTCTACTGATGATGCTGGTGCCGCTGTTGTTGCTGCTGGGAGTCGATCTTCGTCCCAAAAGGGTAGCAGGAAGACCACTTGTACAAGTGTAACAAAGCAATTGACTGTTCTACAGTCCTTTGCAAGGAAGATGAAGTATGACAGCAGTCACCCAGTTGCAAAGTGGATTTTGGAGGCCATAACAACTATGCTGGTGTTAGACGTTCGTCCAGTATCCTCCATTAGTGCAGTGGGATTTAGACAGATGATGGACGTAATGTGTCCCCGGTACCAAATCCCGTATAGATTCCACTTCACTAGACAAGCAATTCCCAGACTGTAGAACGACATTACAAAAAGTGTCATTAGTGCCCTCAGAAATGCCGTTGTACCCAGTGTCTACTTAACGACGGACATGTGCACAAGTAGAACAGGGCAAACTAAGGACTACATGACTGTGACAGCCCACTGGGTAAACGTATTGCCTTCCGCAGCAACAACAGCAGCAGCACCAGCAGCATCTCACAAACACCAACTCATTCCTAGGCAGGCTACGCTGTGTATCACGGTTCTCAGTAAGAGGCACACCGCTGAGAACCTCTTAGAGAAACTGAGGGACATCATTGCACAATGGCTTACTGCACTTGGACTGTCCCCAGGATTTGTGATATCGGACAATGCCACCAATATTGTGAGAGCTTTACATCTGGATGAATTACAAAACGTCTAATGTTTGCTCACACAATTAATTTGGTGGTGCAGATTTTTTTTTTAAATGACAGAGGTGTGCAGGAGAAGCTGTCAGTGGCCTCAAACATTTGTGGCCATTTTTCGACATTCAGAGACTGCGTATCGAAGACTGGAGCTCCAGCAAACACTCTTGAACTTGCCCTGCTGAAGCAAGAGGTAGTAATGAGGTGGAATTCTCTCTATATGCTTCAGAGGATGGAGGAGTAGCAAAAGGCCATTCAAGCCTACACATCCACCTATGACATAGGGAAAGGAGTGGGAATGCACCTGACTCAAGCGCAGTGGAGAAATATTTCCATGTTGTGCAAGGTACTCAAATCCTTTGAACTTGCCAAACGTGAAGTTTTTTCAGACACTGCCAGCTGGAGTCAGGTCATTCCCCTCATCAGGCTTTTGCAAAACCAGCTGCGATTCCGCTAAGTATGTCGGACTTGTGGATGAAGCCCTTCCTTCACTTTTCCAGGATTGTGCCGCACACACTTGTGTCGCTTAGCTTAGACATCCAGCGACCTCATTGCACCTCTTTTTCTTCTTTGCATGATGTGCTATTTGGAACCTAGTTTTAAATCTGCCATCCTGTCTGACACTGTGGTGCCACTCCTGGATGGATAAGGTGTTTTGCCGCACACTTGTGTCGCTTAGCAAAGTCATCCAGCTACCTCATTGCGCCTCTTTTTCTTCTTTGCATGATGTACTGTTTGGGGACTAGTTTTTAAAAGTGCCATCCTGTCTGACACTGCGGTGCCACTCCTAGATGGGCAAGGTGTTTGTGCCACACACTTGTGTCGCTTAGCAAAGTCATCCAGCTACCTCATTTTCTTCTTTGCATGATGTGCTGTTTGGGGACTAGTTTTTAAAAGTGCCATCCTGTCTGACACTGCGGTGCCACTCCTAGATGGGCAAGGTGTTTGTGCCGCACACTTGTGTCGCTTAGCAAAGTCATCCAGCTACCTCGGTGCAACCTTTTCACCTAAAAACAATATTGTGAGCTGTGAGGTGTTCAGAATACACTGGAAATTAGTGGAAATTAATGTTTGCTGAGGTTAATAATACTATAGGAACAAAAACACCCCCAAATTCTGTTATTTTAGCTGTTTTGATGATTTTTTCAAAAAAATCCAGATCCAAGATGCAAAAACCCGAAAAATGGTCTGGTGCACACCCCGAGTTTGTATGTGCATTCCTAGGTTCCTACAACATTATTTGTATTTGTGAATAAATACAATGGCCCTCATTCCGAGTTGATCGGTCGCAAGGCGAATTTAGCAGAGTTACACACGCTAAGCCGCCGCCTACTGGGAGTGAATCTTAGCTTCTTAAAATTGCGACCGATGTATTCGCAATATTGCGATTACTAACTACTTAGCAGTTTCAGAGTAGCTCCAGACTTACTCTGCCTGTGCGATCAGTTCAGTGCTTGTCGTTCCTGGTTGACGTCACAAACACACCCAGCGTTCGCCCAGGCACTCCCACCGTTTCCCCGGCCACTCCTGCGTTTTTTCCGGAAATGGTAGCGTTTTCAGCCACACGCCCCTGAAACGCCGTGTTTCCGCCCAGTAACACCCATTTCCTGTCAATCACATTACGATCGCCGGAGCGAAGAAAAAGCCGTGAGTAAAAATACTTTCTTCATAGTAAAGTTACTTGGCGCAGTCGCAGTGCGAACATTGCGCATGCGTACTAAGCGGATTTTCACTGCGATGCGATGAAAAAGAACGAGCGAACAACTCGGAATGAGGGCCAATGTATTGTAAGCTCTGTTGTGAACATTGTCTCCCTAAAAATGTAAGCTCTGTTGTAAGCATCATCTAAAAATGTAAGCATCATCTCCCTAACCTTTGTTTTCATGTGTGTATGTATGTATCTGTATATATATATATATATATATATATATATATAAAATATACCCTGTTTACACACTCACTGAGGCTCCTTACAGTGACGACGATGATAATACTAATAATATCTAGGTAATGTCCCTAATGGCAAGAACAAAAAGTGTGTTTTTCAAAAATAGCTGTGATTGCAGTGTTTTGCCTGTTTATTTCTACAGTTACTGTATATAGGCCATGGCACTAACGATAAGCACAGAGAAAGGATTTGATATTGTATAAATCACTGTGTTTTAACCAGGGCCAGATTAAGGGGGATATCCAATTAGCCCCGGTAATTTACCAGGGCTAATTGTCCCGCCGGGAGCTAACTAATTAGCCATGATAAGCTGGCACGTGCTGCGGCTTATCGGGGTTTTGTTTCACCTGCCTCCGGAAACAGCCCCGTTTTCGTCCGAAAACGGTGCTGTTTCACACAAAAACACACAGGTTTCACTGTCACTGCTGCTTCTCAGGCTGCATACAGCACAGCGCAGAACGACTCCCGAGTACCCTTAAACCTTTTGTCTGAATTACCGTTTTTGTCCGTTTACCAGTGTTTGGGAGCAAATGGTCAATTTGTTCCCATACATTACCAGATTTTCATTCCAACCAGCCAGATTGGAGAAATGATTTGCCAGATAATTGTATAGTATATGCCCAACTTTAGTATTTAACACCTGGAATAATCTATTCCACAGGTTCTCAAACTCGTCCTCAGGACCCCACCCAGTGCATGTTTTGCAGGTAACTCAGTAGGTGCACAGGTGTATTAATTACTCACTGACACATTGTAAAAGGTCCACAGGTGGAGCTAATTATTTAACTTGTGATTCTGTGAGACCTGCAAAACATGCACCGTGTGGGGTCCTAAGGACCGAGTTTGAGAACCTTTAATCTATTCAATTATTTAGCCTTTTTGTAAAGCCTTTTACAAATGCACGGTAGCCCACTCATTCTATGTAAAATGCAGAATCTAATGGATTTCCTTGGGTGTTAATTACCACAGGTGCTTTTTTACGCACACTCAGTGTTGCACTGGGTTGTGGCCAGTTACCACTGATACCCCTTTCACACAGTCATAAATTTCCCGGGTTGAAACACATGAACGCGCATCAACCCGGGAAATTTCTTGGTGTGAAAGGGTACAGGGACAAAAACCCGGGATTTCTGTCCCTGCATTTCAACCCTGCAATCGACCAGGGTTGGTCCCGGGATCGTTCCTGGAACCTGGACAGTGTGAATGGTGCAGGGACATGTCCCACCTTCCCGGGTTGCCTCTGCTGATTCTGATTGGCTATTCAGGGCACTTCCTGGTCTTGTGGTTCTTCTGAGACGCCCATTCTCAGAAAATGCAGGGCCATCCCGGGTTCAGTATGAAAGGTGCAGACCCGGGATGTCTCGGCAAAAAATGCTGGTGTGAAAGGTGCCAACCCGGGAATGTCCCTGCATGAGCCCGTGGCAGTATTCCCGGGTTTTGCCCCTGCATTTCTGGTGTGAAAGGGGTATGAGTGAGACCAGCCCCTACAAGGGCTTGGACAGCCATTAGAGACCATGTAACTGACCCTTTAATGGAGTAATAATGTATAATTTGAGTGCACTGTCTGAACCTTGACATTACAGAAAGGGATGGAGCCCTCAGGCAGTGGGGCCAACCCGGGATATCCCCCTGTACTCTTGTGGGCCAGTGCGACCCTGCACTGACTTTACCACTCCTGAGCTGAGTGATCATCAAAGTGTGTATCCAGCTTTATATATACAATGATAGAAACAATGTGGAATAATGATTAAGCTTTGTTGAGAAATAATTGTATAGGGTACGTCAATCTACTAGGTGTAATCCTTGAAAATGTCCTCTTTCAGGGTGAAATGCACTTGGTATTGAAACCAAAAAAGCACCATGCTTTTCAGATAAAGTCAGGTATTCATAGTCTACTGTACAGACAGAGGTAGCACAGTGCATTCCAATAGGAGAGTAGTGAGAAAACCAGAACTCATCTGGACCTCTCAAGAAAGTTCCACCTTATGAAAGTAACGTAATGTAAGAACCTTCTTCTATGACACAAGTGGACAAGCTCAAAAAGTTGCTAATGAGCACATAGCTTTCAGCTTCAGGTGCAATGGCAGTTCGCATTGCCAAGTTTTGGCCTGTATATATGCATTAATAGATGTGCAGTGGCCCAAATCTTGGGTTTTGGTTTTGGATCTGTATCTCCTTAATGTTTTTGATCTGTATTGGTATTGTCTCAACCACCCTTGTGGGTTTTGATTTTGGATCTGTATTTTTATTTAGAAAAAATAATAAAAACAGCTAAAATCACAGAATGTTGGCCTGTTTTTGTTCCTACAGTATTATTAACCTCAATTACATTAATTTCCACTCATTTCCAGTAATTTTTAACCGCCTCACAATATTGTTTCCATCCGTTTTAGGCCAAACGCTGCTGCGAGCTGGCTAAGCAGCGGCACAAACATACAGCAGTTTATACCGCATCTATGAAACATTGCCACACAGAAGTGCAGAAATGAAAAGTGGTATAAGATGAAATTGCCCTTGGGCCCTCCCTTCCACCCTTATATTGGATATTTAAAAAGACATGCTCAGTGTAACAAACCAAGCACTTCAGTGACTGACACTTTTGTGGCTGAAGTGCTTGCTTTGTTTGGGCCCCCACTAAACTGTTTTTGGGAAGGACTACCGTTGATCATTTATGAAGAGGCTGATGACGAGGGTGTTAATTACAATATATTCTTGTAAAATTAATTTCATGAATTCACTGCAAATTACATAACATGGAGGAGGTGCCAAGATGGCTAACATCCCTACCTTACTAGCTTTGGCATCACAAATGAAGCAAATGCCTTCACAATCATTGTCGGGATTTGTGAAAAAAATAATTCCACACCCAAGATGTGGCTTTTTTGGTCTAATGCCCAGGCATCACAATGGCTTTCTTTTCATCATGGACAATCCTCAGTGTTAGATAGTAGTAGTATACACATATCCCCCTCATCCTGTTCCACTTCCACACACGAATCCTCAATTTCTATTATGCCCTCATCACCATCTTTACGTGTACTGCTCCCCACATGTGCAGAAGGTGCAGAAATGGTGAAATGAGATAAAAGAGGCTTCTCTATGTGGACAGTGTGAGAAATGTCAGACTCACACATAGCTAACGTGGACACCCCTAAACATTCCTCTGGAATGTGTGATGGTTCTGAACGCAGTTTGTTCTACTGCGTTCGTTGTTTTAATTATTTTGACACCTCGTCTAGACTCTTAAGTGAAAAGTTTTTGTATCATCATGAGAAGCAGAAGAAGATGCCTCACTGACAGTTGCAGAACCACCGTTTATAAATAAAGGCCAAGGCCTTACTCTTTCCTTGCTACTTTGTGTGGTGAATGGCATATTGCCAATTTTATCTTTCTCTGTAGCTAACTTCATTTTTTATGTTTTTTTTCTTTGCAACTGTAAAATTATATTGCTTCTTTGAATTTACATGCCCTGACTTAAGCCATCTATGCCCTTGGGCAACAGCCTTAGCAGATGATGTTGACAGACATGTATTGTCATGACTGGTTGCAGCACCTGCAGCACTAGAATGTGCTTCCTGCTCTACTCTCAATTGTTCGTCCTGCATATCTATCCACAAACACAAACGTAGTGGGCTACAGCACACACCACAATTTGCACAAAAAATGTACAATGAGTCAGATATAGTAATCGAACACTGCAGTTTAATTTCACCAACAGTTTTGCACAATACGTGTAAGAGTCAGAAATAGTAATCAAACACTGCGGTTTAATTTCACCAACAGTGTCACACAATACGTGTATGAATATGAAAATATATTACTGTGGTACCACCATCACCTATAGTGTTGCACAATACTTATATAAGTCAGAAATAGTAATCAAACACTGCGGTTTAATTTCACCAACAGTGTCGCACAATAAGTGTATGAGTATGAAAATATATTACTGTGGTACCACCTTCACCCACAGTGTCACACAATACGTGTATGAGTCAGAAATAGTAATCAAATACTGTGGTTTCATTTCACCAACAGTGTCCAACAATACGTGTATGAGTAAGAAATAATAATATACTGCAGTCTGACCGGCAGGGTCACAGTACTTATAAAAACAAAATAAAAATTGTATAGTACACTTGGGTACAGCACAAACAAAAAATATATATATTTTATAGAATTATATTTTAGACTTTTTAGCTTTTATTATTTTAATTTTACACTGGGACGGAGCCCCTGGATGGACGGGCAGATCACTCCCATGTGGACAGAGCACCCCTTGTCAGATACAACTGATGACAAACAGAGCACCCCATGAGTGAAACTGATAGGACACACCAGCCCCTGGATGTACACATCATATTGCCTACCCTCCCGGAATGGCTGGTAGGGTCCCAAAAATTGGGTGGCCCTCCCGGCTCCCCTGGAAAGGTGGGCAAGTTTCCCTCTTACCCTGTCAGCCCCCCCGCAATCACCCCCTTGGTCATTCTCAGCAGAGAACAAGTGAGTGGTCCAAGGGGATCCGATGACGCAATTCGCGTCACCGTAGCTCCACCCCTGCTCTACAGTGCCAGAGTCACGATGACGTGACCGTGATGCCATACCCCCAGACCGCCCACCTCCCTGTCAGCCACACTCCCGTACAATCCATCTTGCCATTGGCCACACCCCCAGATGCTCCCGATGCACCTACCATGCTTCCCCCTCCTGGAGGAGGGGGCAGCAAAGTAAGCAAGCAGGACACACAGTATGCTGGGTATTTATTTTAACATTGGGGCAGAGCCCCTGGATGTATATGGACAGATCATCCCTTGTCAGATACACCACCAGATGACAGACAGAGCACTCCTGGACTGATACTGACACATAGGACACACCAGTCCATGGATGTACACACAGTATACTGGGTTTTTGATAACACTAGGACAGATCCCCTGAATGTATATGGATCATGGACAGATCATCGCTTGTTAGATACACCTCTTAACAACAGATAGAGCCCCCCTGGACTGATACACCAGCCCTACAGCAGCCAACAGCCCCACGCTCACTTCTCACGCCACTCAACCCAGCACTGAGACAGACACGTCCGTTCCGTGCACTCTCCACAGCCGGACTGAAAATAGCGCTGATCAACGGGACCTTTATAGAATCCAAAACCTTGTGAGAATCCGACAGCGAGATGATGAAGTTTTTCCCCGTTTTCGGATACGAGTTTCACGGGAAATCCCGAGCCAAACTTGGATGTGGCCTCGGATCGGGAAGTTCTGGTGGGTCCAGTTCTCAGAGAACCGGACCGGCTCATCTCTAGTATGCATACAATTGCAGTGACAGGTTACAAAATTATTTTTTTACAATAAATAAATATAGCTTGAAAGATACAATGTAATACAAATATTTCTTCTCTGGGGAAAAAATGTTGACCTTGCTACTTTGAGACTTATTCCCCCTATGATCTCCCCCAGATGTATGAACCCTTGGAGATTAAGTACTAGCCAATAAACTTCTAACTGCCATATTACAGGCTGTGTTTGAAAATGACAATTAGGAGCTAATTGGTTGGTACTTTATCTCTCTCCACTTTATGTCTCTCCAAAACTTGGCGCATCTCCCTCATATTCTCTAACACAGCAGCTTACCACTCCATTTCTTCAGTTCAAATGTGCCCATTAGTGTTTATTTGAGTTGTTTAAGTTTTGCAAGGATTAAGCAAAATAATGTAGCTACTGTAGATATTTTCATATTGAGTGACCAATTCCCAGTATTTGAGAACAAAGCATAAGTACTTGATACACGTTCTAACCACTTACAAGTGATGTTCCTTTCTTGGTAATTTATCACATAGACAGGAATGAGAGCCCCACCAGTAAGAATGTGTCCTAAGACACAAGTGAAAGACAAGGACTGCAGTAGCAGTGTTTTCAAAGCCAGCAATTCAGACACAACATTGAATTGACATCTATTAATGATGTGGCTAGACAAGACTAGCAGCACTCTTAGTCACGTAGCTACATAATCCCGTGGACAGAGGCATTCTACTAATACTTGACTACTTTTGAAAAAGCATTTCAGGGAGATTGTGAAAGTAACACCTATCAGCGCGGACGTGTACTGCTACATCTGAGAGGCGTGTCATAAAAATTACTTACTGTAAATCCAGATGTAAATGAGCCCCAAAGTTAGTAAAATCTACTTGTTGAAAAAAAAAAAAACACTGATATTTTTCCGGAATCGTTGGTGTACTGTAATTTACAAGAGTTTTCATATACTGTATAGCCATAGGGATCATTGTATATTATATAACCAATGCAGGAAAATGGCACTGATGAGCTCATATGAATGTATGTATCTCTGATTTCTCCCCCCCCCCCCCCCCCCCCAAGAATGTAACAACTACTTAATAGGGGTTAAGGTGCAATCAGGGAGATTGCTGGACTATTCAGGTAGTGAGGGAGATTGCTACTATTTCAGGGAGTCTCCTGCAGAATGAGGGAGTGTAGGCAACTATGATTCTACCTATGGACTTATGGAAAAACTAAGAACGCTTCACACTGCACATTGGGCATATTGATAAAATACAGACATTTTTCATGTTAAAATGATCAATAGACAACACAAAAATCATCAATGATCATTATGGCTGCTCAGGGAGGCCGTATTTTAACAATGCTAAGCCTTTTGCACATGATTACAGTATATAATTAAAACAAAGACGTTTATTAAGTACCTGCAACAGTAGTGGGCTGTCAACATACATATTTTTAGGTCTTGTAGCAAAAAAAATGCCTAACAGGCAACATTATTTGTAATATGGCCAAGCACCTTGTGCAAACCGAAGCTGTCCTGTCCTCTTTAAGGGTCAGTTTTAATCAACTTGTTCTCATATCACTGTAGTTGTATAAGTTAATGCTTAAAAGATACCTTCACCCAAAACAAACATTTTGTTTAGGCTTTACCACTAAGATATGATAAATCTAGTAATAGCAGTAATTCTCTACAGACTTGCGAAGCTCTACAAAGCTCACCCAGGCTCCCCAGACAGTAGATCAGCCTCTCAAATCCGCTAAATTCCCCAATGAAGCGGCCGATCAAGGGGCTTGAGGAAGTGAATATGGACAATTGTGGAGTTGTATACTGTAGCGGGTAAGGAGGCTGCAATAAAGCATTACATGGTGCACTACCGTCCACCTTCCACCTGGACTTGCCCTCCAGAATCTATTTGGAGCTGTGATCGTCTCTTCCTACAAGAAAGACTTTTTTAAAACCAGGAGACATGTAGGGAGCAAGTAGTGTGGGGGCACATGGACCTATTACTCACTTAGTGAAGGCCAACATGCTGGACAGTTTTAATTGCCAAAGCCTTGTTACTGACACATCAGTCATTTGTTAAACATATTATATTTGCCTGGGCATTATTACCATGCATATTGCAACTTGCCACATTGGAACATACACTTCACAATGGCACCACTACACAACTGTAACACAGAACTTACCATGGTAACTGGGCTACGGTCTCCAGCTTGTTGCACTGTGTTGCATTGTCAGACTCATCATAGTCTATACCAATGTGTCCCCTGAGAGTGCACTATGCACACAGGACCAGTCCCGCAGCTCCTGTCTACACCACTATGTCTCCGAAGTGAATTGGATACAAATCATGTGGGCCCTGGAGATGTGCCCCTATTGCACCTATTATAATTACGTTCCTACCAAAGGGGTGTTGTATGATTTGTCTATAATGATCATGTTGACATCAGGTGAACATGGGAATGTCAGCATGGTCAAACTGTCCACATGCAGAATAGGGACATGCAGCATGTTGGCATTAACCATATTGACATCTATAATATGTACTAGGATGATATGTCGGCATGGTCAACTTTTGACAAACCGCCCCTGGTGGTCTAGTGCTCTCCTTCTCCCAGTGGTTCCAGCACAGCTTCCAGGTCCCGACGGTTATGTGACCCCCAACTTCAAACTTTAGAGGGACCAGCAGTTTCTGTAAATATTTCCCCACGATCCCTAATCCCAACTCCTAACCCTCCTAGTGCCTAACCATAACCTTACCCACACGCACAGGCGTGCGCAGAGACTGACTGGCGGGTGCCGCTCCGGACTTCCCCCCCTCCATGGCATTATAGTGTTCTCTCACCTCCCCTGTCCTGGATATAGACTGCTCACCTGGTCCGCTCACCTGGGCCGCCCAGGTGAGCAGTTTATATCCAGGACAGGGGAGGTGAGAGAACACTATAATGCCGTGGAGGGGGGGAAGTCCGGAGCGGCACCCGCCAGTCAGTCTCTGCGCACGCCTGTGCCCACACGCACCCTAACCCTCACCTCCCACCGCAGCCTAAACCTCCGAGTGCCTAACCCTAACTTTCAACACCTGCAGGCCGCAGCCTAACCCCAACCTTCCCCACCCACAGCCTAACCCCAACCTTTCCCACCCACAGCCTAACCCCAACCTTTCCCACCCACAGCCTAACCCTTACCTCCCCAGCAGCCTAACCCTAACCCTACTAGTGCCTAACCCTAATCTTCCCAACCACAGTCTAACCCTCACCTCCCACTGCAGTCTAACCCTAACCCTTCCATTGTCTAACCATAACTTTCCCCACCAACTGCCTAACACTCACCTCCCACTGCAGCTTAACTCTACTAGTGCCTAACCATAACCTTCCCCATCCACAGCCTAACCCTCACCTCCCACCACAATCTAACCATCCCTATGCCTAACCTTCCCCAGCCGCAGCCTTAACCTCACCTCCCACAGCAGCCTAACCCTCCCAGTGGCTAACCCTAACCTGCTCTGCCCTCACCTCCCACCGCAGTCATTTTAACTGCATCTCATATATATATATATATATATATATAGAGAGAGAGAGAGGGAGAGAGAGAGACACACACACACACACACACACACACACACACACACACACACATGCACCCACGGAAACCCCCCTGGATAAATCCTGCATTTGCCCCTGCACAGTATCACATTACACTGCACAGTAGTGTCCATTACTCACATCACACCACACAGTAGTGTCTCTTATTCACATTACACCACACAGTAGTGTCTCCTATTCACGTTGCGCCACACAGTAGTGCCCCTATAGAAAACACCGTCTATACAAGGCATATGGGGAATGCAAATAGAAAATGGAAATGTGGACCAGTGCTAATAAATATATTTCTATTTTTATATGGGGAATACAGTCAATTCGCATTTTGCCACTAGTATATCTGATCCCACCCATAGGCACACACATATACACTTACATACATACTGTCACACACAAAACACATACATATGATATTCAGTAGTCACACATGCAGAATATACACATACAGTTACACACATGCACACATACTGTATATACAGTCACATACATACATACATACATACAGTAGTTACACACATATTCATATACATAGTCACACACTAATACACAAATAAATACAGTAGATACTTATACACACACAAACATACATACATGCATACATATATACATAGTCACACACATTTTATTTATTTATTAACAGTTTCTTATATAGCGCAGCAAATTCCGTTGCGCTTTACAATTTGAAATAACAATAACAAACTAGGTGATAACAGTCATAGAGGTAGGAAGGCCCTGCTCGCAAGCTTACAATCTATAGGGAAATAGGCATATGTACACAAGGAAAGGTGCTATCTATTGCATAGAATGAGAAGACATGTGAGGATATGTGTGGACTGTACAGAGTGGATGTAATTTGATAGGAAGGTTTATGAAAGTTATGTGGGAGGTTCAGGAATTTGATACGCTTGCCTAAAGAGGTGAGTTTTGAGGGAACGCTTGAAGGTTTGGAGACTAGAGGAGAGTCTTATTGTGCGTGGTAGGGCATTCCACAGAGTGGGTGCAGCCCGATGAAAGTCCTGCAGTCGTGAGTGGGAGCGAGTAATGAGTGTGGATGAGAGACGCAGGTCTTGTGAAGAGCGAAGAGGTCGGGTTGGGAGATATTTTGTGATAAGCGAAGTGATGTACGTTGGTGTAGTTTGGTTAATGGCCTTGTGTGTGAGTAAAAGTATTTTATATTGAATGCGGTAGAGTACAGGTAACCAATGGAGGGACTGACAGAGTGGATCTGCAGACGATGAACGTCTAGCGAGGAAGATAAGCCTCGCCGCTGCATTCAGAATGGATTGTAGTGGTGAGAGTCTCGTTTTGGGAAGACCAGTTAGGAGACTATTGCAATAATCAATGCGGGAGATAATGAGAGCATGGATTAGAGTTTTAGCAGTGTCTTGTGTAAGGTATGGTCGTATTTTGGATATGTATTTTAGATGCATGTAACATGATCTTGAGACAGATTGAATGTGGGGAACAAAGGACAGATCAGAGTCAAGGATGACACCTAGGCAGCGAGCTTGTGGGGTAGGGTAGATAGTCAAGTTTTCCACAGTGATAGAGATATCAGGTTGGTACCTACTATTGGCCGGTGGAAATATAATTAACTCTGTCTTTGAAATATTAAGTTTGAGGTGGCGAGATGTCATCCAGGATAAAATGGCAGAAAGGCATTCAGTGACACGGTCCAGTACAGATAGGGACAAGTCAGGGGAGGATAGGTAGATTTGAGTATCATCTGCGTACAGATGATACTGAAAACCAAAAGAGCTGATTAGTTTACCAAGAGATGAGGTATAGATAGAGAAAAGCAGAGGACCCAAGACTGAGCCTTGCGGTACTCCAACTGAAAGAGGTAGCGAAGAGGAGGTGGAATCAGAGAAGCGAACACTGAAGGAGCGATTAGATAGGTACGATAGGAACCAAGAAAGGGCTGTGTCTTTAAGACCTAGGGATTGTAGTACACACATACATAAATTCAGTCACAGACACACATACAGACCAGTTGCGGATCTTGCCACGGGCAAGCAGGACTTTTGCCCGGGGCGCCGCCCTCCGGAGGGCGCCGGCGCTATCCGAAGGGCACCGCACCATGGCAAGATCCGCTACTGCTGTGCCGCCCGCTGCGTCCCACTGTGTCCCGCTGCCGCTGCCCGCTGCGAAGGGAACTAGACGCGTAGCGTCTAGTTTCCCTTCGTGGACGGGACCTTTACTGTGCGGTGCGCGATGTCGTCATCGTGCACCGCACAGCAAAGGTCCTCTCCGCGAAGAGAACTAGACGCTACGCATCTAGTTTCCCTTCATGGAGAAGACCTTTGCTGTGCGGTGTGCGATGACGTCATTGCGCACCACACAGCATTTCAGCGGTGCTACTACTGTACAGGGGGCATAACTGACCACCCCCCCTGTATGAAGCCATGCCCCTATATCCCACCCTGGGCGCAAAAAGCCCTAGAACCGGCCCTGATACAGACTATATAGTGTCCACCCCCACCCCCTCACATTGCAGACAGGGTACACTCTCTGCATGTACTTTAGTAGCTCCTTGTGTCTTTCCCTCTCCTCCATGCTGCTGGGCTGCCTGGCAGTGAATGCCCTGTAGCCCCGCCCCCCTGCTTCCTCTCCACCCACTTCCCTAGCTCAGTGCAGGGCAGTGCAGTCCTGTGCTTCTCCCCCTTTAATCTGGCTCAGACTGTACCTGGTGTCTGTCTGTCACTGCTGGCGCCAGTGTCCAGCAGCACAGCTCCGCACTAGTGATCAATCAGACTCAAAGTAAACTCCAGCTCCTAGCTGCCCTGGCTGCCGGGAACTCCCGGGCAACAAGGGCTGCTGAGAGGCTGGAGCTGTAGTTTATATTAAGTCTGATTACAAGTGAGGTGCGGTGCATGCTACCGGACACTGGTGCCAGCACTAACAGACAGTAACCAAGTCTGACAGTACTACTTGGTTCTACCCCCTGGCCATGGATGTCACCGCCGAGCGGCGCCCCCTCCTTGCCTGGCGCCCCTGGCGAGTGCCATCCTGGCCAATGGGTAGATATGCCATTGGGCCAAATCTAACTCTCTCTGCACATGTTACATCTGTCCCACCTGCAGTGCAACATGGTTTTACCCAGTTGTTTTTTTTTTTTTAGCCATATTTAGAAAGATGAATCAGGCTGGTCATATGCTGGTTAGATAAGTCTGTGTATTTGTTGCTACAATAAAGTTTTTATTACCCGTTCCTATGAACACATAACCTTCCATAAATGTAATATACATTGTGGACCCTCCTGTAAAAGTAAACAATGGCAAGTTTTATTAGGTCTAACATTGCGACTTTCCTTTCTTTTCAGTACATATTGGTTATAAATCTTCCACGTATTGAACAATCTACTGTCTTCTGGTATGCAAATAAAGTACAGGCCATTTTTCACATTTCCTTTCTGCTGTGACATAGTACATTCGCTCTAATTATAGGCAGCACAATGGGGCACTTGTGACTCTTCCTTAGTTTGCTCTTCACTCGTGCAGAACTGTGCTTACATGCAAAAGATCAGGTACCACAGGCTGTAATAGGGAACACACACACACACACACACACACACACACACACACACACACACACACACACACACACACACACACACACACACACACACACACACGCAGAACTGGTAAAGCAGGAACGGACCATGGCAGAATGGAAAAAAAGTGTTCTGCACTGATCACCAGTATTTACTTAGCTCTCCTGCTGGCTCTGCTGCTCAGAACAATGGCTGGGCATAACATTTATTAAAACTGTCACCAGTGATTACCTTGAGATCCAGTGTGACAGGTAAGATTTGCTTTGTGTTAAATAGAATTTTATTTCTATTTTATAACAATGATTCTATAGAGAACTCTAAATATAATTTCCCAGATAATACACTGCTGGCACGTCATGCGTGATAAGGAGTAAATAAGAAGTGATGGGCAATTTAGAATTTAAAAATGCAATGAAATAGCCAAAGCAATAAAAATAAATATCCTTTTGTTGTTAGTACACAGCAGGGGTGTAAGTTCATTCCAGGCACCCAGGGGCAAAATTGATGGTGGTGCGCCCCCTCCCCCTTCCCCAATCAGCTCATGCGCAGTAGCAAAGCGGTGGGGGCAAAGGAGAAAGTAATGTGCCGGTTATCCTACCAGTTGAGAATAATCTCCATCCACATTTCCCCAATTCTCTTCAGCCTCATTTACCCTTGTTGCTGCAGCTCCTGCCCCGCAATGTCTCTCCAGCCCCCTTCTGTCTCTTCAGCCATCCCCCCTTCTGTTTCTCCAGACAGTCCCCTTTCTGTCTCACCAGCCAGCACTCCTTTTTTCAATCCAGCCAGCTCCGCTTCTGCCTCTCCAGACAGCCCCCCTTCTGTCTCACCAGTCATCTCTCCTTCTGTCTCACCAGTCAGCTCCCCTTCTGTCTCACCAGCCAGCTCCCCTTCTGTCTCTCCTGACAGCCCCCCTTCTGTCTCACCAGTCAGCTCCCCTTCTGTCTCACCAGCCAGTTCCCCTTCTGTCTCTCCTGACAGCCCCCCTTCTGTCTCACCAGTCAGCTCCCCTTCTGTCTCACCAGCCAGTTCCCCTTCTGTCTTTCCTGACAGCCCCCTTCTGTCTCACCAGTCAGCTCCCCTTCTGTCTCACAAGCCAGCTCCCCTTCTGTCTCTCCTGACAGCCCCCCTTCTGTCTCACCAGCCAGTTCCCCTTCTGTCTCTCCTGACAGCCCCCTTCTGTCTCACCAGTCAGCTCCCCTTCTGTCTCATAAGCCAGCTCCCCTTCTGTCTCTCCTGACAGCTCCCCTTCTGTCTCACCAGTCATCTCTCCTTCTGTCTCACCAGTCAGCTCCCCTTCTGTCTCACCAGCCAGCTCCCCTTCTGTCTCTCCTGACAGCCCCCCTTCTGTCTCACCAGTCAGCTCCCCTTCTGTCTCACCAGCCAGTTCCCCATCTGTCTCTCCTGACAGCCCCCTTCTGTCTCACCAGTCAGCTCCCCTTCTGTCTCACAAGCCAGCTCCCCTTCTGTCTCTCCTGACAGCCCCCCTTCTGTCTCACCAGCCAGTTCCCCTTCTGTCTCTCCTGACAGCCCCCTTCTGTCTCACCAGTCAGCTCCCCTTCTGTCTCACAAGCCAGCTCCCCTTCTGTCTCTCCTGACAGCCCCCCTTCTGTCTCACCAGCCAGTTCCCCATCTGTCTCTCCTGACAGCGCCACTACTGTCTCACCAGTCAGCTCTCCTTCTGTCTCACCAGCCAGCTCCCCTTCTGTCTCACCAGTCAGCTCCCCTTCTGTCTCACCAGTCAGCTCCCCTTCTGTCTCACCAGCCAGTTCCCCATCTGTCTCACCAGCCAGCTGCCCTTCTGTCTCTCCTGACAGCCCCCCTTCTGTCTCACCAGCCAGCTCCCCTTCTGTCTCACCAGCCAGCCCCCCTTCTGTCTCACCAGTCAGCTCCACTTCTGTCTCACCAGTCAGCTCCCCTTCTCTCTCACCAGCCAGCTGCCCTTCTGTCTCTCCTGACAGCCCCCCTTCTGTCTCACCAGTCAGCTCTCCTTCTGTCTCACCATCCAGCTCCCCTTCTGTCTCGCCAGTCAGCTCCCCTTCTATCTCACCAGTCAGTTCCCCTTCTCTCTCACCAGCCAGCTGCCCTTCTGTCTCTCCTGACAGCCCCCTTCTGTCTCACCAGTCAGCTCCCCTTCTGTCTCACAAGCCAGCTCCCCTTCTGTCTCTCCTGACAGCCCCCCTTCTGTCTCACCAGCCAGTTCCCCTTCTGTCTCTCCTGACAGCCCCCTTCTGTCTCACCAGTCAGCTCCCCTTCTGTCTCACAAGCCAGCTCCCCTTCTGTCTCTCCTGACAGCCCCCCTTCTGTCTCACCAGCCAGTTCCCCATCTGTCTCTCCTGACAGCGCCACTACTGTCTCACCAGTCAGCTCTCCTTCTGTCTCACCAGCCAGCTCCCCTTCTGTCTCACCAGTCAGCTCCCCTTCTGTCTCACCAGTCAGCTCCCCTTCTGTCTCACCAGCCAGTTCCCCATCTGTCTCACCAGCCAGCTGCCCTTCTGTCTCTCCTGACAGCCCCCCTTCTGTCTCACCAGCCAGCTCCCCTTCTGTCTCACCAGCCAGCCCCCCTTCTGTCTCACCAGTCAGCTCCACTTCTGTCTCACCAGTCAGCTCCCCTTCTCTCTCACCAGCCAGCTGCCCTTCTGTCTCTCCTGACAGCCCCCCTTCTGTCTCACCAGTCAGCTCTCCTTCTGTCTCACCATCCAGCTCCCCTTCTGTCTCGCCAGTCAGCTCCCCTTCTATCTCACCAGTCAGCTCCCCTTCTCTCTCACCAGCCAGCTGCCCTTCTGTCTCTCCTGACAGCCCCCCTTCTGTCTCACCAGCCAGCTCCCCTTCTGTCTCACCAGCCAGCCCCCCTTCTGTCTCACCAGTCCAACCCGGCTGCAGCAAACAGACACTTCTACACGCTTCCATGGCCTTCAGGAGTTCTACCACTGGTACACAGTACTATATGGGGAGTATTCAGAATGTCCTATGAGCAATAGGAACTGTGTCCTTTTATCCATGTATTAATATTAGACAGAATACATCAAGGTATCACACCCGAGTCTAAATTCAGTGCAGGTATTGTTTGTCATATCAGAAATTTAGTGTACCGTATATCTTGCATAGTATTTTGCCATCTGTGTGCTGCAAAGCTGTCGGAAATTAGGTTCTCTGCTTCTTGGCCATGTATGTAAATGGGATGCAGTAAAGATACCGGCTGTCGGGATCCTGACAGTAGGAATACTGACACCGGAACCCCAACACCCATCAGAAAATCAACGAAGGAATCCCGACCATAAGTATAGTGGCCGGGTTAGGCCCGGGGAGTTAGGTGTAGGCGCCGGGTGTAGTATGGTATGCCGGTGGTCGGGCTCCCAGCGACCAGCACACCGGCGCCGGAATCCCGGCCGCCGGCATACCGACAGCTGGGCGAGCGCAAATGAGCCCCTTGCGGGCTCACTGTGCTCGCCACGCTGTGGGCACGGTGCACACTATCTATTCTCCCTCCAGGGGGGTCGTGGACCCCCAAGAGGGAGAAGAACTGTCGGTATGCCAGCGGTCGGGATTCCGGTTAGGCTGAAGGGGGAGGGGGTATTAGGGTTAAGGCTGCGGGGAGGGCAAAGGTTAGGTCTAGACACCACCGGGGGAAGGTAAAGGTTGTGCACCGGAGGGGGGGGTTAGGGTTAGGCTGCAGTAGGGGAGGGTTAGGTGGTAGGTAAGAGGGGATGGCATACTTACCTCGCCACTGTCAGGACTTTAAAGATCGGGATGCTTGCATCGGTATTGTGACTGCCGGCATCCCATCCTCCAGTCACACATACCAAACCCATATAAACTGTGCTGCACTATATTCGCCCCTAGGAGTAATCTTAGAACATTAAATGCAATAGGCAGATAGTGTGGGTCATTATTTTTTTCAAAGCCTGGCTTATGCCTTGCAGAGCAAACCAGCTGTGTCTTGTTTTAGGACTGTCAGAGTGTTTGGTCACATACTGACAGCATTTCATTGGGGTAATTACAGGGCACAGAGGTAACTTTTGTGCCCCACTACTAAAGGTTCCAATCAACATGTCAGTATTCAGAATCTCGACAATCAAAATGTCGACTGTTCTGATTATTGACATTCGGGATGTCAATGTGTTTCAAATGTTGACAGATGTGATGTCGACATCCACACATGTCGACTCTGGTGCAATGTTGACACATCCAAAATTTGACATTGTGAATGTCGACAGTAAATTTCGACATGGAATTATGGTTAGGAAACCTTTAGTGTTAAGGTTAAGCTGTAAGCTAAAATACTACTGTCAACATTCTGTCAGTGTGGACATTGTGGATGTCAGTGTTGACATTTTGAACATGTCGACACACTGACATGTCCCAACCTCCACTGATGTGTCTGTATGACCAGAAATAAACGAATATGTTTTGCAAACGGAGTGGACTTAGATTTCCAGAGAATACCATTGAGCAATAAAGTGTATTTTATTAGATATTATTGTCATGTTTTCTATGGAAGTTGGACATAAAGATAGGCAGAGTAATAAACCAGGTCCTTATATGATGAATCTTCAGGTATTATGATTCTGAGGTGATGTCTACACTTCCCAATTGGAAGCATTGATTTGGGAACATAACCCACTGAACAAGAGCATGTGCCTTTCTAGGAGGAACATCTGTAACATTTACTGTATCTGTGCACCTCGGACACATCATCGGAAGAGCATCTGGACACTTATAACCAGCGCACTGAACTTTTACAAGGTGTTATCAGACACAAGTGAATGGAAGAGCATTCATGGATTCCCTGGAAAATGATTTATCAGCTCATAGACTAAAATGAGACACCTAATTATCTTTCTTAAGTATGGAACATAGCCAGTTGGAATTGTGTAACGATGAGGGTTAAACATTATACATAGCAGTAGCTGCCTCTCATTGGCCATCAATTACATTTCAAACCCTTTCCATTTAGGGGTCTATATAGCAAAATCAGCAACAAGCAGCTGAAACTATTTGTCAGTTGGTTTGCACCATATTTATATTAAACTACCTGCTGGGATGTTGCTGTCCTGTGCACATGTGAAATATGGCAACATATACTTTATAGCACTGTGCACATGTGCCTATCTCGTGCACATGCAGAGCAGTTCAGAGGGAACCACAAACATAACGCCATCCAGAGATGTTGTTATGTTTTTGAGAGCTCTCATCAATATAAATATAATTGTGTGCATTTATCATTGAACCCTATGGGGGCTGTAGAGCTGTGCACAAACAAAAAGGTGAGCTTTTATCTATACTATATATATAGAAACAATATTTTAGGCTTTCTCTAAGTAAAATACTGGAGAAAAGTAATTTTTTTAGATTAATAAATAGACCCTTTAGTCATACTTGCCTACTCTCCCTCATTCTGCAGGAGACTCCCTGAAATAGAAGCAATCTCCCTGACTCCCTGAAATAGAAGCAATCTCCCTGATTGCACCTTACCCTCATTGTGCAGCTGTTACATTCTTGGGGGGGGAAATAAATCAGAGATACATACATTCAAATGGGAACATAAGTGCCATTTCCCCGCATTGGTTATAAGACACAATGATCCCTATAGCTACGTGCATTTTAAATAAGGTTTCTCATGGCCACTTTCAGGATATGGAACTATGTAAAACACAATACAAAAACAAATCCTGAAAAATATCAGGGTCTTTCCTTCAACAAGTAGATCTTACTAACTTTGGGGCTCATTTACATTGGATGTAAGTCATTCTCATGACACACCTCTCAGTACACGTCCGTGCTGATAGGTGTTACTTTCACAGACTCCCTGAAATGCTTTTCCAAAAGCAGGCAAGTATGCCCTTAGTCCATGGTTGGACTTGCCCACAGTGGTACCGAGGATACCCCTGGCAGGCCCCACAGGCCGATCCTCTCCTCTAGGGATCTGGTTCTGGGCTGTGCACTTGAATTATACATTATACATAGGTTACATTATACTGGACAGGTGGACAGGGCCATGGTGTATTTTCTACAGTGCCATGCTGTTATTAATCTGGTACATTATCATGCATGCACTAGCAGTATTTAATATATATATCTCATGGGGTCCGGACCCTCTAATGGTTAGCCAAGCCTCTAAAGTGGCTAGCCAAACCACTAAATATTGGCGTTTCTATAATGGGTGCAGATTGCACCCATGTTTTAATACCTTTCCGGACTCCCACGGCGGGCGCTGCAGCCGCATAAAAAATTACAGCCAAAATAACCGTTGCACATGCGCAGTAGTAATTAGTTTCTGGAACATTGCGTGTGCCATGTTTCTGCAGACCTGCACATGCACAGTCGACTCTGGCACAATTTCGGAGCCTACTGCGCTGTGGAGAGGAGGGCCCCACCCGGAGTCTGCACACGGGCCCTCTCCTCTGTTAAAACACCCCTGCCGCTAATACTGGGCCCCTAGCATCCCCTGGTGTGGCCTTTATGCCCCAGTCCGACACTGCCTTAGTCTTCTGCTTGTCCTACTTTTCCTCTGTAAACTATTCTTCACTATCTAATTCTGCTATTCACAAGTACACTCTAATGAAAGAATTTGAAGCGAGTTGCGCTCAGAATCCCAGCTATTGGGATCCTAACAGTCAGAAGACCAACAGCAGGATCCTGGCAGTAAGTGCTGGGGTTGGGGTTAGGCACTAGGGGAGCGTAAGGGTTAGGCACTAGGGGGTGGGGCAGGTTAGGGTTAGGCTGCAGGCGGGGTAGGATAAGACTGCAGGGGGAGGCAGTTAGGGTTAGGCTGCGGGAGGGAACGGTTAGGGTTAGGTTGCGGGAGGGGTGAGTTAGGAGTAGGGTGAAAATACCAGGATCCATCATAAATTCTGTCCTTCGGGATGCCGCTGTCGATCCTCTAATTATCAGGATCCCGCCTGACAGGATTTCGTACCCAACCTGAAGTACCTGCTGAGCTTTATACACTATATAAACAGCTCTTGAAAACTCCTTGTTACAGTAACGCTTAATATGATCGTTCGAAACAGCAAAACAATGCACATTCATCCAATTGTGTATTAAACCTGAAGTAATTTGACTCAAGAACAGAGAGACAATAAACTGTGGTTTGCCTTGTTTTATTCCAATGCCAAGCTCATTTCATTACTTACTAGGAACTGGAAAGATAATATTTTATTGTATTGTATTAATTGTAAGTACTTTATACTAATTTGTATTTCTTTTCTTTTCTTGTTTTATGTTAGAAACTCTGCAAGTATTCCATGAATGTTATTTAATTACTCTTGAAATGAATTTGTAGCTTTTCACTTAGAGGAAATCAGATGAATGGAAACAATATTCTTGTGTAATAGCATTTTCCTGTAACACGTAAGTCCTGATTCAGAGATGGAGACAAACTCAGTATTTTTTAGCAATTATCAGCCAGCGGCGCATGCGTTTTAGGGCCTAATTCAGACCTGGGGGTATATTTACTAAGATTCGTAATTGTCGGGATTTGGAGGGAGATTAAACACGAATGATATCGGTAGTGTGAATTTGCAACTTTTTGGGTTTTTTTACGACTCATTTACTAAGCTGTCATATTCTGCATTTTAGTTTTTTCCGATGCCGATGTCATTTGTAATGTCTGGCAGTGTTTTACGGGAGTAAAACACTGCCGGACTTAACACAATGAATCCCGGCCGGATCTGTGAGATCCGTGCAGGGCTTCATTGTGTATATTATCAGTGTAGATTATAAGTGATGAAAGTGTTAAAATTGAAAAAAAAAATTGCGTGGGGTCCCCCCTCCTAAGCATAACCAGCCTCTTTGAGCCGGTCCTGGTTGTAAAAATACAGGGGGAAAAATGACTGGGGTTCCCCCATATTTAAACAACCAGCACCGGGCTCTGCGCCTGGTCCTGGTGCAAAAAATACGGGGGACCAAAAACGTAGAGGTCCCCCGTATTTTTAACACCAGCAGCGGGCTCCACTAGTCAGAGAGATAATACCACAGCCGTGGGGACACTTTTATATTGGTCCCTGCGGCCCTGACATTAAATCCCCAACTAGTCACCCCTGGCCGGGGTTCCCTGGAGGAGTGGGGACCCCTTAAATTAAGGGGTCCCCCCCTCCAGCCACCCAAGGACCAGGGGTGAAGCCCGAGGCTGTCCCCCCCATCCAAGGGCGGTGGATCCAAAGGCTATCAGCCTCCCATCCACCGCCCACGGGTACATGACGGGCGATTATCGAACAACTGCGCATGCATATGGATCTCAATGCGCAGGCGCAAGGCCAAATTGCAAAAGAATGGTGCAAAAATTTTGATCGCTAGGCGTGTGCAAGTTGATTGACAGGAAGCGGACATTTGGGAATGGTAACTGGCCGCTTTCTGGTGGTGCCAGGAAAAACACAGGCGTTCCCAAACGTTTTCAGGGACGGTGTGTGACGTCAGCTCCTGCCCTGATCAGTGTGTTTGTATCACACTGTAGGAGTAAGTCCTGAGCTACGCACAGACTGGAAAAATCATTTGATGGTGAGTGAGTTGCGAACGGATTTGCAGATGTCCGCTGTCTGGGGGTCATTCAGACCTGATTGCTCATTAGCTGGTTTTTGCAGTCCTGCGTTTGTATAGTCACTGCCCACTGAGGAGTGTATTTCAGCTGTGCAAGTGTGCAAAGGCATGTGCAGCCGAGTGGTACAAAAAAAACCTTTGTGCAGTTCCTGAGTTGCCCTGAACTTACTCAGCCGCTGCGATCACTTCAGCCTGTCCGGGGCCGGAATTGATGTCAGACACCTGCCCTGCAAACGCTTGGACACCCCTGCGTTTTTCCAACCACTCCCTGAAAACGGTCAGTTGCCACCCACCCTTCTTCCTGCCAATCTCCTTGTGATCGGCTGTGTGAATGGATTCTTCGTAAAACCCATCGCGCAGCAATGATCCGCTTTGTACGTGTGCGACGTGCCTGCGCATTGTGGTGCATACGCATGCGCAGTTCTGACCTGATTACAGCGCTGCAAAAAATGCTAGCAAGCGATCAGGTCTGAATGACCCCCTCTGTCAGCGTACGCATGCATTCACACCTTTGCACAGGGCTGATTTTCACTCTATATGGGCAGCGGCTATCTAATCGCAGACCTCTGCAAAAACGCAGAGGAGCGATCAAGTCTGAATAGTGGATGTAGAAAGGATTTATTCACAAAGTGATTGACAGGGAACAATGTAATCTTTGGGCAAGGTAACGGGGAGTGGTGGCATAAACCATTTGGGGGAGTGTTTAAGGCTGCATTTGCGATCCCGTACATAGCTGCAATGTCTCAGTTGTCTAACATGTGAAAGTAGTACTTAAATTTCACAGCAGCGTTTTGTAATACATATAAATGAGTGTAATGGTCAAACTCTAAGCATGCAGGTCTTTGAGAAAAAAAATCCTTAACCATTCTAGAAACATTGACAGTTATTATATTCTTCAGCTTATCCCAACTTTAAGTGAATGAAGAATAAATGAAGATGGCAAATTCCGCTTGCCAGTTACAGTGGCAGCAACAGTAGCTACTGCTTTCCACACAACTTTCTCGGGGCCCTGCTGTAAAGCCATACACTCCTACTGTATTGTATTGTACTGTTATTGGGGCAGGCGGCAGCCTGTTTAGCAGTATTAGGGGACTTTCTAAATCAAGAGCACCACTGAATAGCCTGTGCATGTCTAGCTGCCTCCATAATGGGGCTTACATGCAGACATTCTGGCTGCCCCCTCTGGGAGGAGGCAGCCAGATCAGCAAAGTGGGGGGTATGGTGCGACATGAGGGGGTATAGCGCTATGCAATGCTGAGATTTCTGGCATTGTGATGGCGCGATTCAGCACAAATTGCGTCATTGGACCCCCACCAGACATCGACTGCAGGGGGCGTCCGGCCTGGAGAATTGCCTACTCTACGCATGTATGGGTGGCAAAGAGACTTTGGCTTTGCAACTTCAACTTAGTAATGATAAAATAGTAGATTTAGGGGGTATTTATCCGAGCTCGGAGAGCGATAAAGTACCAACCAATCAGTTACTAAATGTAATTTAAAAAAAAAAAAAAAACAGCCTTAAAATGACAGAAGTTGATTGGTTGATCCATCTCTCTCTAAGTTTTGATAAATAGCCCCTTTAATTTTAACCTTGTGAGTAATTCTAATTGCTTGGGATATTGGGGGTCATTCCGAGTTGTTCGCTCGTTGCCAATTTTCGCTATACTGCGATTAGTCGCATACTGCGCATGCGCAAGGTTCGCAGAGCGCATGCGCTTAGTTATTTTACACAAAAGTTTGGTATTTTACTCATGGCATAACGAAGCTTTTTCATCGCTATGCTGATCGTAGTGTGATTGACAGGAAGTGGGTGTTTCTGGGCGGAAACTGCCCGTTTTATGGGAGTGTGCGGAAAAACGCAGGCGTTCGAGTTGCAAAACGCAGGAGTGGCTGGAGAAACGGGGGAGTGGTTGGGCAAACGCTGGGTGTGTTTGTGACGTCAAACCAGGAACGAAAAGGACTGAGCTGGTCGCAATGGCTGAGTAAGTCTGGAGCTACTCAGAAACTGCTAAGAATTTTCTATACGCAATTCTGCTAATCTTTCGTTTGCTATTCTGCTAAGCTAAGATACACTCCCAGAGGGCGGCGGCCTAGCGTGTGCAATGCTGCTAAAAGCAGCTAGCGAGCGATCAACTCGGAATGAGGGCCATTGTTTTCTATTCCAGTAACTTGCTTGTTTACTATCATTTTAATATAGTTTACTAGGATAGTGCATATGATCCTTGAATTGTGAACATGGTTAAGGTCCCACCCCCCCTGGTGTGTACTGCTGAGAGAGGGCACTGTGATTAAGTCATACTTGCCTACTCTCCCGGAATGCCCGGGAGGCTCCCGAAAATTGCGTGGCGATCCGGAAGAGTGGGCAAGTCTCCCGACTGGACCCCCCAACCAGAATCTCTGGAAGTCCCCCGCAGTTGGCGCTGTCCAATGATGCAATTTGTGCTGAATTGCGTCATCGCAACCCCGCCCTCTCACTCACAACAGCAATGTGTAGCTGCCGTGATGACTTGATTCCGCTGCCATGCCCCAGGCCTCACCCCATTTGTTGTCACTGCCCCATGCTTGCTGCGGCTGCGCCTCCCCACTTTGCCGTCCTGGCTATATCCTCCCAGAGGAGGCAGCCAGAATGTCGCCATGTATGGATTAAGGGGGTCATTCCGACCTGATCACACTAGCTATTTTTTGCAGCGCTGCGATCAGGTCAAAACTCGGCAAAACTGCGTATGCACCGCAATGCGCAGGCGCGTCATACGGGGTACAAAGCAGATTGGAGCTGGGTGATGGATTTAACAAAGAAACCATTCGCACAAACGATCGCAAGAAGATTGACATGAAGAAGGCGTTTATGGGTGTCAACTGACCGGTTTCAGGGAGTGGTTGGAAAAATGCAGGCGTGTCCAATCGTTTGCAGGGCGGGTGTCTGACATCAATTCCAGGACCAGACAGGCTGAAGTGATCACAGCGGCTGAGTAAGTTCAGACCTACTCAGAAACTGCACAAAACTTTTTTGTACCGCTCGGCTGCACAAGCATTTGCACATTTGCAAAGCGAAAATACACACCCCCATAGGCGGAGACTATCTGATCGCAGGGCTGCAAAAAATAGCTAGCGGAATGACCCCCTAAGTCCAATTCACATAACATCCTAGTAATGGCAGTACTTCAGCAATTGGGTAACCATTATAAATGTAGTCTGTGTCTTGGACCTAATCACATTACTGGTTAGTACTTCCTTAATTAATAGCACCCCAAATACGCCTCGGTAGAACCAAACTGTTAACAGGCTGGGACAGGCGGTATATATGCAAAGCCGATCTGGGCCAATTTGGTACTCTAGGAAAACTTTAGTTGGCAGCGCCAGTTTTCATGAATATGCCACAAACCGTGCTTGCTGGGTGCCTCCCTGGAGCAATGGTGGCCGGGGCTTTTGCTTATGTGGCCTATACCCGGGGCTTGCTCTGGATATAAGAGGAGGCAGTAGAGAGATTTTGGAGCATGGATTAGGGTAGGAAAAGAGGAAAAGGGGTACAGTAGTTTGAGGAGGCATATTTCTTACCTTCCAGGAGGTGTGAGGCAGCCTGGTGAGAGACACAAGGTATATTGTGATTAGCAGGAGTCTGTGACTGTGTCCGCAATCAAGTCTTGCCATGATATATTTTTTACTACAGGTTGAGTATCCCTTATCCCCTAAAATTCAAAATCCCAAATTTTTGGTTCCCCTACTGAGATAATGACACATATATATGTAGATTATATTATATATCTATATAATATATCTATATATACACATAATATATAATATATATGTAATTATCTCAGTAGGGGAAACAAAAATGTGGGATTTTGAGTTATGGATAAGGGATACTCAACCTGTATTATACTTTTCTTTTGTAAGTGAAGTCCACTACTTACCCGGATGTTTTCCGTCTTTAGCTCTATCTCAGTTATAGAAAGCATGAGAAAATGTTGGTTATATATTAATGATAAAATCATAGCAGATGAAAAGAACAGCATAGCTATGTCAAAGCACTCAGGCCTACAGGACTGGCCACAATAATTGAGTGAGAGCAGCAGTAAGTTGACAGATGCTGTGCTGGCTGCTGAATACAATCCTACTGACAGCTCTGTCAGATCAATGACAAGATCCAACATGGATCATAATAAACAAGGTATATACAGTGCAAGAGAAATACGCGTCCTGGATTAAACCCGACATCTAAGTGCATACACAAAGTAATGTGACACAATAACACATCCTAGTGAACACTATCAAAGGATTAATTCCCAATCACAACATGTATTCCACAATGGCATACTACCATGTAGATACACTGTGCAGCCCCCACAGATGACCAGAATTCTCATCTATTTTGCTTTTTTCCCAACAGTAGTTCATTCAACCATGAAATATGTGGTATGAATCTAATCTAGTGATTCACCTACAATACTTCAAAACATCGGCTCAGCTATGACATGTACAAACTCAGATTTATGGTCCAATCTAGAGGCATGTTCTTATTTGTTGATGGACTCACTATGTAGGCACGTAGATGTGAATATCCAGAAAAACTGAAATCAATTTGTAATATTGTAATCTCCTTCCCAAAGTAGAATAAATAGGTCATGGAAGTAGGTGATCCTATTAATTGAAACTCCAGGTGTACAGATAGTATTAAATACTTACATTCATTAGTTTTCACTGCACATTTTCTTAGCGTCTGGTGATATGACCAAATTAGCTCCAATCCAAAGTACACAGCTATGTTATGTTGCTATAGGATATGGGGGGTAATTTAGAGTTGATCGCAGCAGCAAATTTGTTAGTAATTGGGCAAAACCATGTGCACTGCAGGTGTGGCAGATATAACATTTGCAGATAGAGTTAGATTTGGGTGGGTTATTTTTAGAGATGTGCGGCGGGCACTTTTCGTGTTTTGTGTTTGGTTCTGGTTCCATGCTCATGTTTTGGATCTGGATTGGTTTTTCCAAAATCATCCTTTCGTGTTTTGGTAATGGATCTGGATGATTTTTTTAAAAAAACATAAAAAGAGCTAAAATCACAGAATTTAGGGGTAATGTTGATCCTACGGTATTATTAACCTCAATAACAATCATTTCCACTCATTTCCAGTCTATTCTGTACACCTCACACCTCACAATATTGTCTTTAGGCCAAAAGGCTGCACCGAGGTGGCTGGATGACTAAGCTAAGGGACACAAGTGGGTGGCACAAACTCCTGGCCAATCTAGGAGTGGCACTGCAGTGGCAGACAGGATGGCACTTTTAAAAAATAGGCCCCAAACAGCACATCATGCACAGAAGAAAAAGAGGTGCAATGAGGTAGCTGTATGACTAAGCTAAGCGACACAAGTGTGCAGCAAAAACACCTGGCCCATCTAGGAGTGGCACTGCAGTGGCAGACAGGATGGCACTATTCAAAAACTAGGCCCCAAACAGCACATCATGCACAGAAGAAAAAGAGGTGCAATGAGGTAGCTGTATGACTAAGCTAAGCGACACAAGTGTGCGGCAAAAACACCTGGCCCATCTAGGAGTGGCACTGCAGTGGCAGACAGGATGGCACTATTCAAAAACTAGGCCACAAGCAGCACATCATGCACAGAAGAAAAAGAGGTGCAATGAGGTAGCTGTATGACTAAGCTAAGCGACAAAGGTGTGCTCCACAAACAACATGGGACGTGCTGGAATTTGCCCAGATGTAATACACGCACAATATTGGTGGCACAGGAAAGCATACCACTAAACCAAACACATATGGCAAAGCCTGTAAAATTAATTTGTATAATAATAACCCTTTTATTTGGAGCAATTATAATAATATGCAGCACAGGCGAGCGTACCCCTACACCACACAGGGCAAACCCTGTTAAATTATTTGGATAATAATATAAGTAATGTATATAACCCTTTTATTTGGAGTAAATAATATACAGCACAGGACACTACCACTGGACTGATGCAGCACAAGACAGCACCACTGGACTGGACTTATACGGCAGTACCCCTGGACTTATACGGCAGTGTCAGACAGGATGGCACTTTAAAAAACTAGTCCCCAAACAGCACATCATGCAAAGAAGTAAAAGAGGTGCAATGAGGCAGCTGTATGACTAAAATAAGCTACACAAATGTGCGGCACAAACACCTGGCCCATCTAGAATATCAGAAAAATCAACAGGTAAATGGCGCTCAATGTGGTTTCTCATATGACAATAAGAAATTGATACTTAGAGTCCAAATGAAGAACAAATCAATCCCGCAGATTAGAAAGTCCTGTTTTATGATCCTCAGATCATTGAAATGGAGTGAAAAGGGATGAGTAGCTAAACCCTTTCGAATGTTACGCACATGTGTGGATCAATACCCCATACACTGTGAGTGGGGTACGCATTGGATGTTAACATCAGTATCTGTTATTGTTTGAAAGAAGTTTGGGACGTATTGCACCATGATCTTTTATTATTTTCTTTTTATGTCATCTTGAGCGACTACTGGAGACAGAGGTCCTTTCTTGAGGGAACATAAAACAGGACTTTCTAATCTGCGGGATTGATTTGTTCTTCATTTGGACTCTAAGTATCAATTTCTTATTGTCATATGAGAAACCACATTGAGCGCCATTTACCTGTTGATTTTTCTGATATTGTATTTGCCATATAAGGGTTGAGTGGCCCTTTCATCCTCAGGTGGCTGCATAGGTGTATTTGCGCCTTGGGTAATTGATTATTTTTGTTTTTTGTTTACCTGGCCCATCTAGGGTTGACACTGCAGTCCCGCTGCACTAATGGTGGATACCAGACGCACGTCTAACACCAGCATAGTTGTTATGGCCTCAGTAATCCGCTTTGCAACAGGGTGATTGCTATCATATTTCATCTTCCTCGCAAAGGACTGTTGGACAGTCAATTGCTTAGTTGAAGTAGTACAAGTGGTCTTCTGACTTCCCCTCTGAGATGACGATCGACTCCCAGCACCAACAACAGCAGCGGCAGCAGCAGCAGGAGGAAGTGGTTTTTGATCTTTCCCTATTTTATACTCCAAATTTTTGTTCTCCATTATTTTTCTGGCGTTATATAACAAAATGCAGCACAGGAGAGCGTACCTCTACACCACACAGGGCAAACCCTGTAAAAATTATTTGGATTCAATATTAATAACCCCTTTATTTGGAGTAAATAATATAGAACACAGGACAGCACCATTGACCTTATATGGCAGCACCACTGGACTGGACTTATACGGCAGTACCACTGGACTGGATATATATGGCAGTAACACTGGACTGGATTTATACGGCAGTATCCCTGTACTTATATGGCAGTTCCACTGGACTTATATGGCAGTACCACTGGAC
This sequence comes from Pseudophryne corroboree, assembly GCF_028390025.1. Taxonomy (NCBI): domain Eukaryota; kingdom Metazoa; phylum Chordata; class Amphibia; order Anura; family Myobatrachidae; genus Pseudophryne; species Pseudophryne corroboree. The sequence goes on along the minus strand of NC_086444.1, from coordinate 142,664,498 downwards.
TGGACTTATACACCAGTACCACTGGAATTATACGGCAGTATCACTGGACTGGATTTATTTTATATGCCAGTACCACTGGACATATACGGCAGAATCACTGGAATTATATGGCAGTACCACTGGACATATAAGGCATTATCACTGGACTGGATTTGTATGCCACAACCACTGGATTTATACGGCATTACCACTGGACATATACAGCAATATCACTGGAATTATATGGCAGTACCACTGGACATATACGGCAGTATCACTGGACTGGATTTATTTTATACACCAGTACCACTGAATTTATACAGCAGTACCACTGGATTTATAAGGCGGGACCACTGGACATATTCGGCAGTATCACTGGACTGGATTTATAGGCCAGTACCACTGGATTTATACGGCAGTATTACTGGACTGGATTTATATGCCAGTGTCACTGGATTTATACGGCAGTATCACTGGACATATACGGCAGTATCACTGGACTGGATTTATACGCCAGTACCACTGGATTTATACGGCAGTACCACTGGAATTATACTGCAGTACCACTGGAATTATACGTCAGTACCACTGGAGTTAAACGGCAGTACCAACAGACATATATGGCAGTATCACTGGACATATACGGCAGTACCACTGGACTTATACAGCAGCACAGGGACACCACCACTGGACTGATGCAGGACAACACAGCACCACTGCAATGGACTGGACTTATACAGCAGCACTGGACATAAGGCAGCAGAGGACACCACCACTGTGACTGGACCAATGCAGCACAAGACACCACCACTGGACTGATGCAGCACAACACAGCAACACTGCACTGGATTTATACAGCTACACTGGACATATGGCAGCAGAGGACACCACCACTGTGACTAGACTGATGCAGTATAAGACACTACACTGGACTGAGGAGCACAAGACAGCACTGGAATCGCCACCCCACTTTCCCTCCCACACAAACACTGAGGACGGAGACGCATCCTCTCGCTACACTCTCCAATGCCGGAGTGAAAATGGCAGTGACGCATGGCTCCTTATATGGAATCAAAAACCCGTGAGAATCCAACAGCGAGATGATGACATTTTGCCTTGTTCTGGTTCCGAGTCAGGTGGGAAAACCCGAGCAGGGCTCGGATCCGGGCTCAGGTAGTGATGTCCGGTAGGGTTCGTTTCTCAGGGAACCGAACCCACTCATCTCTAGTTATTTTGTTTCTGTGCAGGGTAAATACTGACTGCTTTATTTTTACACTGCAACTTAGATTTCAGTTTGAACACATCCCACCCAAATCTAACTCTCTCTGCACATGTTTTATCTGCCCCCACTACAGTGCACATGGGGTTCATTCCGAGTTGATCGCTCGCTAGCTACTTTTAGCAGCCGTGCAAACGCATAGTCGCCGCCCACAGGGGAGTGTATTTTCGTTTTGCAAGTGTGCGAATGCGTGTGCAGCCGAGCGGGACGAAAACGTTTTTTGCAGTTTCTGAGTAGCCGCTGCAATCACTTCAGTCTTTTTGGTCCCGGAATTGACGTCAGACACCCGCCCTGCAAACGCTGGGACACGCCTGCATTTTTCCAAACACTCCCTGAACACGGTCAGTTGCCACCCACAAGCGCCCTCTTCCTGTCAATCTCCTTGCGATCGGCTGTGCAAATGGATTCTTCGTTAAATCCATTGCCCAGCAACGATCCGCTTTGTACTCGTATGATGCACCTGCACATTGCGGTGCATACACATGCGCAGTAGTAACCTGTTCGCTTCACTGCGAAAAACGGCAGCGAGCTATCAACTCGGAATGATCCCCATGGTTTTGCCCAATTCCTAACAAATTTGCTGCTGTGATCAACTTTGAATTAGGCCCATAGTTCTGGTTATTATCTGTTGCTTCTTATCTGAAAACGCCCTGTATTCCCATGTAGATGAAATGATGACTGCAAGGTTAACTCAGTAAAGTCATCTAAAGTAATTTTTTTGCTCTACATTCTGCACCTATATCAATGCATAGTCTGGCAAAGCTAGTCTCTCTGTTCACAAAATAGTCATTTTTTGATTGCACTTGTCAACCAGTTTGGACATACAGTTGACAACGTTATACCAACTTAGGGGGTATTTCAGAGTTGATCGTAGATGTGCTAAATTTAGCACATCTACGATCAGTTACTCTGACATGCGGGGGGACGCCCAGCACAGGGCTTTTTCCGCCACGCGTGTCAGGCCCTACCCCCCCACACAGGTACAAAAGCAGCACACAGCTGCAATGCTTCTGCACCTGATGAGTAACTTCCTGCCAGCACAGCTCCTGTGCTCTGGCAGGGAGCTACTGGCCGTGTCCTGGGTCGCAGCGGCTGCGTGTGACATTACGCAGCCGCCGCGGCCCGCTCACCAAATGGTCCAGACACGCCTCCGTTGTCTGGACCATGCCCCACCAATGGGGTTCTAGCACTGTTGGCATGCCCCTTCCTGTCAATCAGGCAGAGGCGATCGCAGCCCAGAGATGCTCATAGCATCTCACTGGGCTCCCGGGGTGTGTACGCGCAGTGCTCCACAAAAAGATTCAAACTGCGATCGCTGCCTCTGCAGCAATCCAATCTGAATTAACCACTTAAATCAGATTGATTGGCTGTGCTATAAATATAACCTTATTAGGAGCATTATAAAAAACAAATTGTTAATATTATCATAATCTGTTTTATAATCTGAAGTTACTTCCATCAAACAGATTTCCAATAAATCACTTTGTATATGCAAATAATGGATTAATTGGATCAAAGTAAGAGTCATATTTTAGAGATCTACAATCTGTACTCTTCCCCTAATTGGTACTCAGAAAAACCCTGTTTTTACTGAAGAACAATCAACCATTTTTATTGCCAATTTAAGAGTTCCACTGACCCTAAAATATTGTGCAAACTTACCATGGTCAGGAAGAACCATGGCCCTCATTCCGAGTTGATCGGTCGCAAGGCGAATTTAGCAGAGTTACACACGCTAAGCCGCCGCCTACTGGGAGTGAATCTTAGCTTCTTAAAATTGCGACCGATGTATTCGCAATATTGCGATTACTAACTACTTAGCAGTTTCAGAGTAGCTCCAGACTTACTCTGCCTGTGCGATCATTTCAGTGCTTGTCGTTCCTGGTTGACGTCACAAACACACCCAGCGTTCGCCCAGGCACTCCCACCGTTTCTCCGGCCACTCCTGCGTTTTTTCCGGAAACGGTAGCGTTTTCTGCCACACGCCCCTGAAACGCCGTGTTTCCGCCCAGTAACACCCATTTCCTGTCAATCACATTACGTTCGCCGGAGCGATGAAAAAGCCGTGAGTAAAAATAATTACTACATAGCAAAGTTACTTGGCGCAGTCGCAGTGCGAACATTGCGCATGCGTACTAAGCGGATTTTCATTGCGATGCGATGAAAAATACCGAGCGAACAACTCGGAATGAGGGCCCATATGTGGATCAATCTAATATCAGCATATTTTAGTTACGGGAAACATAAATTATTATCGTTTTATTTCTATACTATTTTTGAGAAACTTTTGTATTTTTTTTTATGGCAGTTGCTTATCACCATTTTATTCAATAAGCATTGTGACTTTTTGGTAAAGTTAAATCCAAAATAATTACATTCTGTCTTTGTTTTGTTAAATAATGTATTTGTTAGATTTATAATGCTACAACACTTGGTTTTACAGTAATTTACTAAATTAGGTTGTGTCTGCATTTTGGAATATATCAGGGAGCAACTAAAGACTTCAGAGCGTCAACTCTTGAACTAAATATTAGTTCCTAAGTCTTCTCATTGCCACTATATTTCAATGCAGGTTTTATCAGGTCCCTCTGCGAGCTATATAGGGCACACTTTAACCACAGTTACAGTATGCACCAGTTTGTTCTCAGAAAACTCCCACCCACCTTGGGAAAAGGATTTAGAAATTGTGGCAACATTCAAGTCAGACTTGTGATCCATCCAGCCACTGTCTCATTGCGTTGTTGCATAAGATTTACAATGTAATTCCATACAACCACAACTAAACTGAACACCCCTCTTCCCAAATTACACAGAGCCTAAAGAGTTGATTAAATGTCACACTGGAAAGGCACACACCATTACCAGTATTAAACTTATTCCGGTTAATTTAAAATTCATTATTAATTTTGTTTTGCCTTCTTGAACTTGGTGATTATGCGATGACTTTTTATGATCTAATATGGACACTTGCATATTCAAGTTGGATTAATAAAGTAATAATAATAATAATAATAATAATAATTAATATATAGATAAATAAAACTTCAGAAATATGCAGGAGGCAGGTTAAATAGATAAACAAATTGGCAAAATGAAAGTTTGAGCTTTGCCCTTGTGATTTTGCAGATAATGCGTAGGTGCGACATCTCTGGCAAACACAGCAGATAAAGTGCCTTGTTTAGATTGCAAGCTTAATGTAATCTTATGGGAAATAGTCCTGCTGCGATAGTAGGACAGACTCCAGTCAAAACATAAGGAAAAGATAACCACAGCTACAAAACCAGCATTATACTGCTTCCTTTAAGCTATTTGTTCTGCATAAAAAAGTCTTAAAACTTAAGTGGATGGGAATTCAACACTGAAGATCTGCATTGAGAATATGCTGTTCAGTGCAATCCTGCAGAAATGATTTTTCCTAACAAGTTGTCTTTAACACTATCATTTTACACAGCTTAGAGGAAAGAGTGGCAAGGTGTATATTGGAGTATTTCTGCATTGTATCTATTCTTAAACTTGAGCTGCTCACAGTGGGACTTGCATTGTACATCTGTTCCTCTCACATGTTTTGTTTACAGAAGTATCATTGAAGGTTTTGTTTTCCCTGAGCGGTGGCACTCTACCTTTCATCACAGATGTCTGTAGAACACCGCAGGGTTTAAATACTACACACATTGCCAGCCATCACAATTATTCTAGACATTGCAGTTTACTAATTTGCATTGAGGGCAAATCATAATAATGATTAACTGTTATATTTAAAGAAAAAAAAAAGATTTAACATATCTTATTTGTGTGATGCCAAAATTTGCCAAATGACATATGTATGGCCTTTTTTGGAAAAAAATAAAATAAAGTATTTATAAATTCACTAATGGATATATTCATTAAAAGACCCTTTAGTGGCAAGTTTTTAATTCCCCCTTGGTACTTTTCTGTTTTTTAATTAGGATCGGGATAAAAAATTTCACAATATCCAATTTTACATGCACTGCAGGAATGGTAGAAAATGCAGCAGATGGGGTAGGAACTTACAGTACATTGCATCTTGGTACTGACCTACACACTCTGGGATACCCTTGGTTGAAAAATAGACTAGTCTCTTTCAAAAATGTGTCCCCTTTGCCCCCAATACCCTACAAACATCATTATGAAGTCCAAAGATGCTTTTCTGCTCAGCCACGCAGCCTGCTTACTACTTTATACTAATGCAAGCATCTGTTTGATTGTCTGAGTGCGGATGGCCTGACTGCCCGCCCACGGTTTTTACAGCTGAAGCCATCATTATTGGGACTTGCACCCACTCCATTCTGGTTCTTGTCTTAGGCGTCCCATCGCTGCTCGCACACTAAGAACTAGCATGGAGGCGGTATAAGCTCCCACAAAATGTGTTGTCTTCTCGCCCCCAAACTCCTGCAGCCTGTCAATCAAGCTACAGCAACCCCCACACTGTGTCTGGTGCCGCAGCACCATCGTGGAACATGTGTACTGCGACTCCAGCACATGTACAGTAAGAAACCATCGAACAGCAGCGACCGAGTTGATGCAGTGTCCAAGGTTGAATCAGGCCCAGAGAATGGTTTGATAGTCTTCCAAGGCCAAATGGAAAATCTAAGTGCTGAAGGTGGTAGTGAAACTGGCTGCTCCTCTGTGATAAAATAGGACTAAGAGGACTGGCTAACAGTTCTTCAGAGTCGCCGGCTTTGTAACCGAGATATCATAGTCACTTTGTTAACCCCACATATCTACTGGGAGTAGCACCCTCTACTGCAATATCTATGGTTATTTGTAAAGATGTGCGTCGGCCCATGTTTGCTGGGTTGGGTTTCGATTCTATTTTTTTACCTGGACTTCCCTCTTAAGTTTTAATGGCAATCACTACTGTTGGAAATACCTTTCTTAACAAGTAAATAGTTCCACATTAGTGACGCCAATCATATATTAAGAGGGAAGTCCAGCTAGAGAGCATTCTGTTCTTCCTGAATGGGCCATGTTGGGAGGTATACACAATTTAATATACAACCCCCCTTCGCCTGGGCCTCCTTGTCTTAAGTGCCCTGCCCCTAACCCCCCAAGGCTTAATCCGGCCCTGCCATCGGGCAACAAACTGGTGAATGCCCGTTTTTCCTGTGCTGTAATGTACCATGATCAATTGTCTTTCATTATACTTTGTAATGTAAGTAATAGCTGTGAAGCTGGAATATACCTTCTATAAATAAAGAATATTTAAATACTGTTACTCTAAAGTCTGGTTCTCACACTGGCTCAGCCTCATTTGGCAGATGTCCTTTTCCCTCACGCGCATAATTATCACAGCATGACAGAGGTCAGTATGAGCAAAAGCTATGGAAATCCCCTGATTGACTGATAAAAGAGAGGAAAAAGAAAATCTAGCAATTCAAACTGAATACTTAAACATCATTTTCTGCATTCCACTTAAATAGCTTTACATTTGCTTCTATCTTTATTTTTATTCTTTGCGATAAAACTCTGGATTTTTTTTAAATTAACATTTATTTTAAAAAGGTACTTTGAAGGTAATTGAGCTATTGACATTTCTGTATTACGCTCTAGTTTTGGACCCTAAACAAACGCTGTGATAGGTCCTTATTCAGAGGTGAACGCTGTTGTGGCATCAGACACAAGCGGCTGATGTTTCCAGTCTGCTCATGTGCCGAGTTGCACTGCACATGCGTCCTAATAGTTACAGCAGAAAGATGCACACCGAAATAGCATGCAGATACATGCAATGTCAAGGGCCATTTCTGGGAGGGAGGCTAATCAGACGCAGGTGTGGCGCCGCCAGTGACTGGGGTTTTTGCCTCAGTTGCACTGGCAATGGTGGTCATGGTCTGACAACATTCTGCACCTACATAGGGCTGGTGCAGTGTCTGATGGTGAGAGTGATGATGCGTTTTAGTACACACAGCAGCAGCGACGGCGTTGCAGCCAGTGGGCGTCTCAGCAGGCAGCCCATTAGCTGTAGCATTAGCATAATGATGCAGTTGCACTACGCAAATAGACACTGTTGCGGCTATAATATTCCAGTGCTGCCCACTCTGTTTTTGGTGTTTACACTGGTTGTTGTGACATTGCTTAACTTTTCTGATGCTCAAGTGTGTAGCGTTTCTATCAGCAATGCAAAGCAGAAGTATGGTGGCAAAAGAAAGAATGGCAAGCATTCTGCGACCACTTGTCCTAGGCAAACTATGTCACATCTTGCGAGAGTCAACTATGCCAATGTTAATGCCAATGTCAAGGGCAAGCGTGAACTTACATCTTACAAGGGCCAACTATCCCTTTCTAAACAAGTGTAGAGGTATCCAACCCCATGCCAATACACTATAGAGACCCTGTCGAATGAAAGTGCAGCTGACCCCAGTAAGGAGAAAACAGTCTAACCAGTGCATTTAAGGGAAGTACATCCCTTGTACTGCAGCAAGATGGATGCCATGCTAACGGTCTTTTAAATAAAGCCAGCATATTAGACACAAGAGGGAAGGGAGGGTGGGCGATCAGCAGCAAAGATGCAGTATTACAGCCTGACAGCCTAAATTTTACCCATCCTACAATCCTAAACCTAACTGCACTGTTCCTCTCTTCTATTCAAACCTCGGTTATCTTTAGCTCACTTGTGATTCTGAGAGGGGACTGGAAACATGAACTGTTGGGGTCCTTGTAGTCCCAGTTTTGGAACCATTTATTTAGTAGGACATTGCGTCACAGACGTATAATCCCCTGGCAGACACAGCCCCACCTAATTGTTGCGAAGACTCAATCTGAAAAAGAACACAATACTACAAATACTCAGAAACGCTACCCAAGGAGAGGAGAATTAAAAAAGAGCCTACACTATTGTGGTCCAAGCAGACATCCTTGACAAAGTGCAACCTGCCATGAGACACGTTGGATGCTGGGACCGTAATTGTGCTACACTGGAAGACCTGCGCTACACTGACCTCACCGCCACTTCCGGCTGCACGAGTGGCACCAGCCGGGGAGATTGACTGCAAACGAAGAAGTGACCAGCTCCAGAAGAAGCAAGTAGGATAGGGCCAGTTAGTAGGTAACCGCCTCCTCAATCCTAGAGCATTGGTACTTGACCCATAGAGAGCAACAGCGGGCCCCGGAAAGGCCCCACTTGGCTCCTATTTACATATTCTCTAAAAGAGCTTAAACATTACTAATAACCTTTTTTCTTTTTCAGCTTTGCGCTAATTTATCTATTCACTAATGCAGCACTCCATTTCTTTCATTTAAATATCTTTAGCTCAAATTGCAGCTCCTGTCACCCACCATCAGTGAGCGGACTCTTAAGCCCCGTACACACAGGGAGAGATGTGTGCTGAGCAATCTATCAGTGACTGCTCAGAACACATTTCTCCCCCTACTCAGCATAGCGCGATGTGTGCTGAGTGGGGGCGGGCGGGGGGGGCACTCATTTCACCCAGCGGTGAAATGAACTACCTGCTAGATTGTGCCTGCATGCAGGCCAATCTAGCACCGGCGATAGCGACGCGCGGGGCCGCGCATCGCTATCGCTGTGGGGCAGACACACGGAGAGATCCGTACTTAACTTCTAAGCAATCTAGTCAGATTGCAGCCATCATGAATATACTTAGTACAATGAGACTGCAACGTAATATGATAAGAGACATAAGTCTCGGTGCTTAGCTCCAGGGAGACCTGAATACAGTATGAAGCTGTTCCCAACATCCCTACACCACTACTCATGTGCAGTATATGCTCACTGGCTAGTTAGCTGTATGAAACCCCACTTTAGATGTGTCCTCCTACATCTTGCCTCAATATGCTATGCAGCAGGAGATGCCTGGAGCGAGTCAGCCGACAGGTCCCGGGCAGCTCTGCCAGGGCCGTTTCTTGGGGCAGGCGAGCAGTGCAACCGCACTGGGCGCCCGCCGCGGCACTAACTGTGGCTCCTTGCTTCCCCCTCCTATTTCTCCCCGAGTAACCCGCTCGGGGGGGCGGAGTTTCATGGAATGACGCGGTTGCGTCGTTACGTCACGACGCAACCCTGTCACTCCGCAAAACCTCCCACCCCCCCGAGTGGAGTACAGAGGGGGATCCAAGTTAGGAAGAGGGAAAGGCCGGCGCGAGGAGCGACTGGTGAGGCGAGCCGAAGAGCAGTAATCGCCTCTAAGTATTCTCTCTCTCTCTCTCAATGTGTAAAATGGGGACACCTGCCGTAATGTGTGAAATGGGGACTCTTGCCTGCCGTAGTGTGGGGATTTAATGTATCAAGGGCATTGCGGTGTGTGGCATAATATGGTGCAGGGGGCATTGCGGTGTGTGGCATAATATGGTGCAGGGGGCATTACTGTGTGGGGCTTAATATGGTAGAATTTTTTTTTCCTGTTTTGGTCGTGATCTGTTTTGGTCAAAAACTGGATTGTGAGGTAGTCTTTTCAGACGAGGCCACACCCATTTAGATGAGGCCACGCTCCCTTGCCGGGTGCGCGCGCAAGTTTTTTTTTTTATCTAGGTGTGTGGGGGGGGGCATTTTTTTTATGTCATGGGGGGGCGCATTTTTTAATCTTGCACTGGGAGCCAAATTGGCTAGAAACAGCCCTGAGCTCTGCTAACGTTGCGTGTTTTTTTTTGCCGAAAATGCATCTTATTCGCATCGCTATGTAACTACAGTAGGACACACAAGCAGCTTAAAATGATATGCGGCATGCCTATATTCTGTGTGCGACTGTGACTATGGGGGACATGTACTATAGTATATGTAATAAATGTGAAGAAGTGAGCCAGTGGAGAAGTTGCCCATGGCAACTAATCAGCTGCTCTGTATGTGTTTATAGTATGCAAATTATAAATGTTACGTCAATGCTGATTGGTTGCCATGGGAAACTTCTCCACTGGCTCACTTCTCCACTTTTATCACTGCTTAGTACATGTCCCCCTATATCTGCATACAAAATGCTACATTACAGTGATTTCCATGTTAATTAGCATAAGCTGCTTGTGTCTCCTATTCGCATAGCAATGTGACTTAGACGCATTTAAACGAAAAAAGTTGCATATAAAGAAGTTCGGTGCTACTGAGTCACACCACGGCGTGGCATGACTAGAAGGGCTGTTTAATGTGACTGCAGCAAAGATGTAGGAGGACACATCTGTATATAACGCTGCAAATAACAGTAGTGAGAAAGGACAGAATAGGACAGGAGAGGGTTAAACCCTTCAGGCTGGGGACAGACCAGGGAAAGTACCAGTGTTTATTATCACATGGGTGCAGAGGGTAGGGGTTGTCCCTTATTTGTATCAGGGAGCTGGAAGTCAGGCCAGACTCTTTTCTAGAAGCTTTTCCATCCCTCCCTCCCTTTTGTTTTACTCTGATGAAGGTGGATTGTTTTGAGATGGTCGACGGTTACGGTGGTGGGAAAGGATTATTACCTGTTTTTGGTTGAGTTTGCTAATTGGTTTGGGTGCACTCACCTTCGATGTCTGTTATAGCATCTGCAGGGTCCCCCTAATGGGGCCAGCCTCACCACCCGGACGGGTGGGTAGTCAAGTGAAGGTTGAGTAGATACCTTTGTTTGGTGTTTTAGTGTTGTTTCCTCGGCTGGGTTTGTACAGAGCATTGATGTGGCCTGGTTAAGACTATTACTGTCGTTCTTTCTTGCCACCATACTCTTAATTTCTTTACTCTGCTTTATAAGATATATTAGGTTGCTACTTCTAAATAAACAGCCATCAAGTTTCTCTGAGTCTTTATTTTAGATGTTAAGTCTAACTGTATGTCACTGAATAAGTTTAACTGGACGGCCCTCAGCCGTTAATGGGTTTAATAACTACACACACATCACTCCCAACATTGCAATTACGGTAATTGCGGGACTATGTATCAAAGGTGGGGCCACAATGATGCAACCACGTCATAACGCCTACCAGCCCGCCCACTCATAGCAAAATTCATCCGACATGGCTGCCCCCTTCCCGCGGGCAAGTAAAATATATACATATGTAAACCACTATATATATGTATTATTTATGATACAGTATATTGGCAGTTTCTATAGACCAGGAAATTCTGTAGCACTTTACAATTGGAAACAACAGTGATAGAACAAAACTGGATTATAACAGACAGTCATAGAGGTAGGAAGGCCCGGCTTGCTAGCTTAAAATCTATAGGGAAATAGGCACAAGTTTAGGTGTTATACACTGACAAGCACATTATATACAGGGGTTAAAGTGGGGGGGAACAGAGTGGAACTGAGTTCCACCACCTGTAATGATAGGGGGAACTAGTTCCACCTCCTCCACAGCCCTGCATAGTAATTCCAACAGAAAAGCCCACCCCATCACTTACGTCAACACTGTAGAAGATGCAGGCAGTGCTAGTGTTACTGATGAGCTGCAGCCACCTCCCACTTCCTCAGGTCCTGGTGGCTCCATGGTCCTCCTCCATTTACAGCCCACCCCCCTGGTACTCACACACACTGTGTCTGTGGGACAGCATTCATCCCCTCCTCAGGTCCCAATAGCTTCCTTTTCTGGCACAGCGTATGTGATGTCATGCTGTCACCGCTGGTGAAGTGAAGAAGAGCCATGAAGAGGAGCAGGCTCTGTGCATCTTGAAGACAAGATGAGAGGGGGCTGGAGGGACAAGAGAGGTTGGGAAGCTGCTGTAGGGATACAGGGCATGAGCTGCTTGAGGTACACAGGTGGTGAGCTGTTGGAGGAACAGAGGCAGAAATGTGTATAAGGGGCACTACTGCAGGCATTATGTGTATAAGCGGCACTACTGTAGTCATTATGCGTAAGGGACACTACTATTGTGGCCATTCTGTATAGAAGCGACACTACAACTGTGGGCATTTTGTATATAAGTGGAACTTCTGTGGGCATTATGTGTAAGGTGCATTACAACTGTGGGCATTATGTGTAAGAGGCATGGCTACTTTGGGTATTGTATATAAAGGGAAGTACTGTGTGGCATAATGTGTATAAAGAGTACCATTGTGTAGCACAATGTGAATAAAGGGCACTACTGAGTGACATTACCTGAATAAGGGGAATTACTATGTGGTGTAATATGAATCAGGGGCACTGCATGTAGTGTAATGTGAATAAGATTGTGCTACTCTGTGGTGTAATTTAAAGTAGGGGTACTATTGCGTGACCACACTGCTTCTTTGTGAGATCAATGTCCCTTTATAAAGTGTGGGAAGTAGGGCACTAATTTATAGTTTGCAGCGGGGTGCTGAAAACACTAGCACTGGCCCTGGCTTTACTTAATAGTGGTAGTGGTGGTGGTGGTGGGGGGGCGGGGAGGGGGAGGAGGTGCAGAGTAGGTGGCGGGGTAAATGAGGTCCACCACCTCTCCAGGGCCACTTTAAGCCCTGATTATATATATATATTAGTGATGAGCTGGTTCGGTTCCTCGGAAACCAAACCCCCCCGAACATCACACATTTTACACGGGTCCGAGGCATACTCGGATTCTCCCGTATGGCTCGGTTAACCCGAGCGCGCCCGAACGTCATCATCCCGCTGTCGGATTCTCGCGAGATTCGGATTCTATAAAAGCAGCTGCGCGTCGCCGCCATTTTCACTCGTGCATTGGAAATGTTAGGGAGAGGACATGGCTGGCGTCCTCTCCGTTTATTAATGTTGATGCAAATATTTGTGCTTATTGCTTAATTGTGGGGACTGGGGAGCAGCTGTATTATATAGGAGGAGTACAGTGCAGAGTTTTGCTGATCAGTGACCACCAGTTTTATCCGTTCTCTGTCTGAAAAACGCTCCATATCTGTGCTCAGTGTGCTGCATATATCTGTGCTCACACTGCTTTATTGTGGGGACTGGGGACCAGCAGTATTATATAGGAGGAGTACAGTGCAGAGTTTTGCTGACCAGTGACCACCAGTATTATACGTTGTCTGCCTGAAAAATGCTCCATATCTGTGCTCAGTGTGCTGCATATATCTGTGCTCACACTGCTTTATTGTGGGGACTGGGGACCAGCAGTATTATATAGGAGGAGTACAGTGCAGAGTTTTGCTGACAGTGACCACCAGTATACATAGCAGTACGGTACGGAAGGCCACTGCTCTACCTACCTCTGTGTCGTCAAGTATACTATCCATCCATACCTGTGGTGCATTTCAGTTGTGCGCAGTATATATAGTAGTAGGCCATTGCTATTGATACTGGCATATAATTCCACACATTAAAAAAGGGAGAACAAAAATGTGGAGGTTAAAATAGGGAAAGATCAAGATCCACTTCCACCTCGTGCTGAAGCTGCTGCCACTAGTCATGGCCGAGACGATGAAATGCCATCAACGTCGTCTGCCAAGGCCGATGCCCAATGTCATAGTAGAGAGCATGTAAAATCCAAAAAAACAAAAGTTCAGTAAAATGACCCAAAAATCAAAATTGAAAGCGTCTGATGAGAAGCGTAAACTTGCCAATATGCCATTTACGGCACGGAGTGGCAAGGAACGGTTGAGGCCCTGGCCTATGTTCATGGCTAGTGGTTCAGATTCACATGAGGATGGAAGCACTCATCCTCTCGCTACAAAACTGCAGTGCCACTCCTAGATGGGCCAGGTGTTTGTGTCGGCCACTTGTGTCGCTTAGCTTAGTCACACAGCGACCTTGGTGCGCCTCTTTTTTTCTTTGCATCATGTGCTGTTTGGGGACTATTTTTTTGAAATGCCATCCTGGCTGACACTGCAGTGCCACACCTAGATGGGCCAGGTGTTTGTGTCGGCCACTTGTGCCGCTTAGCTTAGTCACACAGCGACCTTGGTGCGCCTCTTTTTTTCTTTGCATCATGTGCTGTTTGGGGACTATTTTTTTGAAGTGCCATCCTGCCAGACACTGCAGTGCCACTCCTAGATGGGCCAGGTGTTTGTGTCAGCCACTTGTGTCGCTTAGCTTAGTCACACAGCGACCTTGGTGCGCCTCTTTTTTTCTTTGCATCATGTGCTGTTTGGGGACAATTTTTTTGAAGTGCCATCCTGCCTGACAATGCAGTGCCACTCCTAGATGGGCCAGGTGTTTGTGTCAGCCACTTGTGTCGCTTAGCTTAGTCACACAGCGACCTTGGTGCGCCTCTTTTTTTCTTTGCATCATGTGCTGTTTGGGGACTATTTTTTTGAAGTGCCATCCTGCCTGACACTGCAGTGCCACTCCTAGATGGGCCAGGTGTTTGTCTCGGCCACTTGTGTCGCTTAGCTTAGTCACACAGCGACCTTGGTGCGCCTCTTTTTTCTTTGCATCATGTGCTGTTTGGGGACTATTTTTTTGAAGTGCCATCCTGCCTGACACTGCAGTGCCACTCCTAGATGGGCCAGGTGTTTGTGTCGGCCACTTGTGTCGCTTAGCTTAGCCATCCAGCGACCTCGGTGCAAATTTTAGGACTAAAAATAGTATTGTGAGGTGTGAGGTGTTCAGAATAGACTGAAAATGAGTGTAAATTATGGTTATTGAGGTTAATAATACTATGGGATCAAAATGCCCCCCAAATTCTATGATTTAAGCTGTTTTTGAGGGTTTTTTGTAAAAAAAACACCCGAATCCAAAACACACCCGAATCCGACAAAAAAATTTCAGGGAGGTTTTGCCAAAACGCGTCCGAATCCAAAACACGGCCATGGAACCGAATCCAAAACCAAAACACAAAACCCGAAAAATGTCCGGTGCACATCACTAGTCAAAATACAAATGTTACACACAAATCTTACCTTAAATACATGACAGTGAGACGATCAGGTCTCCGCTCTCCCCCGCACTTCTGGGAATGGGCACGATGACGTCACACGGCGCACATCTGGTGACGGGAGGGGGGTGGAGCCTGTTACCATAGACACACGTCTAAACAAAAGATGAAAGAATAGGGCTTGCTCAATGCCGCTGTGTAATGGGATAATCTACTAAAAGTGCTTTATAGGTAACAGTGTCTATCGTAGCTTCTTGGTGAGCTTTTAACAAAATGGCATTAATTTCACCTTTGGAAACTGTTGTTGGATCAGATGGAAGCTTGCTGTATACCGTGTGATCACTTAATTGGCGATATAATTCATTGTTATATACTTCACGATGAAATAGGACATTCTATGGCTACATTGCACTACAAATTGATCGATCATGTCCCTCCTAGGGTAAGGGGAGGTGACCGTAACAAGCGTCTTTTGCAGTTAGCAGCCCATTGGATCTCTGATATGAACCAGTGTCATAACTAGACATTTTAGCGCTGTGTGTATGTAAAACAGAGGCCGTGAGCGCCATAGGCATGCGCAAAAAATATAGGGGCGTGGCTTCATGGGATAGGGGTGTGGCCACAAAATAAAACCAATTCATATTACATATTATAGTAGTCTCCATTATTCAAATTACGCCGCACAGTAGCGCCATTACACCAGGTACAGCCCCTTTTACACATTACAGCGGACAGCGTCCCCTTTTTACACATTACGGCAGACAGCATCCCCTTTTAACACATTACGGCAAGCAGCATCCCCTTTTACACATTACGGCAGACAGTTCCCTTTTTTACACATTACAGCAGACTGCGTCCCCCTTTTTACACATTAAGGCAGACTGCATCCCCCTTTTTACACATTACGGCAGGCAGCGTCCCCTTTTTTACACATTACGGCAGACAGCGTCCCCTTTTTACACATTACGGCGGACAGCATCCCCTTTTTACACATTACGGCGCCGCTGCAGCAGTCCCTCTCCTTCTGCATTGGCTGGCTGGTGCCGCTGTGAATGCTGGGATGAGGGAAACGCATCCCAGCATTCACAGCAGCGGCGGCCAACCTATGTGTAATGAGAGCGACTGCTGCAGCGCCGCCGCCGCCACCAATTACATAGCGCTGCTGCGGCTCCCTCCCTCCTCCCCCTACTTCTCCGCTGCTCCTCTCATCCTCCGGCACAGGCTGCTCATTTGACTCATTACAAGCCGATGACTTTAGGGAATGGGGGCCGTCAGTGTGACACCTGGCACACACGTAGTTACGGCACTGATCTTAACACTGTTGCACCTGCTGGGTTAAATGAAAACTTGTCTTTCCTGTGTTTTCTTTGAGCAAGCAGATTACTATAATGTTGGTTATCCTAACTTTATTTGATGGTAGCCGGAGATGTTGTATTATGGTGTGTTGATTTCATGCACATGATAACAGGAGAAATATTACTGGTTATATTGCTTTAGTGAGAAGTGCAGAGCGCTATTGTTATAGATCTAAACTTTATCTGCCGTACTTTGGAGTTTAATTTGCCTATGCTGCTTTTCTTTGGTATTACAGATGTCCAGAAGCTGTGAGCGCTGCTGCTGTATATATATGGGTACCAGAAGTGTGTGTACTTGTTTAGTTATGGACAAGCAACAGCGCCATTGATCAAGCTCTCTTCTTTCATCTTTTGTTTAGATGTGTGTCTATGGTAACAGGCTCCACCCCCCTCCCGTTGCCGGCCGGGCACCGTGTGACGTCATAGCGCCCATTCTCGGAAGTGCGGGGACCTGATCGTCTCACTGTCATGTATTTAAGGTAAGATTTGTGTGTAACTTTTGTAACCTGATGAAAGGTGTGATTAAAACACCTGAAACGTTGATCAATAAGCCTGTGTATCTGTGTATGATTTCTTACAAGTCCGTGGAGTGCCGCCCGCCACCCTATTTCTATGTTTGGCCCGTTGCTGTTCCAGGGGAAAGGCACCCAGGTAATATGACTGAATTTTAGTGGAGTGCCGGTCATACTGCATTATATATATACAGTGGGGCAAAAAAGTATTTGGACAGCCACAGATTGTGCAAGTTGACCCACTTAAAAAGATGAGAGAGGTCTGTAATTTCCACCATAGGTACACTTCAACTGTGAGAGACAGAATCTGAAAAAAAAAACCCAGGAAATCACATTGTATTTTTTTTTAAACAATTTATCTGTATATTCTTGTGGAAAATAAATATTTGGACACCTACCAAGCAGCAAGATTTCTGTCTCACGTAGACCTGTTGCTTCTTCTTTAAGAAGCTCTTCTATCCTCCACTCGTTACCTGTATTAATGGCACCTGTTTGAACTGGTTATCTGTATAAAAGACACCTGTCCACTAGAGATGAGCGGGTTCGGTTTCTCTGAATCCGAACCCGCACGAACTTCATGTTTTTTTTCACGGGTCCGAGCGACTCGGATCTTCCCGCCTTGCTCGGTTAACCCGAGCGCGCCCGAACGTCATCATGACGCTGTCGGATTCTCGCGAGACTCGGATTCTATATAAGGAGCCGCGCGTCGCCGCCATTTTCACACATGCATTGAGATTGATAGGGAGAGGACGTGGCTGGCGTCCTCTCCATTTAGATTAGAAGAGAGAGAGAGAGAGATTGACCTGATTTACTGGAGCTTAGGAGTACTGTAGAACTGTAGAGAGTGCAGAGTTTACTAGTGACTGACCAGAGTGACCACCAGACAGTGCAGTTTTATTTAATATATCCGTTCTCTGCCTGAAAAAAACGATACACAGTGACTCAGACACATACCATATCTGTGTGCACTGCTCAGCCCAGTGTGCTGCATCATCTATGTATATATCTGACTGTGCTCAGCTCACACATCTTATAATTGTGGGGGAGACTGGGGAGCACTGCAGTGCCAGTTATAGGTTATAGCAGGAGCCAGGAGTACATATTGTTATTAAAATTAAACAGTGCACACTTTTGCTGCAGGAGTGCCACTGCCAGTGTGACTGACCAGTGACCTGACCACACTGACCACCAGTATAGTTAGTAGTATAGTATACTATATTGTGATTGCCTGAAAAAGTTAAACACTCGTATCTGACTGTGCTCAGCTCACACATCTTATAATTGTGGGGGAGACTGGGGAGCACTGCAGTGCCAGTTATAGGTTATAGCAGGAGCCAGGAGTACATATTATTATTAAAATTAAACAGTGCACACTTTTGCTGCAGGAGTGCCACTGCCAGTGTGACTGACCAGTGACCTGACCACACTGACCACCAGTATAGTTAGTAGTATAGTATACTATATTGTGATTGCCTGAAAAAGTTAAACATTCGTCGTGTGACTTCACTTGTGTGGTGTTTTTTTTTTTATTCTATAAAAAACTCATTCTGCTGACAGACAGTGTCCAGCAGGTCCGTCATTATATAATATATACCTGTCCGGCTGCAGTAGTGATATATATATATTTTTTATATCATTATTTATCATCCAGTCGCAGCAGACACAGTACGGTAGTTCACGGCTGTAGCTACCTCTGTGTCGGCACTTGGCAGTCCGTCCATAATTGTATACCACCTACCCGTGGTTTTTTTTTCTTTCTTCTTTATACATACATACTACTACTACATCTCTTTATCAACCAGTCTATATTAGCAGCAGACACAGTACAGTACGGTAGTCCACGGCTGTAGCAACCTCTGTGTCGGCACTCGGCAGTCCGTCCATAATTGTATACCACCTACCCGTGGTTTTTTTTTCTTTCTTCTTTATACATACATACTACTACTACATCTCTTTATCAACCAGTCTATATTAGCAGCAGACACAGTACAGTACGGTAGTCCACGGCTGTAGCTACCTCTGTGTCGGCACTGGGCAGTCCGTCCATAATTGTATACCACCTACCCGTGGTTTTTTTTTCTTTCTTCTTTATACATACATACTACTACTACATCTCTTTATCAACCAGTCTATATTAGCAGCAGACACAGTACAGTACGGTAGTCCATGGCTGTAGCTACCTCTGTGTCGGCACTCGGCAGTCTGTCCATAATTGTATACCACCTACCCGTGGTTTTTTTTTCTTTCTTCTTTATACATACATACTACTACTACTACATCTCTTTATCAACCAGTCTATATTAGCAGCAGACACAGTACAGTACGGTAGTCCACGGCTGTAGCTACCTCTGTGTCGGCACTCGGCAGTCCATCCATAATTGTATACTAGTATCCATCCATCTCCATTGTTTACCTGAGGTGCCTTTTAGTTGTGCCTATTAAAATATGGAGAACAAAAATGTTGAGGTTCCAAAATTAGGGAAAGATCAAGATCCACTTCCACCTCGTGCTGAAGCTGCTGCCACTAGTCATGGCCGAGACGATGAAATGCCAGCAACGTCGTCTGCCAAGGCCGATGCCCAATGTCATAGTACAGAGCATGTCAAATCCAAAACACCAAATATCAGTAAAAAAAGGAATCCAAAACCTAAAATAAAATTGTCGGAGAAGAAGCGTAAACTTGCCAATATGCCATTTACCACACGGAGTGGCAAGGAACGGCTGAGGCCCTGGCCTATGTTCATGGCTAGTGGTTCAGCTTCACATGAGGATGGAGGCACTCAGCCTCTCTCTAGAAAAATGAAAAGACTCAAGCTGGCAAAAGCAGTAGCACTGCAAAGAACTGTGCGTTCTTCGAAATCCCAAATCCACAAGGAGAGTCCAATTGTGTCGGTTGCGATGCCTGACCTTCCCAACACTGGACGTGAAGAGCATGCGCCTTCCACCATTTGCACGCCCCCTGCAAGTGCTGGAAGGAGCACCTGCAGTCCAGTTCCTGATAGTCAGATTGAAGATGTCAGTGTTGAAGTACACCAGGATGAGGAGGATATGGGTGTTGCTGGCGCTGGGGAGGAAATTGACCAGGAGGATTCTGATGGTGAGGTGGTTTGTTTAAGTCAGGCACCCGGGGAGACACCTGTTGTCCGTGGGAGGAATAGGGCCGTTGACATGCCTGGTCAAAATACCAAAAAAATCAGCTCTTCGGTGTGGAAGTATTTCACCAGAAATGCGGACAACAGGTGTCAAGCCGTGTGTTCCCTTTGTCAAGCTGTAATAAGTAGGGGTAAGGACGTTAACCACCTCGGAACATCCTCCCTTATACGTCACCTGCAGCGCATTCATAATAAGTCAGTGACAAGTTCAAAAACTTGGGCCGACAGCGGAAGCAGTCCACTGACCAGTAAATCCCTTCCTCTTGTAACCAAGCTCACGCAAACCACCCCACCAACTCCCTCAGTGTCAATTTCCTCCTTCCCCAGGAATGCCAATAGTCCTGCAGGCCATGTCACTGGCAATTCTGACGAGTCCTCTCCTGCCTGGGATTCCTCCGATGCATCCTTGCGTGTAACGCCTACTGCTGCTGGCGCTGCTGTTGTTGCTGCTGGGAGTCGATGGTCATCCCAGAGGGGAAGTCGTAAGCCCACTTGTACTACTTCCAGTAAGCAATTGACTGTCCAACAGTCCTTTGCGAGGAAGATGAAATATCACAGCAGTCATCCTGTTGCAAAGCGGATAACTGAGTCCTTGACAACTATGTTGGTGTTAGACGTGCGTCCGGTATCCGCCGTTAGTTCACAGGGAACTAGACAATTTATTGAGGCAGTGTGCCCCCGTTACCAAATACCATCTAGGTTCCACTTCTCTAGGCAGGCGATACCGAGAATGTACACGGACGTCAGAAAAAGACTCACCAGTGTCCTAAAAAATGCAGTTGTACCCAATGTCCACTTAACCACGGACATGTGGACAAGTGGAGCAGGGCAGGGTCAGGACTATATGACTGTGACAGCCCACTGGGTAGATGTATGGACTCCCGCCGCAAGAACAGCAGCGGCGGCACCAGTAGCAGCATCTCGCAAACGCCAACTCTTTCCTAGGCAGGCTACGCTTTGTATCACCGCTTTCCAGAATACGCACACAGCTGAAATCCTCTTACGGCAACTGAGGAAGATCATCGCAGAATGGCTTACCCCAATTGGACTCTCCTGTGGATTTGTGGCATCGGACAACGCCAGCAATATTGTGTGTGCATTAAATATGGGCAAATTCCAGCACGTCCCATGTTTTGCACATACCTTGAATTTGGTGGTGCAGAATTTTTTTA
Organism: Pseudophryne corroboree; assembly: GCF_028390025.1. NCBI lineage: Eukaryota > Metazoa > Chordata > Amphibia > Anura > Myobatrachidae > Pseudophryne > Pseudophryne corroboree. The sequence goes on along the minus strand of NC_086444.1, from coordinate 142,643,353 downwards.
AAAACGACAGGGGCGTGCAAGAGATGCTGTCGGTGGCCAGAAGAATTGCGGGACACTTTCGGCGTACAGGCACCACGTACAGAAGACTGGAGCACCACCAAAAACTACTGAACCTGCCCTGCCATCATCTGAAGCAAGAAGTGGTAACGAGGTGGAATTCAACCCTCTATATGCTTCAGAGGTTGGAGGAGCAGCAAAAGGCCATTCAAGCCTATACAATTGAGCACGATATAGGAGGTGGAATGCACCTGTCTCAAGTGCAGTGGAGAATGATTTCAACGTTGTGCAAGGTTCTGATGCCCTTTGAACTTGCCACACGTGAAGTCAGTTCAGACACTGCCAGCCTGAGTCAGGTCATTCCCCTCATCAGGCTTTTGCAGAAGAAGCTGGAGGCATTGAAGAAGGAGCTAAAAGGGAGCGATTCCGCTAGGCATGTGGGACTTGTGGATGCAGCCCTTAATTCGCTTAACAAGGATTCACGGGTGGTCAATCTGTTGAAATCAGAGCACTACATTTTGGCCACCGTGCTCGATCCTAGATTTAAAACCTACCTTGGATCTCTCTTTCCGGCAGACACAAGTCTGCTGGGGTGCAAAGACCTGCTGGTGACAAAATTGTCAAGTCAAGCGGAACGCGACCTGTCAACATCTCCTCCTTCACATTCTCCCGCAACTGGGGGTGCGAGGAAAAGGCTCAGAATTCCGAGCCCACCCGCTGGCGGTGATGCAGGGCAGTCTGGAGCGACTGCTGATGCTGACATCTGGTCCGGACTGAAGGACCTGACAACGATTACGGACATGTCGTCTACTGTCACTGCATATGATTCTCTCAACATTGAAAGAATGGTGGAGGATTATATGAGTGACCGCATCCAAGTAGGCACGTCACACAGTCCGTACTTATACTGGCAGGAAAAAGAGGCAATTTGGAGGCCCTTGCACAAACTGGCTTTATTCTACCTAAGTTGCCCTCCCACAAGTGTGTACTCCGAAAGAGTGTTTAGTGCCGCCGCTCACCTTGTCAGCAATCGGCGTACGAGGTTACATCCAGAAAATGTGGAGAAGATGATGTTCATTAAAATGAATTATAATCAATTCCTCCGCGGAGACATTGACCAGCAGCAATTGCCTCCACAAAGTACACAGGGAGCTGAGATGGTGGATTCCAGTAGGGACGAATTGATAATATGTGAGGAGGGGGATGTACACGGTGATATATCGGAGGATGATGATGAGGTGGACATCTTGCCTCTGTAGAGCCAGTTTGTGCAAGGAGAGATTAATTGCTTCTTTTTTGGTGGGGGTCCAAACCAACCCGTCATATCAGTCACAGTCGTGTGGCAGACCCTGTCACTGAAATGATGGGTTGGTTAAAGTGTGCATGTCCTGTTTATACAACATAAGGGTGGGTGGGAGGGCCCAAGGACAATTCCATCTTGCACCTCTTTTTTCTTTTCTTTTTCTTTGCGTCATGTGCTGTTTGGGGAGGGTTTTTTGGAAGGGCCATCATGCGTGACACTGCAGTGCCACTCCTAGATGGGCCAGGTGTTTGTGTCGGCCACTAGGGTCGCTTAGCTTAGTCATCCAGCGACCTCGGTGCAAATTTTAGGACTAAAAATAATATTGTGAGGTGTGAGGTATTCAGAATAGACTGAAAATGAGTGGAAATTATGGTTTTTGAGGTTAATAATAATATGGGATCAAAATGACCCCCAAATTCTATGATTTAAGCTGTTTTTTAGGGTTTTTTGAAAAAAACACCCAAATCCAAAACACACCCGAATCCGACAAAAAAAATTCGGTGAGGTTTTGCCAAAACGCGGTCGAACCGAAAACACGGCCGCGGAACCGAACCCAAAACCAAAACACAAAACCCGAAAAATTTCAGGCGCTCATCTCTACTGTCCACACCTTCAAACAGGCAGACTGCTACCTCTCCACCATGGCCAAGACCAAAGAGCTGTCTAAGGACACCAGGGACAAAATTGTAGAGCTGCACAAGGCTGGGATGAGGTACTTGACAATAGGCAAGCAGCTTGGTGAAAAGAGATCAACTGTTGATGCAATTTAAAAAAATAATAATAAATACAAGATCATTGACAATATCCCTTTAATTGGGGCACCATGCAAGATCTCACCTCGTGGAGTATCAACGATCTTGAGAACGGTGAGGAATCAGCCCAAAACTACTCGGGGGGACCTGGTCATTGACCTCAAGAGAGCAGGGACCACAGTCACAAAGGTTACCATTAGTAACACATTACGTCGTCATGGATTGAAATCCTGCAGCGCCCTACAAGTCCCCCTGCTTAAGCCAGCACATGTCCAGGCCCGTCTAAAGTTTGCTAGTGACCATCTGGATGATCCAGAGGAGGATTGGGAGAATGTAATGTGGTCAGATGAGAGCAAAATCAAACTTTTTGGTATAAACTCCACTCGCCGTGTTTGGAGGGAGAAGAATGATGAATGGCATCCCAAGAACATCATACCCACCGTGAAGCATAGGGGTGGAAACATCATGCTTTGGGGCTGCTTTTCTGCAAAGGGGACAGGACGACTGATCCGTATTAAGGAGAGGATGAATGGGGCCATGTATCGTAAGATTTTGGGCAAAAACCTCCTTCCCTCAGTAAGAGCATTGAAGATGGAACGTGGCTGGGTATTCCAGCATGACAATGACCCCAAACACACCGCCCGGGCAACTAAGGAGTGGCTCCGTAAGAAGCATTTCAAGGTCCTGGAGTGGCCTAGCCAGTCTCCAGACCTCAACCCAATAGAAAATCTGTGGAGGGAGTTGAAAGTCCGTGTTGCCCGGCGACAGCCCCAAAACATGACAGATCTAGAGAAGATCTGCATGAAAGAGTGGGCCAAAATACCTGCTACAGTGTATGCAAACCTGGTCAAGAACTACAGGAAACGTTTGACCTCTGTAATTGCCAACCGAGGTTATATTACAAAGTATTGAGTTAAACTTTTTGATTGTCAAAATATTTATTTTCCACAAGAACATACAGATAAATTGTTTAAAAATCATACAATGTGATTTCCTAGTTTTTTTTTTCAGACTCTATCTCTCACGGTTGAAGTGTACCTATGACGGAAATTACAGACCTCTCTCATCTTTTTAAGTGGGTCAACTTGCACAATCGGTGGCTGTCCAAATACTTTTTTGCCCCATTGTATATATATACACATACACTCAAATAGGCCGGCACTCCATTTTTCAATTATAATGGCCGCGGTGCACTGCCCAGGTACATAATATAAACAAAGATACAGAGGCACTCCAGCTGACTTTTCTTACTAGAAAGACACAAAGCTATCATATACATGTATAACGTTTCGGATTTTACACCTTCGTCAGGACATACATATAAAACAAAACAGTGTTACATCACTCACCTAAATACTTCCCAGGAGTGAACTTGCTTCTCCATGTGCTCTTCTTGTCCTGGACGCCGGCGCCGCCCGCACTTCCGGTCCTGTAATGCCTCGGGATTCCCCTGATGTCATCTCACCAATCAGAGACCAGCGGCGTTGGCATAGCAACCAGGTCCACCGTGGAACAGCGGTTGCTATAGAGATCAAGCTTAACAAATATTAGTGTCAGATGAAAAGAAATACATAAGCAGGTTTATATACTGTAAACGATCCACAAATACAGTCAGTTCCACATGAAGCAACTGTTATTCCTGCTGGAGATAATTATATAAACAGAATCTACTATGCATGTAGGCAGGGCCGGTTCTATACCTTGTGGCGCCCAGGGCGAAAGTCTCCGCTGGTGCCATCCCTGCCCTCCTACCCTCACACACATACACAGGAAAAACAGGGTGAGTGGCCTCATGGGGGAAGGGGCGTGGTCACAGTTATGCCCCCTGTAGCTGTGCCCTCAGTAATTGTGCCCCCAGCAACTGTGCCCCCTGTAGCTGTGCCCTCAGTAGTTGTGCCCCCAGCAGCTGTACCCCCTGTAACTGTGCCCTCAGTAGTTGTGCCCCCAGTGCTGTGCCCCTAGTAGCACCGATTACCTGAAAAAAAATAAAAAATACTTACCATTCCCGCTCCTGCTTCCCGACCGCTGCTGTCTTCCGTCTCCAGCCGCCGGCGCCGCTCCTCGGATCTATGGGAGAGATTTCATGACGTCTCTCCCATAGCACTGCACAGACACTAGAGGTCAATTATGACCTCTAGTGTCTATGTCCGCTCCCACAATGCTGTGCGGTGCGCGATGACATCATCGCGCACCGCAGGGCAGGCACCAGTAGCGGATCTTGCCACGGCGGCAGCGCCCTCGGGAGAGCGGCACCCCGGGCAAAAATCCTGCTTGCCTGTGGCAAGATCTGCTACTGCATGTAGGGAGAACATGATATATATAAATGTGGCACCCCACTGCTGGGAGACCCTTGTGGAGTACCACTGGTGACTGTAAGCAGTAACTGTCCCTGGGCTACTTATAAACTTAATACACTAGATATGGGACTATGCACTTCTAATCCGGTTGCTAGGCAATCCGGGTAACACAGGGGAAGGTAACCTGGAGGGTGTTGAGACCCAGAGGGGACCGAGAATGCCTGGAGAGTGAGCGCGGGAAGACTAGGAGTGGCGGACTGGCTGGCGCCAACTGGTGACATCAGACGCTGGGAAAGTGTGTGAAGAGAGGTCAGACGGAGCCTGAGGAGAGTGAGGAGAGACGCGCGGGACCTGCGCTCCCCTGACCCTCGTGCCAGTGACCCAAAGGAAGTCGGTGGAAAGAGTAATGGGTAGTGACGCCTGCCACGCCACCCAAGTCAGATCTCGATGACTGTCTGAGTACGGCAACGTGGCTGCACCCGTACTAGCCCAAGAGAGGGAGAGGAAAAGCTGCACGTGAGCGTCGCAAGGAAGGGGGGTGACTTGGAAGCCGGAAACTCCGGTGTATCGTGTGACCGGCGACGTGACTGGCAGGAGCCGGCAACGGCAGCAGACACACAGGTACTGGGGTAGCCATAACCTCTACCAACCAGGCTTAATGCCACCCGGCCTCACTAGACTGCCCCGTTTTAGTGGCTCTGACCCAATTTATTCTCAAAACCATGACCAGCAAGACCCACACCAGCCCGTGATGAAGGGCTCCTGAGTAGAAAGAGACACTGAGAAAATGTCTAGAGATTTTGCTAATCTCGCTGTGCCTTCATTATGCCCTTATTATTATAGGAAACTGCTCCCTTTTTTTGTGAATGGTGTGTGTGACAGGTGAACATCTGTCAGCAGCTCAAATCAGACTCTTGATAGTGACAGTTAATCCCTGTCCTGTTGCTCCTTTCAGTGATCTTTTCATGGAAGAACTGTTAATCCAAATTACTGAAACAATAGAATGTTTATCAGCTTCACCGAACTATTCTAACTGCCCATATTGAAGTTAATCTGTGAAAGGTCAAATATTCAGAAGTAAACCCGTGTTAACTTGCGGCCACCAATAAGTTCACAATCATCTGCTTTGTATTGAGGATATAGGTATTGAACCTTGACTAACCCAGAACTCCTTGTGGATAGTGACTATACTTACCTCAGTTCCTGATAAAGCCGGGCTTGTTGTCCAAGGTGACTTTTGCACATTGATTTGGAATAAATCGTTCTTGAGGAAACACTACCAGAAAGTCCTGTGCACAGGCCGGACTCTTGAACTCATGTCCTTAAGTGAGAGAATAAAGAGGGTACCTGGTGTTAGGGTGATACACTGCATGCAGTCGTGGGTTATTCTGTGGTGGTATGGATATTGTGTGAAATTTATGGTGTTAGTGACAATTGGTTAACTGACTCCAGTGCTACTGTTACGCTAAGTCAGGATCAGTGCGACTCCTGCCCCTACTATACAGGTGGAGTATTATTTAGTGTCACTTTACTCGGTGCGTCACCTGACCTTGCTTAACAGTATTAATAATATCAGAAAGGAAAAGAGTATGGTTACATAAGAAATGTTGACCTTATGTGTTGTGTGATATGGAATACTGAAAAGTGTTTTGATACACTAAAGTACTTACCTGATATGTGCAATTGTCCCAGGGTCAGCCTTTCTAAGGCTAAAGTTTCTACAACCCATTATTGCTTAAAATAAATTTGAAGCAGTTAAGCATTTGTCGTTGGTTATTCATCACGAATACACGAGCCGAGGTGATACATACCTCTCTGCGAAGAAAAGCAGTCAACATCGGTCAAGATACTTCAGGTAAGACAAGAATCTGTAGTATCCCTTCCAGAGTGTCACATAAAGGCAGTTGATATAATATAATCCCATAAGGCAGAGAGAGATCAAGTAAACATTCTGAACGAAAGCTGTTCATTAAGACCTCTAGGTCTAACTGTATCAAGTTTGAAGATCCACTGTGCTTCTAACTGTAGAAGTCCTTTGGAACTTGATCAATTACAATGTATCTCAAGTTAGCCAGATGTGTTGCTTGTGCAAAATGCCTGGCTACCGGCTTGTCATTCTTCTTATTTGCCAAGGCAGCCCTTATAGAAGAACAGTGTTGGGTTACCGAATCCGAAATTGAGGTCCCGAATGTGGGTGCATAATGAATTTTGATACAATCATAAAGCTGCACGTAGTGCAGCACACACATTTATAACAACCACCCGGTCTGTGTTGGGTATGGTTAGGGATCCTTTTGGTGATATCTGCACGCATAACCCAGTCTTTAATATTGCATCCTCTTTTATAGCAGGACATAATCCTAGTGTGTTTGAAATTTTCAAATCTCTGTCCTGCTGTATGATGGGCCACAATGAGTCTGTGGTCTTTTTAATTAGTCGATCTGCAGAGTTGAAGCTATGCACCCAATGTGACCGATCTGTTAAGGTATTAGATATCCCTGTTTTCTTCTTCAAAGTATCTTCGAGGGGAATGTTGTTTACATAATCTCCTGCTCTTGTCAGAGTTTTAGAGTGTGCCGCCAGTACAGTAGTATTGGCGGCACACGGCTACATCAATGCGCATTTTGATCTATGATAGAGCTTCCTCTGGGCTCTACCCTAGAGCCCAGAGGAAGCTCTAACATTAGAGCGAAATGCGCATTGGTGTAGCTGTGTGCCGCCAATACTACTGTACCATGTTCAATAGCTCCTAAAATGCTTCACCGATGTACTATACACTATGTATGCCGTACATGCATTTGTGAATACATGACAACATAGTTGGCTGCTGACATCACTGGTAGATGCAGGGTGGTCACGCTGTTGCTTATGAGATACGGAGTAGCGGAGGGCCATTAACTATCAAACATGCACCAGCAATTCACATCAGCAGTCAGTAACTGAGCCTTTTATGCAATCATTCTTGATACAGTGAAAACCATTATAACTGCACTGTATATAATGCATTCCGCACAGGCAAATGTTAATGTGAAATCAGTATAATGGGCGGCTAGTGGATTAATGTTAGAAGCAGGGTGGTCCTGCTGTCACCTATTAAACAGGTAGTGACAGAAAAACATATAATAATTAATGCACACTGGCTTCCCATATTGGTGGTCAACAGCCGAGTCCCACATATAACTTATTTTCTTGTCAGTACCTTGATGTGATGTGATAGAGCAATCACTGAACACAGACCAGCGCATTACGGCTTATAGCCTGACTGGATAACCCAAAGGGAAATAAAATGTGCTGGACAGAAATATATTGTTTGTTTCAAGGTTACTGACAATGTGCATATGCCAATAACTGATATTAGCCATACTTTTGAAATAATTTTGACAATATGGATCTGGAGCACATTGATTGAACAGTTATAAATATGCATGCAAATGTACAGAAACATATCTGACTGACATCCTGCACACTGCACAGCACCTAACATAATCTAAGAATGTTTTGAAGTGTATCCATACCCTGTTCACTCTGCACACGGAAACACAATATTATTTAAAAGGACACCTTCTCATTCATAGTGTATCAGAATATGAGATACACTTATAACTATTATTAAGTATAGACAGATCACTTCTAACTGCTTAACAAGTACAGGAATGCCTTGGAAAAAGATACATATGTGTCTGGTTTATAAATAAATACATGGTTATAAATAACTAGCCAATATATCAATTGAAAGGGCAACATAATGTACTGAGAATTATAGAGAATAAACCACTCTAGCATATGCACAGTTATCATTATTTGTACGCATTTATATTTATGGGCATACAATAGATACATCATAAGTAAGGATAATAAAGCAACAGAATACAGTATTGGTACTTCTGAATACATACATAAATATTGGAGCAAAAGAACATTAGAACTCAATAAAAGGGTATAATAGTTATATATAAGAATAAGAGACGGAACACAATTTGGTTTTAAATGTATTATTATTTCTTCACACAGACAAAAATTTGTCTAAAAATCTTTTCTTATCACGTTTTTCTATCTCCTTATTGTTTTTAATATTTTTGCTTTTTATGACCTCGTACTCAGGTCATAATAATACCACATGTGGGATCACGAATAAAAGAATATATTCCACGTGGGTATTGGTACTTTAATTTTGAAACATGTACTAAACAATAAATAATTACAATAAAATCAAATTCTTTATTTGAGATACACATAATATATGTGAATGGGATAGAGTGCACCCTGATAAACTGATCCCTGTCACGAGTCCTTTCAGACCAGTAAGTCTGACAGCTATAGTGGGGAAAATATTGGAAGGTATATTAAGGGATAGCATTCAGGAATACTTGGTGTTCTACAAGATCATTAGTAGGAACCAGTATGGGTTTGTGAGGGACAAGTCATGTCAAACTAACTTAATTAGCTTCTATGAAGAAGTGAGTGAGAACTTAGACCTGGGAAATGCAGTGGATGTGGCCTTTTTAGATTTTGCTAAAGCCTTTGACACAGTGCCTCACATGAGGTTGATTTATAAATTAAGAGACCTTGGACTACGACGCAGCATTTGCACTTGGGTCAAAAATTGTTTGGAAAACAGGGAACAGAGAGTGGTGGTGGTCAATAGAACATTTTCTAGCTGGGCTAAGGTATTAAGTGGTGTACCTCAAGGGTCTGTACTAGGGCCACGTCTGTTTAACATATTTATAAATTACATAGAAAATGGTCTTGAGAGTAAAGTGTCCATTTTTGCAGATGACACTAAACTGTGTAAGATAATTAATTCAGATCAGGATGTTGACTCTCTTTAGAACTACTTAATTAAACTGGAGTTTTGGGCAGCTAAGTGGAGTATGAGGTTTAATATAGAAAAATGCAAAGTTATGCATTTTGAGACCAAAAGCAAACATGCAATTTATAAATTAAATGGGGTCATGGGGTCAATGTAGGGAATCGGAAATGGAGAAGGATTTGGGGGTGCTCATTGACAGTAGACTTAGCAGCAGTGTCTATTGTCAGGGTGCAGCAAAGTCCAATAAGGTATTAGTATGCATAAAATGGGGAATAGAGAAAAGGGAAGACAGTGTAATCCTGCCACTGTATAAATCATTGGTGCGGCTGCATCAAGAATACTGTGTACAGTTCTGGACACCACATTATAAAAAAGACATCATGGAACTTAAAAAGGTTCAGAGAAGAGCTACAAAATTGGTTATTGGCTTAGAGTCATTGGATTATGAGGAAAGGCTAACTAGGTTAGATACTGTATGTTTACACTAGAAAAAAAGCATCTAAGAGGAGACATGATTAATATTTACAAATACATTAAGGTTCAGTTTATGGAACTATCAGGTGATTTGCTTATCAAGAGATCTGTACACAGGGCACGCTGTCACCCCCTAAAGTTAGAGGAGAGGAAGTTTCATACCCAGTGAAGTAAGGGTTTCTTCACAGTACGAGCAGTAAAGATATGGAATTCTCTGCCAGAGAGGGTTGTAATAGCTGACTCAATTGATATGTTTAAGAAGGGGTTAGACAGATATTTAGCTGAAAAAGGCATCCAAAGATATAACCTTTAATAATAATATATGGTAGTATATGGGTCAGTAACAGTATATCCAGACCATAGCAGTAGATCAAGCTATAGGTTGAACTCGATGGACAAATTGTCTTTTTTCAACCCCGACAACTGTGTTTAAATTGCCCTACTGTCTCAGCCTCTACCCCATCTGACATGAGGCTATTCCACTTGTCCACTACCCTTTCTGTGAAGTAATTTTTCCTTAAATTTCCCCTGAACCTTCCCCCCCTCCAGTCTCAGTGCATGTCCTCGAGTTCTAATACTTCTCTTCCTTTGAAGAATGTTTCCCTTCTGTACCTTGTTAAGACCCTTGATATACTTGAAAGTTTCTATCATGTCCCCTCCTTTCCCTTCTCTGCTCCAAACTATACTATACATGTTATAATATTTTAGTCTATCAGGTTAAGTTTTGTGATGTAGGCCATGCACCATTTTAGTTGCCCTTCTTTGTATGCTCTAATATATTTATATCCTTCTGCAGGGAATACAATCATACAATTGCCGGCTGTGAAGATCCTGACAGCGGCATCCTGCACACTAGAATGCCGGCAGCAGGGTGAGAAGTATGAGTCCCCATACAGGCTCGGTGGCTCGCTGTGCTCACCACAGGTTCTATTCTCACTCTATGGGTGTCGTGGACACCCAAGAGTGAAAACAGTCCCTGAGTGCCGGGATTCTGGCTGCCAGTATTGTCAGCTGTCAGGATTCCGGTTTCGGTATCCTGACCGCCGGGATCCCGACAGCTGGCAAATTGATTGCATCCCTTCTGCAGATGTGGTCTCCAGAGCTGAACACAGTATACCAGATGAGGCCGTAGCAATGACCTATACAGTGACATCATTACTTCTTTTTTTCTGCTGCTGATCCTCTCCCTATGCAACCAAACATCTGACTTGCCTATCTCATTGCTTTGTTGCAATTCTTCCCAATACTGTGTATGAAAGTGTATATATATATATATATATATATATATATATATATATATATACACACACACACACACACATATATATATATATATATATATATATACACACACACGTACATACACAGTATGTATATATACTAGTGATGTGCACCTGAAATTTTTCGGGTTTTGTGTTTTGGTTTTGGGTTCGGTTCCGTGGCCGTGTTTTGGGTTCGGACGCGTTTTGGCAAAACCTCACCGAATTTTTTTTGTCGGATTCGGGTGTGTTTTGGATTCGGGTGTTTTTTTCAAAAAACCCTAAAAAACAGCTTAAATCATAGAATTTGGGGGTCATTTTGATCCCATAGTATTATTAACCTCAATAACCATAATTTCCACTAATTTTCAGTCTATTCTGAACACCTCACACCTCACAATATTATTTTTAGTCCTAAAATTTGCACCGAGGTCGCTGGATGGCTAAGCTAAGCGACCCTAGTGGCCGACACAAACACCTGGCCCATCTAGGAGTGGCACTGCAGTGTCACGCAGGATGGCCCTTCAAAAAAATACTCCCCAAACAGCACATGACGCAAAGAAAAAAAGAGGCGCAATGAGGTAGCTGTGTGACTAAGCTAAGCGACCCTAGTGGCCGACAAAAACACCTGGCCCATCTAGGAGTGGCACTGCAGTGTCAGGCAGGATGGCACTTCAAAAAAATAGTCCCCAAACAGCACATGACGCAAAGAAAAATGAAAGAAAAAAGAGGTGCAAGATGGAATTGTCCTTGGGCCCTCCCACCCACCCTTATGTTGTAAAAACAGGACATGCACACTTTAATGAACCCATCATTTCAGCGACAGGGTCTGCCACACGACAGTGACTGAAATGACTGGTTGGTTTGGGCCCCCACCAAAAAAGAAGCAATCAATCTCTCCTTGCACAAACTGGCTCTACGGAGGCAAGATGTCCACCTTATCATCATCGTCCGATTCATCACCCATTTCACTGTGTACATCCCCCTCCTCACAGATTATTAATTCGTCCCCACTGGAATCCACCATCTCAGGTCCCCGTGTACTTTCTGGAGGCAATTGCTGCTGGTGAATGTTAGAGATGAGCGGGTTCGGTTTCTTTGAATCCGAACCCGCACGAACTTCACTTTTTTTTCCACGGGTCCGAGCGACTCGGATCTTCCCGCCTTGCTCGGTTAACCCGAGCGCGCCCGAACGTCATCATGACGCTGTCGGATTCTCGCGAGGCTCGGATTCTATCGCGAGACTCGGATTCTATATAAGGAGCCGCGCGTCGCCGCCATTTTCACTCGTGCATTGAGATTGATAGGGAGAGGACGTGTCTGGCGTCCTCTCCATTAGAATAGAGATAGATAGATTAGATAGAGAGAGATTGTGCAGAGTCGCAGACAGAGTTAGTTTACCACAGTCAGTGACCAGTGCAGTTGCTAGTTAACTTTTATTTAATATAATATATCCGTTCACTTCTCTCTTCTATATCCGTTCTCTGCCTGAAAAAAAAAACGATACACAGCACAGTCAGTCACACAGTGTGACTCAGTCTGTGTGCACTCAGCTCAGCCCAGTGTGCTGCACAGTCATCAATGTATAAATTAAAAGCTTATAATTAATTGTGGGGGAGACTGGGGAGCACTGCAGGTTGTTAGCAGGAGCCAGGAGTACAATTATATTAATTAACAGTGCACACTTTTGCTGCAGGAGTGGTGACCAGTGCCTGACCACCAGTATAGTATTGTTGTATACTACTAATATCTCTTTAAATATCAACCAGTCTATATTAGCAGCAGACACAGTACAGTGCGGTAGTTCACGGCTGTGGCTACCTCTGTGTCGGCACACGGCAGGCAGTCCGTCCGACCAGAATTGTATTATTTATTATTATATACCTACCACCTAACCGTGGTTTTTTTTTCATTCTTTATACCGTCATAGTGTCATCCTAATTGTTACGAGTATACTACTATCTCTTTATCAACCAGTGTACAGTGCGGTAGTTCACGGCTGTGGCTACCTCTGTGTCGGCACACGGCAGGCAGTCCGTCCGACCAGAATTGTATTATTTATTATTATATACCTACCACCTAACCGTGGTTTTTTTTTCATTCTTTATACCGTCATAGTGTCATCCTAATTGTTACGAGTATACTACTATCTCTTTATCAACCAGTGTACAGTGCGGTAGTTCACGGCTGTGGCTACCTCTGTGTCGGCACACGGCAGGCAGTCCGTCCGACCAGAATTGTATTATTTATTATTATATACCTACCACCTAACCGTGGTTTTTTTTTCATTCTTTATACCGTCATAGTGTCATCCTAATTGTTACGAGTATACTACTATCTCTTTATCAACCAGTGTACAGTGCGGTAGTTCACGGCTGTGGCTACCTCTGTGTCGGCACACGGCAGGCAGTCCGTCCGACCAGAATTGTATTATTTATTATTATATACCTACCACCTAACCGTGGTTTTTTTTTCATTCTTTATACCGTCATAGTGTCATCCTAATTGTTACGAGTATACTACTATCTCTTTATCAACCAGTGTACAGTGCGGTAGTTCACGGCTGTGGCTACCTCTGTGTCGGCACACGGCAGGCAGTCCGTCCGACCAGAATTGTATTATTTATTATTATATACCTACCACCTAACCGTGGTTTTTTTTTCATTCTTTATACCGTCATAGTGTCATCCTAATTGTTACGAGTATACTACTATCTCTTTATCAACCAGTGTACAGTGCGGTAGTTCACGGCTGTGGCTACCTCTGTGTCGGCACACGGCAGGCAGTCCGTCCGACCAGAATTGTATTATTTATTATTATATACCTACCACCTAACCGTGGTTTTTTTTTCATTCTTTATACCGTCATAGTGTCATCCTAATTGTTACGAGTATACTACTATCTCTTTATCAACCAGTGTACAGTGCGGTAGTTCACGGCTGTGGCTACCTCTGTGTCGGCACACGGCAGGCAGTCCGTCCGACCAGAATTGTATTATTTATTATTATATACCTACCACCTAACCGTGGTTTTTTTTTCATTCTTTATACCGTCATAGTGTCATCCTAATTGTTACGAGTATACTACTATCTCTTTATCAACCAGTGTACAGTGCGGTAGTTCACGGCTGTGGCTACCTCTGTGTCGGCACACGGCAGGCAGTCCGTCCGACCAGAATTGTATTATTTATTATTATATACCTACCACCTAACCGTGGTTTTTTTTTCATTCTTTATACCGTCATAGTGTCATCCTAATTGTTACGAGTATACTACTATCTCTTTATCAACCAGTGTACAGTGCGGTAGTTCACGGCTGTGGCTACCTCTGTGTCGGCAGTCGGCAGGCAGTCCGTCCATCCATAATTGTATTATTATTATAATATATACCACCTAACTGTGGTTTTTTTTGCATTCTTTATACCGTCGTCATAGTGTCATACTAGTTGTTACGAGTATACTACTATCTCTTTATCAACCAGTGTACAGTGCGGTAGTTCACGGCTGTGGCTACCTCTGTGTCGGCAGTCGGCAGGCAGTCCGTCCATCCATAATTGTATTATTATTATAATATATACCACCTAACCGTGGTTTTTTTTTCATTCTTTATACCGTCGTCATAGTGTCATACTAGTTGTTACGAGTATACTACTATCTCTTTATCAACCAGTGTACAGTGCGGTAGTTCACGGCTGTGGCTACCTCTGTGTCGGCAGTCGGCAGGCAGTCCGTCCATCCATAATTGTATTATTATTATAATATATACCACCTAACCGTGGTTTTTTTATACCACCTAACCGTGGCAGTCCGTCCATAATTGTATACTAGTATCCAATCCATCCATCTCCATTGTTTACCTGAGGTGCCTTTTAGTTCTGCCTATAAAATATGGAGAACAAAAAAGTTGAGGTTCCAAAATTAGGGAAAGATCAAGATCCACTTCCACCTCGTGCTGAAGCTGCTGCCACTAGTCATGGCCGAGACGATGAAATGCCAGCAACGTCGTCTGCCAAGGCCGATGCCCAATGTCATAGTACAGAGCATGTCAAATCCAAAACACCAAATATCAGAAAAAAAAGGACTCCAAAACCTAAAATAAAATTGTCGGAGGAGAAGCGTAAACTTGCCAATATGCCATTTACCACACGGAGTGGCAAGGAACGGCTGAGGCCCTGGCCTATGTTCATGGCTAGTGGTTCAGGTTTTTTGGAAGGGACATCCTGCGTGACACTGCAGTGCCACTCCTAGATGGGCCCGGTGTTTGTGTCGGCCACTAGGGTCGCTAATCTTACTCACACAGTCAGCTACCTCATTGCGCCTCTTTTTTTCTTTGCGTCATGTGCTGTTTGGGGAGGGTTTTTTGGAAGGGCCATCCTGTGTGACACTGCAGTGCCACTCCTAGATGGGCCCGGTGTTTGTGTCGGACACTAGGGTCGCTAATCTTACTCACACAGCTACCTCATTGCGCCTCTTTTTTTCTTTGCGTCATGTGCTGTTTGGGGAGGGTTTTTTGGAAGGGACATCCTGCGTGACACTGCAGTGCCACTCCTAGATGGGCCCGGTGTTTGTGTCGGCCACTAGGGTCGCTAATCTTACTCACACAGCTACCTCATTGCGCCTCTTTTTTTCTTTGCGTCATGTGCTGTTTGGGGAGGGTTTTTTGGAAGGGACATCCTGCGTGACACTGCAGTGCCACTCCTAGATGTGCCCGGTGTTTGTGTCGGCCACTAGGGTCGCTAATCTTACTCACACAGTCAGCTACCTCATTGCGCCTCTTTTTTTCTTTGCGTCATGTGCTGTTTGGGGAGGGTTTTTTGGAAGGGCCATCCTGCGTGACACTGCAGTGCCACTCCTAGATGGGCCCGGTGTTTGTGTCGGCCACTAGGGTCGCTTATCTTACTCACACAGCGACCTCGGTGCAAATTTTAGGACTAAAAATAATATTGTGAGGTGTGATGTGTTCAGAATAGGCTGAAAATGAGTGTAAATTATGTTTTTTGAGGTTAATAATACTTTGGGATCAAAATTACCCCCAAATTCTATGATTTAAGCTGTTTTTTAGGGTTTTTTTAAAAAAACACCCGAATCCAAAACACACCCGAATCCGACAAAAAAAATTCGGTGAGGTTTTGCCAAAACGCGGTCGAACCCAAAACACGGCCGCGGAACCGAACCCAAAACCAAAACACAAAACCCGAAAAATTTCCGGCGCTCATCTCTAGTGAATGTCTCCATGGAGGAATTGATTATAATTCATTTTAATGAACATCATCTTCTCCACATTTTCTTGAAGTAACCTCGTACGCCGATTGCTGACAAGGTGAGCGGCGGCACTAAACACTCTTTCGGAGTACACACTGGAGGGAGGGCAACTTAGGTAGAATAAAGCCAGTTTGTGCAAGGGCCTCCAAATTGCCTCTTTTTCCTGCCAGTATACGTACGGACTGTCTGACGTGCCTACTTGGATGCGGTCACTCATATAATCCTCCACCATTCTTTCAATGGTGAGAGAATCATATGCAGTGACAGTAGACGACTTGTCAGTAATCGTTGGCAGGTCCTTCAGTCCGGACCAGATGTCAGCATCAGCAGTCGCTCCAGACTGCCCTGCATCACCGCCAGCGGGTGGGCTCGGAATTCGTAGATGGATGGATAGTATAGTATTATATTACTTATGGACGACGAGTGACGACACAGAGGTAGGTACAGCCGTGGCCTACTGTACTGCTGCTTACATATATATAATATACTGTATAACGGACCTGGTGGACACTGTCAGCAGACTGCTAAACTAGTATGAAGAATAAAAAAAACACCACAGGTATACAATGTAGATGGATGGATAGTATAGTATTATATTACTTATGGACGACGAGTGACTGACGACACAGAGGTAGGTACAGCTGTGGCCTACCATACTGCTGCTTATATATATAATATACTGTATAACGGACCTGGTGGACACTGTCAGCAGACTGCTTAACTAGTATGAAGAAAAAAACAACAACACAGGTATACAATGTAGATGGATGGATAGTATAGTATTATATTACTTATGGACGACGAGTGCACTGACGACACAGAGGTAGGTACAGCCGTGGCCTACCGTACAGCTGCTTATATATATAATATACTGTATAACAGACCTGGTGGACACTGTCAGCAGACTGCTAAACTAGTATGAAGGAAAAAAAAACACCACAGGTATACAATGTAGATGGATGGATAGTATAGTATTATATTACTTATGGACGACGAGTGCACTGATGACACAGAGGTAGGTACAGCCGTGGCCTACCGTACTGCTGCTTATATATATAATATACTGTATAACGGACCTGGTGGACACTGTCAGCAGACTGCTAAACTAGTATGAAGAAAAAAACAACAACACAGGTATACAATGTAGATGGATGGATAGTATAGTATTATATTACTTATGGACGACGAGTGCACTGACGACACAGAGGTAGGTACAGCCGTGGCCTACCGTACTGCTGCTTATATATATAATATACTGTATAATGGACCTGGTGGACACTGTCAGCAGACTGCTTAACTAGTATGAAGAAAAAAACAACAACACAGGTACAGGGCCGGCTCCGGGGTTTGTGGCGCCCCGGGCGGCTTTAGGGGGCGTGGCTTTGTACAGGGGGCGTGGTCATTTACGCCCCCTGTACAGCTGAATTGATGTGCGGTGCGCGATGACGTCATCGCGCACCGCACAGCAAAGGTCCTCTCCACGAAGGGAAACTAGACGCGTAGCGTCTAGTTCCCTTCGTGGAGAGGACCTTTGCTGTGCGGTGCGCGATGACGTCATCGCGCACCGCACAGTAAAGGACCTCTCCAGCAAGGGAAACTAGACGCGTACGCGTCTAGTTTCCCTTCCCAGCGGTGGCGGCCGGGGGCAGCGGGCAGCAGGGGGCACACACCAGCAGCGGATCTTGCCCTGGTGCGGCGCCCTCCGGAGGGCGCCCTGCGCCCTCCGGAAGGTGGCGCCCCGGGCAAAAGTACTGCTTGCCCGTGGCAAGATCCGCTACTGCACAGGTATACAATGTAGATGGATGGATAGTATAGTATTATATTACTTATGGACGACGAGTGCACTGATGACACAGAGGTAGGTACAGCCGTGGCCTACCGTACTGCTGCTTATATATATAATATACTGTATAACGGACCTGGTGGACACTGTCAGCAGACTGCTAAACTAGTATGAAGAAAAAAAAAACACCACAGGTATACAATGTAGATGGATGGATAGTATAGTATTATATTACTTATGGACGACGAGTGCACTGATGACACAGAGGTAGGTACAGCCGTGGCCTACCGTACTGCTGCTTATATATATAATATACTGTATAACGGACCTGGTGGACACTGTCAGCAGACTGCTAAACTAGTATGAAGAAAAAAAAAAACACAGGAGTGTTTTTCAGGCAGACAAACGTATACTGGACTGGTGGTCACTGTCAGCAAAACTGTGCACTGTACTCCTGCTATAACTGCTCCCCAGTCCCCACAATTAGGCAGTGTGAGCAGAGCAGTGCACTCAGCACAGATATATCATGCAGCAGTGCAGCACACTGAGTGAGCACAGATATGGTGGAGCGTTTTTTTTTCAGGCAGAGAAACAAACAAAGGATTAAACTCACTGGTGGTATAATCAAAACCCTGCACTGTACTCCCTAACAGCTGCTCCCCGTCCCCAATCCTCCCCACAATTATAAGTAAGTCACTCAGTCTTTATACTCAGTCTTTTTCTACTATAACGGAGAGGACGCCAGCCACGTCCTCTCCCTATCAATCTCAATGCACGTGTGAAAATGGCGGCGACGCGCGGCTCCTTATATAGAATCCGAATCTCGCGAGAATCCGACAGCGGGATGATGACTTTCGGGCGCACTCGGGTTAACCGAGCAAGGCGGGAGGATCCGAGTCGCTCGGACCCGTGTAAAAAAAAGGTGAAGTTCGGGCGGGTCGGATTCCGAGGATCCAAACCCGCTCATCACTAATATATACACATTACAGGTACGGCGCTCTGCGGTCTCAAATGATACTCAAACAGCCAGCTTTAGCAGCAGCATTTTGGGTTTTTATTAACCCTTTTTTTTTCAATTTAATAGTTTAAAAAACATTTCTTAAGATATTTAAATATTATATCTCATATATATTTGTCCAGATCTGTGACTCTATGACTCATTTGCTAATCCTGGGCGTGGCTAGGAGCTATGAGTCATAGAGTCACAGATCTATATAGGAGAAAGTCCAGGCCTGCAAGTGTGGCGGTACACTCGGGTATGGTGTGCTGTTAAGAATTTAGCCGCCCATACGCCGTACCCGTGGACCACCACTCACACACACCATAGCCGCCATTAGCGGCTATTGCCGTAAAAGCCGCCGATGTGCTCCTCCTCCCCTTACCAGCCTGCGGCTGTGTCAGGGAAGGAGAGGAAAGCGCTGTGCGGTCCAGTCCCTCAGTGCAGCTCAGTCAGACTTTGGTCTCCGGCTGCGGCGTGTATCTTCTCAACTGAGCACCGATTCGTTAGCCAATCAGAGCTCACGGACCGGCAGACAATTAGGAGCCGTGGCTCACGGTCCATGAGCTCTGACTGGCTAACGAACCGGTGCTCAGTTGAGAAGATTCACACCGCAGCTGGAGACCACCAGAGTCTGACTGAGCAGCACTGAGGGATGGGCCTGTGCTCCGCTCTCCTCTCTGTCCCCTGACCCTGACACAGCAGCAGCGGGTGAGCAGCGGGAGGGAGGTGGGAGGTGTGTTGTGGGGTGCGGTGGGTCGGGCATATGTATAGCTGGCATTGTGGGGTATATCTGGCACTGGGGGCATATGTGTATATGGCACTGTGGGGCATACAGTATGTATATCTGGCATTGTGGGGCATATGTATAACTGGCACTGTGGGGCATATGTATATCTCATATCTGGCATTGTAGGGCATATCTGACACTATGGGGCATATGTTCATCTGGCATTGTGGGGCGTATGTTCATCTGGCATTATGGGGCATATCTGGCACTGTGGGGCATATGTATAAATGGCACTGCGGGGCTTATCTGGCACTGTGGGGAATATGTGTATCTGGCACGAAAGACTGCGGAAGTCACGGCAGTGCTGTGGGGAGACTACAACTCCTGGCATGCCTTGCGCGGCCAGGAAGGAACATGATGGTTCCTGTTCCTGGAGCAGAGTGAGAGTCTGTAGTGTGCAGGGACAAGGAAGCTGGTAAGAGGCTAATACTATATACTGTTATGAGGGATAAGACGCCAGCGCACACACTGTGTATGTGATGTTATATAGGGGAAGGGGCTGCATAGGGATATATATATAAGAAATAATCTCCCAACACACACACTGTGTATGTGGTATTTACCAAACATTGTCTTTATAGCTACATTATGTACAAATAACATATTATTAACACACTAGGTAATTCACCCGCTCTTCACACCGTCACAAGGGCCTACGCCCCCTTGACCATCGCACGCCCTATGGCTGTAAAATATTTAACCACTAACAACATTATGCTTGAAGGTAATATTCTTTATAATACAAATATTGCCCGCCCAAAGGACGTGCAGGGGTTAAAGGGGTGTAGCCCCTTGTGGCGGTGTGAAGAGCGCCCGTATGGCACGATGAATCACCTAGTTATACTATATTAGGCACATCTGCAGAACGGATCTCCTCATCGAAAACTGGGGGACAATACCCTCTCCCTTGCTGCGGGCACCAGGTGTCCTCTCCCGCCTTCAGCCAAGCATGTCCAGCTTCCTGGTGTTCTCAGTGACGCTCTTCCGCATCCACTCCCCAGCATTGTCATAGCACCCGAACACCAGCAGCGCAGGATACGCTTCACAAAAACATATATATACAAACATGAAATTCAAGGTGCTAAATAATTAAAAACAATTCAATAGTGGATATCAACAGTGTAACATACAATGTATAAGATGTTGCAACACCAGTACCCTCTATGATTATTATCTCACTGCAATATCCTTACTAATTATATATACTGTATGTGTATATATATATATATATATATATATTAGTGATGAGCGGGTTCGGTTCCTCGGAATCCGAACCCCCCCGAACTTCACCCATTTTATACGGTTCCGAGGCGGACTCGAATCTTCCCGCCTTGCTCGGTTAACCCGAGCATGCCCGAACGTCATCATCCCGCTGTCGGATTCTCGCGAGATTCGTATTCTATATAAGGAGCCGCGCGTCGCCGCCATTTTCACTCGTGTATTGGAGATGACAGGGAGAGGATGTGTGCAGCGTTCTCTCAGTTGTGTTCAGTGTGCTGCAAATATCTGTGCTCAGTGTGCTGCAAATATCAGTGCTCAGTGTGCTGCAAATATCTGTGCTCAGTGTGCTTGCAAATATCTGTGCTCAGTGTGCTGAAAATATCTACGTTCTCTGCCTGAAAAACGCTCCATATCTGTGCTGCATTGTAGTATATACTGTAGTAGGAGGACAGTGCAGAATTTTGCTGATCAGTGACCACCAGTATTGTATCAGTACGGTACAGTAGTCCACTGCTCTACCTACCTCTGTGTCGTCAAGTATACTATCCATCCATACCTGTGGTGCAATTAAGTTTTACGCAGTATATATAGTAGGAGGACAGTGCATAATTTTGCTGACCACCAGTATATAATATATATCAGTACGGTACAGTAGTCCACTGCTCTACCTACCTCTGTGTCGTCAAGTATACTATCCATCCATACCTGTGGTGCATTTTAGTTGTTGTGCGCAGTATATATAGTAGGAGGACAGCTGACCACCAGTATATAATATATAGCAGTACGGTACAGTAGTCCACTGCTCTACCTACCTCTGTGTCGTTAAGTATACTATATATCCATACCTGTGGTGAATTTTAGTTGTTGTGCGCAGTATATATAGTAGGAGGACAGTGCATAATTTTGCTGACCACCTGTATATAATATATAGCAGTACGGTACAGTAGTCCACTGCTCTACCTACCTCTGTGTCGTCAAGTATACTATCCATCCATACCTGTGGTGCATTTAAGTTTTGCGCAGTATATATAGTAGAAGGACAGTGCATAATTTTGCTGACCACCAGTATATAATATATAGCAGTAGGGTATAGTAGTCCACTGCTCTACCTACCTCTGTGTCGTCAAGTATACTATCCATCCATACCTGTGGTGCATTTTAGTTGTTGTGCGCAGGATATAGAGTAGGAGGATAGTGCATAATTTTGCTGACCACCAGTATATAATATATAGCAGTACGGTACAGTAGGCCATTGCTATTGATATATTACTGGCATATAATTCCACACATTAAAAAATGGAGAACAAAAATGTGGAGGGTAAAATAGGGAAAGATCAAGATCCACTTCCACCTCGTGCTGAAGCTGCTGCCACTAGTCATGGCCGAGACGTTGAAATGCCATCAACGTCGTCTGCCAAGGCCGATGCCCAATGACATAGTAGAGAGCATGTAAAATCCAAAAAACAAAAGTTCAGTAAAATGACCCAAAAATCAAAATTAAAAGCATCTGATGAGAAGCGTAAACTTGCCAATATGCCATTTACGACACGGAGTGGCAAGGAACGGCTGAGGCCCTGGCCTATGTTCATGGCTAGTGGTTCAGATTCACATGAGGATGGAAGCACTCATCCTCTCGTTAGAAAACTGCAGTGCCACTCCTAGATGGGCCAGGTGTTTGTGTCGGCCACTTGGGTCGCTTAGCTTAGCCATCCAGCGACCTTGGTGCACCTCTTTTTTTCTTTGCATCATGTGCTGTTTGGGGACTATTTTTTGAAGTGCCATCCTGTCTGACACTGCAGTGCCACTCCTAGATGGGCCAGGTGTTTGTGTCGGCCACTTGGGTCGCTTAGCTTAGTCACACAGCTACCTCATTGCACCTCTTATTTTCCTTGCATCATGTGCTGTTTGGGGACTATTTTTTTAAATCTGCCATCCTGTCTGACACTGCAGTGCCACTCCTAGATGGGCCAGGTGTTTGTGTCGGCCACTTGGGTCGCTTAGCTTAGCCACACAGCTACCTCATTGCACCTCTTTTTTTCTTTGCATCATGTGCTGTTTGGGGACTATTTTTTGAAGTGCCATCCTGTCTGACACTGCAGTGCCACTCCTAGATGGGCCAGGTGTTTGTGTCGGCCACTTGGGTCGCTTAGCTTAGCCATCCAGCGACCTTGGTGCACCTTTTTTTTCTTTGCATCATGTGCTGTTTGTGGACTATTTTATGAAGTGCCATCCTGTCTAACACTGCAGTGCCACTCCTAGATGGGCCAGGTGTTTGTGTCGGCCACTTGGGTCGAATAGCTTAGTCATCCAGCGACCTCGGTGCAAATTTTAGGACTAAAAATAATATTGTGAGGTGTGAGGTGTTCAGAATAGACTGGAAATGAGTGGAAATTATGGTTATTGAGGTTAATAATACTATGGGATCAAAATGACCCCCAAATTCTATGATTTAAGCTGTTTTTGAGGGTTTTTTGTAAAAAAACACCCGAATCCAAAACACACCCGAATCCAACAAAAAAATTTCAGGGAGGTTTTGCCAAAAGGCGTCCGAATCCAAAACACGGCCACGGAACCGAATCTAAAAACCAAAACACAAAACCCGAAAAATGTCCGGTGCACATCACTATATATATATATATATATATGGAAATACCAAGTTCAACTGCTCATTAGACCTTGAGGATTAACTGCATCCAAATAGTGTATACATTTTGCTTCACATTGTAGCAATCTCTTGTGATAGTCACATATCTCCCAACAGTCATTATTATTATGGATATCTGGTTTTCACCTGACTGCGCTCATCCCCTACAGTTTGAGTACTCGTGAAATGATGGAAATGGACACTTATATAAAGGTGTGTTTTACTTTCACATGTATCAAATATGACACTCAATATAATGAAACCGTGCAGATAATATTGTGGAACATGAAAAAGGTGGTAATCACAATGTGTGCTCCACGGGGAGCACCTGTTTAACTCAGTCCTTTAATCACTCAAATTGGTGATTAAATCCTTTAGGTTCTTGGCTTGTGTGTTCTGACACAAAGGCCAATGGGCTGGAAAAATATATATATATGTAATGATTAAATCTGGCTGTGTTGCTTTAAAAGTCAAATATAGATTTTCCAGTGGAAATGTCTCTAGTCCTGACCGGACTGTGTGGGCTTTAAAAATCTGTCTTTAGTAATTAGATTCATATAGTTGCAGAGGACGGCGTCCCGTACCTCTGCGTGTGGAAGTCAGGTATTCGTGCACTATGGTTGCGGCCGTACTTGTAAGATGTACAGGTGCGGGGGGCAGCTGGAACCTCCTGGCGGCTCCGGACAGACTCGTCCCTCAGCTCGCGCACCCGCTCTCCGGTTCGTCCTGTTAGGGATCTCCCTGTGTGCCTGCGCCGCTCGCTGGGTTGGTCGTGTTCGTGTGGGGGGGAGCTCAGCCGCAGGATCTAAACAGAGCCTGTGGCAGTGTTGCACCTCCCCACAACGGAGTACTCACCTGTGTGGTCCTCCTGCTGCCCGTCCGTCTGTACTGCTTACCGATGTCTGCGCCGTAGGTCCGAGGGTCTCACAGCACTCTCCTGTCCTCCAATGGTTTGATGTTTCTTAGTCGTCTCCTCCAACGCGTTTCAACCGGATCGGTCTTCCTCTGGGAGTCTTTGCAGTGTTCTGATAGTGGTGGGTGTTAAATTGGCTTGCGGGCGGGACCAGCATCAGTTCCTCCTTTGTTCCACTGATTTGATTGGTGGTTGAGGTTGTCAGTATTGGGTGTTAAATTGGCTTGCGGGCGGGACCAGCATCAGTTCCTCCTTTGTTCCACTGATTTGATTGGTGGTTGAGGTTGTCAGTATTGCAGGGGGCAGATCACATGTTCCTGCAATCTGTCCCATTTGTGAGTTTCAGAAACAGGGAAAGTACGAAAACATGGCAATGCAAATGAAATTCCTTTTTTTTTTTTTTTTTTTTTTTTTTAAAGGTCCATAGTGGTGTTTCTTAATTATTTTTTGTTAGGCATTTGTATTCTCAGACAAATAATACGATTCTGGTTGTGTGTCTGGGTTTCTGAATTTCAGTCATCAGTACCAAGGTGCATTAACCAATGAACATAATATACTTTGGTCATGTAAAATTAAATGAGAATTGCGGTTTTTGTATACCAGTGATGGTGTGAATCTTATTGTTAGAGCAAATGGTATAGGGCCTGTTGGTAAGCTTACTATTGTGGAAGATGTTACGTTACGTCGGGATATTTCTTATGTGTTTTATGTGGCAATGGTATGTGGCTTGTTAGTATGCTATCTGATCACGGAGCTTTTCAAAAATTCAAGATGTTTCTTGTGTGTCAACAATTGTGGTAAAGTGGATTCTTTGGTATTGTTATGAAATATCTGGGATATATATAACTTTCCTACTTTGGAGTGGTTTATAATCCTATGTTACCTGTGGGCTTTTTCTGGGTATTGGATATCTGTATACTAAATGATTGGTTCTACTTGCAGATGATAGACCTTATTTCATTATCAATGTTTAACCCTTTTGGTGCTAGTGTGCCAAAGGAAATTATTAAACGTAACTCTTCTTTATTTTTTATTTTTTTTACTTACTAGAATGTCCATGTAAGTTACAGTATATAGGGAGAACCGTCCGACCACTGAAAATCAGAATCAGTGAACACATTCGCAATATTAAACGAAAAACAGAAGATCATCCGCTCTCATTACACTTTAGAGACCATCATGAATCAAACCCCGCATTACTAAAGTTTACGGGGCTGAAAGAAATCAAGAAGAACTGGAGGGGAGGGGATTATATACAAAAAATAAATAAAGAAGAGTTACGTTTAATAATTTCCTTTGGCACACTAGCACCAAAAGGGTTAAACATTGATAATGAAATAAGGTCTATCATCTGCAAATAGAACCAATCATTTAGTATACAGATATCCAATACCCAGAAAAAGCCCACAGGTAACATAGGATTATAAACCACTCCAAAGTAGGAAAGTTATATATATCCCAGATATTTCATAACAATACCAAAGAATCCACTTTACCACAATTGTTGACACACAAGAAACATCTTGAATTTTTGAAAAGCTCCGTGATCAGATAGCATACTAACAAGCCACATACCATTGCCACATAAAACACATAAGAAATATCCCGACGTAACGTAACATCTTCCACAATAGTAAGCTTACCAACAGACCCTATACCATTTGCTTTAACAATAAGATTCACACCATCACTGGTATACAAAAACCGCAATTCTCATTTAATTTTACATGACCAAAGTATATTATGTTCATTGGTTAATGCACCTTGGTACTGATGACTGAAATTCAGAAACCCAGACACACAACCAGAATCGTATTATTTGTCTGAGAATACAAATGCCTAACAAAAAATAATTAAGAAACACCACTATGGACCTTTTAAAAAAAAAAAAAGGAATTTCATTTGCATTGCCATGTTTTCATACTTTACCTGTTTCTGAAACTCACAAATGGGACAGATTGCAGGAACATGTGATCTACCCCCTGCAAAACTGACAACCTCAACCACCAATCAAATCAGTGGAACAAAGGAGGAACTGATGCTGGTCCCGCCCGCAAGCCAATTTAACACCCAATACTGACAACCTCAACCACCAATCAAATCAGTGGAACAAAGGAGGAACTGATGCTGGTCCCGCCCGCAAGCCAATTTAACACCCACCACTATCAGAACACTGCAAAGACTCCCAGAGGAAGACCGATCCGGTTGAAACGCGTTGGAGGAGACGACTAAGAGACATCAAACCATTGGAGGACAGGAGAGTGCTGTGAGACCCTCGGACCTACGGCGCAGACATCGGTAAGCAGTACAGACGGACGGGCAGCAGGAGGACCACACAGGTGAGTACTCTGTTGTGGGGAGGTGCAACACTGCCACAGGCTCTGTTTAGATCCTGCGGCTGAGCTCCCCCCCACGCGAACACGACCAACCCAGCGAGCGGAGCAGGCACACGGGGAGATCCCTAACAGGACGAACCGGAGAGCGGGTGCGCGAGCTGAGGGACGAGTCTGTCCGGAGCCGCCAGGAGGTTCCCGCTGCCCCCCGCACCTGTACATCTTACAAGTATGGCCGCAACGATAGTGCACGAATACCTGACTTCCACACGCAGAGGTACGGGACGCCGTCCTCTGCAACTATATGAATCTAATTACTAAAGACAGATTTTTAAAGCCCACACAGTCCGGTCAGGACTAGAGACATTTCCACTGGAAAATCTATATTTGACTTTTAAAGCAACACAGCCAGATTTAATCATTACATATATATATTTTTTCCAGCCCATTGGCCTTTGTGTCAGAACACACAAGCCAAGAACCTAAAGGATTTAATCATCAATTTGAGTGATTAAAGGACTGAGTTAAACAGGTGCTTCCCGTGGAGCACACATTGTGATTACCACCTTTTACATGTTCCACAATATTATCTGCACTGTTTCATTATATTGAGTGTCATATTTGATACATGTGAAAGTAAAACACACCTTTATATAAGTATCCATTTGCATCATTTCACGAGTACTCAAGCTGTAGGGGATGAGCGCAGTCAGGTGAAAACCAGATATCCATATTGAACCAAAGGGCAAGGACACCCTTTTGACTAGCAGCACATCCCATACAGTAAAACCTCCCCAGTGCGCAGATTACCTCCCTTTTTGTTAAATAGTCATTATTATAAACTTAAGACTCCTGAAGCCCAATAAGGGGTCTGACTTTGGTAAAAAAAAAAAAAGAGGTTTGGTTTCTCAGGAATGCATCCCATATTAGTCATTATGGGGGAATGCGCAGCGTGCATGCCCCCCACTTGATTTTTTACATAAATGGGGTACCCTGGTCAGTATGAATTTCTTTAGGTAACCCAACCTGCTGAAGATATGTACTAGTTCTCTAGCAATGGTCTTTGCTGATGTATTGCACAATGGCATCGCTTCTGTGTATCTGGTAGCGTAATCCATTATCAGCAAAGTATATTGATGGCCTCGGGTGGATTTTATTAGAGCTCTAACCAAATCCATAGCTATTCCTTAAAACTGAACCTCAATGATAGGTAATGGGACAAGCAGACTTTAAAAATGTGGCCTTGGACCATGATACTGACATTCAGGGTAGGTATGATACACAATATTCAGATAAATCTTTATGGACCCTGTGCCTGAAAAACCTCTCTAAAATTCTCTCAGTGGTTTTTGCAACCCCTAGGTGACATGTAGTTATGTGACCATGAACTAGGTTTAATACCATTTTTCTATAAGCCTTGGGGACTACCAGTGCTATTTTTCAACAGGAACCAGCAGGAACTCTGTTCCTGAACCTCTCATTAAATATGACATTATCAAGAACTAAGGGGGTCATTCTGACCTGATCGCTCACTGTAGTTGTTCTCAGCGCTGCGATCAGGTCAGAACTACGCATACGCCAGAGTGCGCCGGCGCATGGCTGACCGCCGATGGCTGTCATTGCCTAGCAATCGCCTCTGCCTGATTGACAGGCAGAGGCAGTCGCTGGGCTGGAGGGGGCGGCCGCCCTTTTTGCGGGCGCGGTCCGGCCATTGCAAGCATGGCCGGACCGTGTGACATCACACGCAGCCGCTGCGACCCGGGCAGCGACGAGTAGCTCCCGGCCAGCACACAAAAGTTTCGCTGGCCGGGAGCTACTCCTGAAGTGCAAAAGCATCGCCGCTGTGCAATGTTTTGCACTTCTGCGACGGGGCAGTGACTGACATGCGGGGCGCGCTAGCCCTGTGCTGGCCGTCCCCCCGCATGTCTGTGTTCCTGATCATAGCTGTGCTAAATTTTGCACAGCTACAGTACGATCAAGTAGGAATCACCCCCTAAGTTCCTGAACCTGTTCTGTTCCAAAATGTACTTTCCATAAGATTAGTTTTATTTTATAGTCCATTTTGAGTGCCTTCTTTTCTAAAAACTGTCTGTCTTTAATCTATTTATTTAAAACATTTTTTAATAGCTCCACCCCCCAGACCTGTAGTTCCTGAACCTATTTTAAAAATTATACTGGATACTACTAATTGTTCCACAATATATTCCCCTTTCTTAGTCACTTGATATAAAATATCCTGGTGTACTGCCATTTGAGGATATGACAACGATCAGGGGTAAATTTACCAAGGTTGGAGTTTTTTAGAACTAGTGATGTTGCTCATAGCAACTAATCAGATTTTCCTTAACATTTATCTAGCTGCTTCTAGAAGATAATATATATCGCTGGCCCGTCGGCCAGTGTGTACCAACGATATGTCTGTGAATGCTGTCATTCACCGATATATCGCACCAGACCTACATATATATTCCCCTTTCTTAGTCACTTGATCTAAAATATCCTGGTGTACTGCCATTTGAGGATATGACAACGATCAGGGGTAAATTTACTAAGGTTGGAGTTTTTTAGAACTAGTGATGTTGCTCATAGCAACTAATCAGATTTTCCTTAACATTTATCTAGCTGCTTCTAGAAGATAATATATATCGCTGGCCCGTCGGCCAGTGTGTACCAACGATGGGATCCGTTCTGAAGATCGACAGTGTCTAGGTCGACAATGTTTAGGTCGACCACTGTAGGTCGACAGTCACTAGGTCGACATGGATGGAAGGTCGACATGGTTTCTAGGTCGACATGTGCTAGGTCGACAGGTCTAAAGGTCGACATGAGTTTTTCACTTTTTTTTTTCATACTTAACGATCCACGTGGACTACGATTGGAACGGTAAAGTGTGCCGAGCGAAGCGGTAGCGGAGTGAAGGTACCATGCGAGGGGACGCGGTGCACTAATTTGGGATCCCGGTCACTCTACGAAGAAAACGACACCAAAAAAAATAAAAAATCCTCATGTCGACCTTTAGACCTGTCGACCTAGCACATGTCGACCTAGAAACCCTGTCGACCTTCCATCCATGTCGACCTAGTGACTGTCGACCTATAGTGGTCGACCTAAACATTGTCGACCTAGACACTGTCGATTTGATGAACCACACCCCCAACGATATGTCTGTGAATGCTGTCATTCACCGATATATCGCACCAGACCTACAGATATATTGGTGCATCGTTGTGTGTGTACGGTCAGTCAGCCGACCGTCTGTACATATGCTGCAGCTCCCGGCAGTGACTGACGGCTGAACTGGGCGGGCGAATGTAAATGCCCACCGAGTTCATTACGTCAGTCACAATGGATCACAACACACTGCCCAATCCAGCTATAGATATATTTGCAAATCAATTGATCTGCAGATATATCTATCAGTGTGTTCCCAGCATAAGACAAAGATCTCTTTTCTGACTTCAAGATCAGGCAGATGATCAACTGGTTCAAAAACATTTTCTTTTTCAGTAGGAGCTATATCATTCTGTGCCCCACTACTGCCCTCATCATTCTCTGGCTCCCCAATCATACTTGAAAAGGGGCACATTTAAGACTAGGAAGACACTCCTACAACCACTGTATCAGTAACATTCTCAGACGGGTCTGGGTTATTTACTTCTGTAACAAATCGGCTTTCCCACAGTTTCCAGAAGTGGGCAAAGTCTCTCACCAATATCGCATCATATAACAAGCAAGGAACCAAACCCACAAAGACTACAGCGTAACTACACTGCGTTTCTTTGTTCACCTCCATAGTAACAAGTACCTCCATGTATGCAAACACTTTTCCCCTTATGGTTTAAGGGGTTCACCAATTCAGCTTTCATAAGGGTTACCAGGCTACCAGAATCTAACAGAGCCTCTACCCGTTTGCCTTCTATAGTGACTTCACACATTTACTTATCTGTCTCAGCCTGTCAGTCTGGGATTGAAATAAGCAATATTAAATTGCATAGGTTCAGCGGTAGGTGAACAATAGCAATATCGCCCAAACCACCACATTGAAAAAACAATGGATCATATTATTACCAAGTCTTTTACGGGGTAGAAACCTACCTGGCACTGCTGGCCTACTTATGTGGTCCCCTGGGAAATGGTGTGCATGCCCCTTTAAGAGCACTTACCGATCTGCAGCAGCAGCAGGGGAAGACATTGGAGGAGTTGGTCCGGTCACGTGGTCTGAGGGAGGAGAGCTGATTGGACAACGGCAGCTTGGGTAAAAGAGAGCCTTGTGAAAAGATGAAGGAGGAGCCGAGATTGGAGACAGGAGGTGGTGGAGACGCAGGCTGAACGCGGAGCAGAGCGGGAACTGAGGACAAGTGCCAGCAGCAGGACGCTGGGTGGTGAGAGCAGCGCTGCAGAAGTGTGAGTAGTGGGGTGCTGACGTGGAGCCAGGTGCCAGAGAGCAGTCTTTGAGTTGACGCAGCCAGAGACCGGACACCGCCAGGCCTGGTGAGAAGTGTGGATGCCACAGCCGTCTTGTGTCAGTGAGGAACCATTTAGAGCAGGTGCAGCAAGTACATACTTCCGCTCCAAGGGTCTGAGTGAGTACCTTGATTAATTGACAGCCCTAGCCACAGGCAAGTGTACCCTTCAACCTCCGCAACCCTTGTTATTGACTGTGCAGTGTTAAATAGGTGCAGCCAGCATCGCCATATTCTACAAGTTAAAACCTACTAAAGGGGTTCACAAAAGACTGAGTTTTATGCAAGTACAAAGCAGATATTTGTTCTAAAAAGACTAAGTTTATTTCAAGTACAAGGTACACATTTGTTTTTAAAGACTGAGTTCTATGCAAGCGCAGGAAGGATTGAGTGACTGATGCAAATATAAGTAAAGTCCTGCAACTGAGAGAAAATGAGTGTATTCCATCCAAAGCCCCTCATTGTTAAGTGAGTTAGCAGTTGTTAAATGACATTACCTTTCCTTCACTAGCTACACCCTTTTTGAATAAAGAACTGAGTATAATTGACATTGGACATTGGCCCTCATTCCGAGTTGTTCGCTCGCTAGCTGCTTTTAGCAGCATTGCACACGCTAGGCCGGCGCCCTCTGGGAGTGTATCTTAGCTTAGCAGAATAGCGAACGAAAGATTAGCAGAACTGCTACTAAATAATTCTTTGCAGTTTCTGAGTAGCTCCAGACCTACTCACAGATTGCGATCAGCTCAGTCCGTTCAGTTCCTGGTTTGACGTCACAAACATGCCCTGCGTTCGGCCAGCCACTCCCCCGATTTTCCAGACACTCCCGCGTTTTTCCCTGACACGCCTGCGTTTTTTTAGCACGCTCCCGGAAAACGCTCAGTTACCTCCCAGAAACGCCCCTTTCCTGTCAATCATTTACCGATCAGCAGTGCAAATGAAAAGCGTCGTACAAACACCAGCAAAACTGCTAAATTTTGTGTTAAAAAACTTACCGCATGCGCATTTAGCAGCAAATAGCAGCATAGCGAAAATCGGCACCGAGCGATCAACTCGGAATGACCCCCCTTATTCAGACCTGATCGCAGCAGTAAATGTGTTCTCTAATAGGCAAAACCATGTGCACTGCAGGGGGCAGATATAACATGTGCAGAGAGAGTTATATCCTTTGGGGTGTGAACTGTAGCAAATTGTCTTCTCTTGTTCTTCTTTGATGCCCAGCTCTTTTGTAATTCTTTAAATTTAAAGTTGATTAATCAATCATGTTCAATTCAGAATTCATTGCAGCTCAATAAAAAGACCTCCTGTTGTAATTGCTGACTCACTTCTGATTCGTATTAATATATCCTACCTCTGAGCACGGTACTGTGAGACAAGGCACATTTCAGGGGAAAGGTTCATCACATGGGTGTGGTATGCAAGGTCGACCACACTTAGGTATACAGTGTCTAGATCGACCACTATTGTTCGACAGTATGTAGGTCGACATGGTTTCTAGATCAACAGGGACTCTAGGTCGACATTTACTAGGTCGACATGACATAAGGTCAAAATGAGTTTTTGCACATTTTTTGTGTCGTTTTCTCCATACAGTGACCGGGATCCTCAGTTACTGCACCATGTTCGCTCGCCGTGCTTCGGGCAAGGTTACCATTTCCAGTTGTAGACCATGTGGATCTAAAGTATGAAACAGTTCAAAAAATTTAAAAAAACTCATGTTGACCTTTTGTTATGTCGACCTAGAACATGTCGACCTAGAGTCCCTGTCGACCTAGAAACCATGTTAACCTACTTACTGTCGACCAATAGTGGTCGACCTAGACAGTGTTGACCAAAGTATTGTCGACCTGGGGACCGGATACCCATCACATAGCCACCCAACAACTGTGATACCTCTCTCAACCACTTAGACAAACCCTGCCAACCCCAGGGGTGTTACAGTTTCCAAACCCACAGTATTAGGTACATTCCACCACCCAGAACACTTTTCCCCTGGAACAGTCTTACCAGTGGTCACTGGAGATCGCTGTTGCGGGACTGGGGTACTGTGGGTAAACGTAATAGTTCTTTAGCTGCCACATACCTCTCCACCATTTCAACCAATTGGTCTGCTGGTCCTGAGAAGGATTGTAGGTAGGGACTGTAGATATCAATCCATAACGACCCTTTCTATGATCTGTGGTCCTGTTACAGACTCTGGCTGTAGCCATTTTGTGGTAAGATGGACGTGGTCATACATTTGAGAGTAGGAGGCTTTTCCATATGGAATTCACAGCAGTGAACTCGTTGGCCACAAATAAATGCTGTGAATCCCAATCGAGTTACAATCTCTTGTTTAACTTATCATAGTCTTTGGCATCAGTTAGGCATAAGTCAAAATATGTTTTTTGCAGGTCTCCAGACAGGAAGGGTGCCACGAGGCTTACCAACTGATCTTTAAGCCAATTCTTAGCCATTCTTTCAAAAGTAGTAAGATAAGCTTGAACATCATCACTCGGGGTCATCTTTGAGTGTTAGTTGGAACATCAGTTGAAGCATCTCCAGACTGGGCTGCTAGCTACTATAAAATCTTTCTTAAGGTCTTGCAGTCTTAGTGCTGTTGCTCATTAAGTTCATTGATAAGAGTTTGCTGTTGCTTTCGGTTTTCCTCATTCTCCAATTGTTGTTGTCTCTGGGCTGCCGCAAAGGCCAATAGTTCCTGCTGAGCTGATTTAGTCTGCAGCCAGGCCTTAACAATGTCCTCCATGTTATCTTTGAGTATGGTTTGAAGCTGAATATGGCTTCCCTAAGCATCTGCCGATGCCACCACCATGGCATTCACAGTATATAAGTTGGTGTACAAAGCAACAGATTGGTGTACAGTATGTCACTTTAAATTTAAAATGTCAACTTTTCCTCTAGCTGCATTTTGCTGTGTGTTGCTCGCATTTGGTTTCCCCAATTATAAGGAGATCTGGATATGGGCACCTCCAAAGACACATCAGCCAGGAAAACAGCACACCAGTCCAAGTTTTCGTTCAATCTAGCCGTGGCTAGTTTTTGTGTGCAGTACCAAAACAAACCATAAAAATAAATCTTAGCCCATCTGGGTTCTAACTAAACATAATAGATGCCCTCTTTTAAAGTGGTAGGACCTAATGCCCCTACCACAAACATAGGCATATGCACAGTAATTACAGTCAGTAAACCACAGTATCTCATGCCAGTCCTGCTTTCCCCAAGTAGTGAGACCCTAACCCAAGCCTTGACACAATTTATATAAGCCTATTACAGGTGTGGCACTAATTAGCCTGCTCTAAGGCTGAAGGTCTAAAAATCCGAAATGGGCTTTACGGGTGGAGCCCTTCCTTCTCTCTCACACTCACCCAGGACCCCTCAGCAGAACAGACATTTCCTGGGGGTTTGAATCACATGGGACAAAATCTGGGACAAACATATCTCCCGTATATCACTTCACTAGTGCTTTTATCACGTATCTACCCTTTGTTTTGACCTGTGGGGTGGAACAACTGCAGCCCACCCCCCAAAAAAAACAAAAAAACAAGACAAAACATTTGCATTGGCCAGTTGGCTTCCTGGCCTGTGCTCTATTGAAGAAAAACAAAAAACTGAAAAAACAAAATTACAATATATACATATCTTGATTGTAAGTGTAATAAATGTATGCTTAACTAGCAATATGTTAACTAAATCTGCACAGTGTATAAGGCATGACCTACTTGCACATTGGTCTATAGATGTGTCACAATCCTGACTGTAGGTTTTATATTTGGTGACTTACCCCTGCCATCTGTCCTGGATCCTGTGTCTTTTCACTCACGGAGTTAAACAGCTTGTCAGCACTATGAGTTTTCCTGAGTTCTCTGCCTGAGAGGTAATAGTTAATTAGCTCCACCTGTGGTGATCTCCTGTGTGAGGCTGAATTCAGTAATCTGAACTTTAGGTCTAAAAGCAAGCATCCTGTGTTTTGCAGAAGTTCAGGCTTCAGTGTTCTCTCGGCCTGCTAGGCCTCATTCTACATCACAGCCTTGGCTAGAGTAGTCACATGACAGTGACTGTTCACCTGACCCAGAGTTGTTCAATCCTCTGCCAGCCTGAGACTCTCTGCATCACCTAATCCTGCTCACCAATCACCAAGGACCAGGAAGTATAAATCAGGAGGCTGAGTTAGAAACTGGGCCAGTTCCTCGTGTCACACACAGCTTTGTGTGAGTCTTCAAGCTGAGCTCCCTAAAGGTAATCTTTGTACCTAAGTTCCTGTGGAAACTCTGTTCCCTTGTTACCGTTTGGTTTACTTTTGTGTTGCCATTGATTTCACCATTTCCATGAGTCTCAATGTAAAGGCACAGCTGCAGTGGTTCGTCTTAAAGGCACAGTACTGAATTCCGTATTCTCCACTGAAAACCACAGCTGTCGTGTTTCAGTTTTACTGCTGTTGTAGTTGTGATCTCCAGAGCTCCCGTATCCCTGTGGCTTCTGTGTCTCTGCATCTCCGTGCCTCAGTACCTCCGTGCCTCAGTACCTCAGTACCTCCGTGCTTCCAGCATCTCCGTGACTCAGTACCTCCGTGCTTCCAGCATCTCCGTGACTCAGTACCTCCGTGCTTCCAGCATCTCCGTGACTCAGTACCTCAGTACCTCAGTATCTCCATGACTCAGCACCTCGTGCTTCCAGTACCTCTGTGCTTTCGGCATCCCGTGCCTCAGCACCTCCGTGCTTCCAGCATCTCCGTGACTCAGTACCTCCGTGCTTTCAGCACCCCGTGCCTCAGCACCTCCGTTTTCCCCCCAGCATCTTCGTGCCTCCAGCACCTCCGTGTCTCTACGCACCCCAGTGTCTCTACGCACCCCAGTGTCTCTTCGCACCCCAGTGTCTCTTCGCACCCCAGTACCTCCAAGCACCTCAGTGCGTCCAAGCACTTCCATGCCTCCAGTACCTCTGTGCTTTCAGCATCCCGTGCCTCAGCACCTCGTGCCTCCAGCACCTCTGTGTTTCTACGCACCCCAGTGTCTCTACGCACCCCAGTACCTCCAAGCACCTCAGTGCGCCCAAGCACTTCCGTGCCTCCAGTGCCTCTGTGCTTTCAGCATCCCGTGCCTCAGCACCTCGTGCCTCCAGCACCTCCGTGTCTCTACGCACCCCAGTGTCTCTACGCACCCCAGTGTCTCTACGCACCCCAGTACCTCCAAGCACCTCAGTGCGTCCAAGCACTTCCGTGCCTCCTAGTACCTCAGTGTCTCCAAGCGCCTCCGCGCCTCCTAGCACCTTAGTTTCTCCAAGCATCTCAGTGTCTCCAAGCAACAGTGCACTTTAGCACAGTTGTACCTGGTATCTTCACTGATTCATCAGCACCTTTCCAGTTCTGTCTTTCAGGAGACCTTCAGCGTCCACACGTGCCTCCTGTCTGCCGACCTAATCCTGCATGAGGAGAACCTAGATTCGGCCATCTCTGCTGCGGTTCCTCTTCCCAGTCACCGGAAGAAACCCCGAGTTCACAACACTCCCTAACCAGGTCAGTGGTAGTATTCATATAATCCTCCAGTCGCCCGCACAGACTTCACTAACACCGGGTTCACAAAACCACAGTCATGACAGTAGGAACTGGCCACATGGACCCGGCTGAAAGTGTTTGTCTGACGCAAGACCTCCTAAGCAATATTGCAGGACGCTTGGAAGGTCTGGAGTCGACTCAGCATCAATTAGCACAGTGTCTGCAGCGGAATTCTTTCTCCAGAGATTCTCTGACCTTCTGCACTAAGACTCCTGACCAACTGCAGATTTTCTTCCAGATGTTATTACAGTTACAAGAACTTTTGTCTAGTATTCTTTCTGTGATGCCTGATCTCTTCAGGAATACTACCAACGTTGTTGATCCTGTTTTGTCCCATCCAGTTGATAGAGTCTCTTCCTCTGTGCAAGGAAAAGTTGTTCATCAGAGCTATCCACGGCCCAAACTCTCTGAAGCTGAACGTCAGCGGCGTAGGGAGCTACACCTCTGTCTTTACTGTGGAAATTCCAGTCATTTTGTTAAAGACTGCATTCTTCGTAAGCCAGGGAATGGTGACAAATCTCAGTATCACAGTGCTCATGTCTACAAGACTTCCACAGTAGCCGATCCTGCTACTGCTGACGGGGGTATCAAGATGGCTACTCTGAAAGAGACTCAAATTTATGACTGGGGTCCGGTGATTAAAAGACCTTATCCCAAGTTGGGTGTCCAGAGAAGAATGTTTAAGCCATTTAGAGTCACAGAGGAGTCCGTGTCTTCAGCCCCAGGAGGGGCGTCTTCAGAGTGTCCAGCCCCAGGAGGGGCGTCTTCAGAGTGTCCAGCCCCAGGAGGGGCGTCTTCAGAGTGTCCAGCCCCAGGAGGGGCGTCTTCAGAGTGTCCAGCCCCAGGAGGGGCGTCTTCAGAGTGTCTAGCCCCAGGAGGGGCGTCTTCAGAGTGTCCAGCCCCAGGAGGGGCGTCTTCAGAGTGTCCAGCCCCAGGAGGGGCGTCTTCAGAGTGTCTAGCCCCAGGAGGGGCGTCTTCAGAGTGTCCAGCCCCAGGAGGGGCGTCCGTATCTCCAGCCCCTGTGAGGGGTTCAAAGGATCCGGCCCCAGAGAGTCTACAGAGTGCTGCCCAGCCAGAGAGTCTACAGAGTGCTGCCCAGCCAGAGAGTCTACAGAGTGCTGCCCAGCCCCGTGAAGTGGGGGCTCTTGCCTCAGCCCAGCCCCGTGAAGAGGGGGCTCCTGCCGGTCCAGCAATACTCCAGGCCCTGCCTGGTCAGTCCGTTCCGGTTCCAGCTGGTCCATCGATACTCCAGGACCAGCCTGGTCAGTCTCCTTTGGCTCCAGCCAATTCAAGTATCCTCGGATCCAATCCAGTCCTACTCGTCCAGCCAGAGATTTCTCCAGTTTCAGTCTGTTCAAACTCATCTGGACTCAAACCGATTCCAAGCATTGGTCCGAGTAAAGAACTTTTGTCAGTTGGTCCCAGTAAAGGACTTCCACCATCTAGTTCTAAAATTAGACTTCAGTCTGTCTCTGATTCTGTTTTCTCGTCTTCCAGCTTTGAGTCCACAACTTCTGCAGGGAAATCTAATACATCTTCTCATCAATGTCAGAATAAATCTGCTGTAGCCACCAAAGTCAAGAAAATTCCCAAGGCTACTCACTTAAAGTCTGAATGTGCTACAGAGCCGGATACCGATCTGAGTACAGTTTTCTCAGCTTTGTCCCTAAGCTTGTCTGAGCAACCTAATGTTCCATCTGCTGATTCGGATAAAGGACATCAGACTAATATTGCTGAGAAGGATACTGATGTTGCTTTCTCAATCCAGTCATCAGAGTCATTTGCCTCAGTCGCAGACGCGAGTGTCGCAGCTTCAGGGGAAATTACTAGCATCACCATCCAGAATGAGATTTCAAGTGACTTTTCAGTCTCATTTGAGGATTCCAGTGAGGCAACTTCAGAAAGGATATTTTCTCATCAATGTCGGGATAATTCTGCTGTAGCATCTAAAGTAAAAAAAAATACCAAGGCTATTGACTAGAGATGAGCGGGTTCGGTTCCTCGGAATCCGAACCCGCCCGAACTTCATGTTTTTTTACACGGGTCCGAGCGACTCGGATCTTCCCGCCTTGCTCGGTTAACCCGAGCGCGCCCGAACGTCATCATGACGCTGTCGGATTCTCGCGAGGCTCGGATTTTATCGCGAGACTCGGATTCTATATAAGGAGCCGCGCGTCGCCGCCATTTTCACACGTGCATTGAGATTGATAGGGAGAGGACGTGGCTGGCGTCCTCTCCATTTAGATTAGAAGAGAGAGAGTGAGATTGAGACAGAGACACTTGATTTACTGGAGCTTAGGAGTACTAGAGAGTGCAGAGTTTACTAGTGACTGACCACTGACCAGTGACCACCAGTGCAGTTTTATTTAATATAATCCGTTCTCTGCCTGAAAAAAACGATACACAGTGACTCAGTCACACTCACATACCATATCTGTGCTCAGCCCAGTGTGCTGCATCATCTATGTATAATATCTGACTGTGCTCACACAGCTTAATTGTGGGGGAGACTGGGGAGCAGTTATAGGTTATAGCAGGAGCCAGGAGTACATACATATTATTAAAATTAAACAGTGCACACTTTTGCTGCAGGCAGGAGTGCCACTGCCAGTGTGACTGACCAGTGACCTGAC
This sequence comes from Pseudophryne corroboree, assembly GCF_028390025.1. Lineage (NCBI taxonomy): Eukaryota > Metazoa > Chordata > Amphibia > Anura > Myobatrachidae > Pseudophryne > Pseudophryne corroboree. The sequence continues at coordinate 142,603,875 of NC_086444.1, read as the reverse complement.
CACACTGACCACCAGTATAGTATACTATATTGTGATTGCCTGAAAAAGTTAAACACTCGTCATGTGACTTGTGTGGTGTTTTTTTTTTTATTCTATAAAAAACTCATTCTGCTGACAGACAGTGTCCAGCAGGTCCGTCATTATATAATATATACCTGTCCGGCTGCAGTAGTGATATATATATATTTTTTATATCATTATTTATCATCCAGTCGCAGCAGACACAGTACGGTAGTTCACGGCTGTAGCTACCTCTGTGTCGGCACTCGGCAGTCCATCCATAATTGTATACCACCTACCCGTGGTTTTTTTTTTCTTTCTTCTTTATACATACTACATCTCATTATCATCCAGTCTATATTAGCAGCAGACACAGTACAGTACGGTAGTCCACGGCTGTAGCTACCTCTGTGTCGGCACTCGGCAGTCCATCCATAATTGTATACCACCTACCCGTGGTTTTTTTTTTCTTTCTTCTTTATACATACTACATCTCATTATCATCCAGTCTATATTAGCAGCAGACACAGTACAGTACGGTAGTCCACGGCTGTAGCTACCTCTGTGTCGGCACTCGGCAGTCCGTCCATAATTGTATACCACCTACCCGTGTTTTTTTTTTCTTTCTTCTTTATACATACATACTACATCTCATTATCAACCAGTCTATATTAGCAGCAGACACAGTACAGTACGGTAGTCCACGGCTGTAGCTACCTCTGTGTCGGCACTCGGCAGTCCATCCAAAATTGTATACCACCTACCCGTGGTTTTTTTTTCTTTCTTCTTTATACATACTACATCTCATTATCATCCAGTCTATATTAGCAGCAGACACAGTACAGTACGGTAGTCCACGGCTGTAGCTACCTCTGTGTCGGCACTCGGCAGTCCGTCCATAATTGTATACCACCTACCCGTGGTTTTTTTTTCTTTCTTCTTTATACATACATACTACATCTCATTATCATCCAGTCTATATTAGCAGCAGACACAGTACAGTACGGTAGTCCACGGCTGTAGCTACCTCTGTGTCGGCACTTGGCAGTCCATCCATAATTGTATACCACCTACCCGTGGTTTTTTTTTCTTTCTTCTTTATACATACTACATCTCATTATCAACCAGTCTATATTAGCAGCAGACACAGTACAGTACGGTAGTCCACGGCTGTAGCTACCTCTGTGTCGGCACTCGGCAGTCCATCCATAATTGTATACCAACTACCCGTGGTTTTTTTTTTCTTTCTTCTTTATACATACTACATCTCATTATCAACCAGTCTATATTAGCAGCAGACACAGTACAGTACGGTAGTCCACGGCTGTAGCTACCTCTGTGTCGGCACTCGGCAGTCCATCCATAATTGTATACCACCTACCCGTGGTTTTTTTTTTCTTTCTTCTTTATACATACTACATCTCATTATCATCCAGTCTATATTAGCAGCAGACACAGTACAGTACGGTAGTCCACGGCTGTAGCTACCTCTGTGTCGGCACTCGGCAGTCCATCCATAATTGTATACCACCTACCCGTGGTTTTTTTTTTCTTTCTTCTTTATACATACTACATCTCATTATCATCCAGTCTATATTAGCAGCAGACACAGTACAGTACGGTAGTCCACGGCTGTAGCTACCTCTGTGTCGGCACTCGGCAGTCCGTCCATAATTGTATACCACCTACCCGTGGTTTTTTTTTCTTTCTTCTTTATACATACATACTACATCTCATTATCATCCAGTCTATATTAGCAGCAGACACAGTACAGTACGGTAGTCCACGGCTGTAGCTACCTCTGTGTCGGCACTTGGCAGTCCATCCATAATTGTATACCACCTACCCGTGGTTTTTTTTTCTTTCTTCTTTATACATACTACATCTCATTATCAACCAGTCTATATTAGCAGCAGACACAGTACAGTACGGTAGTCCACGGCTGTAGCTACCTCTGTGTCGGCACTCGGCAGTCCATCCATAATTGTATACCAACTACCCGTGGTTTTTTTTTTCTTTCTTCTTTATACATACTACATCTCATTATCAACCAGTCTATATTAGCAGCAGACACAGTACAGTACGGTAGTCCACGGCTGTAGCTACCTCTGTGTCGGCACTCGGCAGTCCATCCATAATTGTATACCACCTACCCGTGGTTTTTTTTTTTTCTTCTTTATACATACTACATCTCATTATCAACCAGTCTATATTAGCAGCAGACACAGTACAGTACGGTAGTCCACGGCTGTAGCTACCTCTGTGTCGGCACTTGGCAGTCCATCCATAATTGTATACCACCTACCCGTGGTTTTTTTTTTCTTTCTTCTTTATACATACTACATCTCATTATCATCCAGTCTATATTAGCAGCAGACACAGTACAGTACGGTAGTCCACGGCTGTAGCTACCTCTGTGTCGGCACTCGGCAGTCCATTCATAATTGTATACTAGTATCCATCCATCTCCATTGTTTACCTGAGGTGCCTTTTAGTTGTGCCTATTAAAATATGGAGAACAAAAATGTTGAGGTTCCAAAATTAGGGAAAGATCAAGATCCACTTCCACCTCGTGCTGAAGCTGCTGCCACTAGTCATGGCCGAGACTATGAAATGCCAGCAACGTCGTCTGCCAAGGCCGATGCCCAATGTCATAGTACAGAGCATGTCAAATCCAAAACACCAAATATCAGTAAAAAAAGGACTCCAAAACCTAAAATAAAATTGTCGGAGGAGAAGCGTAAACTTGCCAATATGCCATTTACCACACGGAGTGGCAAGGAACGGCTGAGGCCCTGGCCTATGTTCATGGCTAGTGGTTCAGCTTCACATGAGGATGGAGGCACTCAGCCTCTCGCTAGAAAAATGAAAAGACTCAAGCTGGCAAAAGCAGTAGCACCGCAAAGAACTGTGCGTTCTTCGAAATCCCAAATCCACAAGGAGAGTCCAATTGTGTCGGTTGCGATGCCTGACCTTCCCAACACTGGACGTGAAGAGCATGCGCCTTCCACCATTTGCACGCCCCCTGCAAGTGCTGGAAGGAGCACCCGCAGTCCAGTTCCTGATAGTCAGATTGAAGATGTCAGTGTTGAAGTACACCAGGATGAGGAGGATATGGGTGTTGCTGGCGCTGGGGAGGAAATTGACCAGGAGGATTCTGATGGTGAGGTGGTTTGTTTAAGTCAGGCACCCGGGGAGACACCTGTTGTCCGTGGGAGGAATATGGCCGTTGACATGCCTGGTGAAAATACCAAAAAAATCAGCTCTTCGGTGTGGAACTATTTCAACAGAAATGCGGACAACAGGTGTCAAGCCGTGTGTTCCCTTTGTCAAGCTGTAATAAGTAGGGGTAAGGACGTTAACCACCTCGGAACATCCTCCCTTATACGTCACCTGCAGCGCATTCATAATAAGTCAGTGACAAGTTCAAAAACTTTGGGTGACAGCGGAAGCAGTCCACTGACCAGTAAATCCCTTCCTCTTGTAACCAAGCTCACGCAAACCACCCCACCAACTCCCTCAGTGTCAATTTCCTCCTTTCCCAGGAATGCCAATAGTCCTGCAGGCCATGTCACTGGCAATTCTGACGAGTCCTCTCCTGCCTGGGATTCCTCCGATGCATCCTTGCGTGTAACGCCTACTGTTGCTGGCGCTGCTGTTGTTGCTGCTGGGAGTCGATGGTCATCCCAGAGGGGAAGTCGTAAGCCCACTTGTACTACTTCCAGTAAGCAATTGACTGTTCAACAGTCCTTTGCGAGGAAGATGAAATATCACAGCAGTCATCCTGCTGCAAAGCGGATAACTGAGGCCTTGACAACTATGTTGGTGTTAGACGTGCGTCCGGTATCCGCCGTTAGTTCACAGGGAACTTGACAATTTATTGAGGCAGTGTGCCCCCGTTACCAAATACCATCTAGGTTCCACTTCTCTAGGCAGGCGATACCGAAAATGTACACGGACCTCAGAAAAAGACTCACCAGTGTCCTAAAAAATGCAGCTGGACCCAATGTCCACTTAACCACGGACATGTGGACAAGTGGAGCAGGGCAGGGTCAGGACTATATGACTGTGACAGCCCACTGGGTAGATGTATGGACTCCCGCCGCAAGAACAGCAGCGGCGGCACCAGTAGCAGCATCTCGCAAATGCCAACTCTTTCCTAGGCAGGCTACGCTTTGTATCACCGCTTTCCAGAATACGCACACAGCTGAAAACCTCTTACGGCAACTGAGGAAGATCATCGCGGAATGGCTTACCCCAATTGGACTCTCCTGTGGATTTGTAGCATCGGACAACGCCAGCAATATTGTGTGTGCATTAAATATGGGCAAATTCCAGCACGTCCCATGTTTTGCACATACCTTGAATTTGGTGGTGCAGAATTTTTAAAAAAACGACAGGGGCGTGCGAGAGATGCTGTCGGTGGCCAGAAGAATTGCGGGACACTTTCGGTGTACAGGCACCACGTACAGAAGACTGGAGCACCACCAAAAACTACTGAACCTGCCCTGCCATCATCTGAAGCAAGAAGTGGTAACGAGGTGGAATTCAACCCTCTATATGCTTCAGAGGTTGGAGGAGCAGCAAAAGGCCATTCAAGCCTATACAATTGAGCACGATATAGGAGGTGGAATGCACCTGTCTCAAGCGCAGTGGAGAATGATTTCAACGTTGTGCAAGGTTCTGATGCCCTTTGAACTTGCCACACGTGAAGTCAGTTCAGACACTGCCAGCCTGAGTCAGGTCATTCCCCTCATCAGGCTTTTGCAGAAGAAGCTGGAGACATTGAAGGAGGATCTAACACGGAGCGATTCCGCTAGGCATGTGGGACTTGTGGATGGAGCCCTTAATTCGCTTAACAAGGATTCATGGGTGGTCAATCTGTTGAAATCAGAGCACTACATTTTGGCCACCGTGCTCGATCCTAGATTTAAAGCCTACCTTGGATCTCTCTTTCCGGCAGACACAAGTCTGCTGGGGTTGAAAGACCTGCTGGTGAGAAAATTGTCAAGTCAAGCGGAACGCGACCTGTCAACATCTCCTCCTTCACATTCTCCCGCAACTGGGGGTGCGAGGAAAAGGCTCAGAATTCCGAGCCCACCCGCTGGCGGTGATGCAGGGCAGTCTGGAGCGACTGCTGATGCTGACATCTGGTCCGGACTGAAGGACCTGACCATAGGCGTGCGCAGCACATTTTATAAGGGGGTGCACAACTGGAGTGGCGTGCCTTGCACTGCCTACCGAGCATACCTAGCACCATATATTAGCAGTCAGAGAGAAAGAGAGAGAAAAAGAGAGAGGCGAGACAGAGGGTTAAGAGAGAGGACCAGGGTAGAGAGAGAGGGCCAGGGTAGAGAAAGATGGGGTACAGGTGGCACTGTGTAGCTCGTTCTGTCCCCGTACCCCCTAGTACAAGCATCACTGTGTGTGTGTCCCTTCAGTACAAGAGGCACTGGGTACCTGTGGCAGCGGCGGGTCCCCCTTTCAGCACCGGCAGCAGCGGTTCCCCTCTTCTGGTTTCTGTTGGTTTGTGACGTTGGGCAACAGCACCAGAGAGGAGAAGAAAAGGTGAGAGGAGGGACTGGATCGCCTCCTCCCACTAGTACTCCGTTGACAGTGCTGCTGTATGCTCCTTCAATGCACCACACTGCCGCAGGTCACTGCTTATAAAATATATGTATAAAAAAGTGGCACAAACCACATGGGGTGGGAAAGGGCCATCACAATAGTAGGACCCCTTATACTATCTAGTACTGTTTCACCTTTCACATTATAGCACACGGTATGAGCCGAAATTCACATTATAGCACACGGTATGAGCCGAAATTCACATTATAGCACACAGTATGAGCCGAAATTCACATTACAGCACACGGTATGAGCCGAAATTCAATTTACAGCGTATGGTATGAGCCGAAATTCACATTACAGCGTACGGTATGAGCCGAAATTCACATTACAGCGTACGGTATGAGCCGAAATTCACATTACAGCACACAGTATGAGCCGAAATTCACAATACAGCACACGGTATGAGCCGAAATTCACATTACAGCACACGGTATGAGCCGAAATTCACATTGCAGCACACGGTATGAGCCGAAATTCACATTGCAGCACACGGTATGAGCCGAAATTCACATTATAGCACACGGTATGAGCCGAAATTCACATTATAGCACATGGCATGAATCAAAATTCACATTATACCACACAGTATTAGACGAAATTCACATTATAGCATACGGTATGAGCCGAAATTCACATTATACCACATGGTATGAGCCAAAATTCACATTATAGCACACGGTATGAGCCGAAATTCACATTATAGCACACGGGATGAGCCGAAATTCACATTATAGCACATGGTATGAGCCGAAATTCACATTATAGCACACGGTATGAGCCGAAATTCACATTATAACACACGGTATGAGCCGAAATTCACATTATAGCATATGGTATGAGCTGAAATTCACATTATAGCAAACAGTATGAGCCGAAATTCACATTATAGCACACAGTATGAGCCAAAACTCACATTACAGCACACAGTATGAGCCGAAATTCACATTATGCCACACGGAATGAGACAAATTCATGGAGAGTGACAGCTTGGACATAGTGACAGGAGAGTGACAGAGGGAGAGCAAGAGCATACAGTAGGGACTAGGGAGAGAAAAAGGTAGCAGGGTAAAATTACCTATTGAGCTGTGACGGAGGCTGTGGACTGCGGTCAGTGGATGAGGAGGCCATGCGGCCACTCCTGATTGGCTGTCGGTTTGAGAGAGCTCTGTGACCAGCGGAGGCGGGGATCTCCAGTCAGTGTATACGGCCCACTCAGAGCACTGTGTATATATAGCAGTGAGTAATCTATTCAAGGATATTTGAGTGCTGGGTCATTCTGCAACATATATATATATATATATATATTAGCTGCGCCAAGTAATCAATAGTTTACTGAGTGCACTAATAGATTGTAGGTGCACTCAGTAAACTATGGATTGCTTGGTCCAGCTAATATATATATATATATATATATGTTGCATATATATATATATATATCATACAGTAGGTAACAACCCTTCGTTTAGAAAAAAATTTATCCCCCCACAGACTCTCATCCAGACTGGAGAGAGACTGAGTGCGGGCAGGACTCGGCGACTGGAGGACAGCACAGGGCGCCGCTGCCAGGGAGGAAGGGAGGGAGGGAGGGAGGGGCCGGGCGCACGTCACTTTGCGAGGCAGACTATGGGGCTTGACCGGCGGCAGCGCAGCGGGACGGGAGGGGATGTGACTGCCGGGAAGCGATGCGCACAGGTGATCCGATCGTTGTATCTGTGTGCTGCCGTAGTTGCGCTGCTACAACAGCAGCACACAGACCGGGATGATCGGATCGCAGGCGTGAAGTGCGGGGGGTGCCGGACATTAGGGGGTGCCTGTGCGCACCAGGCACCCCCTGTGCGCACGCCTATGGACCTGACAACGATTACGGACATGTCGTCTACTGTCACTGCATATGATTCTCTCAACATTGAAAGAATGGTGGAGGATTATATGAGTGACCGCATCCAAGTAGGCACGTCACACAGTCCGTACTTATACTGGCAGGAAAAAGAGGCAATTTGGAGGCCCTTGCACAAACTGGCTTTATTCTACCTAAGTTGCCCTCCCACAAGTGTGTACTCCGAAAGAGTGTTTAGTGCCGCCGCTCACCTTGTCAGCAATCGGCGTACGAGGTTACATCCAGAAAATGTGGAGAAGATGATGTTCATTAAAATTAATTATAATCAATTCCTCCGCGGAGACATTGACCAGCAGCAATTGCCTCCACAAAGTACACAGGGAGCTGAGATGGTGGATTCCAGTGGGGACGAATTGATAATCTGTGAGGAGGGGGATGTACACGGTGATATATCGGAGGATGATGATGAGGTGGACATCTTGCCTCTGTAGAGCCAGTTTGTGCAAGGAGAGATTAATTGCTTCTTTTTTGGGGGGGGTCCAAACCAACCCGTCATATCAGTCACAGTCGTGTGGCAGACCCTGTCACTGAAATGATGGGTTGGTTAAAGTGTGCATGTCCTGTTTATACAACATAAGGGTGGGTGGGAGGGCCCAAGGACAATTCCATCTTGCACCTCTTTTTTCTTTTATTTTTCTTTGCGTCATGTGCTGTTTGGGGAGGGTTTTTTGGAAGGGACATCCTGCGTGACACTGCAGTGCCACTCCTAGATGGGCCCGGTGTTTGTGTCGGCCACTAGGGTCGCTTATCTTACTCACACAGTCAGCTACCTCATTGCGCCTCTTTTTTTCTTTGCGTCATGTGCTGTTTGGGGAGGGTTTTTTGGAAGGGACATCCTGCGTGACACTGCAGTGCCACTCCTAGATGGGCCCGGTGTTTGTGTCGGCCACTAGGGTCGCTTATCTTACTCACACAGTCAGCTACCTCATTGCGCCTCTTTTTTTCTTTGCGTCATGTGCTGTTTGGGGAGGGTTTTTTGGAAGGGACATCCTGCGTGACACTGCAGTGACACTCCTAGATGGGCCCGGTGTTTGTCGGCCACTAGGGTCGCTTATCTTACTCACAGTCAGCTACCTCATTGCGCCTCTTTTTTTCTTTGCGTCATGTGCTGTTTGGGGAGGGTTTTTTGGAAGGGACATCCTGCGTGACACTGCAGTGCCACTCCTAGATGGGCCCGGTGTTTGTGTCGGCCACTAGGGTCGCTTATCTTACTCACACAGTCAGCTACCTCATTGCGCCTCTTTTTTTCTTTGCGTCATGTGCTGTTTGGGGAGGGTTTTTTGGAAGGGACATCCTGCGTGACACTGCAGTGCCACTCCTAGATGGGCCCGGTGTTTGTGTCGGCCACTAGGGTCGCTTATCTTACTCACACAGTCAGCTACCTCATTGCGCCTCTTTTTTTCTTTGCGTCATGTGCTGTTTGGGGAGGGTTTTTTGGAAGGGACATCCTGCGTGACACTGCAGTGCCACTCCTAGATGGGCCCGGTGTTTGTGTCGGCCACTAGGGTCGCTTATCTTACTCACACAGTCAGCTACCTCATTGCGCCTCTTTTTTTCTTTGCGTCATGTGCTGTTTGGGGAGGGTTTTTTGGAAGGGACATCCTGCGTGACACTGCAGTGACACTCCTAGATGGGCCCGGTGTTTGTGTCGGCCACTAGGGTCGCTTATCTTACTCACAGTCAGCTACCTCATTGCGCCTCTTTTTTTCTTTGCGTCATGTGCTGTTTGGGGAGGGTTTTTTGGAAGGGACATCCTGCGTGACACTGCAGTGCCACTCCTAGATGGGCCCGGTGTTTGTGTCGGCCACTAGGGTCGCTTATCTTACTCACACAGTCAGCTACCTCATTGCGCCTCTTTTTTTCTTTGCGTCATGTGCTGTTTGGGGAGGGTTTTTTGGAAGGGACATCCTGCGTGACACTGCAGTGCCACTCCTAGATGGGCCCGGTGTTTGTGTCGGCCACTAGGGTCGCTTATCTTACTCACACAGTCAGCTACCTCATTGCGCCTCTTTTTTTCTTTGCGTCATGTGCTGTTTGGGGAGGGTTTTTTGGAAGGGCCATACTGCGTGACACTGCAGTGCCACTCCTAGATGGGCCCGGTGTTTGTGTCGGCCACTAGGGTCGCTAATCTTACTCACACAGCTACCTCATTGCGCCTCTTTTTTTCTTTGCGTCATGTGCTGTTTGGGGAGGGTTTTTTGGAAGGGACATCCTGCGTGACACTGCAGTGCCACTCCTAGATGGGCCCGGTGTTTGTGTCGGCCACTAGGGTCGCTTATCTTACTCACACAGCGACCTCGGTGCAAATTTTAGGACTAAAAATAATATTGTGAGGTGTGAGGTATTCAGAATAGACTGAAAATGAGTGGAAATTATGGTTTTTGAGGTTAATAATACTTTGGGATCAAAATGACCCCCAAATTCTATGATTTAAGCTGTTTTTTAGTGTTTTTTGAAAAAAACACCCGAATCCAAAACACACCCGAATCCGACAAAAAAAATTCGGTGAGGTTTTGCAAAAACGCGGTCGAACCCAAAACATGGCCGCGGAACCGAACCCAAAACCAAAACCCGAAAAATTTCAGGCGCTCATCTCTACTATTGACCTAATGTCTGAATGTGTACCTCAGTCTAATGTTTCAGTGACATCTGTTTCCTTGAGTCCAATTTCATCCTCCACTCAGTCTTCTGAACATTCAGCCAATGCTCCGTTTTTTGACTCCTCGCTTTCTGAGCAAGATAATGCCTTGATGAACCAATACCTTAAGAATTTCAGTGATGCCAAGAATTGGGGAACTGTACAAAGACAACAGCCTGTTGATTTAAGAGTTGGTTATGTCTCCATTGATTCCACTCCAAGTTCCTTGTGTTATTCTGAACTTGTTAATGCAGCTTACAAAATGGATGTAGTTACTCCCAAAGAAGACTGGTATCTTCCAATAGACTTGGACTCAGACTCTGAATTTGATTCAGTTCATGATTCTACTCCTTTCCTGGGAGGTCCCATTCGTTCCTGTTATACTTTAACGCATGAAGAGGATCCAGAATTACCAAAAAACTCTACAGGTCTCGGTATGAAAAGTCCTCACTATAGAACAAGAATTAATTTAAGCCTCAGTGGAGTGCTAGCTTCAAAAGCACAATCCTCTCATACTACTAATCTAGGAAAGAAACCTTCTACAGTTTATTCCTCAGTCCTTTCAGATGAAGGAAATTCCAGTTTTGTCAATGATGGATGGTCTACCTGTTCTGAAGATGAAGATCAGGAAGACTTCTAAAGAATCCAGCTTAAGTTTTGTTTCTGGACCCTCTGGTTTCCACTTTTTAGAAGCTTTGTGTACAAGTTATTCATCAAGTTCCTCTAAGATTCAAGATGGGTGTCCGGAGTCCACCCTTGAAGAGGGGGATACTGTCACAATCCTGACTGTAGGTTTTATATTTGGTGACTTACCCCTGCCATCTGTCCTGGATCCTGTGTCTTTTCACTCACGGAGTTAAACAGCTTGTCAGCACTATGAGTTTTCCTGAGTTCTCTGCCTGAGAGGTAATAGTTAATTAGCTCCACCTGTGGTGATCTCCTGTGTGAGGCTGAATTCAGTAATCTGAACTTTAGGTCTAAAAGCAAGCATCCTGTGTTTTGCAGAAGTTCAGGCTTCAGTGTTCTCTCGGCCTGCTAGGCCTCATTCTACATCACAGCCTTGGCTAGAGTAGTCACATGACAGTGACTGTTCACCTGACCCAGAGTTGTTCAATCCTCTGCCAGCCTGAGACTCTCTGCATCACCTAATCCTGCTCACCAATCACCAAGGACCAGGAAGTATAAATCAGGAGGCTGAGTTAGAAACTGAAGAGAGAGTAGAGGTAATGGTGGCGCTGGCAGGCCTGTGTGTGTGTGCACCCTGGGATTAGCTGCCACCTGGTAAGGAGGTAGCCGGCCTCCTCAAGAGCAAAACAATTAAGAATAAATTACCAGGTGGGCGCTTAATACCAATTGATGGACACAATGATGATAAAAAAAAACAATTTATTACATACATTAACAACATATAACACATAAAAATAAGCAAGACCACAATGCAGTATTCATATAAAACTGAGGTTCCGGAAACCTCTATTTAGAACAATATAAAAAATAATTAGATGTACTCAGAAGGCAATCGCAATACCTAAGTGTTTAAGAGATAGTTCTCTGGTAGCTGTTAGTGGTGTTTAATTACTTGCCCAGATGTAAAAAGCACAAGAATACTTTGGCACAATCGTGCATATAGCTGTCCTCAGAGTATGTATTAAATTCCGATTAGAAAAGAGTTCATCATTTGCCGATTTGAATAGATATATGAGCGGTGCAAAAATTGAGAATTGAAAGAAAGCTGTTACTCACAGACTGGAAAGTTTTTCCTTTACTGTACCGCAGTAGTGTTGATGTAAGGGGCCGCTTGCTATCACCCTTTGCACGGGTGAGACATCCGTCAGCGGCAGGACTCGTCAGCGGCGTAGTCCGTCTGTAGCATCGGCAGAAAGCCGTTCTCTCCTCCAGCAAACTGTAGGTGCACCGGTGCTGTGTTCTCCACCCCCAGTGCTGGTGAAATAGTGCTCACCAGAGTGGGACACAGGGTGTTCCCGGTACGGTGCAGGAGATTGAGTATAGCAGTCACGCTGGAGAAGTAACAATTACCGGCAATTGTTTAGATGAGCTAGTAGGAGGACACACTTCAATTCTTGTGGGCAATGAGGTATTGGGGCTCCTTCTCACTGTATCCAGTGAGGATACAGTGAGAAGGAGCCCCAATACCTCATTGCCCACAAGAATTGAAGTGTGTCCTCCTACTAGCTCATCTAAACAATTGCCGGTAATTGTTACTTCTCCAGCGTGACTGCTATACTCAATCTCCTGCACCATACCGGGAACACCCTGTGTCCCACTCTGGTGAGCACTATTTCACCAGCACTGGGGGTGGAGAACACAGCACCGGTGCACCTACAGTTTGCTGGAGGAGAGAACGGCTTTCTGCCGATGCTACAGACGGACTACGCCGCTGACGAGTCCTGCCGCTGACGGATGTCTCACCCGTGCAAAGGGTGATAGCAAGCGGCCCCTTACATCAACACTACTGCGGTACAGTAAAGGAAAAACTTTCCAGTCTGTGAGTAACAGCTTTCTTTCAATTCTCAATTTTTGCACCGCTCATATATCTATTCAAATCGGCAAATGATGAACTCTTTTCTAATCGGAATTTAATACATACTCTGAGGACAGCTATATGCACGATTGTGCCAAAGTATTCTTGTGCTTTTTACATCTGGGCAAGTAATTAAACACCACTAACAGCTACCAGAGAACTATCTCTTAAACACTTAGGTATTGCGATTGCCTTCTGAGTACATCTAATTATTTTTTATATTGTTCTAAATAGAGGTTTCCGGAACCTCAGTTTTATATGAATACTGCATTGTGGTCTTGCTTATTTTTATGTGTTATATGTTGTTAATGTATGTAATAAATTGTTTTTTTTTATCATCATTGTGTCCATCAATTGGTATTAAGCGCCCACCTGGTAATTTATTCTTAATGAGTTAGAAACTGGGCCAGTTCCTCGTGTCACACACAGCTTTGTGTGAGTCTTCAAGCTGAGCTCCCTAAAGGTAATCTTTGTACCTAAGTTCCTGTGGAAACTCTGTTCCCTTGTTACCGTTTGGTTTACTTTTGTGTTGCCATTGATTTCACCATTTCCATGAGTCTCAATGTAAAGGCACAGCTGCAGTGGTTCGTCTTAAAGGCACAGTACTGAATTCCGTATTCGCCACTGAAAACCACAGCTGTCGTGTTTCAGTTTTACTGCTGTTGTAGTTGTGATCTCCAGAGCTCCCGTATCCCTGTGGCTTCTGTGTCTCTGCATCTCCGTGCCTCAGTACCTCCGTGCCTCAGTACCTCAGTACCTCCGTGCTTCCAGCATCTCCGTGACTCAGTACCTCCGTGCTTCCAGCATCTCCGGGACTCAGTACCTCCGTGCTTCCAGCATCTCCGTGACTCAGTACCTCCGTGCCTCAGTACCTCCGTGCTTCCAGCATCTCCGTGACTCAGCACCTCGTGCTTCCAGTACCTCTGTGCTTTCGGCATCCCGTGCCTCAGCACCTCCATGCTTCCAGCATCTCCGTGACTCAGTACCTCCGTGCTTTCAGCACCCCGTGCCTCAGCACCTCCGTTTTCCCCCCAGCATCTTCGTGCCTCTACGCACCCCAGTGTCTCTACGCACCCCAGTGTCTCTACGCACCCCAGTGTCTCTACGCACCCCAGTACCTCCAAGCACCTCAGTGCGTCCAAGCACTTCCGTGCCTCCAGTACCTCTGTGCTTTCAGCATCCCGTGCCTCAGCACCTCGTGCCTCCAGCACCTCCGTGTCTCTACGCACCCCAGTGTCTCTACGCACCCCAGTACCTCCAAGCACCTCAGTGCGCCCAAGCACTTCCGTGCCTCCAGTGCCTCTGTGCTTTCAGCATCCCGTGCCTCAGCACCTCGTGCCTCCAGCACCTCCGTGTCTCTACGCACCCCAGTGTCTCTACGCACCCCAGTGTCTCTACGCACCCCAGTGTCTCTACGCACCCCAGTACCTCCAAGCACCTCAGTGCGTCCAAGCACTTCCGTGCCTCCTAGTACCTCAGTGTCTCCAAGCGCCTCCGCGCCTCCTAGCACCTTAGTTTCTCCAAGCATCTCAGTGTCTCCAAGCAACAGTGCACTTTAGCACAGTTGTACCTGGTATCTTCACTGATTCATCAGCACCTTTCCAGTTCTGTCTTTCAGGAGACCTTCAGCGTCCACACATGCCTCCTGTCTGCCGACCTAATCCTGCATGAGGAGAACCTAGATTCGGCCATCTCTGCTGCGGTTCCTCTTCCCAGTCACCGGAAGAAACCCAGAGTTCACAACACTCCCTAACCAGGTCAGTGGTAGTATTCATATAATCCTCCAGTCGCCCGCACAGACTTCACTAACACCGGGTTCACAAAACCACAGTCATGACAAGATGTCTGTTTAAATATATATGCACGTGGCAAGGGTATATGGGCACAACATTTTCATGACTGTTTCTATATTTTTTCATTGTGTACATTACTTGTTAATGTTTTGACTAGAGATGAGCGCCTGAAATTTTTCGGGTTTTGTGTTTTGGTTTTGGGTTCGGTTCCGCGGCCGTGTTTTGGGTTCGAACGCGTTTTGGCAAAACCTCACCGAATTATTTTTGTCGGATTCGGGTGTGTTTTGGATTCGGGTGTTTTTTTCAAAAAACCCTAAAAAACAGCTTAAATCATAGAATTTGGGGGTAATTTTGATCCCAAAGTATTATTAACCTCAAAAAACATAATTTACACTCATTTTCAGCCTATTCTGAACACATCACACCTCACAATATTATTTTTAGTCCTAAAATTTGCACCGAGGTCGCTGTGTGAGTAAGATAAGCGACCCTAGTGGCCGACACAAACACCGGGCCCATCTAGGAGTGGCACTGCAGTGTCACGCAGGATGTCCCTTCCAAAAAACCCTCCCCAAACAGCACATGACGCAAAGAAAAAAAGAGGCGCAATGAGGTAGCTGTGTGAGTAAGATTAGCGACCCTAGTGGCCGACACAAACACCGGGCCCATCTAGGAGTGGCACTGCAGTGTCACGCAGGATGGCCCTTCAAAAAAACCCTCCCCAAACAGCACATGACGCAAAGAAAAAAAGAGGCGCAATGAGGTAGCTGTGTGAGTAAGATTAGCGACCCTAGTGGCCGACACAAACACCGGGCCCATCTAGGAGTGGCACTGCAGTGTCACGCAGGATGGCCCTTCCAAAAAACCCTCCCCAAACAGCACATGACGCAAAGAAAAAAAGAGGCGCAATGAGGTAGCTGACTGTGTGAGTAAGATTAGCGACCCTAGTGGCCGACACAAACACCGGGCACATCTAGGAGTGGCACTGCAGTGTCACGCAGGATGTCCCTTCCAAAAAACCCTCCCCAAACAGCACATGACGCAAAGAAAAAAAGAGGCGCAATGAGGTAGCTGTGTGAGTAAGATTAGCGACCCTAGTGGCCGACACAAACACCGGGCCCATCTAGGAGTGGCACTGCAGTGTCACGCAGGATGTCCCTTCCAAAAAACCCTCCCCAATCAGCACATGATGCAAAGAAAAAGAAAAGAAAAAAGAGGTGCAAGATGGAATTATCCTTGGGCCCTCCCACCCACCCTTATGTTGTATAAACAAAACAGGACATGCACACTTTAACCAACCCATCATTTCAGTGACAGGGTCTGCCACACGACTGTGACTGATATGACGGGTTGGTTTGGACCCCCCCCAAAAAAGAAGCAATTAATCTCTCCTTGCACAAACTGGCTCTACAGAGGCAAGATGTCCACCTCATCTTCACCCTCCGATATATCACCGTGTACATCCCCCTCCTCACAGATTATCAATTCGTCCCCACTGGAATCCACCATCTCAGCTCCCTGTGTACTTTGTGGAGGCAATTGCTGCTGGTCAATGTCTCCGCGGAGGAATTGATTATAATTCATTTTAATGAACATCATCTTCTCCACATTTTCTGGATGTAACCTCGTACGCCGATTGCTGACAAGGTGAGCGGCGGCACTAAACACTCTTTCGGAGTACACACTTGTGGGAGGGCAACTTAGGTAGAATAAAGCCAGTTTGTGCAAGGGCCTCCAAATTGCCTCTTTTTCCTGCCAGTATAAGTACGGACTGTGTGACGTGCCTACTTGGATGCGGTCACTCATATAATCCTCCACCATTCTATCAATGTTGAGAGAATCATATGCAGTGACAGTAGACGACATGTCCGTAATCGTTGTCAGGTCCTTCAGTCCGGACCAGATGTCAGCATCAGCAGTCGCTCCAGACTGCCCTGCATCACCGCCAGCGGGTGGGCTCGGAATTCTGAGCCTTTTCCTCGCACCCCCAGTTGCGGGAGAATGTGAAGGAGGAGATGTTGACAGGTCGCGTTCCGCTTGACTTGACAATTTTGTCACCAGCAGGTCTTTCAACCCCAGCAGACCTGTGTCTGCCGGAAAGAGAGATCCAAGGTAGGCTTTAAATCTAGGATCGAGCACGGTGGCCAAAATGTAGTGCTCTGATTTCAACAGATTGACCACCCGTGAATCCTTGTTAAGCGAATTAAGGGCTGCATCCACAAGTCCCACATGCCTAGCGGAATCGCTCCGTGTTAGCTCCTTCTTCAATGCCTCCAGCTTCTTCTGCAAAAGCCTGATGAGGGGAATGACCTGACTCAGGCTGGCAGTGTCTGAACTGACTTCACGTGTGGCAAGTTCAAAGGGCATCAGAACCTTGCACAACGTTGAAATCATTCTCCACTGCACTTGAGACAGGTGCATTCCATCTCCTATATCGTGCTCAATTGTATAGGCTTGAATGGCCTTTTGCTGCTCCTCCAACCTCTGAAGCATATAGAGGGTTGAATTCCACCTCGTTACCACTTCTTGCTTCAGATGATGGCAGGGCAGGTTCAGTAGTTTTTGGTGGTGCTCCAGTCTTCTGTACGTGGTGCCTGTACGCCGAAAGTGTCCCGCAATTTTTCTGGCCACCGACAGCATCTCTTGCACGCCCCTGTCGTTTTTTAAAAAATTCTGCACCACCAAATTCAAGGTATGTGCAAAACATGGGACGTGCTGGAATTTGCCCATATTTAATGCACACACAATATTGCTGGCGTTGTCCGATGCCACAAATCCACAGGAGAGTCCAATTGGGGTAAGCCATTCCGCGATGATCTTCCTCAGTTGCCGTAAGAGGTTTTCAGCTGTGTGCGTATTCTGGAAAGCGGTGATACAAAGCGTAGCCTGCCTAGGAAAGAGTTGGCGTTTGCGAGATGCTGCTACTGGTGCCGCCGCTGCTGTTCTTGCGGCGGGAGTCCATACATCTACCCAGTGGGCTGTCACAGTCATATAGTCCTGACCCTGCCCTGCTCCACTTGTCCACATGTCCGTGGTTAAGTGGACATTGGGTACAACTGCATTTTTTAGGACACTGGTGAGTCTTTTTCTGACGTCCGTGTACATTCTCGGTATCGCCTGCCTAGAGAAGTGGAACCTAGATGGTATTTGGTAACGGGGGCACACTGCCTCAATAAATTGTCTAGTTCCCTGTGAACTAACGGCGGATACCGGACGCACGTCTAACACCAACATAGTTGTCAAGGACTCAGTTATCCGCTTTGCAGTAGGATGACTGCTGTGATATTTCATCTTCCTCGCAAAGGACTGTTGAACAGTCAATTGCTTACTGGAAGTAGTACAAGTGGGCTTACGACTTCCCCTCTGGGATGACCATCGACTCCCAGCGGCAACAACAGCAGCGCCAGCAGCAGTAGGCGTTACACGCAAGGATGCATCGGAGGAATCCCAGGCAGGAAAGGACTCGTCAGACTTGCCAGTGACATGGCCTGCAGGACTATTGGCATTCCTGGGGAAGGAGGAAATTGACACTGAGGGAGTTGGTGGGGTGGTTTGCGTGAGCTTGGTTACAAGAGGAAGGGATTTACTGGTCAGTGGACTGCTTCCGCTGTCACCCAAAGTTTTTGAACTTGTCACTGACTTATTATGAATGCGCTGCAGGTGACGTATAAGGGAGGATGTTCCGAGGTGGTTAACGTCCTTACCCCTACTTATTACAGCTTGACAAAGGGAACACACGGCTTGACACCTGTTGTCCGCATTTCTGGTGAAATACCTCCACACCGAAGAGCTGATTTTTTTGGTATTTTCACCTGGCATGTCAACGGCCATATTCCTCCCACGGACAACAGGTGTCTCCCCGGGTGCCTGACTTAAACAAACCACCTCACCATCAGAATCCTCCTGGTCAATTTCCTCCCCAGCGCCAGCAACACCCATATCCTCCTCATCCTGGTGTACTTCAACACTGACATCTTCAATCTGACTATCAGGAACTGGACTGCGGGTGCTCCTTCCAGCACTTGCAGGGGGCATGCAAATAGTGGAAGGCGCATGCTCTTCACGTCCAGTGTTGGGAAGGTCAGGCATCGCAAACGACACAATTGGACTCTCCTTGTGGATTTGGGATTTCAAAGAACGCACAGTTCTTTGCGGTGCTTTTGCCAGCTTGAGTCTTTTCAGTTTTCTAGCGAGAGGCTGAGTGCTTCCATCCTCATGTGAAGCTGAACCACTAGCCATGAACATAGGCCAGGGCCTCAGCCGTTCCTTGCCACTCCGTGTGGTAAATGGCATATTGGCAAGTTTACGCTTCTCCTCCGACAATTTTATTTTAGGTTTTGGAGTCCTTTTTTTTCTGATATTTGGTGTTTTGGATTTGACATGCTCTGTACTATGACATTGGGCATCGGCCTTGGCAGACGACGTTGCTGGCATTTCATCGTCTCGGCCATGACTAGTGGCAGCAGCTTCAGCACGAGGTGGAAGTGGATCTTGATCTTTCCCTAATTTTGGAACCTCAACTTTTTTGTTCTCCATATTTTATAGGCAGAACTAAAAGGCACCTCAGGTAAACAATGGAGATGGATGGATTGGATAGTTTACTAGTATACAATTATGGACGGACTGCCACGGTTAGGTGGTATAAAAAAACCACGGTTAGGTGGTATATATTATAATAATAATACAATTATGGATGGACGGACTGCCTGCCGACTGCCGACACAGAGGTAGCCACAGCCGTGAACTACCGCACTGTACACTGGTTGATAAAGAGATAGTAGTATACTCGTAACAACTAGTATGACACTATGACGACGGTATAAAGAATGGAAAAAAAACCACGGTTAGGTGGTATATATTATAATAATAATACAATTATGGATGGACGGACTGCCTGCCGACTGCCGACACAGAGGTAGCCACAGCCGTGAACTACCGCACTGTACACTGGTTGATAAAGAGATAGTAGTATACTCGTAACAACTAGTATGACACTATGACGACGGTATAAAGAATGGAAAAAAAACCACGGTTAGGTGGTATATATTATAATAATAATACAATTATGGATGGACGGACTGCCTGCCGACTGCCGACACAGAGGTAGCCACAGCCGTGAACTACCGCACTGTACACTGGTTGATAAAGAGATAGTAGTATACTCGTAACAACTAGTATGACACTATGACGACGGTATAAAGAATGGAAAAAAAACCACGGTTAGGTGGTATATATTATAATAATAATACAATTATGGATGGACGGACTGCCTGCCGACTGCCGACACAGAGGTAGCCACAGCCGTGAACTACCGCACTGTACACTGGTTGATAAAGAGATAGTAGTATACTCGTAACAACTAGTATGACACTATGACGACGGTATAAAGAATGGAAAAAAAAACACGGTTAGGTGGTATATATTATAATAATAATACAATTATGGATGGACGGACTGCCTGCCGACTGCCGACACAGAGGTAGCCACAGCCGTGAACTACCGCACTGTACACTGGTTGATAAAGAGATAGTAGTATACTCGTAACAACTAGTATGACACTATGACGACGGTATAAAGAATGGAAAAAAAACCACGGTTAGGTGGTATATATTATAATAATAATACAATTATGGATGGACGGACTGCCTGCCGACTGCCGACACAGAGGTAGCCACAGCCGTGAACTACCGCACTGTACACTGGTTGATAAAGAGATAGTAGTATACTCGTAACAACTAGTATGACACTATGACGACGGTATAAAGAATGGAAAAAAAACCACGGTTAGGTGGTATATATTATAATAATAATACAATTATGGATGGACGGACTGCCTGCCGACTGCCGACACAGAGGTAGCCACAGCCGTGAACTACCGCACTGTACACTGGTTGATAAAGAGATAGTAGTATACTCGTAACAACTAGTATGACACTATGACGACGGTATAAAGAATGGAAAAAAAACCACGGTTAGGTGGTATATATTATAATAATAATACAATTATGGATGGACGGACTGCCTGCCGACTGCCGACACAGAGGTAGCCACAGCCGTGAACTACCGCACTGTACACTGGTTGATAAAGAGATAGTAGTATACTCGTAACAACTAGTATGACACTATGACGACGGTATAAAGAATGGAAAAAAAACCACGGTTAGGTGGTATATATTATAATAATAATACAATTATGGATGGACGGACTGCCTGCCGACTGCCGACACAGAGGTAGCCACAGCCGTGAACTACCGCACTGTACACTGGTTGATAAAGAGATAGTAGTATACTCGTAACAACTAGTATGACACTATGACGACGGTATAAAGAATGGAAAAAAAACCACGGTTAGGTGGTATATATTATAATAATAATACAATTATGGATGGACGGACTGCCTGCCGACTGCCGACACAGAGGTAGCCACAGCCGTGAACTACCGCACTGTACACTGGTTGATAAAGAGATAGTAGTATACTCGTAACAACTAGTATGACACTATGACGACGGTATAAAGAATGGAAAAAAAACCACGGTTAGGTGGTATATATTATAATAATAATACAATTATGGATGGACGGACTGCCTGCCGACTGCCGACACAGAGGTAGCCACAGCCGTGAACTACCGCACTGTACACTGGTTGATAAAGAGATAGTAGTATACTCGTAACAACTAGTATGACACTATGACGACGGTATAAAGAATGGAAAAAAAACCACGGTTAGGTGGTATATATTATAATAATAATACAATTATGGATGGACGGACTGCCTGCCGACTGCCGACACAGAGGTAGCCACAGCCGTGAACTACCGCACTGTACACTGGTTGATAAAGAGATAGTAGTATACTCGTAACAACTAGTATGACACTATGACGGTATAAAGAAAGAAAAAAAAATACCACGGTTAGGTGGTATATATTGTAATACAATTATGGATGGACGGACTGCCTGCCGAGTTCCGACTGCCGACACAGAGGTAGCCACAGCCGTGAACTACCGCACTGTACTGTGTCTGCTGCTAATATAGACTGGTTGATAAAGAGATAGTATACAATACATACAACAATGAATATACTACTATACTGGTGGTCAGGCACTGGTCACCACTAGTCACACTGGCAGTGGCACTCCTGCAGCAAAAGTGTGCACTGTTTAATTTTAAATTAATATAATATTATGTACTCCTGGGGGCTCCTGCTATAACAACCTGCAGTGCTCCCCAGTCTCCCCCACAATTATTATAAGCTTTGCCTTTTATACATTGATGTGCAGCACACTGGGCTGAGCTGAGTGCACACAGACTGAGTCACACTGTGTGACTGGCTGCTGCTGTGTATCGTTTTTTTTCAGGCAGAGAACGGATATAGCAGAGAACGGATATATATTAAAATAAATAAAAGTTAACTAACAACAACTGCACTGGTCACTGTGGTAAACTCTGTCTGACTCTGCACAATCTCTCTCTCTCTTCTAATCTAATTTCTAATGGAGAGGACGCCAGCCACGTCCTCTCCCTATCAATCTCAATGCACGTGTGAAAATGGCGGCGACGCGCGGCTCCTTATATAGAATCCGAGTCTCGCGAGAATCCGACAGCGTCATGATGACGTTCGGGCGCGCTCGGGTTAACCGAGCAAGGCGGGAGGATCCGAGTCTGCTCGGACCCGTGAAAAAACCATGAAGTTCGTGCGGGTTCGGTTTCAGAGAAACCGAACCCGCTCATCTCTAGTTTTGACTAGTATAAACATTTGATTTATGCTGAATTAGGTTTGCATTATTTTTGTTCACCTACTTTGTACGGTTTTTCATTTATGGAACATGAACTACTGTGGACTGTTTTTCATTTATGGAACATGAACTACTGTGGACTGTTTTTCATTTATGGAACATGGGGGGTGATGTATGAAAAAACGTCCTAACGGACGTTATGTGTCCAGGGGCGTATCACCACATTATCATGGTGATACGCCCGCAGCCGCCGCCACAATGTATGATTAAGGCCCCCGCCGATGTGGGAGGGCGTTATCCTACCTGTCCCGCGGTAGCGCACCTCCCACATCGGCTGGGCCGGGTTCAGCGCCGCAGTCTGTGCGCATGCGCACTTCTCTTCTGCTTCCTGTCTGCGCCGCAGGAGGCCCCCGGCGCATGCGTGGTGATGTTTGTGGACCAGCAGATTACTGGCCACGAACAGTAAAGTTTATTGAAAAAAAGAAAAAAAAAACTCAGCGAGTGCACATTTCGCACTCATCGCCAGCCTGGGGGAGGCGTTACGCCCGGCGTCCACAAGAGACGAAAAGTGACAGCAGAGGCAATCATACATTGCCTCTGCTCTTCGTCTCCCGTTCACTTCAGCGGGGTAGCTGTAAGTGGCGGGGGCGCACGGCGGAGAGGCCATACGGCGTTAACACGCCATTCATACATTCGGAGGAAGCGCTAAATGCAGGCTTAAGGTGCGCTGTGGTCAGCGGAAACCACAGCGCACTTTCATACATCTGCCCCATGGAGAGCTATAGGTGGTGAGCACAGGAGTTGGCACAGAAAATTTACCTTAATAAATCATCAATGTGTATTTGTGCAACGCCCCTTTCCTACACACCTGGACTATAATATAGTTTTGGTGACAGCGTAACAGGGATTACTCTAACCTCTCTCTCGCGCCCTCTCTCTCTCTCGATTTCTGGCAGTGCCTTCACCTGAATCTTGATACGCCATGGGGTAGGGAACAGGTTTTCTGCTACTAGAGATTGATTCAGGAAACCTCTGCCCAAACACCTCACTATCCATAATCAGTGAACACGGGACACATAGGATCTACTGTTAAAACCACCATGCTTCATTTATTAACTACAGATGTGTCCTTTTACATCATGGCTGCGAGTCAGTCGCCGCAAAGTGAGGCATGCACAGGGGAGCAGTCAGCTGTGTCGGGCTCAAGTACTTGGAGGGGTGTGACCAATGCAGGGAGGTGTGGCCAGCCCTCTTTCTTAGGAAATATATTTAAAAAATAGTTTGTGTGTGCCGCAACCCCCCCCCCCAGCGTGTGTGCTCGCCTGGGGAGGGAGGTTGATTCAGCAGCAGTTATTTCTCTCTCTCTCTCTTCCCCAAGTGCTGCTGTCTACAACTGGGAAAGGCAGGGGGCAGCGGGTCCCTCCAACAGCCCCTTGTAAAGAATACCTGCCCCCCCCCTCCTCGGTGCCACTGGACTGCATATGCTCCCACTATGCATTCACTTCAATGGGAGCCAGCGTGTGCATGCGCCTGCTGCCCATTGAAGCGTATGGGAGCCGACTAGCTAGATGTACTGGGCAGCATGCCGCGCTGCGTACATATCACAGTCCTGCTACAGAAAGCTGCTTTATGCAGAAACAATGTAGCGGGACACATCTGTACAAGGGAGTGATTCAAATGTTTAAACAGCCGTGATAATTAATGAGTACCTATCGGAGCAATTCAATTGTACTCGGCACCCATTAATTATTATTTTTTAATTTTTATTATTTTGTAGTTGAACAAAAGTAAATGGGAATGGGGTACAGAATAGAAAAAAGGGGGGGGGGAGGGGGTACAGAAACAATTCAACATGTACAGTATTATGTAGAGAATAATAAGAGAATCAATGAATCAACAATAAGACCATGTGGAGCTGAATTCATCCAACAACAGCTGCTTGTCAGTTTGTCAAACTAAGTTTCTCTGCTTCGCTTATGGCATCTGGCGGGCGGCTATGAAAGCCAGCGAAGAAGAGGACAAGATGTAGTGGAGGCATAAGCAACCCTTGCGGTTTCAAATTCACAATGAGACTGTATAGCCTTTTCTATCACAGTTATATGGGGGACCATGGGGGAGCGCCACTGACGGGCAATTAGAAGTTTGGTGGTGATAAGTATGTGACCCAAGACAAGTCGCCATAATAGAGGTGGCGAAGAGCTAGTCGTGGGTGTGGAGTTAGATGGTGGCCCAACACCAAACTTATAAGGTGAAAAACAGAGTTCCAAAGCTGGGCAATCGTTGGGCACTCCCAGAAAACATGCAATAAAGTGCCGATATTACCACAATTGCACCAACATAGATTAGACGTGGAAGGTTGCATCGCATGCAAGCGGGAAGGGGTGAAATATAAATGATGGAGGAGTTTATAAAATAATTCCATATGTGAAATACATTTAGATATTTTAAAGCAAGTTTGGAAGATCGTCTCCCATTCCTCCTCCGAGACGGGGCATCTAAGATCCGTCTCCCATTTCAATTGAAATTGGGCTTTCTGTAGTGGCCGAGGGTTGATAATATAATTATACAATTTAGTGATGCCTCCCCTACCCTCCCCAGTATCAAGGAAATTCTGAATAAGCTTAGGCAATGGGTATATGGTATGGGGGGAGCAGGAATACCCGTGAAGCCAGTGTCTAAGTTGCAAATATTTATAAAATTCCCTACGCAGCAATGAAAATTTTTCTTGTACTTGAGCAAAAGAAAGCAGGGTGTTGTCCACCATTACATCGTGGAGGGACAAGATTCCCCTGGATATCCAGGCATCGAATCTCAGATCGGGAATCAGGGAGGCTATGCCAGTCAGTGAGAGGGCCGAGGAGGGGATGACTATACCTGTCCCTCTAAGCACTACTTCCAGCCAGGCCTTCCGAGTAGACTGGGCGGTGAGAGATCTAGCGGTTAATATTTTGCCCTCATTTTTCGGGAGCAGCAAAATATCAGTCAGGGGGAGCGGGGAGACAAGCCCTTGTTCGAGGTGAACCCATGATTTATGTGCAGAGTGTGAGTACCAGGCACCTATTTGTGCAAGTCTACACGCTAATTGATAGGAATGTATATCTGGGTAGGCCAGGCCCCCCTCTCGTTTGGGCCGGGTCATCATTTGCCTGGCTAGTCTCGGTTTCCTACCTTTCCATACATAGGAGCTAAATATTAGAGATGAGCGCCGGAAATTTTTCGGGTTTTGTGTTTTGGTTTTGGGTTCGGTTCCGCGGCCGTGTTTTGGGTTCGACCGCGTTTTGGCAAAACCTCACCGAATTTTTTTTGTCGGATTCAGGTGTGTTTTGGATTCGGGTGTTTTTTTTAAAAAAACACTAAAAAACAGCTTAAATCATAGAATTTGGGGGTCATTTTGATCCCAAAGTATTATTAACCTCAAAAACCATAATTTACACTCATTTTCAGTCTATTCTGAATACCTCACACCTCACAATATTATTTTTAGTCCTAAAATTTGCACCTAGGTCGCTGGATGACTAAGCTAAGCGACCCTAGTGGCCGACACAAACACCGGGCCCATCTAGGAGTGTCACTGCAGTGTCACGCAGGATGTCCCTTCCAAAAAACCCTCCCCAAACAGCACATGACGCAAAGAAAAAAAGAGTCGCAATGAGGTAGCTGTGTGAGTAAGATAAGCGACCCTAGTGGCCGACACAAACACCGGGCCCATCTAGGAGTGTCACTGCAGTGTCACGCAGGATGTCCCTTCCAAAAAACCCTCCCCAAACAGCACATGACGCAAAGAAAAAAAAGAGGCGCAATGAGGTAGCTGTGTGAGTAAGATAAGCGACCCTAGTGGCCGACACAAACACCGGGCCCATCTAGGAGTGGCACTGCAGTGTCACGCAGGATGTCCCTTCCAAAAAACCCTCCCCAAACAGCACATGACGCAAAGAAAAATTAAAGAAAAAAGAGGTGCAAGATGGAATTGTCCTTGGGCCCTCCCACCCACCCTTATGTTGTATAAACAGGACATGCACACTTTAACCAACCCATCATTTCAGTGACAGGGTCTGCCACACGACTGTGACTGAAATGACGGGTTGGTTTGGACCCCCACCAAAAAAGAAGCAATTAATCTCTCCTTGCACAAACTGGCTCTACAGAGGCAAGATGTCCACCTCATCATCATCCTCCGATATATCACCGTGTACATCCCCCTCCTCACAGATTATCAATTCGTCCCCACTGGAATCCACCATCTCAGCTCCCTGTGTACTTTGTGGAGGCAATTGCTGCTGGTCAATGTCTCCACGGAGGAATTGATTATAATTCATTTTAATGAACATCATCTTCTCCACATTTTCTGGATGTAACCTCGTACGCCGATTGCTGACAAGGTGAGCGGCGGCACTAAACACTCTTTCGGAGTACACACTTGTGGGAGGGCAACTTAGGTAGAATAAAGCCAGTTTGTGCAAGGGCCTCCAAATTGACTCTTTTTCCTGCCAGTATAAGTACGGACTGTGTGACGTGCCTACTTGGATGCGGTCACTCATATAATCCTCCACCATTCTTTCAATGGTGAGAGAATCATATGCAGTGACAGTAGACGACATGTCCGTAATCGTTGTCAGGTCCTTCAGTCCGGACCAGATGTCAGCATCAGCAGTCGCTCCAGACTGCCCTGCATCACCGCCAGCGGGTGGGCTCGGAATTCTGAGCCTTTTCCTCGCACCCCCAGTTGCGGGAGAATGTGAAGGAGGAGATGTTGACAGGTCGCGTTCCGCTTGACTTGACAATTTTCTCACCAGCAGGTCTTTCAACCCCAGCAGACTTGTGTCTGCCGGAAAGAGAGATCCAAGGTAGGCTTTAAATCTAGGATCGAGCACGGTGGCCAAAAGGTAGTGCTCTGATTTCAACAGATTGACCACCCGTGAATCCTTGTTAAGCGAATTAAGGGCTCCATCCACAAGTCCCACATGCCTAGCGGAATCGCTCCGTGTTAGCTCCTCCTTCAATGTCTCCAGCTTCTTCTGCAAAAGCCTGATGAGGGGAATGACCTGACTCAGGCTGGCAGTGTCTGAACTGACTTCACGTGTGGCAAGTTCAAAGGGCATCAGAACCTTGCACAACGTTGAAATCATTCTCCACTGCGCTTGAGACAGGTGCATTCCACCTCCTATATCGTGCTCAATTGTATAGGCTTGAATGGCCTTTTGCTGCTCCTCCAACATCTGAAGCATATAGAGGGTTGAATTCCACCTCGTTACCACTTCTTGCTTCAGATGATGGCAGGGCAGGTTCAGTAGTTTTTGGTGGTGCTCCAGTCTTTTGTACGTGGTGCCTGTACGCCGAAAGTGTCCCGCAATTCTTCTGGCCACCGACAGCATCTCTTGCACGCCCCTGTCGTTTTTTCAAAAATTCTGCACCACCAAATTCAAGGTATGTGCAAAACATGGGACGTGCTGGAATTTGCCCATATTTAATGCACACACAATATTGCTGGCGTTGTCCGATGCCACAAATCCACAGGAGAGTCCAATTGGGGTAAGCCATTCCGCGATGATCTTCCTCAGTTGCCGTAAGAGGTTTTCAGCTGTGTGCGTATTCTGGAAAGCGGTGATACAAAGCGTAGCCTGCCTAGGAAAGAGTTGGCGTTTGCGAGATGCTGCTACTGGTGCCGCCGCTGCTGTTCTTGCGGCGGGAGTCCATACATCTACCCAGTGGGCTGTCACAGTCATTTAGTCCTGACCCTGCCCTGCTCCACTTGTCCACATGTCCGTGGTTAAGTGGACATTGGGTACAACTGCATTTTTTAGGACACTGGTGAGTCTTTTTCTGACGTCCGTGTACATTCTCGGTATCGCCTGCCTAGAGAAGTGGAACCTAGATGGTATTTGGTAACGGGGGCACACTGCCTCAATAAATTGTCTAGTTCCCTGTGAACTAACGGCGGATACCGGACGCACGTCTAACACCAACATAGTTGTCAAGGCCTCAGTTATCCGCTTTGCATCAGGATGACTGCTGTGATATTTCATCTTCCTCGCAAAGGACTGTTGGACAGTCAATTGCTTACTGGAAGTAGTACAAGTGGGCTTACGACTTCCCCTCTGGGATGACCATCGACTCCCAGCAGCAACAACAGCAGCAGCAGTAGGCGTTACACGCAAGGATGCATCGGAGGAATCCCAGGCAGGAGAGGACTCGTCAGAATTGCCAGTGACATGGCCTGCAGGACTATTGGCATTCCTGGGGAAGGAGGAAATTGACACTGAGGGAGTTGGTGGGGTGGTTTGCGTGAGCTTGGTTACAAGAGGAAGGGATTTACTGGTCAGTGGACTGCTTCCGCTGTCGCCCAAAGTTTTTGAACTTGTCACTGACTTATTATGAATGCGCTGCAGGTGACGTATAAGGGAGGATGTTCCGAGGTGGTTAACGTCCTTACCCCTACTTATTACAGCTTGACAAAGGCAACACACGGCTTGACACCTGTTGTCCGCTTTTCTGTTGAAATACCTCCACACTGAAGAGCTGATTTTTTTGGTATTTTCACCAGGCATGTCAACGGCCATATTCCTCCCACGGACAACAGGTGTCTCCCCGGGTGCCTGACTTAAACAAACCACCTCACCATCAGAATCCTCCTGGTCAATTTCCTCCCCAGCGCCAGCAACACCCATATCCTCCTCATCCTGGTGTACTTCAACACTGACATCTTCAATCTGACTATCAGGAACTGGACTGCGGGTGCTCCTTCCAGCACTTGCAGGGGGCGTGCAAATGGTGGAAGGCGCATGCTCTTCACGTCCAGTGTTGGGAAGGTCAGGCATCGCAACCGACACAATTGGACTCTCCTTGTGGATTTGGGATTTCGAAGAACGCACAGTTCTTTGCGGTGCTTTTGCCAGCTTGAGTCTTTTCAGTTTTCTAGCGAGAGGCTGAGTGCTTCCATCCTCATGTGAAGCTGAACCACTAGCCATGAACATAGGCCAGGGCCTCAGCCGTTCCTTGCCACTCCGTGTGGTAAATGGCATATTGGCAAGTTTACGCTTCTCCTCCGACAATTTTATTTTAGGTTTTGGAGTCCTTTTTTTACTGATATTTGGTGTTTTGGATTTGACATGTTCTGTACTATGACATTGGGCATCGGCCTTGGCAGACGACGTTGCTGGCATTTCATCGTCTCGGCCATGACTAGTGGCAGCAGCTTCAGCACGAGGTGGAAGTGGATCTTGATCTTTCCCTAATTTTGGAACCTCAACATTTTTGTTCTCCATATTTTAATAGGCACAACTACAAGGCACCTCAGGTAAACAATGGAGATGGATGGATACTAGTATACTTATGGATGGACTGCCGAGTGCCGACACAGAGGTAGCTACAGCCGTGGACTACCGTACTGTACTGTGTCTGCTGCTAATATAGACTGGATGATAATGAGATGTAGTATGTATGTATAAAGAAGAAAGAAAAAAAAAACCACGGGTAGGTGGTATACAATTATGGATGGACTGCCGAGTGCCGACACAGAGGTAGCTACAGCCGTGAACTACCGTACTGTGTCTGCTGCTAATATAGACTGGTTGATAATGAGATGTAGTATGTATAAAGAAGAAAGAAAAAAAAAACCACGGGTAGGTGGTATACAATTATGGATGGACTGCCGAGTGCCGACACAGAGGTAGCTACAGCCGTTGACTACCGTACTGTACTGTGTCTGCTGCTAATATAGACTGGATGATAATGAGATGTAGTATGTATAAAGAAGAAAGAAAAAAAAAAACACGGGTAGGTGGTATACAATTATGGATGGACTGCAGAGTACCGACACAGAGGTAGCTACAGCCGTGGACTACCGTACTGTACTGTGTCTGCTGCTAATATAGACTGGATGATAATGAGATGTAGTATGTATAAAGAAGAAAGAAAAAAAAAACCACGGGTAGGTGGTATACAATTATGGATGGACTGCCGAGTGCCGACACAGAGGTAGCTACAGCCGTGGACTACCGTACTGTACTGTGTCTGCTGCTAATATAGACTGGTTGATAATGAGATGTAGTATGTATAAAGAAGAAAGAAAAAAAAAACCACGGGTAGGTGGTATACAATTATGGATGGACTGCCGAGTGCCGACACAGAGGTAGCTACAGCCGTGGACTACCGTACTGTACTGTGTCTGCTGCTAATATAGACTGGATGATAATGAGATGTAGTATGTATAAAGAAGAAAGAAAAAAAAAACCACGGGTAGGTGGTATACAATTATGGATGGACTGCCGAGTGCCGACACAGAGGTAGCTACAGCCGTGGACTACCGTACTGTACTGTGTCTGCTGCTAATATAGACTGGTTGATAATGAGATGTAGTATGTATAAAGAAGAAAGAAAAAAAAACCACGGGTAGGTGGTATACAATTATGGATGGACTGCTGAGTGCCGACACAGAGGTAGCTACAGCCGTGGACTACCGTACTGTACTGTGTCTGCTGCTAATATAGACTGGTTGATAATGAGATGTAGTATGTATAGAGAAGAAAGAAAAAAAAAACCACGGGTAGGTGGTATACAATTATGGATGGACTGCCGAGTGCCGACACAGAGGTAGCTACAGCCGTGGACTACCGTACTGTACTGTGTCTGCTGCTAATATAGACTGGATGATAATGAGATGTAGTATGTATGTATAAAGAAGAAAGAAAAAAAAACCACGGGTAGGTGGTATACAATTATGGATGGACTGCCGAGTGCCGACACAGAGGTAGCTACAGCCGTGAACTACCGTACTGTGTCTGCTGCTAATATAGACTGGTTGATAATGAGATGTAGTATGTATAAAGAAGAAAGAAAAAAAAAACCACGGGTAGGTGGTATACAATTATGGATGGACTGCCGAGTGCCGACACAGAGGTAGCTACAGCCGTGGACTACCGTACTGTACTGTGTCTGCTGCTAATATAGACTGGATGATAATGAGATGTAGTATGTATAAAGAAGAAAGAAAAAAAAAACCACGGGTAGGTGGTATACAATTATGGATGGACTGCCGAGTGCCGACACAGAGGTAGCTACAGCCGTGAACTACCGTACTGTGTCTGCTGCTAGTAGACTGGATGATAAATAATGATATAAAAAATATATATATATCACTACTGCAGCCGGACAGGTATATATTATATAATGACGGACCTGCTGGAGTGGACACTGTCTGTCAGCAGAATGAGTTTTTTAATTTTTATAGAATAAAAAAACACCACACAAGTCACACGACGAGTGTACTTTTTCAGGCAGACATTCAATCACAATATACTATACTGGTGGTCAGTGTGGTCAGGTCACTGGTCACAGTGGTCAGTGGTCAGTCACACTGGCAGTGGCACTCTGGCAGCAAAAGTGTGCACTGTTTAATATGTACTCCTGGCTCCTGCTATAACCTATAACTGCTCCCCAGTCTCCCCCACAATTAAGCTGTGTGAGCACAGTCAGATATTATACATAGATGATGCAGCACACTGGGCTGAGCACAGATATGGTATGTGAGTGTGACTGAGTCACTGTGTATCGTTTTTTCAGGCAGAGAACAAGAACAGAACGGATTATTAAATAATAATAAATTATAAAACTGCACTGGTGGTCAGGTCACTGGTCATCAGTCACTAGTATAACTCCTCCTAAGCTCCAGTAAGTAAATGAAGTGTCTCACTCTCACTCTCCTATCTATTTTAATTTCTAAACGGAGAGGACGCCAGCCACGTCCTCTCCCTATCAATCTCAATGCACGTGTGAAAATGGCCGCGACGCGCGGCTCCTTATATAGAATCCGAGTCTCGCGATAGAATCCGAGCCTCGCGAGAATCCGACAGCGTGATGATGACGTTCGGGCGCGCTCGGGTTAACCGAGCAAGGCGGGAAGATCCGAGTCGCTCGGACCCGTGTAAAAAAACATGAAGTTCGGGCGGGTTCGGATTCAGAGAAACCGAACCCGCTCATCTCTACTAAATATAGCATTAAATTTGGGTAGAAGATAGTTAGGTAGGAGAATGGGGATGGCCTGAAATAGATACATAAGCCTGGGGAGAACCGTCATCTTCAGTGCAGCTATTCGTCCCAACCATGATACATGTTGCATCATCCAATCGGAGACCAAATTGGTAAATTTACGTAATAATGGGGGATAATTTGCAGAGATCAGATCATCTATCTTCTGAGTAATATGAATCCCCAGATATTTGAGGCTTCTATCCTGCCAAGAATACTTATAAGCAGCTTTCAACGCGGATAAAAGGGGAGGAGGAAAGTTAATAGGGAGCGCTTCCATTTTGGTATTATTAAGTTTATAATAGGATACCGCAGAATAGTCGGCCAAGAGTGTGTGTAAAGCTCACAGAGAGTTAGCAGGATCAGTAAATGTCAAGAGTACATCGTCCGCGAAGAGACATATCTTATGTGATTGTCCTAAATAGTCCACGCCTTTAATTAGGGCCGTAGATCTAATTTTTCAGCTAGAGGCTCTATCGCCAGAGCGAACACGAATGGGGACAGGGGGCACCCTTGGCGCGTACCATTTGTGATCCAAAAGGAAGGAGAGAGGAGTCCATTCACACACACTTTTGCCGAGGGATTAGAGTATAAGGCCAAAATGGAGGTGAGTACTCTGCCATCAAGTCCTAACTTACGTAGCACCGCTTGAAGATATCCCCAGTGAAGGCGATCAAACGCCTTCTCCGCGTCCAGCGAAAGCAACAGTAAGGGATCGTCTGAAGCGGTGAAGGCGTCCATCACAATAATTACTCATCTAGTGTTATCGGGGGACTGTCTACCGGGGACAAATCCCACCTGATCACGATGTACGAGAGAGGGGAGAAGAGGGTTGAGTCTGTTGGCCACTAGTTTTGCATACATTTTTAGGTCAGTATTTAGTAGTGAAATGGGGCGATAGTTAGGCATCATAGCAGGGTTCTTCCCTGGCTTGGGAAAGGCAACCACACGAGCCTCCAACATTTCTACCGGAAAGCTCCCGACAGATGAAGCATGATTATAGACTGAGTCTAGAATAGGGGTGAGGTAGTCTTTGAAACATTTATAGAATTTATTAATGAACCCGTCAGGGCCTGGCGCTTTATCCAACGGGAGTGAGTCAATCACTTGGTCAATTTCTGTACGGGACCAGGGCTGGTTTAGAGTTTGTAGGGTGTCAGGGTCAAGTGAGGGGAAATGTATGTCTTTCAAAAAGACCGCAATATTAGCTGGTGTGGGTTGTGGGATAGATGAGTCTTCTTTCAAGTTGTAGAGGGTGGAATAGTATGTTGCAAAGGCTTCAGTAATTGCAGTCGGGTCAGTTATTTTAATGTTATTTAAATCAACAATCGATTTCACCCTCTCCTTAGTGGTCTTCCCCCTCAGCTTGCGGGCAAGCATTCTAGCAGCCCTATCCCCCTGCATATAAAACTTTTGTCGCATTCGGAAAATATTTTTGTGGACTTCAGTTAGGGCCAATTTATTAATCTCATCCCCGATACGGATTAGATCACGATATATTTTCTTATTAGACGGGTTCGACTTAAGTTGGCTTTCTAAATCCTTAAGGCGGGTGTTGAGTTTTATCTGTTGCTCACGGGAAGTTCTACGAATATAAGCAGCTGCTTGTATTGCCGCTCCCCTAACCGCCGCCTTGAGGGAACACCAGTGCGTAAATATGGACGTGTCAGCTGGGATATTAGTATCGATATATAGGGAGAGGGCCTGTGTTATACATCATTTAGCTTCCGCATTCGTGAGGAGATAGTCTCCAAGACGCCACAGGGTAGGAGAAGTCCTATTGCGTCGAAGATTCCAATGGACAGAGAGGGCAGAATGGTCAGACCATGATACTGGTAGGATAGAAGCCTTCGATACCTGTTGAAGGGTCCATTTATCTGATACTGCTAGGTCGATCCTAGAGAAAGAACCATGTACTGGAGAGAAAAACGAGTAATCCCTACAGGCCGGATTTTTGGCCCTCCAAACATCGTAGAGATCATACTCGTGTAAAATATTCCGGAAGGACTGGGAATTATCTCGGAGCGGGCTTGCGCTGAAGACAGAACGGGTCGAGGATCTATCCACCGTGGGGTCAGGGGCAACGTTAAAATCCCCCAACAATAACAAAGCACCCGATCTGTGCGTCTGAAGGGTCTTAAAGAATTTCCTAAAGAAGGGTATTTATTTGGTGTTAGGTGCATACAGCGTAGCTAAAGTGACTGGTTTGTCCTCTAATTTACCAGGATGAGGTATCTACCTTCCTGGTCCGAAATTTGATGTTCTAGAGAAAAATCGCATGTATTAGAAAATAAAAAGGCCACCCCCGCTTTTTTCTTAGGACCGTTGGACATATAGCAGGTGGGGAATTTTTTGTTCATAAGGGAGGGTGGTGATATAGACATGAAGTGAGTCTCCTGTAGAGCCACTATGTGTGCCTTACATTTCGCAAAATGGTTTAGGGCCAGACGATGCTTGTTGGGTGAATTCAGACCTTTCACGTTCAAAGAGAGAACATTAACCATTTGGCATCCAATGCTATATTCAATCTAAAGACATGAACTGTATAACGAGCTAAACAAGAATACATGTGTACCAAAACTTGGAAAAACAGGGAGAAGGGGAGAAATAGTAAAGGTAGAAAACATAGTAGGCACCACATGGATGCCAAACAAGGTCGCCCAAATAGGCAGCACATGGGGTCGAGGCAAGGGGAAATACCCTCCCTCACTCCTATAACAATCAGCATATAACAGCAATAGCAGAAAAACATGAAATAAATGCAAATTCCCGGGCAATGCATGGAGTCATCGCAGGGGTAGGCGAGCCCCTCTCGCTCCCCCAGGAGGTTGGGATCACGCGCGAGAAGCACCCACGACCAACAACAGTAATAATGGTAGAAGAGACGAGGATAAACATATATGGACCGAGCTATCATGAGTGAGAGAACAAAAAAAATATAAATTCACGAGTCGTGTTTAACGGCAGGATACACACCCGCAGCCCACCCCCCGAAGTGGGGGGAACCGAGAGTGCAAGCCATCCACCGGCAGCAGGGTGCACCACCTATAGAGAAGGAATGTGGGAATGGAAATTGGCAAGAACAACCTGAAGGAGGTTGAGAGTAGAAGGTTAAAGGCATACACGAGTCAGGAAGATCATGGAAAAGTTAATACAGTGTGCACATCCCTAACAAAACTTACAACTCACATATATATGCGGGAATACTTTGCTCAGCAACCATCAAAGGCATTGACCGGAAGAATAGAATAATGACCTACAACAATGTAGGAATGGGTAAAGAAATCAAGTCCAGCAACGACATACAACCTGGTTGTAGCAGCGGTTTCTCAGGAGGAGCTGCCTGCAATTGACCATTCTTGATCCAATTTGAGGGTCTTAGGAGCCTTTGCGGGTGTATCCTCCAATTTCCAAGAGTCCAAAAGTCTTAAACCAGCCTCCGGCATAGATATTACATTTGTAGCGCCGTTCCTTCTGACAAGTAATTTGGTCGGGAATCCCCAGCGATAGGGAATATCAGCTCTCCTCAATGCCGCGGTCACAGGATAGAATGAGCGTCGCATAGCTAGAGTAGCCGCTGAGAGGTCTCTGTATACTTGTAGATATCCCAAGGTGGAGGCTTGTAGATCCGGTCGCATAGCTGCCCGTAGAATTTGTTCTTTAATGTGGAAATAATGCATCCTCATCAAGGTGTCTCTCGGAGCGTCCTTTGGGGCATTTTTTGCCTTCGGGAGACGGTGGATGCGGTCAATGAGGAAATCATCAATGGAGTTGGTAGGGAGGAGGTTCATGAAGAGATCCGTCGCAAATTGTTTGAGGTCCGAGTTGGAGACCGTTTCCGGGATGCCGCTGAGCTTTATATTATTATGGCGTGACCTATCCTCAAACACAGGTCTTCCATCGTAGGTCCGCGACCTCAGACTGTAGCTCTTCAAGTTGAGTAATCACCTCATTGTGGGACCTCACTACCTCCTCACACTTATTCTCGAGATGATCCGTGCGCTGGCCTATGGCATCGACCGTTTGTTGGCAGCACTGCAGTGCCGTCTTAACTTCCATCGTGATATCATCCTTGAAAGTAGCCAGAAGCTGCCGCATAGAGCCGAGTGTGAGAGGTGCATCGTCATCCAGTTGTGAGAGTTTCGTCGGACCCACACGGGGAATCGCAGATGGGTCATCACGCTCCGGGGAGTGTTTGGAATGGGAATATGATATGGGAGACCCTTTCGGACTTTGGGATGCGGGAGATTGTTTGAATAAAGCAACCAGACGAACTGGGGTCTGGTCTGTCTGGTGTTTAGGCGGCATAATACCGGAGGGAATATCCCAGTAAAGTAGATGTTAACAAGACAAATTGGATACAGGAGGACAGACAAAATTATGCCGGCTTGATAGTTGCTAGGATTCGTATCACAGCATCTGGAGCAAGGGAGAGGTTAAAACATTGCGATGGCGTTTACATCATCACTGTCCATAGGGGGGAGGGCCTCCCTGTGTCCCCTACCACTTAGGTGCGCTGACGGAAAAAAACAGATACACAGGTACAGGGTGGATATAAGCACCTATGGTGTTCTGATAGCGAAGTCTGAAATTATATTAATGCAGCAATTTCTGAAGGTGGAGGTATGGAAGGGGGTGCCTGATATGCAGCAATCATCCAGCAGGCAAAGAGATGTAGGTAGCACACACTGAGAGCAGGACTGTATCTCCCTACAGCTCAGCAGCTCCTATTATGGGCACCTTGCCAGCTTCCAAGATGGTGCCGCCAGACTCCAATCCTGGGCCCCCGCAGCTCCGGTTCCAGTGCTCCCTTCAGCTGCGTTGGTGGAAGTGGGAAGCGTCTCTGCAGGCAAGGCCCCCCCCTCACTGCTCTACAGCAGGGAATGGAGATCGGGGGACAGGCGGAGGATGTAGCGCCAGCCACGTCCTGCCAGGGAGCACAGCCTCGCACGCTCCTGCTTCTCGGAGCCACACAGCGGCGCCGCGGCTAGCCGATGGGATGTCACACAGGCGTGGTCTGAGGAAAGGCAGGTGAGATACCGTCAGGAGGGGCAGGAGAAGGGTCGCCACCGTCCACAGCCGTGATCACGGCCCCGCCGCATCACTTCCGGTCCGGGACAGCCCCCGGCTCGAGTCCCCGGCTCCAACTAGGTAGGCAGACTGCAACCCGCACGGGCGCAGGGGGAAC
Source organism: Pseudophryne corroboree (assembly GCF_028390025.1). NCBI lineage: Eukaryota > Metazoa > Chordata > Amphibia > Anura > Myobatrachidae > Pseudophryne > Pseudophryne corroboree. The sequence goes on along the minus strand of NC_086444.1, from coordinate 142,566,428 downwards.
CCGCCAGCTCCGCAAACCCACCCACCCAGTGCAGGGGAGCTGTAGTAAGCTGCTGGTGGGTCTCAATGGATAGTTGGTGGGGACTGTGTGCGGTAAATATGAGTACTTATGCAGGAGCTCGGTTCCAGCACGTCCACCTTGTCTCACAGCTAAGCCACGCCCCCTTGCACCCATTAATTATTGTACTTAATTAGACTGGGTTTAGCTGCAAATAGCAACTAAGCCAGACTAAAATTGTGTTCCCCGTGACACTCGCGAAGAACAGAAATATGTCCTCCCGTGGCACTCGCAGGCAAACAGGGAAGCAATTCAATTACTTCATCGGGCACCATCTAGTGGCAGCCACGAGGGAAAAAGAATTGAACCCAACCAAGTTGTAGGAAAGGGAAGGCAACTTTCTAAAGACGTCCAGGGGGGCATGGTTTCACGGGCACGAGGCATGTCCCCTTTTGCACACAAACTGGGTGATACCAACTCCAGTGATGCCACTTCGATACAGATATACAGATACTGGTTTGGCTTCCCTAAATAGTCAGTTCCACGCGGCTCTCCAAATCTACTCCAAACTTTTCTCCAAAAGATAACACCATTTCTATATGGTGTCATGGCAGGAGAACGCAAAAAAAACCCCAAAAAAACCACACAATTAATAGTACATGCACATACAAAAAATATTACTAAAAATAAATGGGAAATTAGAAAAGGATGTGTAGGTGCAACCTACTGTATAGTATATGCATATGTGTGTCGTTATACTTACTCCCTAATCTAGAGTGACCACATTATCCCTTATCCCTGGGACGCTCATGGATTACACAGGTTCTGTGGCTGGCTGACTTCAAGCCTACATTTCAGCTGGTTTTAATCAGCCACAGAACCTGTGTAATCCATGAGCGTCCCTAATATGTATGAGCGTACCTAATGTGTATGGAACGCACAATCTGTGGTTATCTAATTGATATCAGGCTTGAATTTTATAATTATGGGAACAGGGTTAGGGGAACATGTACCATCTCCTGGGGTAGATGGTAGTGCATAGCAGCAGAGAAATTACACAATTCCGAGAATAAAATAAAATTCAAAATAAACACCTTGCCATCTGGCACTAACTAAACATACTGTAAGTCATTCCTGAGCGGCACTACAAAACCATAAGTAGCATATCACCAAGTATAGCTCGCTTGTGTCCAGTAGCAGGGTTTCTCTCACAGAGACTCTGCAGTCTCCTTTTCCCCAGGCAGTGTGAAAGACCTAATGATCAGGCTAGCAGACTTTTAACACCCTCCTGCAGGTGAAATCACTAATTAGCTTGCTCTGAGGCTACAGTCCCTAAGGCCCGAACCAGGTCTTAATAGATGGAGTCCGCCTTCTCTCTCCTTCCAAACCCCAGAACCCCTTAACTGGCTTTTACCAAAAGCCAAAAAGCTCTCAAGCAGAACAAACACCACATGTTCCTCTGGTTTTAAAATACATAGGTTAGAAACCTTGGGCAAATATACCTGTCTTTCAACACTAATCCAGTGTTCTTCTCACATTCTATGTATACACGTCCCAGTCAGAAGTCCGTTCTGTGCATGTGTCCCGCGCAGTGCTGTTATTGAAGGGGTAACAGAAGTTTTTCACTAATGTGAAGGACGCCTCCATTACCGCTTGGTCTTTCCCAGCTCTAAAAGGTAATCAAATATGGTGAAAATTGCATTTCTCATACACTGCGATAAGCAACAATATCAGAAAGCATTTTTTTCTAATCTGTATTTAAATAGAACCCCATATGATATATATTTTATGCATATTATATATTCATGTATGATGGCGCCAATTTTAAATAAGGCCACTTGTAATTTACAATTACAGGTCCATCCTATGAAATGGAATGTGAATCTGTGATATTGTTTTTAAACAGTTGATTTCTATAGTAGAAACTCTATTGCCGTTTTTTTGGTCTAATGTGCATTACAATTATGCAATTCCGTGATGTAGGGGTCGGGTGCAGGTAGTTTGGTGTCAAAATCAGACAGTTTATGGTGTCTAGTCGCATTAATAAGTTAGTGAATAGACAAAGTACTGTTTAAGCAATAAAACTGCAGGGCGCAATGTATGCTGAGTCACAAAACCTATTAGAAAACTGAGGGAAATACCCAGCTGATAAAGCATTAAAGGTAAAGCAACCATCGCTGCACAATGAGGTCAGTCAGCGAGACTGGCCCTTACTTAACCACTTGCCTGGCATGGTCACATCAGATGCGACCACACCAGCAATTGCTTTATCTGACCTGGACACACAGGATGCGACCAGTCATACAGTCTGCAGGGAAGAGAAACTTCCTTCTTCTACCGCTCTCAGAGGGACCTTCCAGTCCCTCTGCCTTCCCACACCTGTTTGCCCTGCTGCTAATCGGTCAGCACGTCGGGACCCCATCCCAGTGGCTGCAGACAATAGCAGCCCCTGAGGAAGTGTAAATTAACCCTCTCCCCCAAGCTTCCCCCCCATGTACCTGGTGGCTGTACCGGATGTTAAAACGAAAGTCACAAAGTTTCCAATGTTCCTGTGGTGCAGACCGATGCTCCAATGTTTGGAAAAAATTATCGTTATTTTTTTTACAAATATACAAAAAAGTTTCCTTTTTTTTTTTTTTTTTTTTTTAACTAAAATCATTTTGGATAAGGTAAAAGACACTAATTCACTCATAAAAAAAACCCGACAATTTCTGAGCATTTTTTTGGGGGGGGGAAATTGTCAGTTAAGTGACAAATGCTTTTGCTGAAATACATCAGTTTGTATCATATTTCTAAATGAAGATGAGTAATAATATTAGTATTTCTTAACCTGCATTTCAGATATACTCAGAAAAACAATATACAGTGTTAAATGTAGCTTCCGTATTACTAGTCATAACATCACCACTTGTTTTCAGTAGCAACATATGCGATATAGCCTGAAAGTTGCAAAAAAAGGTAAAATTAAAGACTTTTTGAAAAATACCATTAATATGACACATTAGACAGCAGCTCCAGGCAGCGTGTGCATACAGTTATCAATATGTCTGATCGTAGTCAGAGCCGGCCCTAACCAATATGATGCCCTATGCAAGATTTTGGCTGGTGCCCCCTAGCACCACCGCCTGTTCTGCCTCTGACCTTGCACATCTTTCCCAGCACCATTACCCCTCACCCATAGCAGTCCTTGTACCCCCTATATTTTAAATAGGAACAGTACGCACATTTGACGCACAGCCCAAAAAAGGGCATCTTCTTGCTGGGAAGGGACATGGCCACACAATAGTAACCCCAATTCCAATTACGCCACACAGTACTGCAACTTTATTCACATCTTGCGATAGTGTCCATAATTCATATTACATCCCACAGTAGTATCACTTTACCTTATAAACGTTACTCCTCACAGTAGAGCCCCTTATTCACATTACATCACACTGAATTGCTTCTTATTCACATTACACCACACCTTATTGCTCTTTATTCACATTAGACGACACAGTAGTGCCCTTTCTATTTGCAACGCCACATAGTAGAGCACCTTATACACATAATGCCACACATTAGTAATGCATTTATACACAATTCCACACAGTAATGCCCCTTACACATATGAGACACATTAATGTCCTTATAAACATAATGCACCTTACACATTATGACAACCTTTATTAATGCCCTTTTACACATAATGTCCCTTACACATATGCCGCACATTATTAATGCCCTTATACACATAACGACACACATAGTGCCCCCTACACATTTGCTGCACATTATTAGTGCCCCAATACACATAATGACACACATACATTAGTACCCTGTTACACATATGCCGCACATTATTAATGCCCTTATACACTTAATGACACACATAGTGGCCCTTTACACATATGTTGCACATTAATAATGCATTTTTACATGACACACATAATAGCCCTTACACATATTCTGAACACTTCTGCACAACCAACCCTCTCACATGCACACAGCACTCACACTTCCACTAACACTGTGACCTCTGCCTCTGCTTGGATACAGATGTGTCCTCACAAATCTTGCATCAATGCTAACGTCGGGCACTTTTTTTTATGAAAATGCATCTTATTTGCATTGCTATGTGGCTAGGATGCACAAGCAGCTTCTGCTGATTAAACTGATATGCAGCATGCCAATATACTGTGTGAGACTGTGGCTGTATCTGCATATGAAATGCTACATACAGAATATAGGCATGTCGCATATCATTTTAATCAGCAGAAGCTGATGATGCCCCTAGGCATATCAAATGCCCTAGGCAATTGCCTAGTTTGCCTATGCCTATGGCCGGCTCTAATCGTAGTTGTCACTTAAAGGTCATAAATGCACTGTAACGATAGATGTATAACTCCTTTGTCACCGGTCACTGATGTCAGAGCATAAATGCTGCTAGGAAATCAAAAGTAACTAAGAATGAAATGGGCTGGATAGAACTGGTTTCATCCATGCTATTTCTATTGCTAGGTCAGATGTCATATAGTGAGAACATATAAAACTATTCTAAAGCTAATCTCTTATCTGTATATTCTCACCTATATCACATTAGTTTCTCTACACAGGTGATAAAACACTAACTACTACAGTGCTCTAACACCAATGTTATGTGAACGTTTGTACACTTCTATGGGTGTTCAACCACACTCCTGTTAAGTACTCCTAATACATTTTTGTGCAATGTTGTGGTATATGAATTATCACAGGCCATGATGTTACCTTCTGATGCTGAGTCTGGAAGGAGTGTCTCTTGGCTTATTTATTCTATTTAGCAGCACTCTAATGTCCCCCTTTCACACCATAACAGAGAGGCAAGAAAAATTGGCAACTTTCAGAACAAAAAAAAATGTGAGTTTCTCATATCAATTAGAAAATATAATTCAGGTGCATGAAAGGGAGGGGGTAGTCTAACATAGAAATACATTGGAGATTAGAGTAACCCCCAGAGTCCCCCAGCACATGAGCTGTACCTGTACCTAACTATGTAACTAAGACCTATGGATTTCGATGACATATATATATATATATATATACTCTTTCATGTCTTGGTACAGGTACAGCTCAGTGAGCTGGGGGACACCAGGGGTTAATCCCCAATGTATTTCTATTTTCTACATTAGACTACACCCTCCCTTTCATGCACCTATATTGTATTTTCTAATTGATATGAGCAACTTACATTTTTTTCTGTTAGTATGAGGGGCACGGATGGGATTTGGAGGGTATGCTGGTCTCTGTAGTACTATTTGGAGATCCCGGGGGTATCTTCAGGTAAGTTAGCTCCTAATTTGGATACATTTACTCAGATGCCATTATCATGTGGCAATACATTATATTAGGGTTTGTTTTTATTATTAGTACCTGGGGCGAGTCTGGGGTGCGGTTCCCCCTGTATTGGTGGGGCTGGGCTGCTTTGGGGTAGCACACTGCAAGATCTTATTTAGCACTCCCTAACACATTTATTAATCCTTTTGGTCTTTTAATTACACCTTCACTAGTAAATTAATTTTTGTATATAGATTTTGATTTATTTTTATTAACACATACTAACACTTTACCTTCTCGTGTTGTGCTGCCTGGGGTATCTGGCCTTTGACAGTTTGTTGGGTTCTGCACCCCGGGCCTAGAGTTAGGGACCACCAGCATTGGAGGAGCCTTGTCGGGGCCTGGTGGCTTATCATGCATTTGCAAATGTATGTAAATAAAACCCCTGGATTTTTATTATATATATATATATATATATATATATATATATATATATAGTCTTTCATGTCTTGGTACAGGTACAGCTAGGTGTGCTGGGCAGTGGCGGATCTAGACTTAACTTTTAGGGGGGGGCGGTTTAAGAATTATGACTCCTCCCCCTAATCATAGCCCCTCCCACTTAGTAATGCCCTTCCCGTTCGCTTCTAAATTTCCTATTGTTGCCATTACTAATAAAATGTTGCCAGTTAGTGGAGAGAACCCTGCGCACTGGTGATAGAGTGACTGGCGAATCGCCATTCCTTCCATCAGGGGTGGTAGAGGCTAAGACAGTAGGGCAATTTAAACATGCATGGGATAGACATAAGGATATTCTTACAAAGAAATAAGGATCAGATAAGGTTAGAGATAAAAAATTATGTAAAAAAAAAAAAAAGGGGCAGACTAGATGGGCCAAGTGGTTCTTATCTGCCGACAAATTCTGTTTCTACAGCACACAGAATGAGCCAAAATTCACATTATAGCACACTGAATGAGCTGAAATTCACATTATAGCACACTGAATGTGCCGAAATTCACATTATAGCACGCAGAATGAGCCAAAATTCACGTTATAGCACGCAGAATGAGCCAAAATTCACATTATAGCACACTGAATGAGCCAAAATTCACATTATAGCACACTGTATGAGCCGAAATTCACATTATAGCACGCAGAATGAGCCAAAATTCACGTTATAGCACGCAGAATGAGCCGAAATTCACATCATAGCACACTGAATGAGCCGAAATGCACATCATAGCACACTGAATGAGCCGAAATGCACATCATAGCACGCAGAATGAGCCGAAATGCACATCATAGCACGCAGAATGAGCCGAAATGCACATCATAGCACGCAGAATGAGCCGAAATGCACATCATAGCACGCAGAATGAGCCAAAATTCACGTTATAGCACGCAGAATGAGCCAAAATTCACGTTATAGCACGCAGAATGAGCCAAAATTCACGTTATAGCACGCAGAATGAGCCGAAATTCACATTATAGCACACTGACTGGGCTGAAATTCACATTATAGCACACTGACTGAGCCAAAATTCACATTATAGCACGCAGAATGAGCCAAAATTCACATTATAGCACAATGTATGAGCCGAAATTCACATTATTTACTGTATGTAGAATGAGCCGAAATTCACATTACAGTACACTGAATGAGCCAAAATAATGCAGGGACACATACACTTTAGTTAGGAGAAGAGGGGGGAGACATGGAACACAGGCACTTTAGCTAGGAGCGGAGGGGGGAGACATGGAACACAGAGGGGGCACACACACACACACTTACTTAAAGTATGGAGGGTAGGAGACATGGCTGGCAGACAGTGACACCTGCTGCAGCCAGCAGCATGAGGAGTCGGATGGAGGCCGGGTGCCGCCGCGGCATTGGGAACGAGGTGGAGAGCGGGCAGCGCGGCGGGGGACGGGGAGAGAGAGAGAGCGTCCTGACGCGCGTACAGGAAGGAGGGGGCTTGGTCAGAACAGAGGCCGCTCAGCTGCTGTATGCGCGTGAGGACGCTCTCTCTCTCTCCCCTTCCCCCGCCGCGCTGCACCGCTCTCCACCTCGTTCCCAACACCGCGGCGAGACCCGGCCTCCATCCCGGTGCCGGTATGTGTAGGGGGGGCGTTCGCCCTAATCGCCCCCCGCTAAATCCGCCACTGGTGCTGGGGGACACCAAGGGTTAATCCCCAATGTATTTCTAAATGGCAACTTTCATCTGCTCTATGCAGTTGGTTTGTCTTCTCCCTGGGCAGCATCTCTACACTTCTCTAGCAGATTGCCCTTGTCGTGTGGCATATACACATCTACAATCCCAAACGGTCTCTCCCTTAAGGGCAGATGTATATGCCTTTGAGAGTGCGAAAGTGGAGAGAGATAAAGTACTAGCCAATCAGCTCCGAACTGCCATTTTTCAAACACAGCCTTGTGACATGGCAGTTAGGAGCCAGTGGCAGATTCAAGGATGGGGGGGTTGCATCAAGGCACGTGCCCCCCTGTCATTTAGAATTGTATTATTATAATGCAGCATGCAGCAACACTCCCTCCTACTGCCACAGCAAAAACTACAGCCACTGTACTGAGACTTAACAATGTTCCGTCAGTCTCACCCGTGGTTGCCAGCTCCTCCTGGACACAGCTGGCACCACTGCCTGTTCCTCAGCCCGCCTCTTCCTCTAAGCCTGTGTCTCTTTCCAGCTGCCCCTACACTCAAGATCTCCAGCCATGTGAAGAGGCGCCGCAGCCACCACTGTCTCCTGGACTCCCCGTCATCCTCTACGTCACCCACTGCCTCCACCAAGTGTCACCCATTGCTTCCCCCTGTCAGCCATTCCCTGGCTTCACCCACTGCCTCTCCCAAGCATCACTCACTGCCTCTCCCTGTTTTCAGAAAAGCAGTCACAAGCTGAGCAGTGCTGTGTGAGAGAAGCGGTGCCAGGAGGGGAATAGAGGACTGTTACTTGGAAGCCAGAGCCTGGTAAGAGGAGCCTGGATGTGACTGCTGAAAGGAGCGGGTGAGGACTGAGGAGCCAGTCGGTGAGGAGGCTGGCACAATAGGAGTAGATGAGGAAGTGTGATGAAAACAAGGGAGAAGCTTGTGGATATGGCATTCTCCTTGAGTCCATGCCCCTTGTTGCACAGCCACACCCACTTTTCCAGGAGCATGAGCACGCATACGAACCCCCTCTCTCTCTTTCCCTGTCATGGTGCCCATACTGCTAATTAGTTCTGGATCCACCCCGTTAAGAGATGATTGACTGGTACTTTATCTCTCTACACTTTATCACTCTCCAAGGCTTAGTACATTTCTCTTTTTCTCCAGAGCTCATTAGCTCATGAGCACACTATCAACACGTACCAATTCATTCTGTTTTCAAGGGCTCTTTCTAGCTTCTCCAATTTTGCTGGAATTCTGTGTAGAACTCTTGTCTATTAGCTGCCTGACATCTCCTCTTATTAGACTGTACATGCACCTAAACCTTTGACCCTCTCTTGGAGCATTCTGGGTGGTGTAATCCTTTGTCCAGTTGCAGTCCCATGACAAAAACAGCAGGCTGTGGGGAGGTACTCCTGTAGTAGACTATGGAAGCATTGGCCCAGAGACGTGGCCAATGTTTCCATTGTCTACTGCAAGAGTACCCTCCCCAGCCCTAGTTTCCTGGGCTGCATTGGATCAGATGCGGGCTGGTGCTGGCGGGAGGCCTCCGCTGTAGTGTCTTCTGGTGGCAGCTGCTGGGGCTGTCTGGATCTCCTCTGTGGCTGGCGGCTATGGCTGCAGGTGGCCGTGGATCCCTAGGAGTGCACATGCCACTCTGTTTGTGATAAAGGGGAAGGCGCACCAACTGTGATCTCCTGTTTCACATTAAAATTTAATCTCTACAAGGCTCTGGACACTACACAGTGACAGAGTATAGGCTCTAATACCTTACTCCAGCATTATAGCCTTTTGCATCCCTGTGTGAATTCTATTGTATGCTGTTCCTGACTCCTGACATTTTTGTGTTCTGTTCCCGGTACCTACCATTCCTGTGTTCTGTTCCCGGTACCTACATCCCCTGTGTTCTGTTCCTGGTACCTACCAACCCTGTGTTCTGTTCCTGGTCCTGCCATTCCAGTGTTCTGTTCCCGGTACCTACAACCCCTGTGTTCTGTTCCTGGTACCTACCACCCCTGTGCTCTGTTCCTGGTCCTGCTATCTGCTCCCAGTTTCTGTTGCTGTTTCCATTCAGTCCTAACCATCTGATGACTCTGCTATTATACAGAGTATGTTTCACAGTTATATGCCCATTCTAACTCCAGTGTATACCATCTCGGGGATGTAGTTATGTGACCGGCAGTCAGGAGACCACCAGTCACAACACCTCGCCCTGCATCCCGCCCCCTGAGAATCCCAACAGTCGGCATGCCGAATAGCAGGGACAATTCCCACTCGTGGGTGTCCACAACACCCATAGAGTGGGAAAAGAACATGTGGCGACCTCAGGTCGCCACCGAGCCTGCAAGGGGCTTGTGGCGCTCGCCCCCTCGGTGGTGGTATGCTGACCGGCGGTATCCTGACCGGCGGTCAGGCATACCCAAGACCCAGCTCCATACTAGGGAATCCAGAGAGAAGGCAGCAACCTGTGTGATGAGTGCAGCAAAGCCCAAACCTCTTTGCCGGGGTCCCTGGGGAAAACCACCATCATGTTAAATTCTGTGCCTCCGTTCTGGATATCCACTAAATCCAAAGTACGAGTCAGCACCCAATATCCCATCCGAGAGATGTTACAATAGGGTACTCCACATATGAGACCATGTGCTTTAGTAAGATATATTAGAAAAAAAGTCCTACAAGTTGAGCCCAGATTTCTAGGGACTGCTCTCTCAGTCTCTCTTCCTCGAAGCACAAGCACTGTTCTGTCTAGACACAAATCAACACTGATTTGAACACTACAGAGCTTTGAACATGCCATGCTTATTCTGCTCACAGAATCAGGCTCTTCTCTACTAATGCCCCTTTTCCACTGCCACAATAACCTTGGTTATTGCTGGGTTAACCCTGGTCGTGGCTCAGTGTAAATGAGTTCCTAAAAAATAACCCAGGTTGATTGGCCAGGGAATCCAATCCTGGTAGCTACCAGGGTCATACCTAGGTAAAGGTGCCGTGGAAACGGCATGACCTGGGTTATGCTTAAAATCTGCTGATTGGCTGTGTATGCAGAGATCTGCCTCAAGGGAGCGTCTGTGAGGGACATGCAGGTCAGACACAGGTTCATTGTATACAGGGCTGACTTGGGAATAATCTGGGTCCAAGGTGCAGTGTAAATGGGGTCTTATATGGGTTGTAACCAGCAGCTGCTGCTACCCCTGGGCTGCAGCACCAACCAAAGACTGCAGTGGGAAGCCGGCCAACACATATACAGACACATGATACACAGCATGTCTATCTTCAATAAACCCGCCCCCAGACTCCTGTGAGACCAGGCAATGGGAGTCTGGGAGTGGGCTTATTAAAGATAGGCTGAGTGCTGTGTCCCATGCGTGCTGTGGCAGCTGCTGATTCCCAGGTAATGAAGCCAGCACATATCTTACATTGTGAGGAGTCAAGGGAAAGGGATGTCTAGTACTTGCCATCATGTTAAAAAGGAAATAGTTAACCCTATGGCCCAAGTTCTGTGTTCTTAAATTGATGCCCTCAGTCTGCAGAAGTCACACACAGGAAGTCTGCCAGAAGCAGAAAGCAAGGGAGTGTTCCTATTAGAAAAGCCCTCCTCCTTCCCGTCTGGAAAGACTGACAACACGATCCACCAATCAGAAGGGAGGAGATGGAAAGAGCCAGCAAGGGAGAGTTGTGGGAGTTAGGAAGCTGCTGGGAGAAGAGACTGTTTTGTGGTTGTGTATATTTTCTATTCGTGATCAGGACGAGGAAGTTACATAACAAGAGGGCAGTAGATAACTTCCACCCTTACAGCACCTAAATGTTTTATCCATTCTCCGTTCGTTTGAGGTTATTTAGTTTTATCCATGCACCATTGGTCGCTCGCCACGCTTCGGGCTCGGTGTCCCGCTTCGCTCGCCACAGGTTACTATTCCAAATAGTTTGTGACATGGACCCAGGGGCTTATGGGAAAGGTCCACCCCACAAAGGCAAACTAGATGCTACCACTGTGTTGTGGGGAGGGGATGGTGCACAGCTAGACTCACTGGAGTTTGAGGTGTTGTCCCTTCTCAGTGTCATCAGTGACCAGCCACTTTGTGTGCCCTGCTACAGCTGTCATTGCTGCCCAGTACTGGAAGAGACATAGAGCAGCTGGTAAGGACTTTGCTGAACTCTAAGTGGACTTATTCTGCTTGCTGTTCACTGAATTTCTGGCTCTCTCTGAATAAAGCTCTCCTTGCTTTCATTGTAACCCGCTCCACTGTGTGATTCCTGAACCCCTGGATACCCAGGTCACCCAGTATCCTCACACTACTTGACATGTATGTGTATATGTGCTGGCCGGCTCCCCCTGCAGTCTTTGGTTGACACTGCAGCCCAGAAGCAGCTGTCGCCGCTGGTTGTAAGCGCGTCCGGAAACCCTCGTCGGACCTGGGTTTTTGGTGGAAAAGTAGTGCTAGTGTGATGCTCTCTGGTTCCTCCCATGTTGAATTAGTACACACACTTTTTTTTTTTTTTTTTAACCTCCAGGGACATTATATTTAGAATTAGTGCAATGTAAAGAATTTGCATTCCTGAACTTGGTACATTCCGCAGCATATCAGCCCCTATAGAAATCTTTGGAAGCTGCTGTTGCTATTCGATATGTGGAAAGGGCAATTCTCCATTTCCTGGGCATCCATACTATTTGCAGCAGTGTTTACTTTTCCCTGTTTACAGGGAATTCTGACAATGTTTAGGAAGCGTTTCCAGTTTTTTTCTTGGTTACAGGAAAATTTGATTCATGAAATGCCATTAAATAGGATAAAATGTCAATTTTAGTTTTAATTTTTTTGTTTTCTATACTTAGGGCCGAACGTAATGACGCCCGAGATCGCCAGAGGTGCGAGATGCTCAGCGATTTTGGATGTTTTTTTTTAAAGGGGCATCACGTACAAGGCATGGTTTAGCCATCTAAGAGGCCTATTTATCACCATCCGCATGAAAGGATGCGGATGGCATGTGATAAAATTTACTGAATCCGCGCTGCGATAATTGATTACATTGCACAAATGTATCAATTACCGCATGAGGGGACAGATCTTGCGGGCAAGCCCTGTCCCTGTGATGACAAGTATTGGAGAAATTTTCAGGAAAAATACCCCAATGTCATGCTGCGCATGCGCTGCCACCGCCGGCATCACCGCTATCGCCGCCGCCGGGTCAATCCAGTCAAGGGAACCGGTGATTGCTGCTCCTGCAGGGCTGCCGGGCACCGGATCCTGTGCACTGCAGTGATCCCCGGTGCTGTAAAGTGAGCTGCCGCTTTGCAGCGTCACTTTACTGCACTCGGGGTCACAGTGCAGCACATGGAGGACCCGGCTCCCTGCAGCCAGTACCGGAGCACCGATTACCGGCTACCTGGACTGGTAAGTATTTTTTTTCTTCTTTTTATAACCAGTGATCAGCTTGTGTGTCCATCAGACACACAGAGCTGATCACCGGAGCCCGGTCCCCGCACAGCTTTCTCTGCCAGAATCACATGGCTCACTGCTTCCACATCGCATTTCCCATTATAAGTATGGGGAGTGAGATGTGGGTTACTAAAAAATTACAATTAAAGGGTTTGGAAAACTGCTCCAAATGCCCTTTAATACTTTGGAGTTATACTAAAATAATATAAAAAGGGTGTGTAAACCCCCTTTTTCATATTATTTTAGTAAAAATAATGTTAATAAATAGGCCTCTAAGTGATTGCTCATTTAAAAAAAAACATCTGGGATCGTCCAGGATCTCGCACCTCTGGTGATTTTGGGCGTCATTACATCCGGCCCTTAGTCTTGTTAGCTTTCATGTTATGTACTTACCACAGCATTTTATGTACAAATTGTGACAGGGAATTTCATAAGGAAAACCAGGAAAATTACAAGTAAAGACGAGAAAATGTGAAAGTGGAAACACTAAATTGCGGGTACCCATCAAAAACAATATCCCACAAATATACTATAATAAACATGCTCCTATTTGAGAAGATTTAGTAAGTTTAGGACCAGACAAAGAGCCACAAACAAGGGTCTGGGCCTGAAGTGTATATATGGGGAGATGTACTAAGCCTTGGAGAGGCTCAAGTGCATAAAGAGAGATAAAGTACCAGCTAATCAGTTCCTAACTGCCATGATACAGGCTGTGTTTGCAAAATGACAGGAGCTGCTTAGTTGGTAGTTTATCTCTTTCCACTTTATCACTCTCCACTCTCCAAGGCCAACAAGGTGGCTAGTTGGGTGGCTGATCATTATCATGTTGTCATAATGATAAGCCTATTTATATATGGAGGCCAAGGGCTGTAGTCCTGTTTGCCCTATTGTTAACCTGGCCCTGCTTGAACTTGTTTCTGACATGCCAGCTGTGTTATGTATAGTGGCTACCCTACCAAGGACAAATATGCTGTATTTCACCAAAAAACAAACACATTTACCGTAACTCCTGCCAAAATCATTGTTCACATAAAAAGACAAACCACAAACACAGTAACCAGGTCATAGTTATGCTGTTACTTCACTTTTTTGGAACGCAAATACATAAACAGCTACTAGACCAGGGTAATGGAACCCGTCAAGCAGGGTTAGAAATCGCTGATGTTAAATGGCACACATATGTTTATATCAGTGACGTGCAGGCAGGGTAGGTTGGGGAGGCAGAGACTCACCTGTCATGCTCCAGTGGGGAAGCGGTTATGTGACTGGCGGTTCTGACGCCGGGATCCCGTACAGTCCCCAGCACGGCAGATGGCATGCCGACCAACATGGACTATTCCCACTTGTGGGTGTCCACGACACCCATAGAGTGGAAATAGAACTTGTGGCGAGCCACCGAGCTTGCTGCGTGGTGAGCGTACTAAGGGGGTCATTCCGAGTTGTTCACTCATTGCCGATTTTCGCAACGGAGCGATTAAGGCAAAAATGCGCATGCGCTAAGTATTTTAGCACAAAACTTAGTAGCTTTTCAGGTCCTAACGAAGAATTTTCATCGTTGAAGTGATCGGAATGTGATTGACAGGAAGTGGGTGTTTCTGGGCGGAAACTGGCCGTTTTCTGGGAGTGTGTGGAAAAACGCAGGCGTGTCAGGGAAAAACGCGGGAGTGTCTGGAGAAACAGGGGAGTGGCTGGCCAAACGCAGGGCGTGTTTGTGACATCAAACCAGGAACAAACGGCCTGAGCTGATCGCAATCTGTGAGTAGGTCTGGAGCTACTCAGAAACTGCTAAGAATTTTCTTTTTGCAATTCTGCGAATCTTTCGTTCACTGGTGGTCATTCCGAGTTGTTCGCTCGCAAGCTGCTTTTAGCAGCTTTGCACACGCTAAGCCGCCGCCTACTGGGAGTGAATCTTAGCTTATCAAAATTGCGAACGAAAGTTTCGCAATATTGCGAAAAGACTTCTCTGTGCAGTTTCTGAGTAGCTCGAAACTTACTCTGCCAGTGCGATCAGTTCAGTGCTTGTCGTTCCTGGTTTGACGTCACAAACACACCCAGCGTTCGCCCAGACACTCCTCCGTTTCTCCAGCCACTACCGCGTTTTTCCCAGAAACGGTAGCGTTTTTTCACACACTCCCATAAAACGGCCAGTTTCCGCCCAGAAACACCCACTTCCTGTCAATCACATTACGATCACCAGAACGAAGAAAAAACCTCGTAATGCCGTGAGTAAAATTCCTAACTGCATAGCAAATTTACTTGGCGCAGTCGCACTGCGGACATTGCGCATGCGCATTAGCGACTAATCGCTCCGTTGCGTGAAAAGAATAACGAGCGAATAACTCGGAATGACCCCCACTATTCTGCTAAGCTAAGATACACTCCCAGAGGGTGGCGGCCTAGCGTGTGTAATGCTGCTAAAATCTGCTAGCGAGCGAACAACTCGGAATCACCCCCTAAGCCCGCACAGGGCCTTCGTTGTGCTCGCTCTGTCACTGGCTACCTAACAACTGGGATCCTGGCGTCTGTAAGGTAAGATCTCCCAACCACTGGTGACCCAAACCCAACGCCTCCAGTATACTCCAGAGTTTTTACTATAAAAATGATTGGAATAATGCAAAGAAGATATTTATCATTTATAAGTATATTCTTTGTATTATTCCTATCATATTTGTATTATTCTAATCATTTTTATAGTCAAAGCTCACCACCTCTGATACTAGCCAGTGCCTCTTCTGCCACTGCCCTCACCGCATGTCACTGGTTTAACTTTATATATATATTTTCAATGACATGGATTCCAAATAAAAACTTGTTTAGGCAACAATAAAAAATTTAAAGTGGAATTCTACAAGAGATTAGTCATTTTGAATGAGTGATTTAAGATTAATTGCAGGGGGTTACAACCATTGCTAACAATTTGTTTTAGGTGCTTCACAATTATATACAATATTCTATTACAAATGATGCTTCCCATTGCTGTAACTCTATATATGCGGTCTGACTTTATTTCAGTCTTGTGTATCTAAATAGGTTTTACTACAGCCCACTTCTAGGAAAAGGTGTTTAGTACGTGTCAACGCCGTGTGAAATTGAGGTACAGCAGTTTCATACACAGACTGACCTGTCTTTTATTTTGCAAAACATAACATAACGTCATAACGTAACGTAAAGGCCCATACACACTTGCCGAAAAAATAAGCGGCGTCGCTCATTTTCCCCTTCCTGAGCGACGTTGCTCATTTTATCGGCACGTGTGTATGCCACCAGTGATGATTGATGCACGGCCCCGCAGTTCGGCAATGATTGTCGCTGTTGGCAGTACATGCAAGCTCGATCTGCACGGCCGGCAGCTGTGTGACGTCACTGAGCGATATGAGCGGTCCTAACGCTCAGTGTGTACAGGCAGCCGCTGACCGCCCGGCCTGGGAAGGAAACACTAGATGACATCGCTCATAGAGCGACGTTGTCTAGTGTGTATGGTCCTTAAGATAATGGAATGGAACATACACATAGGGAAATGTAGTAGCCTGAGATGCATTGTCAGTACAGTGGTAGTGTCTTGTGCTGCATCAGTCCAGTGGTGGTGTATTGTGCTGCAACAGTCCAGTCACAGTGGTGGTGTCCTCTGCTGCCATATGTCTAGTGCTGCTGTATAAGTCCAGTCCAGTGGTGCTGTGTTGTGCTGCATCAGTCCAGTGGTGGTGTCCCTGTGCTGCTGTATAAATCCAGGGGTACTGTCGTATAAGTCCAGTGGTACTGCCGTATAAATCCAGTAATACTGCCATATATGTCCAGTGGTACTGCTGTATAAATCCAGTCCAGTGATACTGCCGTATACGTCCAGTGGTACTGCCGTATATGTCCAGTGGTATTGCTGTATATGTCCAGTGGTACTGCCGTATAAATCCAATCCAGTGATACTGCCATATAATTCCAGTGATACTGCCATATATGTCCAGTGGTACTGCCGTATAAATCCAGTTCAGTGGTACTGCCATATAAATCCAGTGGTGATGGCGTATAAATCAAGTCCAGTAGTACTGCCATATAAGTCCAGTAGTACTGCCATATAAGTCCAGTGGTACTGCCGTATAAGTCCAGTGGTACTGCCGTATAAGTCCAGTGGTACTGCCGTATAAGTCCAGTGGTACTGCCATATAATTTTAGTGGTACTGGCGTATAAATCCAGTGATACTGCCGTATAAATCCAGTCCAGTGGTACTGCCGTATAAATCCAGTCCAGTGGTACTGCCGTATAAATCCAGTCCAGTGGTACTGCCGTATAAGTCCAGTGATACTGCCGTATAAGTCCAGTGATACTGCCGTATAAGTCCAGTGATACTGCCGTATAAGTCCAGTGATACTGGCATATATGTCCAGTGGTACTGGCATATTATTCCAGTGATACTGCCGTATATGTCCAGTGGTACTGCCAAGGGCTGGATTAACAATGGGGCAGATGTGGAGCTGCAGCTCCAGGCCCCCCATTGAAAATAGGCCCCCGTCTAGTGCAGCCAGTGCCAGCCAGGATAGTGTACCTGGTGGAGTCAATGTCCGCTACAGGTCACCTCGCCAGTGTTACTGTTTGCGTAAACGCGCTCCGAGTCCCAACCTCCCACTGCACTGCCTCCGCTCTGTGCCGCCCAGGGGTGGGCGGAGACTTTGAAACTGGGTAGCCACGCCCGCAATGTCATTGCTGGGCCAATGGGAGTAGGATGGGGCAGGGATGGGAAAGTAGCTGCCAGAGTCAGCAGCATTGGGTGGGCGGGGTGTCCAGACCTCAAAGGCTCTGGGAAGTGTGCGGGACCAGACCTGGGCATCTGATTCTGATGTCACCCGTAGCTACCGCGGGTACAGGATGTTTAACTGCTATGGGCCCAACCAGTCCAGCCCTGCAACCAGTAACACTACACATGCTTGAGAATGCCACAGTGCAAACGCTACGCCTCCCAGCAAGAGTTTGATCTGACCACACCGAGCAGTGCCCGACAGCATCAGACGGACCACACAAGAATGAGAGGGGCCTGCATCCTGACGCCTCCGAGAAGTAGCCACACACCTAAGAGGTGAGCACTCAGCGCCTGCAGTGAAAAGTGAGCACAGCCGGGAGATATGCCCACTCATGGGGGAATGCTGTGGAGAGAAGTGACTCTCTAGCAGCTGGTTGGGGGAAGGGCATAGCAATGGGGCATACACAAATATAGTTACGCCCCTGACCCTGTGTGCCTGCCACCTCACCCTATGTGTGTGCCTGCCTCCCAACTCACCCAATGTGTATGCCTGACGCCTCACCCCTATGTGCCTGCCACCTGACCATATGTGCCTTATGTCTCACCCCTGTGCGCCTGCCGCCTCACCCCTGTGTGTGCCTGCCACCTCACTTCTGTCTGCCGGCCACCTTACCCCTGTGGGCCGGCTACCTTACCCCTGTGTGCCTTCCAGCTCAACCTATGTGCCTGCCACCTCACTCGTATGTATCTGCCACCTCACCCTAGATGCCTTATGCCTCACTCCTGTGTGTGCCTGCCACCTTACCCATGTGCTGCCCCCTTACCCTCACCCTGTGTGCCTGCCACCTCAAGGACATTTAAGTGGAACAACATAATGTGGGTGCCACTCCATGGTAGTGCAGCGTGACTGTTGCCGGGATCGATGACTGGTGGCAGCCAGCCAGCCACCAACACTACTACTGCATCTGTACGCAGTGCCAAATAAAAGCGCTACTCGAAAGATGAATGCAGCGATGCCTAGGCCATGACGTCATGGAGGTCATGCACCTGTGCACCGCACAGTGCATAATGACTTAGGCTGCCGCTGAGGGCTAGGGAGGAGGAGAGGAGCCAGATTCCACTTAATTTCAGGTTAATCTTCTGTAGGGGGCAGTAAGTTTATCTGTGTTTTGTGTGTTTCTCAATAAGTGGTGTCTGTGTCAGTAAGTTTATCTGTGTTGTGTGCGTCAGTAAGTAGCATCTGTTAGTAAGTGTATGTGTGTCTGTAGATTTATCTGTGTTGTGTGTGTCAGTATGTGGTGTCTGTGTCAGTAAATGATATGTGTTAGTACGAGGTGTCTGTCGTGTGTGTATCATTAAGGGGTATCTGTGACAAAAAGTATGTGTGTCAGTGAGTTTGTGTCTACAAGGGATGTACTGTCAGTAAGTGGTATCTGTCAGTAAAGGGTGTCCATGTCAGTAGATGTGTGTCAGGATTCTGATTTTGTCTGTCCCCGGCGGGGGCGCTAGTGGGTCAGTGTTGGTGTGACGTAATACACGAGGAGACCGAAGAATAGTCCTGCACATAGGCGCTGATATTTATTATGTCACAGGGATCACAAAAGCAATTGAATAACAGGTGCAGTGGAATGCAAAACCAGAAATAACAGGAAATAAATATTCAAAAGTCACTGGTAACTATGGTTGAAACAAACAGAACTCCGGTAATTGTAAAAAGCACACAGTCTCAGTATAACTCAGGATGAAATAACTTTGGAAAAACAGAACTCTGATAACTGTACAGTCTCTATGAAGCACAAGTCCAGATAGCCTAACGGGCTTAAGCAGGAGATAGTCTCTAAGCAAATAGATGTTAACTGCTGAGATGCACAGATGGTAACTGATAATGAGTGCACAGGTAGATAATGATAAAACACCTGAGGAGAGTCTCTTACTGCTGGTGGATTGTGGCTGGCTGTGGCTGGAGTTTGTAGTTCCACAGGAACACTGGAACAGGGAGATGACTTGGAGATGCCAGAAATAGAAGACTGCTGGAAACAAAGGATTGAAGACTGGAACCTGGAACTGGAAACTGGAACGGAACTGGAACTGCTGGGACCTGTAGTTCCACAGGTCCAATACACAGGGGTATCTCTGCAGACAGTGGACTGCAAACAGGAGACGCCTGTTCACAGAATGTGACGTGTTGTCCAAGGCGATGAGACTGAGCCAGGAACTGGAGTTTATACCCCTTGGTCTGTGATGATTGGATGTTGCATCTGTGAGAACACACCCTGCTGGATTAGGTGTTCAGATCAGCTGTTGGTTAGCTGAAGCACTGTGTACTTCAGGCTGCAGTAGACTGAAAACTGAAATTGGAACTGAACTGAACTGCTGGAACTGTAGTTCCACAGTAGTGATGCGATGGAGAATGCAGATTCCTGACAGTACCCCCCCCTTTTATGGGTGGGCACCGAACACCCACGCTGGAACTTGGAAGGCTGAATGTCAATTGAAGTCTCAGAAGACAATGTAGGACACTTGAGAGTAGAGGACTGGAATAAGCATTCATAAGCAGGAGTAGAATCAACTTGAAATACTCTAGGGTGGAGAGAGGACGTCATCTCCAAAACTGACTGGAGTTCATTACTTGACACACTGGAGAGAACCACACCGGGTTCGGAGGAACTGGAATCGGTAGGAACCGACGGCAACTTTGGACAGACGGATGGAACCGGATTGGGTCCAGAAAAGCTTGAACCGGTGGAGTCCTCGGACTGACGGATAGGACCGGATTTGATCCGAGTATGCTGGAATCGGCTGGAACCGAAGGAGGCTTACTGGAATTGTCTGGTACCGAAGGAGGTAGCCCATCATTGGAGCCACTCAGGCTGGCTGGAACCAGTGGGGTCTTACTGGAATCGGCTGGAACCGAAGGAGGCTGATCCGAACTGACGGATGGAACCGGATTGGGTCCGGAAGAGACTGAACCGGCTGGAACCGGAGTAGTCTTACTGGAATCGTCTGGAACCAAAGGAGGCTTACTGGAATCGGCTGGAACCGAAGGAGGCTGATCCGGACAGACGGGTGGGACCGGATTGGGTCCGGAGACAGTTGAATCAACTGGAACTGATGGAGTCAGAATCCGGTTAGAACCGGAATGAGTGGTATCCGAGTGTTCAGTTAGACCATCCTGGATCTGTTCCATGCTGGATGCCAACAGGGTGGTGCTCTCTGAAGACGGCAAACAGGAGTTCATAACTGCATCTGTAGCACAAAAATTTCCATCTGGGAACTTGGCTCTGGATACTTCCCTTGGGGCTGAAATTTCGGTGACCCCTCCTGGGGTTGACGAATCAGACACCTCTCTCAGGGTTGTTTTCTCCAGCACCCCTCCTGGGGTTGACAGGTCAGAAACTCCTTTTTGAGAAGACTCGTATGCCCCTACTAGAGCTTGAACATTGGATACCCCTCCTTGGGCTGTAGACACCAAACATTGGAGTGACCCTGACCCCACACTCTGACCACCGTCCGGGTCCATAAGCCTTGGACAAACTGTCAGGATTCTGATTTTGTCTGTCCCCGGCGGGGGCGCTAGTGGGTCAGTGTTGGTGTGACGTAATACACGAGGAGACCGAAGAATAGTCCTGCACATAGGCGCTGATATTTATTATGTCACAGGGATCACAAAAGCAATTGAATAACAGGTGCAGTGGAATGCAAAACCAGAAATAACAGGAAATAAATATTTAAAAGTCACTGGTAACTATGATTGAAACAAACAGAACTCCGGTAATTGTAAAAAGCACACAGTCTCAGTATAACTCAGGATGAAATAACTTTGGAAAAACAGAACTCTGATAACTGTACAGTCTCTATGAAGCACAAGTCCAGATAGCCTAACGGGCTTAAGCAGGAGACAGTCTCTAAGCAAATAGATGTTAACTGCTGAGATGCACAGATGGTAACTGATAATGAGTGCACAGGTAGATAATGATAAAACACCTGAGGAGAGTCTCTTACTGCTGGTGGATTGTGGCTGGCTGTGGCTGGAGTTTGTAGTTCCACAGGAACACTGGAACAGGGAGATGACTTGGAGATGCCAGAAATAGAAGACTGCTGGAAACAAAGGATTGAAGACTGGAACCTGGAACTGGAAACTGGAACAGAACTGGAACTGCTGGGACCTGTAGTTCCACAGGTCCAATACACAGGGGTATCTCTGCAGACAGTGGACTGCAAACAGGAGACGCCTGTTCACAGAATGTGACATGTTGTCCAAGGCGATGAGACTGAGCCAGGAACTGGAGTTTATACCCCTTGGTCTGTGATGATTGGATGTTGCATCTGTGAGAACACACCCTGCTGGATTAGGTGTTCAGATCAGCTGTGAGTTAGCTGAAGCACTGTGTACTCCAGGCTGCAGTAGACTGAAAACTGAAATTGGAACTGAACTGAACTGCTGGAACCTGTAGTTCCACAGTAGTGATGCGATGGAGAATGCAGATTCCTGACAGTGTGTTTGTGTCAGTAAGTTGTATATTTGTCAGTAAGGAGTGTCTGTCAGTATGTATGTGCCAATAAGTAATGTACAGTATGTGTCCGTAAGAAGTGTGTGTACCAGTGTTTATATCAGTAAGTGTCTGTGTCAGTAATTGGTATCTGTCAGTAAGTATGTACATGTCAGTAACGGTTGTCTGTATCAGTGTATTTATGACAGTAACTGGAATCTGTGTTAGCAAGGGGTATCTGTCAGTATATGTGTCTGGCAGCGAAGTAGTGTCTATGTCGGTTTGTGTGTCCCAGGAGCCGTCAGTACCCTTTCTGTATTCTTTTCATCATTCCACATCTGCTCTGTTTTACCCCTTTTCACCTACAGCTCTCTGTATTATTTGGAGTTCACTGCGATGCTCCCTGTATCATATGGTGGTCACTGATGCTCTACATTATATGGTGGTCACAAACTTTTTCTTGCTATAGTTAACTATTAAGTGGTTGAAGGTAGGCACTAGCTATGACCTCCATTGAGATAAATAGCCACACTCATGGCACAGGCCATACCCCATATTTAAAGCACACCTACTGTACACCACACTGTTCACACCCTCTCATCTCTAGTTACACCTCTGCAACGCTTGGCACACCTACTGCCGAGGCACAGAATAGGCCTTTTATAAATGTCGGCTCCTGGCCCAAGTGGACCTTAATCTGACACTGGTACTGCCAGATAAATCCAGTGGCACTGGCGTATAAATCCAGTCCAGTGATACTGCCATATATGTCCAGTGGTACTGCCATATAATTCCAGTGATGCTGCCGTATAAATCCAGTCCAGTGGTACTGACGTATAAGTCCAGTGGTACTGACGTATAAGTCCAGTAGTACTGACGTATAAGTCCAGTGGTACTGTCGTATAATTCCAGTGATACTGCCGTATAATTCCAGTAGTACTGCCGTATAAATCCAGTGAAACTGCCATACAAATCCAGTCCAGTGGTACTGCCGTATAACTTCAGTGGTACTGTCGTATAATTCCAGTGATACTGCCGTATAATTCCAGTGGTATTGGCATATAAATCCATTGCTACTGCCATATAAATCCAGTCCAGTGGTACTGGCGTATAATTCCAGTGGTACTGTTGTATAATTCCACTGATACTGCCGTATAATTCCAGTGATACTGTCGTATAATTCCAGTAGTACTGCCATATAAATACAGTCCAGTGGTACTGCCGTATAAATCCAGTGGTACTGCCGTATAATTCTAGTGATAGTGCCGTATAATTCCAGTGGTACTGGCGTATAAATCCAGTGATACTGCCATATAAATCCAGTCCAGTGGTACTGCTGTATAACTTCAGTGGTACTGCCATATAATTCCAGTGATATTGCCGTATAATTCAAGTGGTACTGGCGTATAAGTCCAGTGATACTGCCATATAAATCCAGTCCAGTGGTATTGGCATTTAAGTCCAGTGGTACTGCCGTATAATTCCAGTGATACTGCCGTATAATTACATTGATACTGCTATATAATTTCAGTGGTACGCCAAATAAATCCAGTGGTACTGCATTATAATTCAAGTGATACTGCCATATAATTCCAGTGATACTGCCGTATAATTCCAGTGGTACTGCCGTATAAGTCCAGTGGTACTGCCGTATAAGTCCAGTGGTACTGCCGTATAATTCCAGTGAAACTGCCATATAAATACAGTCCAGTGGTACTGCCGTATAAATCCAGTGGTACTGCCGTATAATTCTAGTGATAGTGCCGTATAATTCCAGTGGTACTGGCGTATAAATCTAGTGATACTGCCATATAAATCCAGTCCAGTGGTACTGCTGTATAACTTCAGTGGTACAGCCATATAATTCCAGTGATATTGCCGTATAATTCAAGTGGTACTGGCGTATAAGTCCAGTGATACTGCCATATAAATCCAGTCCAGTGGTATTGGCATTTAAGTCCAGTGGTACTGCCGTATAATTCCAGTGATACTGCCGTATAATTACATTGATACTGCCATATAATTTCAGTGGTACGCCAAATAAATCCAGTGGTACTGCCTTATAATTCAAGTGATACTGCCATATAATTCCAGTGATACTGCCATATAATTCCAGTGGTACTGCCATATAAGTCCAGTGGTACTGCCGTATAAGTCCAGTGGTACTGCCGTATAAGTCCAGTGGTACTGCCGTATAATTCCAGTGGTACTGCCGTATAATTCCAGTGGTAGTGCCGTATAATTCCAGTGATACTGCCATATAATTCCAGTGGTTCTTCCATATAATTCAAGTAGTTCTGCCGTATAAGTCCAGTGGTACTGCCGTGTAATTCCAATGATACTGCCGTATAATTCCAGTGGTACTGGTGTATATGTCCAGTTATACTGCCATATAAATCCAGTCCAGTGGTACTGCCGTATAAGTCCAGTGGCACTGCCATATAAATCCAGTGATAGTGCCGCATAATTCCAGTGGTACTGCCGTATAAGTCCAATGGTACTGTCCTGTGCTGTATATTATTTAGTCAATTTAAAGGGGTTATTAATATTTAATCTAAATAATTTTTGCAAGGTTTGCCCTGTGTGGTGTAGGGATACACTGTCCTGTGCCTTATATTGGGGGTAATTCCAAGTTGATCGCAGCAGCAAATTTGTTAGCAGTTGGGCAAAACCATTTGCACTGCAGGTGTGGCAGATATAACATTTGCAGAGAGAGTTAGATTTGGGTGGGGTGTGTTCAAACTGAAATCTAAATTGTAGTGTAAAAATAAAGCAGCCAGTGTTTACCCTGAACAGAAACAAAATAACCCACCCAAATCTAACTCTCTCTGCAAATGTTATATCTGCCCCCCCTGCAGTGCACATGGTTTTGCCCAACTGCTAACAAATGTGCTGCTGCGATCAACTCGGAATTGCCCCCTATTGTGTATATAACTCCAGAAAAATAAAGGAGAACAAAAATTTGGAGGATAAAATAAGGAAAGATCAAGAACTACTTCCTCCTAGTGCTGAAGCTGCCGCCACTAGTCATGACATAGATGATGAAATGTCATCAACGTTGTCTGCCAAGGCCGATGCCCAATTTGATACAGGTTGAGTATCCCTTATCCAAAATGCTTGGGACCAGAGGTATTTTGGATATGGGATTTTTCCGTATTTTGGAATAATTGCACACCATAATGAGATATCATGGTGATGGGACCTAAATCTAAGCACAGAATGCATTTATGTTACATAAACACCTTATACACACAGCCTGAAGGTAATTTTAGCCAATATTTTTTATAACTTTGTGCATTAAACAAAGTGTGTCTACATTCACACAATTCATTTATGTTTCATATACACCTTATACACACAGCCTGAAGGACATTTAATACAATATTTTTAATAACTTTGTGTATTAAACAAAGTTTGTGTACATTGAGCCATCAAAAAACAAAGGTTTCACTATCTCACTCTCAGTCAAAAAAGTCCGTATTTCGGAATATTCCGTATTTCGGAATATTTGGATATGGGATACTCAACCTGTAGTATAGGGCATGTAAAGACCAAAAAGCCAACGTTCAGTAAAAAGACCCAAAAAAAGAAATTGAAATGGTCTGAGGAGAAACGTAAACTTGTCAATATGCCATTTATAACAACTGGGCTACGTTCATGACTAGTGGTTCAGCTTCACATGACGATGGTCCATGGAAATGCTGTTTATTTAAATGAGGGGACTAATGAGAAGCCGGCCTATAGAGTTGGAATGTCATGTGACCTTGGCCATGTGACTTGATTAAATAAACTGAATAAGTTTCTTATGTTTAAATTATAGTTTAGGGATTTCGTTTTTTTAATATATTAACATAAATTAAAAGGGTTTGTCTTCTTGCTGCTACCTAAAGAGTATAGAATGGTTTTGATAATTTTGTGTATATTCATTTTGCACAGGTGGGACCTGTGCTAATTATTTGTGTTTATTGTAGCCCCTATATAAGGGGAGATGAGCCATTGTCATATCACTTTTGATAAAGCTGCCAAGTGACAGCGAAACGCGTTAGAGAGCCATACCTCTGACCAGGGCATTGCTGAGAAAGTCTGCAGGATGGTGCACAGGTTGTTGGCACATCAGGAGGTTCCAGTCCCCTAATTGTGGAGATTAATAAAGGGAGAACCACCACTGCTATTGCGTTGGATAAAGAGAACACTCTGGAACTTCGCTAGGTGGAATACCCGGCTGAAACACCACCAGGGACTTGGTAACTATTCTTCTCCAGTTTGGATGTTACAAAAATTATATGCATACATACTGTATGCCCTGCAAGATCTTTCTACTCACCAGCATTGGTTGCTTATGCCGGCATTTGCACATAGACTGCCCTAGGAGAGACTAATTGCAGTCCAGAGATTGGCTTATGAAGGCTCCGTTTTTAGCATGTTTTTTAGTATGATCATTGTCATTCATGTCATTTTTGCATCTTTATTGATGTTTACATATTGGTTTTAACAAATATAAAATTGTGAATTTTTTATAAAAGTGCAGTTGGTTTCTTTTTCGTTTATATATAGCTAGCTCATTCCACCTCTTTTACTTCTTTGCATGATGTGCTGTTTGTGGACTATTTTTTTTAAATCTGCCATCCTGTCTGCCACTGCAGTGCCACTCCTAGATGGGCCAGGTGTTTGTGCCGTACACTTGTGTCGCTTAGCTTAGTCATACAGCTACCTCATTGCACCTCTTTTGCTTCTTTGCATGATGTGCTGTTTGGGGCCTAGTTTTATAAGTGCCATCCTGTCTGCAAGTGCAGTGCCACTCATAGATGGGCCAGGGGTTTGTGCCGCTCACTTGTGTCACTTAGCTTAGTCATACAGCTACCTCATTGCACCTCTTTTACTTCTTTGCATGATGTGCTGTTTGGGGCCTATTTTTTAAATCTGCCATCCTATCTGCCACTGCAGTGCCACTCCTAGATGGGCCAGGTGTTTGTGCCGCACACTTGTGTTGCTTATCTTAGTCATACAGCTACCTCATTGCACCTCTTTTACTTCGTTGCATGATGTGCTGTTTGGGGCCTATTTTTCAAATCTGCCATCCTATCTGCCACTGCAGTGCCACTCCTAGATGGGCCAGGTGTTTGTGCTGCACACTTGTATCGCTTAGCTTAGTCATAGAGCTACCTCATTGCACCTCTTTTACTTTGTTGCTTGATGTGCTGTTTTGGGCCTATTTTTTAAAGCTAACTCTTTCTGCACATGTTATATCTGCCTCCCCTGCAGTGCACATGGTTTTGCCCAATTGCTATCAAAAATCCTGCTGCGATCAACTTGGAATTTCCCCCTATATGCTTACCTTTAATTGATATTTTCTAGTTGCTGATCTAACACTTGTCATACAATGTGAATGTTTCTATTTGGGTATGATTAGTATCTCACAAGTTACCATTTACTTTCTGGTCTAACAGACATGTAATATAACAGCCTAACACCATACACTTAAGGATACATTTCCACTAATATTCCTAATAAACTTTTTTTTCCACTTAACCCTTACTGGGAAACAGAATTCCAGTTGGAAGAAAAAATTGTTCTCTTCTCCTGCACTCAATTGATTAGGATTTGAGTGATATACTAGAAATCTTCTGCAGCAGGATAAGCCCCTGTTTTCAGACATATATCAGTCTCCTAATGACAGTAGCTGTCTAACTTATTAACCAGGTGCATTCATGGTGCAGACTTTGAACCTACAGTCTCTTATATGACTTCAGATTTAAACTTATGTCACAATTTGGTCATTGGGCCTCTAATAAGACTGTTTAACCGTGGATTGCTAGCCTTACGCATATCTTCGCCCAAAAAAAATCTGGCTAGCTCCACTATCAATATTAATTTTCTTCCAGTCTCCTTTTTTCCTCTTTTCTTGTTCTTTTTTCTTCTCCTTTCCTTATTCTAGATGTGTTCTCTCATCCGGTTGGACAGCAGAAGCACATTTTCTTGCTTGGTAAGAGTACTCACTCATTCAGCAAAGAATACTGCCATACTCCACAGGATAAGACCAATCTCATCCGATCTTGGAAGCCAATCTCTGGTAGGCCTGGTAAGTAATTGATGCGGAGACCCGCAATGAATACCAGGTGCAGTAAACCTATATGCTGAACAGCAGAAGGAAACTACCCACCTACCATCTATTTTTGATCTAATTTTCAGTGTCTACCTGGACACTCTATTTCTCTTACGTCCTAGAGGATGCTGGGGACTCCAAAAGGACCATGGGGTATAGACGGGATCCGCAGGAGCTTGGGCACACTAAAAAGACTTTTACTGGGTGTGAACCGGCTCCTCCCTCTATGCCCCTCCTCCAGACCTCAGTTAGACTTTGTGCCCAGGAGTGACTGGACACACACTAGGGGAGCTCTATAGAGTTTCTCTGGGAAGACTTTTGTTAGGTTTTTTTATTTTCAGGGAGACCTGCTGGCTACAGGCTCCCTGCAGCGTGGGAGTGAGGGGAGAGAAGTCAGACCTACTTCTTCTTAGTTCAAGGGCTCTGCTTCTTAGGCTACTGGACACCATTAGCTCCAGAGGGTTGGATCACTTGGTTCACCTAGCTGCTTGTTCCCGGAGCCGCGCCGTCACCCCCCTCACAAAGCCAGAAGAAAGAAGCCGGGCGAGTATTAGAAGAACCGAAGACTTCAGAAACGGCAGAAGACTTCAGTAATGGAAGGTACAGCGCAGCGGTAACGCTGCGCTCCATGCTCCCACACACATCACCATCGGCACTTGCAGGGTGCAGGGCACTAGGGGGGAGTGCCCTGGGCAGCAGTTACTGGGGTTAATACCTGGCGAAAATCACAGAATACGGTGTTGGGACCCCGTATACATTACCCCCGCCAGTGTGCAGATTTGAATTTTAGCGGGCTACAGCGTGCCGGGAAGGGGGCGGGGCTTAGCTGCACAATGCTCACCAGCGCCATTTTCTTGTATCTCTTCAGTGCTGCAGAGACGCTGGCCCTGACCTCCACGCTCCCGCAAGTACACAGGGAGGAAAACGGGAGGGGGGGGGGGGGCACATAAATTTGGTGACTTCATTTATGTTTATCAGCGCTGATCATATATACTAGTTTTTTTTTAGTGTATGGGTGCTGGGGTGTGAGCTGGCATACTCCCTCTGTGTTCTCCCTAAGGGCTTCTCTGTGGGTCTGTCCCCGGGCTTGTGGACTGTGTGAGTGTGGGTGTGTCGGCATGAGGTGTCGGCATGTCTGAACCTGGGTGTTCCTCCCCTGAGGAAGTTATGGGGGGTGCAGAAAAGGATTTAGGTATGTCTCTGTCGGCACAGCCGACTGCTGAGTTGATGACTATGCTGAGTACACTGAATGCGAATGTGGCTTTATTGTCTAAGAGACTGGATAAATCTGATTCTCAGACACAAACATGGAGACAGTCAGTGGAGGACGCTTTGTCTCAGGTACAGACAGTCTCAGGGTCACAAAAGCGTGCTTTTAACCAGATGGCAGTTATAGGTACCGACACGGACTCTGACTCCGATGTCGATTTGAATGAGGCTTCTTTGCATCCACGGGTTGTCAAGAGTATTCAGTACATGATTATAGCCATTAAATATGTTTTACGTATATCTGAGGAACCTGCCGTTCCTGACACAAGAGTTTGTTTATTTAAAGGGAAAAGACCTGAGGTAAAATTTCCCCCCTCTTATGAGATGAATTAGCTTTGTGAAAAGGCTTGGGAGTCGCCTGAAAAATGGTGGCAGATTCCTAAAAGAATTTTGATGGCATATCCTTTCCCCTCTGACGATAGGGAAAAATGGGAGTCGTCTCCAAATGTGGACAAAGCTCTCTCGCGATTGTCCAAGAAGGTGGCGCTTCCGTCTCCTGACACGGCTGCTCTCAAGGATCCGGCAGATCGCAAGCTGGAGACGACATTGAAGTCCATTTTCGTCAATACTGGTGCATTGCTCAGACCTGCTGTGGCGTCGGTATGGGCTTCTGATATGGATGCTCTTGATAAAGATAATATTCTTTTGACTCTTGGTTATATCAAGGACGCTGCAGATTACCTAATGGATGCGGCGAGGGATGTTGGCCTCTTGGGATCAAGAGCCAATGCCATGGCGATTTCGGCCAGGAGGGCCCTGTGGATTCACCAATGGAATGCTGATGCCGACTCCAAGAAGAATATGGAAGCTCTCCCTTTTAAAGGTAGTGTCTTGTTCGGTGACGGCCTGGCTGACCTGGTGTCGACCGCTACGGCGGGTAAGTCATCTTTTCTTCCCTATGTTTCCACACAACAGAAAAAGGTACCCCATCTGCAGATGCAGTCCTTTCGGCCTAATAAATACAAAAGAGGTAGGGGCTCATCCTTCCTCGCTTCAAAGGGTAGAGGTAGGGGAAGGAAGTCGCCTGCAGTGTCAGGCACCCAGGACCAAAAGTCCTCCCCTGCTTCTACCAAGTCCACCGCATGACGCTGGGGCTCCCCTGGGGGAGTCCCTACCGGTGGGGGGCCGTCTCCAATTATTCAGTCAGGTCTGGGCTCGTTCGGCCCTGGATCCTTGGGTCTTAGACATAGTGTCCCAAGGGTACAGACTGGAGTTTCAGGAGATGCCCCCCAACCGGTTTTTCGTGTCGGCTTTGACAACTTCTCTTCCCGAAAGAGAGGTGGTGAGGGATGCGATACAAAAATTGTGTCAACAGAGGGTCGTGGTGCCGGTTCCCCTGTCAGATCGGGGGAAAGGGTTCTATTCAAGCCTCTTTGTGGTGCCGAAGCCGGACGGTTCGGTCAGACCGATTCTGAACCTAAAATCTCTCAATCCATGCTTGAAAACTTTCAAGTTCAAGATGGAGTCTCTTTGAGCGGTGATCTCCAGCCTCGAAGGGGGGGATTTTATGGCGTCAGTCGACATAAAGGATGCTTACTTACACATCCCAATATTCCCTCCTTATCAGGCTTTCCTGAGGTTCGCGGTGCAGGACTGTCATTACCAATTTCAGGCATTGCCGTTTGGGCATTCCACGGCCCCGAGGGTGTTCACCCAAGTAATGGCAGAGATGATGGTTCTCCTTCGCAAGCAATGGGTCACAATTATCCCGTACTTGGACGATTTCCTGATAAAGGCGAGGTCCAAGGGGCAGTTGTTAAGAAATGTGGATCTCTCTCTGTCGGTTCTGTGACATCACGGTTGGATGCTAAATTTGCCAGAGTCTCAGTTGGTCCCGGCAACTCGGCAGTCCTTCCTGGGCATGGTCCTGGACACGGAGATACAGAGAGTGTTTCTTCCAGAGATCAAAGCTCTGGAAATCCAGACCATGGATTCATCAATGCACTCGGGTACTAGGAAAGATGGTTGCGGCTTACAAAGCCATTCCGTTTGGCAGGTTTCATGCCCGGGTGTTTCAGTGGGATCTGCTTAAAAAAATGGTCCGGGTCTCACCTGCACATGCACCGGAAAATAAGTCTATCTTCCAGGGCCAGGATTTGCTCCTGTGGTGGCTGCCAGACTCTCACCTTCTAGAGCGGCGCCGAATCGGAATTCAGGACTGGGTCCTGCTGACAACAGATGCAAGTCTCCGAGGCTGGGGCGCAGTCACACAAGGAAGAAATTTCCAGGGAAAATGGTCAAGCCAGGAATCTTGTCGAGTTGCGAGCCATTTACAACGGCCTGCTGCAAGCACAGAACCTTCTTCAAGGTCTCCCTGTCCTGATCCAGTCGGACAACGTAACAGCAGTGGCGTACGAAAACCACCAATGCAAGACAAGGAGAAGGGTGGCTATGGACGAGGCCACAAGAATCCTACGCTGGGCGGAACAGCATGTGAGTGCTCTGTCAGCAGTCTTCCTCCCGGGAGTGGACAACTGGGAAGTAGACTTCCTCAGCAGACACGATCTCCATCCGGGAGAGTGGGCTCTTCATCAAGAGGTATTTGCAGAAGTGACAAAGCGTTGGGGAATTCCTCTGATAGACATGATGGCGTCTCGCCTCAACAAGAAGCTTCCGAGGTATTGTTCCAGGTCAAGGGACCCCCAAGCCAGTACAGTGGACGCCCTGGTGACTCCGTGGGTGTTTCAGTCGGTGTATGTGTTCCTCTCGTTCTGAAGGTGCTGAGGATCGTTCGCCGAACAAGGGTTCAGACGATACTCATCGTTCCAGATTGGCCATGGAGGGCCTGGTATCCGGATCTTCAAGTATTACTAGTGGAAGATCCCTGGCCGCTTCCTCTAAGAGAGGACCTGTTGTTGCAGGGGCCCTGTGTGTTTCCGGACTTACCGAGGCTGCGTTTGACGGCGTGGAAGTTGAGCGCCAAATCTTAGCTCGGAAGGGTATTCCCGGGGAGGTCATCCCCACTCTCCTTAAAGCTAGGAAGGAGGTTACGGCAAAACATTATCACCGTATTTGGAGGAAATATGTTTCATGGTGTGAGACCAAAGCAGCTCCGGCGGAGGAGTTTCACTTGGGTCGGTTTCTCCATTTTTTGCAGGCAGGCGTAGATTTAGGCCTGAAATTGGGTTCCATAAAAGTGCAGATATCGGCTTTATCTATTTTCTTTCAGAAAGAATTGGCCATCCTTCCCGAGGTTCAGACTTTTGTGAAGGGAGTGCTGCATATCCACCCTCCATTTGTGCCGCCGGTGGCGCCGTGGGATCTTGAAGTGGTCTTGCAGTTCCTTATGTCTCACTGGTTTGAACCTTTGCGTAAGGGTGAGTTAAAGTTTCTCCCTTGGAAAGTGGTCATGCTTTTGGCTTTGGCATCGGCTAGGCGAGTGTCAGAGTTGGCGGCCTTGTCTTGCAAGAGCCATATTTGATCTTCCATTCGGATAGAGCGGAATTGAGGACTCGTCAGCAGTTTCTGCCGAAGGTGGTTTCTTCGTTTCACATTAACCAACCTATTGTGGTGCCTGTGGCTACGGATGCTGTGGCGGTGCCAAAATCTCTTGATGTTGTAGCTTTGAAAATTTCTGTTGCCAGAACGGCTTTTACCAGAAAAACAGAGGCTTTGTTTGTCCTGTATGCTTCCAACAAGATTGGAAATCCTGCTTCTAAGCAAACTATTGCTCGCTGGATTTGTTCTAGGTTTCAGCAAGCTCATTCTTCGGCTGGGCTACCGTTGCCGAAGTCAGTAAAGGCCCATTCTACTAGGAAGGTGGGCTCATCTTGGGCGGCTGCCCGAGGGGTCTCGGCGCTTCAGCTTTGCCGAGCAGCTACGTGGTCGGGTTCAAACACCTTTGCTAAGTTTTATAAGTTTGATACCCTGGCTGATGAGGACCTCATGTTTGCTCAATCGGTGCTGCAGAGTCGTCCGCACTCTCCCGCCCGTTCAGGAGCTTTGGTATAGACCCCATGGTCCTTTTGGAGTCCCCAGCATCCTCTAGGACATAAGAGAAAATAGGATTTTAAGACCTACCGGTAAATCCTTTTCTCCTAGTCCGTAGAGGATGCTGGGCGCCAATCCCAGTGCGGACTGTTAGTTGCAGTTGTGTTATTACTGGTTGTATTTGTTTACACAGGGGTTGTGTATTAGTTGTATTCAGCTTGTTGCTGTTGTTAATTCATAAGGTTTTCTGGTTTCGTGCTACTCCAGTTGTATGGTATGTTTGTGGTGTGGGCTTGTATGTTTCTCGCCCTTAGTTTAAACAAAAATCCTTTCCTCGAAATGTCCGTCTCTCCTGGGCACTGTTCCTATAACTGAGGTCTGGAGGAGGGGCATAGCGGGAGGAGCCGGTTCACACCCAGTAAAAGTCTTTTTAGTGTGCCCAAGCTCCTGCGGATCCCGTCTATACCCCGTGGTCCTTTTGGATTCCCCAGCATCCTCTACGGACTAGGAGATAAGGATTTACCGGTAGGTATTAAAATCCTATTTAAAGACCGTCTTTATAGAAATACGAGGGATATGTGATATGGACCTGTTTAAGTTATTACGAAGTCCCACAACAAAGGGGATACCAGATACTAATAGCCCCCCTTCTATAAGGGGCATTGTGAGATATAGGCTTTGTAACCAATGTCTATTTGATGGTCAGACCTTAAGGAGGTACTAATCCTTTGAAATAAAAAGCCTTGTGGTAACACCACTATCTCAACGTAGAGCAGCAGGTGCTTAAGTACCCATATAGACAACATTTTTACTCACTGAGATCTATGACCTGTACCTTTGAGAGTGACAATATTAATTAATTACTTGCAACTATAGAGACCGCTGAACAAAGAACCCTGTGGGGATAATTAACCTGTCTTGAGATATTAAGTATAGACAGAGTCATTCGAATAATTATTTATTAAGTCAAATATTTTCACCTAGGCAGTTATTCACTACCAATGATAACTCCGATTATATGGTTTTAATTATGCAAAATAAATTGGTAATTTGCAAATGTACATAAAACAACCCTTTGAAGTAGTGTGCTGTTTAATCTCATTATTTTAATATTGAATTAAAAGTTAAGTTTTACTGTCTGACTGCAATCATAAGAGTGCCCCAACACAGAGTCTCTCTTTTTTCTCTTTCCTTTTTGCTATGCATTTCACTGACTCTGGGAGCACCACCGACATTTGAAATCAACACACTGTGTGTAAATTTTGAATATAGTCGGTTACGGACTAATATCCATCAAAGGTTATAGTATGTTGTTTCAACCTGTCGCAGAACTACCCACTTTGTAGTACCGGGTTTGCAGGGGTCTCCGCACTCTCCCACCCATTTGGGAGCTTTGGGACTTCCCCATGGTACTAAAGTACAAGACCCCTGTATCCACTAGGACGTAAGAGAAAATAGGAATTCAATACTTACCGGTAATACCTTTTCTCCTAGTCCGTAATGGATACTGGATGCCCGCCTCAGTGCTTCGTTCCTGCTTACCTGTGTAAGTATTGGGTTGGACCGACGTTGCGGTCCTGTTTTGTTGTTGGGATAGCCATGCTATCCGGGTTTGCTTAGGGTTGCTATCCGCTGTTCTGGTTAGCGCCCTCCTTTCGTTCATGGTTGTGTGTTGGCTTGTTGCCTCACCGCTGTTGCATTGTTCTTCTCTCATGTTATGTCCGTCTCCTCGGGCAGTTTTCCTAGACTGAGGGGCAGATGTATTAACCTGGAGAAGGCATAAGGAAGTGATAAACCAGTGATATGTGTAAGGTGATAAAGGCACCAGCCAATCAGATCCTAACTGTTAATTTACATATTGGTGCTGATTGGCTGGTGCCTTTATCACCTTGCACATATCACTGGTTTATCACTTCCTTATGCCTTCTCCGGGTTAATACATCTGCCCCTGAGTCTGGTAGGAAGGGCATAGAGGGGAGGAGCCAGCACACACATACACACACTAAAAGTTTTAAATGGTCAGGCTGTAGTGGACCCGATCTATACCCCATGGTACTAAAGTACAAGACCCCAGTATCCACTACGGACTAGGAGAAAAAGAATTACTGGTAGGTATTAAATTCCTATTATTTATTCCCTACCTCTTTTCAAGATTTAGACAAGCTTGGCCACGGTCCAAATGAATTGAAGTGAATTGCAACCACTGACCCATCAATAAGAGAAAACCCCTCAGGGTGGGGGAATTGTACTAAGCCTTGGAGAGTGATAAAGTGTAGAGAGATAAAGTACCAACCAATCAGCTCCTAACTGTCATGTTAAAGGCTACATTTCAAAAATGACATTTATGAGCTGATTGTTTGGTAGTTTATCTCTCTCCACTTTATCACTCTCCAAGGCCTGTGTTTTAGTAAATTAGCAGGTCTGCTGACAAGTTATTTTACTCTATAATGCTCACTGTATTTAACTGTGTACTTAAATAGGGTCATCTATTCATCCTAAGAAAACATACTCCTTGTCCTTAAATGACACAACCCTTATGAACAACTGATAAGCCTATGCACAAAGCTTCTGGTAATTTTCCACTTTCAGGACACATTTGCAGTGGTGTGTCTTGTGTTTTCTGTGTAAGCAAAATGACACAGGTGTACAGGAGCTACGCACGCCATCATAGAGCATGACTTATTTCCTTTCGTTATGGATGGAGCCGTGTTATGCTTCATCCAATTCTCTCACCAGTTAGAGAGCTAAAAGATTATTAAAGAGCATACATTTATATACGATGTTTATTTCATTGTTTGTTAATGCTATTTGTCTGTTAATGTCTTTAAAGTGGTCTATAATGTCTTCATGTATTTCTGTATCATTAGATCATGTTTGTCAAATGCTACCTCTCATTCTAAATCGAGCCAAGTTGGTCATATTCTTCCAGATCAACAGAAGATACTGCCAAGAATTTAGGGGCTGATTCAAAGGGGGGAGCAGCTGCTGTGCGAAAATACGCTACTGCTGCAGGAGGCATTGGTGGTCATTCCGAGTTGTTCGCTCGCTAGCAGTTTTTAGCAGCCATGCAAAGGGTATGCCACTGCCCACTGGGAGTGTATCTTAGCTTAGCAGAAGTGCGAACAAAAGGATTGCAGAGCGCCTACAAAGTTTTTTTGTGCAGTTTCTGAGTAGCTGTAAACCTACTCAGCGCTTGCGATCACTTCAGACTGTTCAGTTCATGTTTTGACGTTACAAACACGCCCTGCGTTCGCCCAGCCACGCCTGCGTTTTTCCTGCCACGCCTGCATTTTTCCGAACACTCCCTGAAAACGGTCAGTTGACACCCAGAAACGCCCACTTCATGTCAATCACTCTACGGCCGCCAGTGTGACTGAAAAGCTTCGCTAGACCCTGTGTGAAACTACATTGGACGTTGTAATAGTACATCGCGCGTGCACATTGCGCCGCATATGCATGCGCAGAAGTGCCATTTTTTTGCATCATCGCTGCACAGCAAATGATTGCAACTAGCGAACAACTCGGAATGACCCCCATTGTGTGTAAATAGGTGCCACCTGCCGGGTTCTGTGATCCACTGCTGTGTTAGCAAATGCTGCATTGTGTCATCTGCGAGAACAGCACCCAAAACTGCATAACCCTCAGGTCAGGGGTGGATTGGGATTGAAAACCAGCCTGGTAAATTTATGGAAGCAGCCTTAATGGGGGAGGGGTCTGTCAAAGGGGTGGAGTCTGTCAAGAGTACGGGATCACTCCTCATGAGGCTTGATTCTGAGCTGAACGCAGATTCCAAACAGCAGGATGCCGTGGTCATATGTATCCTGACCACCGGCATCCTGCCGGCCGGCATTTCAGCACCAACCACGTCCATCAGTGTTTTGGCAGTGCTGTTGTATTTGCCAGTGGTAAACAGACCCACAGGCATTAACAGGGCGGTGCGCAGGGTCACAATGTAGCTAGCGGCAGCTGCGGATGATAAGACCTGCAACTGCCACCATTGTCATTTGTTTTATAGCAGACTCAGTGGCACTTGACACCAAAAGAGTTAAATAACTCGCTTGGTTTACACTGTTTTTTATAGATGGAGGTTATAAGCCCATTTGAGTGTTGTGGACCTTTACATTTGTATCTTTAGATTGCTATAAAGAAACACTTTTATTGTAACAGGGTGTCCTTTAGAACAGTTACATTGTTAGGTGTTCGTATATCTCTAAATATAATTTTAACTATTTCTCTATGATGCTAACAAGGTGTTCATATCTACTGCTGCTCCCATATGCCATTTTCTGTATTTTCATATTTTGTTTGTTGTCACGCTGTTTGTATCTTTGTATTGTCCTGTTAACGAAACAGGTGTGTTGTCATTATCAATATACGTCACTCACCTGCGTCCGGCGCCGGTTTTGAACACGTGTGCTGATGGGGGGATAAATAGGGTGAGTTTTGTTTGTGTCTGTATATGTCCTGATGACGGTGGAATAAAATACCACCGAAACGTTGAAGTACCTGACGACTTTGAGTCTTCTTTGTTACCTGAGTGCCGCCGACCACGCTTTGCTACATTTGGACTCCTGGCCGGGGAGTACCATCGGATGGCACCATGCCTGTTGTTGCTGTAAGGGAGTGCTGCCTAATGGACTTTGCATTGTGAGTGTCTTGCCGCAGGTAAAGATTGCTCTAGGCTATTAGCACCCCTACATTTATTTGTCTATATCCTGGACGTTTGTACATTGGTGTTTGGTGTTGGTCGACAACGGCGGAATGTGGCAGCGATACTTGTGACACCACTAGTGAAGCCTTAAATTTGGCAAAAATTACACAGGGAACAGCACTGTCCTTCTCCGAGTCAGAAGCAGAATTGATCTTATTTAAAGAACAGCTGACTGATGATAAAACGTGTAAACCTAATGAATTCCTGTACCGTGAATGGTTAAAGCTCAAACAAAGGGAGACGGACTTCTTCTACCATGGAGTTACGTTGAGCGACTACGTTAAAGAAAAGCGCATTCCTCGAGGCTTTAGGGTAAGGAACTGCCCAACAATAGGCCGTTATAATGTGTCATTCTGTAAGCGCTGGATCGCGATATTAAATAAATGCAGTCAGGACTTAATGCTTCTTGTAATTGAGGAGCCTGAGAGAGAATTGCAGTGCACCCGTGATAAACTTGCTACATTTGAGAAGGATAATTTAAGTGTTTTGCAAACTGATACGAATATGGACTGGTCGATAAACTCAACAAACAAATTACTATATACAAAAATGACTTAATCCATTTTAAAAAATCACAATTGGAAAAGGTTATTTCAGATTATGAACATAACAGAGTGTACCATTGGGTGAATAATGTCCAGAGAGACAGACAATATACTGTATGCAACGTAGAAAATTCAAACGTTATTCTTCTGACACAGACTCCTCTCTAAGTATCCATAATTACAGTGATTCTGATCAGGTGGGAGAGGGTACATCTGGTTTGTCTGTCCCTTTATTAGTGCAGACCCGCCCCCCAATTGCGTTACGCAAGAGACGGGCCACGCAGAGAGGGGGCCAGAAGAACCGGATGAAGGGTCGGTCGTCCACCACTACCCAGAAGGAGATGTTAGTGTTTAATTTGTCTGCTTGCGTTTTGACCGCAATGGAACATAAAGTATTATGTCGTGGACTTTCTTTTGTTCGCACTGCTAATTTTGATCCCTTTAAATGGGAGATTGAGAAGTACCGTCTGAATGGACAACTTAGGTTACATGAATTTTTCCATGGTTCAAAGTCTGATTGTTCTGTTATGCCTAATACTTCTGATGTACCAGTAAAATTACATAAATTCTAACCTAGAAAGGTTATTGAACCTTATTCTAACAATGCCTCACTCAAAACATTTTCTAGATTGTTGGAGCACAATGTACACGAGAGTATTACTAGCAGTCCACATATGGGCAAACGGTTTAACAATTTGTCAATGGACGAAACCAAAGCCTTGCATGACTTATAATGACATCACGATTCGCCCCTCTGATAAAGGCGGGGCTATCGTGATTTAAGATTTGGTTCAGTATAAGGAAGATATTTCACGACAATTGGCGGACAAAAGTGTATATAAACGTTTAAGGGGTGATCCAACATGTAAATATTCAGCTGAACTAGAGTTGGTGTTGCAGGGGGCTGTACAGGCAGGTAAGATTTCTGTTGAGCTTGCTAAAACATTGGTTCCTAAAAATACCATTGTACCCCTGCTGTACACACTCCCGAAGATCCATAAAGATGCCAGTTGTCCTCCTGGATGACCCATTATATCCACACGCGGGTCTTTATTCCAACCATTATCAGTGTATTTAGATTCGCTTTTTCAGCCCTGCATCACCAACCATACTAATTATTTGAGTGATACTACTGCATTTCTGAACAAATTGGCATTGGTAAATAACATCCCTACCGGTAGCTTTTTGTGCAGTGTAGACATTTGTAGTTTGTATGCCATCATCCCCAATGCAGAAGGGCTATTGACAGTGAAGGATTTACTCACTGACAATAGCCTGTATACTGGTCCAGATCTTGATATTATTCTTACTTTGCTGGAGCTACTGCTTACACATAATTATTTCTACTA
This sequence comes from Pseudophryne corroboree, assembly GCF_028390025.1. Lineage (NCBI taxonomy): Eukaryota > Metazoa > Chordata > Amphibia > Anura > Myobatrachidae > Pseudophryne > Pseudophryne corroboree. The sequence goes on along the minus strand of NC_086444.1, from coordinate 142,526,414 downwards.
TAATGGTGATTATTATCTCCAGTGTTCAGGCTGTGCAATGGGGTCCAATGTGGCCCCATTGTACGCCAATGTCTATATGTACAAAGAGGAAGTTAAAATCTTCTTTAATGATTCGTATGTATCCGATAGGATTACATTTTTTACCAGATACATAGATTACGTATTTATTGTGTGGACAGGTACTGAGTGTGAGCTTGTGGATCTCATTGAGAGACATAAATAACTCGCAGAGTCCCATTAAGTTCACCTACGTCATCAGTCCATCATTGGTACACTTTCTTGATGTCAATGTTATGCTCAATAATAGTGTAATTAGCACGGACTTGTTCATTAAACCTACTGACAGGAACACTGTATTGCAGGCAGGAAGTTTTCATCCCAGCCCTCTTAAATTCGGGCTGCCATATTCGCAGTTCCTGCGTGCTAGAAGGATATGCAGTGATAATATGCAAGCCAGTAGACCGGATGTTTGAAAACTTTATAGAGAGAGGATAAAATAGGAATGTGCTCTTAAAAACTAAAGCGCTTGTAATGTTAATGTCTAGGGATGATTTGTTGGTGAAAAGGAATGATAGATCCGCAGACAAACGTTTGCCATGGGTCAATCATTTCAATACTGCCAGTGGAACTATACGTAAGGTTACTAAAGACTTGTGGCCCACAGTTAAAACCGATAGAGATCTGGGTCTGAAGTAGATTGAAATTATGCCGTGCTACACACGGGGTCAGAATATCCGGGATTGGGTAGTTAAGAGTGATATTACGAACTTCTCTGCAAGCAGACAAACAATGGTAAATGTTCGATCAGTCCTGGAGATAATTATGTTTCAGATGCTGGAAAGGGGAAGGGGTCACAGACAAACAGACAGAGAGGGGTTGCAAATCCCACCACTACATTTTCCTTCAGCACACTAAAAAATTACCTGTAACCATACCTGAACCTATCTGGTAATAGAAATTCAGAGAATTAGTTTACACATGTTTGCAAACACATGTTTAAGCTGCTGCGCCACTTCCCGGCTTCTCCGATGTCAGCAGTCCTAACACTACACAATGGCAGTGCCCACATAGGGCCATGTAATTAGTCACAGTAGGCCTCATGATAAAGGCCTCACTGGAGGCAATGAGTTCAGAGATGATGTGTATTGAAAAAGCGACAGCTGTTTCAGGGCAATAGCCCTTTCCTCAAGCAGCAACAACACCAAATGCTGGACAAAACAAACACACAAACAACACTTACCCCACCTAAATACCCGCTGAGGCGCTCACCGCCGCATCCTCTCAACGCGTCCCTGCCTCCGGAAATGAATGGAATGAATGTGCTTGGCTAGGCATCTGTGCCTTCAACCAAGCTCTTTCATATTAACATAGGAGTATTGGTGATTTTGGACCCATGCACTGTTCAGGAGCCCCACTTTAGTATTTACAGGCTTTATTAATATAAGCCTTATTAACATGAGGGCTGTTATGTCTATTATATTTACCCCCCTGCTTGTGAAGGCTTAGTCTCACCGTTGGGAGCGACCTGGGTAACAGAGTAGGGAACAGAATAGGCTCCCTACCTGTGGGTCTGGGGATCTGAGTTTATAACCACACTTTTGTACTTAATGTTCCATATGTTTGTATCCTCTCTGCTGTGTGTTATTTATGTGCACTATTTATTGTCTCTATATAGGCGGAGGCGCATTAGGTCATCACCCTCCCTCTCCTATCGTGGGTGCCCTGGCTGAGGAGGAAGCAGAACCGGCCTCCTGTGAGACGCAGCAGTGAAGTGGTGAATCGCAAGCAGCGGGTCTCCATGACAACGGGTGACGCGATTACCGGAAGTGACCCGGCGGCTTCATTTCCGGAGGCAGGGACGCGTTGAGAGGATGCGGCGGTGAGCGCCTCAGCGGGTATTTAGGTGGGGTAAGTGTTGTTTGTATGTTTGTTTTGTCCAGCATTTGGTGTTGTTGCTGCTTGAGGAAAGGGCTATTGCCCTGAAACAGCTGTCGCTTTTCAATACACATCATCTCTGAACTCATTGCCTCCAGTGCCGTTCTTCTTGGAGTAGTGCATTGATATTTTGGACGTCGCACGGAGGCTGGTTGTGTCATTTAACCCTGTGAGTGCCGACTGCATTGTATGTATTTTTTGTGCCAGGCACCAGTTGTAAGGCACCTATTATCATTCATGAAACCCTGCTTGGATTCCTTCTTTTGTGTGTGGTGGGACACTTATCATTATCACACAGCACAGAGGAGACTACTTGTGTGTGGGACTATGGAGAATATTGTACCCGTGGCCCAGGATGTCCCCGGGTGCAGCATCATGGGCACGATGGCACCTGGAGAGAGGTTCAGCTTTACACAGGAACAGATTGAAAACATTCTGTCCAAAGAAATCTTGCTTGTCATGGATACGGCGATGAAAGCTGAGGATTGTCTGTTCCAGTTAATGAAATATAAACGCAGGGAGATAGACTTTTTGCTGCATGGAATTTCACTCACCGAATACTATAGAGAGCATAAAATCCCCAGAGGATTCCGTATCCGCAATGTGCCCACCATTGGGCGCCACAATCCAGACTTTGTTAGAAAATGGATTGGAATCCTCAATAGATGTGCCTTCAATCTTATGGTCCTTGTGATCGAGGAGGCCAACAGGGAATTACAGCTCACATGACAAAAAATTGCGACCTTTGAAAGGGAGAACTTGAAGGTATTCGAATCTGACAAATCTCAAGATTGGATACACAAATTGGAGACCCAGTGCGACCAATATAGGCGGGATCTGCTTAAATTTAAGCGCAATAAAAAGATGACTGTAGACCAGGACTATGATGATAACAAAGTCTACAGGTGGTTGGCAGGTGTGGATGGTTCGGACAAACCGCAAGCTTTACAGAGACTTAGACCTTGGCAGAGGACGAAACAAGGTCCCAGGAGTGCGAAGTTTCAGCAGCGACAGCGACTTCGCTTTCTCTGAATCGGAAGAAGCCTCGGGCAGTGTCCCTTTAGGACAAGCTACGAAAGACGGCCATGCCCGGACCGACGCACTCCCACCCGTAGGGGTGGCCAGAACAAAAGGGGTCCGAAAAGCCGCCCAGAACAAGAATTACACTTAATATTCAATCTGTCCAAAAGAACCATCACGCCTACAGAAACACAGGTTTTGAGTCGTGGCCTCAGCTTTGTACCGACCAATGCGCATGATCCCTTTAATTGGTCGCGAGACCTTTATCATTTCACCAGGAAGCTTAGGCTCAAGGAATTCTTCCAAAATTCTCCCTCTCATACAGTCGCACCTTCTGTGTTTGATAACTTTCTGCAACGTGCCTCCAGATCCAAGTTTGATCCGGTCTCCTCTAACTCCTCTATTAGAACCTTCAGTAGGCTTATGGATGACTCGGTCAATAGATTTTTAGCTGCTCCTGCCAAAACCAGATTGAATATGTCCCTCAGTGACAGAGAGGCTTTAAAGAATCTTCAAACGTATCAGGATATTGTGATCCGGCCCGCCGATAAGGGCGGGGCCATCATCATCATAGATCTAGATTATTATAGGGAGGAAGCTCTGAGCCAACTAGCTAAACAGGAGGTATACCGTAAGCTCTCCAAGAATCCAACGTTGGAGTACCAACAGGAATTGTTCACCATCTTAGATAAAGCTAAAACACAAGGCTTGCTACCGGACAAAGTACACAAGGTGTTATGTGTCCAGCATCCAAAGAGCCCTATACTATATACGATTCCGAAGCTTCACAAACATCAAACTAAACCACCTGGGAGACCGATCATCTCCGCCAGAGACTCGCTTTATCAGCCTGTGTCCCAGCTTTTGGACAGTTTCCTGCAACCATTATTATTGGAACAAAGAACATTCCTGATGGACACCAATTCTCTCATTTTGAAACTGCAGGAACTTGCAGTACTACCTTCGGGCATGTTGATGTGCTGCCTGGATGTCTGCAGCTTATACACGTCCATCCCACATCAGGAGGGGATGTGTGCAATGCGGGATTTCCTGGAGGACAACCTAGCTCCATCATCATTCAACCACAGTTTGTTTCTCACTCTGTTAGAGCTCACCTTAAGCAGAAATTATTTTCTGTTTGATGGTGAGTTCTACCTGCAGCTGCGAGGTTGCGCGATGGGATCATCGGTAGCACCCTCGTATGCTAACATTTACATGTTTGCTCAGGAACACAGAATGTTCTTTACCAATCAAGCTGTGGCTGATAATATTATTTTGTATACTAGGTATATTGATGATGTTTTCCTATTGTGGGGGGGTGGGAAAGAAGCCTTCCAGAAGTTGATGTCAGAAATGAATACCCTTCCCTCCCCCATTAAATTCACGTACACGTGTGACGAGAGGGTGGCCAATTTTTTAGACGTTAAGATTATGCTTACTGGGGGCTGTATTTCTACTGAAATTTTTTCCAAACCTACCGATAGGAATACATTGTTGATGGCCTCCAGTCATCACCCCAAGCTGTTGAAAAAGGGAGTGTCCCTGTCCCAGATGATGCGTGTAGCCCGCATCACAAGTGACAGAGAGAAGATTCCTGCCCTATTAGACGACATGATCTGTAAGTTTCTAGCAAGGGGGTATGAAGATTCAACAAGTGTTGCAGATGTCTAGGGATCAGCTGTTACATCCAGTAAAAAAAGATTCTAGCAATATTCTTCCCTGGGCCACCGATTTTTCAACGGCTAGTCCGATTATCCGCAGGGCTTCACAAGCTTTGTGGCCCATAGTGGCGTCGGACCCGGAACTGCTATCGTTTAAAAACATTAAAGCCATTGCTGCATTCAGGCGAGGAGCTAATTTACGCGTCAAAATTGTCAGAACCGATATTACTGGGATGGGTAATCTTCCTGTGTCTAATGTTAAAAAAAAAAAACCCGGGGCGTTACCGTTGACCCCAAGTGTGCAACGTGTAACTATATGGTAGCTTGTAGGGAATTTCAACACCCACATAGGAACTTCAAATTTTCCATTAGACAGGTGATTACCTGCAGTACTGCGTTTGTTGTGTATGCTATAGTTTGCCAATGTGGTTTGTATTACATAGGGCAGACTACACGTAAGTTTAGTGAACGCATGGCAGCACACCGCTCTGCCATCAAATTGACCTTGGAAGGTAAACCTGTAGATCGGCCAGTGGCCCGGCATTTTAAGACCGCGGGCCACCCTTTAAGCTCCCTGAAATATTTCGGCATTGAACATGTACCACTGTCTATGAGGGGAGGGGATAGGGCCAGGATCTTACTGGAAAAGGAGACCCGTTGGATATTAAAATTGGATACGTTCTGGCCTCGTGGCCTGAACGATAAAATTAATTGGAATGTGCTTGGCTAGGCATCTGTGCCTTCAACCAAGCTCTTTCATATTAACATAGGAGTATTGGTGATTTTGGACCCATGCACTGTTCAGGAGCCCCACTTTAGTATTTACAGGCATTATTAATATAAGCCTTATTAACATGAGGGCTGTTATGTCTATTATATTTACCCCCCTGCTTGTGAAGGCTTAGTCTCACCGTTGGGAGCGACCTGGGTAACAGAGTAGGGAACAGAATAGGCTCCCTACCTGTGGGTCTGGGGATCTGAGTTTATATAACCACACTTTTGTACTTAATGTTCCATATGTTTGTATCCTCTCTGCTGTGTGTTATTTATGTGCACTATTTATTGTCTCTATATAGGCGGAGGCGCATTAGGTCATCACCCTCCCTCTCCTATCGTGGGTGCCCTGGCTGAGGAGGAAGCAGAACCGGCCTCCTGTGAGACGCAGCAGTGAAGTGGTGAACCGCAAGCAGCGGGTCTCCATGACAACGGGTGACGCGATTACCGGAAGTGACCCGGCGGCTTCATTTCCGGAGGCAGGGACGCGTGGAGAGGATGCGGCGGTGAGCGCCTCAGTGGGTATTTAGGTGGGGTAAGTGTTGTTTGTATGTTTGTTTTGTCCAGCATTTGGTGTTGTTGTTGCTTGAGGAAAGGGCTATTGCCCTGAAACAGCTGTCGCTTTTCAATACACATCATCTCTGAACTCATTGCCTCCAGGGCCGTTCTTCTTGGAGTAGTGCATTGATATTTTGGACGTCGCACGGAGGCTGGTTGTGTAATTTAACCCTGTGAGTGCCGACTGCATTGTATGTATATATATATATATATTGTGTGGTATAGCTGGCACTCAGTGATCGCGACTTAGTACCGGGGTGCCCTCCTTCAATTGTATACAGTGGAAGGTTGGCGAAGCTGGGAGACAGATGTCCACTGTCCCTGTGTCACAAAACCAGGCGGCACTCCACGGATTTGGGTAAAAGAGAAAAATCTTTATGTGGAAAACAACATGAGGGTCCAACGTTTCAACACCGCGGCGGGTGTTTTTTTCAAGGACACATGGTGAAGCAAAAAAATGTGTCCTTGAAAAAAACACCCGCCGCGGTGTTGAAACGTTGGACCCTCATGTTGTTTTCCACATAAGATTTTTCTCTTTTACCCAAATCCGTGGAGTGCCGCCTGGTTTTGTGACACGGGGACAGTGGACATCTGTCTCCCAGCTTCGCCAACCTTCCACTGTATATATATATATATATATATATATACATATATATTTGTATATATTGTATACATTATATATATATATATATATATATATATATATTATGTATAAAATATATACAGGTTGAGTATTCCATATCCAAAATGCTTGGGACCAGAAGTATTTTGGATATTGGATTTTTATGTATTTTGGAATAATTGCATACCATAATGAGATATCATGACGATGATTAGGTTAAATTAGGTTTCGATGGACGATGGTTGACTAAGGATCTTTTTGCGTATTTAACGCTAGACCATACATGTTGTCCGATAATATATAGACTTTCTAAGGTCCATAAGACCTTGCAAAAATCCGCCCGGTAGGCCTATTATTGTGGCTGAAGGATCTTTACTACAGCCTCTAGTGGTCTTCTTAGACAGCATTTTTCAACCATATGTAGTGACAAGTGGTAGCTATATAAAGGATACTGGTGATTTTCTAATGCAACTGGGTGGATCTACTTTGAGTGAAAAAGGCACTTTATTGGCCACTATGGATGCATGTTTACTTTACATGGTTATCCCACACTCTGAAGGTTTGTAGGTTATACAGAGGGCTTTACAACAATCTACTACTCTGACTATACCCATTCAGTACATTTTGGAGTTGACAGAGCTGGTACTTAAATGTAAAAATTTAAATATAAAGAAACTTTTTACATTCAGTTCTCTGGAACAGTGATGGGGTCCAATTTGGCCTTTGCATATGCCAAATTGTATATGACACACTATGAAAATACATTTATTTTACCGAAATATGGCCATAACATTCTTTTTTTTCTGCGATTCATTGATGATATTTTTCTTTTGTGGAGTGGCGCTGAAGAGGAGTTTGAATCGATGGTAATAGAACTTAACAATTTGAATAGTCCTATCAGATTCACCTCCACTATTTCCGCTACTGAAATTAGTTTCCTAGATGTGTTGATTTCTATTCAGGGAAGTAAATTAGTCACCACACTCTATCATAAACCTATGGATAGGAACGTTATTTTGGAAGCCAGTAATCAACATCCATCTGCCCTTAAGAAAAACCTTCCGGTTTTGCAGTATCTTCGCGTGATGAGAATCAATTTGGATGCGAGCACTAGGGAGACTCAACTGGTGGAAATTCGTTAAAGATTCCTTGAACGTGGTTAAATGACAAGGACTTTAGACCATTGTCTGGTTAAAGCCAAAAAGATATGTTTGGAAGGTAGCCGTAGGAATAATAAGGAGGCTAACCGGATGTTATTTTCTACTAAATACGATTTTTGCTCTAGCCAAATCCGTGAAACTCTTACTAGGCATTGGCCTATTATAGCTTCTGACCCTGGGTTACCCTTTACCAAGATGGGACCACCAATGATGGCATACTGTAGGGGTCCTAATCTGAAACAGTTGCTGATGCGACCAACCTTGAATCCAGAAAAAGGGTTTGACCACACTCAGTTCATGAAGTCTAGACTGGGGAGCTTTTCATGTGGGTGCTGTACCACCTATCATTCAATGATCACTGGTTCCTCCTTTGCGCATCCCCACACTCATAAAAAGTTTAGCATTTCTTACCATCTTCACTGCTGAGTAGATTTCATTGTATATTTATTAACATGCCCTTTTGGCTTATACACTGCTCAAAAAAATAAAGGGAACACTTAACACATCCTAGATCTGAATGAATGAAATATTCTTATTAAATACTTTGTTCTTTACATAGTTGATTGTGCTGACAACAAAATCACACAAAAATGATCAATGGAAATCAAATTTATTAACCCATGGAGGTCTGGATTTGGAGTCACAGTTAAAGTGGAAAAACACACTACAGGCTCATCCAACTTTGATGTAATGTCCTTAAAATAAGTCAAAATGAGGCTCAGTAGTGTGTGTGGCCTCCACGTGCCTGTATGGCCTCCCTACAATGCCTGGGCATGCTCCTGATGAGGTGGCGGATGGTCTCCTGAGGGATCTCCTCCCAGACCTGGACTAAAGCATCTGCCAACTCCTGGACAGTCTGTGGTGCAACGTGGATGGAGCGAGACATGATGTCCCAGATGTGCTTAATTGGATTCAGGTCTGGGGAACGGGCGGGCCAGTCCATAGCATCAATGCCTTCGTCTTGCAGTAACTGCTGACACACTCCAGCCACATGAGGTCTAGCATTGTCTTGCATTAGGAGGAACCCAGGGCCAACCACACCAGCATATGGTCTCACAAGGGGTCTGAGGATCTCATCTCAGTACCTAATGGCACTCAGGCTACCTCTGACGAGCACATGGAGGGTTGTGCGGCCCCCCGAAGAAATGCCACCCCACACCATTACTGACCCACTGCCAAACCGGTCATGCTGGATGGTGTTGCAGGCAGCAGAACGTTCTCCTTGGCGTCTCCAGACTCTGTCACGTCTGTCACATGTGCTCAGTGAGAACCTGCTTTCATCTGTGAAGAGCACAGGGCGCCAGTGGCGAATTTGCCAATCTTGGTGTTCTCTGGCAAATGCCAAACGTCCTGCACGGTGTTGGGCTGTAAGCACAACCCCCACCTGTTGACGTCGGGCCCTCATACCACCCTTATGGAGTCTGTTTCTGATCGTTTGAGTAGACACATGCACATATGTGGCTTGCTGGAGGTCATTTTGCAGGGCTCTGGCAGTGCTCCTCCTGTTCCTCCTTGCACAAAGGCGGAGGTAGCGGTCCTGCTGCTAGGTTGTTGCCCTCCTACGGCCTCCTCCACGTCTCCTGATGTACTGGCCTGTCTCCTGATAGCGCCTCCATGCTCTGGACACTACGCTGACAGACACAGCAAACCTTCATGCCACAGCTCGCATTGATGTGCCATCCTGGATGAGCTGCACTACCTGAGCCACTTGTGTGGGTAGTAGACTCCGTCTCATGCTACCACTAGAGTGAAAGCACCGCCAGCTTTCAAAAGTGACCAAAACATCAGCCAGAAAGCATAGGAGCTGAGAAGTGGTCTGTGGTCACCACCTGCAGAACAACTCCTTTATTGGGGGTGTCTTGCTAATTGCCTTTAATTTCCACCTGTTGTCTATTCCATTTGCACAACAGCATGTGAAATTGATTGTCAATCAGTGTTGCTTCCTAAGTGGACAGTTTGAGTTCACAGAAGTGTGATTGACTTGGAGTTACATTGAGTTGTTTAAGTGTTCCCTTTATTTTTTTGGGCAGTGTATAATACATCCAAATAAACTCACATAGTGACACCAGTCTAAGTCAACGTTTCACGGATATTATTCCATTTCATCAGGATACAATACAAAACTAAAGTGCTCACCTTATAAAGCCCATCACCAGCCGGTAAGGTTACTAACATGGGTACTAAAAGAGATTTTACCAAAGCACTAACCAATGATGATTACAGGTCATCGTTGCTACATATACGGTGAAAGATGTCCCTAATACAAGGGGAAATACTTATGTTAGCTGTATGTATGTGAACGCTAGAAGCCTTACTGGTAAAAAGGGTGAACTAGAAAAACTTGCAGCAAGCAATCAGTATGATATTATAGGCATTACTGAAACTTGGTGGGACGAATCTCATGATTGGACAGTCAATCTAGAGGGCTATACGCTGTTTAGGAGAGACAGACTAAATAAAAAGGGTGGAGGGGTGTGTCTTTACGTAAAGCCATTTTTAAAACCTGATATACGGGAAGATATTCAGGAGGGGACTGTAGACACTGTCGAGACGTTATGGATAGAAATTGCATGCGGGGATAAAGGAATTAAAAAGTTGGTATTGGGTGTATGCTATAGGCCACCTGGTATTAATGTATCTGATGAGGAATTGTTACTGAAGGAAACTGAAAGAGCAGCAGGAGTAGGTGACATAGTAGTGGTGGGAGATTTTAACTATCCAGAGATAAACTGGAAATACGATTCATGTGACACTGCTAGGGGCAATATGTTTTTAAACACACTAAATGATAACTACTTAGTTCAACTAATTGAAGAACCTACCAGGTACAATGCAATCTTAGACCTGGTATTAACAAACAATGGGGATTTAGTATCAGGTATTTTAGTAGGGGAACCCATAGGAAACAGCGACCACAATATGGTCACATTCAATATCAGTTTTCATAAACAGTTCTATACTGGCTCGACTAGGACTCTAAACTTTAGCAAAGCGAATTTTGAAAAGATGAGGGTATTTTTCAGGGATATTGAATGGGAAGGTTTGTTTCTAGGAAAAAATACTACGGAGAAATGGGATGTACTAAAATACCTGCTAGCTAAAAATACACTCAAATTTATTCCTACGAGCAGCAAAAAAAGGAATAAAAATCATAAACCGATGTGGCTTAACAAAAAGATAAAGGAACTTATGGGCAAGAAAAGGCGAGCATTTAAAAAATACAAATCTGATGGGAAGCAGAGTCATTTCAGCACTATAAGGACTGTAACAAAATATGCAAAAAGGAAATAAGAGTGGCTAAAGTAGAAACTGAAAAACTAGCAGCAAAGGAAAGCAAAGTGAATCCCAAAAAATTCTTTAAATACATTAATAGCAAGAGATTTAAGAAGGAAAGTATAGGCCCTTTAAAATACAAGTTGGGAGTCTTAAGCAAAAATGATAATGACATAGCGGACACACTAAATTAGTTTTTTTCAGCAGTATTTACTAGAGAGGACCCAATTGAGGGACTAACACATAATCTCAATAATGAGAATATCCCACTGATAGGTACTTATTTAAGCGAGGAGGTAGTCTGTGACCGATTAAAACATTTAAAGATTAATAAGTCACCGGGTCCCGATGTAATTCGCCCAAGGGTTCTAATGGAGCTTCACTCTGAACTTGCAAAACCGCTATTTTTGATCTTCAATGATTCAGTAATATCAGGTATGGTTCCCAAAGACTGGCGTATAGCGGAAGTAGTGCCTATATTCAAAAAGGGAAGTAAAGCTGAACCAGGTAATTATAGACCAGTTAGTCTTACATCTGTAGTGGGGAAAGTATTGGAAGGTATTCTAAGAGATAGTATTCAGAAGTTCCTTAAAGTCAATAAGGTCATTAAAAGGAATCAACATGGATTTGTGAAGGATAGATCCTGTCAAACCAACTTACTTAGCTTTTATGAAACAGTAAGTGCAAACTTAGATCAGGGTAAAGAGGTGGATGTAATCTTTTTAGACTTTGCGAAAGCTTTCGACACTGTTCCACACATGAGACTTATCTACAAGCTACAAGAAATAGGGCTAGGAAGCACAATATGCACTTGGATCAAAAATTGGTTAGATAATAGGGAGCAGTGCGTTGTGGTTAATGGATCCGTTTCAAATTGGACTGAAGTATTAAGTGGTGTGCCACAAGGCTCAGTATTAGGACCGCTATTGTTCAATATTTTCATTAACGACCAACAGAAGGTCTAGAGAGCATGGTGTCTATTTTTGCAGATGATACTAAATTGTGTAAAGTTATAAATACGGAGGGGGATGCTGAGTCGCTTCAGAATGACTTAGTTAAATTAGAAGCATGGGCAGCGAAATAGAGAGTGCGCTTCAATAAAGACAAGTGTAAGGTAATGCAGTGTGGTAACAAGAACAAAAATAACTCCTACATACTTAATGGGGTAACATTAGGGGATTCTGTACTGGAAAAGGACTTAGGTGTCCTCATAGATAGCAATATAAGCAGTAGTACCCAAAGTAGGATTGCAGCAAAGAAGGCTAATAAGATATTAGCATGCATAAAACGGGGAATTGATGCTAGGGACGAGAGTGTTAAACTCCCGTTGTATAATTCACTAGTGAGGCCACACCTTGAATACTGTGTACAATTCTGGGCACCATAATACAAAAAGGATATCCTGGAGCTAGAAATGGTTCAGAGGCGGGCAACCAAACTAATTAAGGGCATGGAGACTCTGGAATACGAGGAAAGGCTTGCAAGGCTTGGCATGTTTACATTGGAAAAGAGGAGACTTAGAGGGGACATGATCAACATCTACAAATATATAAGGGGACAATACACATATCTTGCGCAGGATCTGTTTTTGGTTAGATCAACACAGAGAACTCGTGGACACTCACTCAGGTTAGAGGAGAGGATATTCCGCACAATACGGCGTAAAGGCTTTTTCACGGTAAGGACGATACGTGTTTGGAATTCCCTACCTGAGGGGGTTGTAATGGCGGACTCAGTCAACACCTTTAAGAATGGATTAGATAAATTCCTAATGGATAAGGATATCCAGGGTTATGGTGCATAGTCACGCATTATAGTTATTATAAAAAAGAGGGATAAGACGTAACGGCTGACATCAGCATCAGTCTAAATTTTATACCAAATAATCCTGCATAGGAGACCACAAATAGTTTGAACTCGATGGACAAATTGTCTTTTTTCAACCTTAGATACTATGTTACTATGTTACCATGTGCACAAGCGTACCTGCCGGGTTAGCCTCGTTTTATATAACTTTAGTGATGTTCTATATTACTCTAGTAATGTTATAATATATTTGATAGATTGATTCGTAATGTATATGTATGCCGTTATACGTTGCATTGCATTGTATTATATTGTTTACTTTGTAGTCATGGTGATGGGGATGGCACTCCTGGACTTTTGGAGCACACGATCAGTGCGTTTCTTTAATGATGACATCAATACAAGCGGCGCCGGATACGGGAACAGCGTGACCCAGTCGGTACGCTTGCTGCACATGGTGATGGGCTTTATAAGGTGAGCACTTTAGTTTTGCATTGTATCCTGATGAAATGGAATAATATCCATGAAACTTTGACTTAGACTGGTGTCACTGTGTGAGTTTATTTGGATCCAGGAGTGCCGCATACCGTATGTACTGTATTTACCTGTTGGGCCTTACCACAGATTGTGCGGGCACCCGAACACGTTGTTTTTTTGCATTAGAGGGGAGCTGGGCTATATGGACTATATATATATATATATATATATATATACACCTACTTCTCCCAGGTAAAGAAAAAGAAAACTACCAGCACTCACGTTTCAGATGCAAAAGCAGTGATAAAGTTTATTCCTTACAGGAATAACATGTCAGAGAGTTATTCAGCCACAGCCCGACAGCTGTTTCAACCAAATGTGGTTTTCCTCAGGGCCCCCATTTACTTACTGACTGAGCGTTATACACAGTCAGAATTGCTAGCTGCTGGCTCCTGGCTTGGCTGCTGCAGCTGAAGGAGGCATGAGGCTGGAGGCAGACCCAGAGCCACCAGTGGTGTCGAACGGCCTGGGTCTGCAAAGGCTTAAGGGGGGCTGCTGCAGTTGCACATGCGCAGCAGCCTCGCGGTGACAATTTTTCTTGTAGTTTTCAGTTAAAGCTGCTGAGCTCCAATCACGGCAGTCGGCTGGAACACGGTTTGGTGGACGGCTACTGAGGGGACAACTGGATCGGCCAAATGGAATCCGGTCCGGCATCCCGGCGTACCAATCCTCCCTTGTCTCAGGTTAATCAGGATGGGCGGTGTATTCATGCAGCAGAGATCTGCATCATAAGTTGTAGTCCCTGGCCTCACCACTACAAGGCCCTGTTTTGTAAAGGCCTCACTGTACCCACCCCTGTCCCACCCCCAGCTTGTCATTAATACTGAACCCCGTGGGGCACAGCCCCTGGAGGGCACCACTGAATTCATCTAGCGAAAAAATTAAGGATGTCTCTGTATGCGACCTCCTACTTATACACTGCGCTGGCTCCTGCTGCCGGTCTAATCAGGTGCAGCCACCAGTATCAGGCTGTTCCACATACTACCTCAGCGCTTCCTCCATTTTGACATGTGTAACATAAAGTCATATTAAGGCACGTAGGAGGTGGATGTAACTATGGCTCCCGAGGGGCGGCGCCCTCACATCCGCGCCTAATAGCCCTGACGCACCTCCTCTAGGCCTCTGGATCCCAGCTCTCCAGCAGAAAGCAGCGCCTGACTACATGTCTGCACCTGCAGCATCGCTGTAATGCTGCTTCCACCTGCAAGAGGTATCCTGCCAATGCTGGGGGGAAAACAAGACAACAACTGAAAGGTAAGTTACCCATGGGGGTTCTGCGGGACCACAGACAGTACAGATCTTACAGCCAGATGGGTGTTTTAACAGCATAATAAAGAAAACACAGGCACTGGGGCACAATACGGTACAAATGGAGGAGGGGGATCAGTAATGAACTTACAGATGGGGGGATGGGACACAATAAGGAGCATACAAATATATGAATGTCTGTGTGTATATATGTATGTAATTCACAAGATGTAGTTGGAAACCAAGCGGACGGGACGCCGGCGTTCAGAATACCGATGCCGGAAGCCCGACACCTGTCAACATTATGAAGCCAGAAAAAAAGTGAAATTGCCCTCAGTATCCTATATGATTCCTAACATGCTGGCTAGCATGTATACATAAAGAATTGACGGCACTCAAGAACTTTTAAAATGAAAGTATATTGTGAGGCAAGTCACAACATTTTGTGAGTATGTTTACAAAGGGGGTCATTCAGACCTGATCGCTCACTAGCTATTTTTTGCAGCGCTGCGATCAGATAGTCGCCGCCTACAGGGGAGTGTATTTTTGCTTTGCAAGTGTGCAATCGCATGTGCAGCCGAGCGGTACAAAAAAGTTTTGTGCAGTTTCTGAGTGGTTCAGAATTTACTCAGCCACTGTGATCACTTTAGCCTGTCCGGGACCAGAATTGACGTCAGACACCCGCCCTGCAAACACTTGGACACGCCTGTGTTTTTCCAACACCCATAGACGCCCTCTTCCTGTCAATCTCCTTGCAATCGGCTGTGCGAATGGATTCTTTGTTAAATCCATCGCTCAGCAATGATCCGCTTTGCACCCGTACGATGCGCCTGCGCAGATCGCACCTGATCGCAGCGCAGCAAAAAAACCTAGCATGCGATCAGGTCTGAATGACCCCCCCATATACTTTATCATGTGTATATATATATATATATATATATGTACTAGGTGATTCATCGCGCCCTATGGGCGCTCTTTACACCGTCGGATGGGGCTACGCCCCGTTAACCCCTGCAGGCCTTTGAACATGCGCAGGCCGGTAGATAACAGAATCAGAAATGCAGGGCGGTATAGAGGGCATACAGAAATGGTGTCCGGTTGAGAAAAGATAGAGAGGCGTAGGAGGGGAGAAAGGGAATGTACAGAAATGCTGTGCGATTGGTAAAGGATAGGGAGAGTCAGGGTGGTAGGGAGAGGATAAAGAGAGGGAAGGTGTTAGACAGAAAATACCGTTGCAAGAGGCTACGACCCGTTAACCCCTGCACGGGCTTCAGCTGTGCTATAATTGTTATTATATGGAGTATTACCTGGATTTTTTTTTATGGCAGTGGGAAAATATTGTAAGGGGGGAGGGCGTGCGATTGTCAAGGGGGCGTAGCCCTTTGTAAGGGCGTGCAGAGTGGCCGCAGGGCATAATGAATAACATAGTGTAGTATATACTGCTAGTGTCTGCATCATGAAGTACCAGATGCCTAACAGCAATGCACTGTAGATAAGACACCAAAGTTCTGTTGCCACAGGTAGCTGAGCCGCTTATACACACAATGGCCACAGGTAGTAGAGGCGCTTATACACACAGTGCCCACAGGTAGCAGAGGCGCTTATACACACAGTGCCCACAGGTAGCAGAGGCGCTTACACATGCACAGTGGGTACAGGTAGCAGAGCCACTTATACACACAATACCCACAGGTAGCAGAGGCGCTTATACACACAGTGCCCACAGGTAGCAGAGGCGCTTACACACACACAGTGGGCACAGGTAGCAGAGCCACTTATACACACAATACCCACAGGTAGCAGAGCCGCGTATAGACATAGTGCCCACAGGTAGCAGAGTTGGTTCTACACACAATGGCCACAGTTAGCGGAGCCGCTTATACACACAGTGCCCACAGATAGCAGCGCCACGTATACACAATGCCCACAGGTAGCAGTGTTGCTTATACACATAATGGCCACAGTATTAGTGTTTCTTATTAATCCAATGTCCATTGGTAGCAACTATACTCACAGAAGTTTGGGGCGTTTGGAAAGGGGGTGGGTTCAGTGAGGTGCCCATCCGTGCCGCTGATCAGCCCGATTCAGGGAATCATTTGTAGCGGCTGCGGATGGTGTCTGAGGTGCTACGTGTGGTGGAGGGGTGGGTGTGGGAGGGGGTCCAGAGGTGTTGCGGGTGGCGGAGGGGTGGGTGCAGGGGCACGGATGGCGGAAAGGGTGCAGAGGTGCTGTGGGTGGGGGAGGGGTAGGTGTAGAGGGGGCGCGGATGGGGAGAGTAGATGCTGTTGCTAGGGGAGGGGTGGGTGCGGGGGACTGTGGATGAAGGAGGGGGTATGGAGGTGATGTGTGTGTGGGAGGGGCGATGTAGGGGTGTGCGTTTGGAGGTGCAGAGGGGGTGAGCTTAGGTGATGGGTTTCAGAAGTGCTGTGGGTGGGGGAGGTGTGGGATGGCATGGATGGGGGATGTAGATGCTGTGGATGGGGGAGGGGTGGATGCAGGGGAGCTGTGGACGGGGGAGGGAGTCCGGAGGTTGTTCTGGTGGTGGTCCAGAGGTTTGGGAGTGCCGCAGGTGGGGGGTGAATGCAGTGGGTCCCCGCGGGTGTTGGTGCTACGGGTGGGGGAGGGGCGGGAGTGTCGTGGGTGGGAGTGGATGTGGAGGATGCGATGGGTGCCGCGGGTGGGGGGCGCGGGTGTCTGTGCTACGGGTGGGGGAAGGGGCGGGAGTGGCGCGGGTGGGGTGTGGATGCCGCGGGTTCGGTACTACGGTTGGGGGAGGGGGCGGGGGTGCCGCAGGTGGGGGTGGATGCGGTGGGTGCCGCGTATGTCGGTGCTACGGGTGGGGGTGGGAGTGCCGCGGGTGGGGGGTGGATGCCGCGGGTGTTGGTGTTACGGGTGGCGGAGGGGGAGGGAGTGCCGCGGGTGGGGGTGGAGGCCACGGGTGTCGGTGCTACGGGTGGGGGAGGGGGCAGGAGTGCCGTGGGTGGGGGGGTGAATGCGGTTGTTTGTCGCGTGTGTTGGTGCTACGGGTGCGGGAGTGCCGCGGGTGGGAGCGAGTGCGGCTGTCAGTGGGCATCTATGTCACGGTAGCATTGTCCCCCGAACTCTGCGGCAGCCGCTAGACTGTGTGAGTCCCGCTTACAGTCAACGGCTGTGGTGTCACCAGGGTGCAGGGAGTGTACGGGGAAGAGGGAGACAGGGGACTGGGCGGAGACGGGGAGGGGACTGGACGGGGATGGGCGGACAGAGGGAAGGGACTGTTCCTGGCCAGATCTGTGCCTGTGACTCCGCCCAGCGTTACGGCCAGGCATAGAATCACAGACTTGGGTTAATATATAGGAGATGTGTGTGTGTGTATATATATATATATATATAATGATACAATTCACCCCAGCCCACCTAGTGACCACCTGCATCTCCCCTCTGGGAGGTTGAGAGTTTTTTTTGCAGGTTAGGGGGCACTAGGCTGAAGCTTTGCCTAGGGTGCACAGAGATATTGCACCAGCTCTGGCTGTACGCAAACCTGAAGCAGGACTTAGTTAGATCATTCCTGGATGGAACAAGATCTATGTGTAGTAACAGTCTCTCAGTTTAATAGAGTAGCTAAGGAGATTTAGAAGTGCCCTCAAGGTGAGAGTGGCACCCCGGAGCTGTAACTATGTAGTGGCATAATTCCCTTTATTTCTCATTGGGTTTCTTTTCACTGTGAAATTCTAGATTTCCTGGTCTAGGCCTGATCAAAATATCAAATTTCCTTGTACAATTTGGACCTGATTCATGTTTGTAAGTAAAGCAAAAAAGCAAGCAACTGGGCCAAACCATGTTGCACTGCAGGTGGGGCAGATGTAACGTGCAGAGAGATTTAAATTTGGCTGAGGTGTGTTCAAACTGAAATCTATTTTCAGTGTAAAAATATAGCTGTTTAACATTTATGGGCTACATGCAAAATCAGCCAGTATTTACCCTGCACAGAAAATAAATAAAAAAACATATTTGTCAAGAGAGAGAACAAACCGCGCCAGTAACGATTACCGATCGCCACTAGTAGTCAGACCAAAAAACAATAATAGGTGAAAACCAATCAATAAATAAATATATGTATACACCTATTTAGTCTCCCTTGGAGGACACTCCCTTTAGTATAATAGGGCGTCTGCTACACCTTAAGAATTAAGCATTGGTAAAGTGCTTCATGGGTAGTGTAAATTGGAAGTTGGATAAGGTGTTTTTAAGCGACCAATGGTGTCACATGAAATTTGGGAGACTAAACAAAAAAGTTTTTTGTTAAAAGAATTGACCCATCCTCTCAAGTTAAGCAAATCTATGGTTCTTTTTTATCTTGTTTTTTATCTTGTTTTTTATCTTGTTTTACCATTATTTTATGCAGACATTGTTCCTCATATTATATATAACACATTTTTAGAGATGAATTATCTGTATTTTTAGCCTGTTCTAAAGATTTGGATCAATTTTATCTGTGGTTTTTTAAATAAGTTTTACTGTCTTTTTCTGGTGTATTTAGTAATAAATTGTCAAAAAAATTTTTTACAAAAAACTTTTTTGTTTAGTCTCCCAAATTTCATGTGACACCATTGGTCGCTTAAAAACACCTTATCCAACTTCCAAAAATATATATTTATTTGCTCCCCTTGTATGGCAACATGGTTTGTTCCAGATACAAACTTAGGTGCTCTTACTGCATTGCTTTTAAATCTGAATCAGGCCCAGTGGAAATACTACATACACTATCCAACTATGGGGGTCATTCCGAGTTGTTCGCTCGCAAGCTGCTTTTAGCAGCTTTGCACACGCTAAGCCGCCGCCTACTGGGAGTGAATCTTAGCTTATCAAAATTGCGAACGAAAGATTAGCAAAATAGCGAATAGACACCTCTTAGCAGTTTCTGAGTAGCTCCACACTTACTCGGCATCTGCGATCAGTTCAGTGCTTGTCGTTCCTGGTTTGACGTCACAAACACACCCAGCGTTCGCCCAGACACTCCTCCGTTTCTCCAGCCACTCCCGCGTTTTTCCCAGAAACGGTAGCGTTTTTTCGCACACACCCATAAAACGGCCAGTTTCCGCCCAGAAACACCCACTTCCTGTCAATCACATTACGATCATCAGAACGAAGAAAAAACCTCGTAATGCCGTGAGTAAAATACCTAACTGCATAGCAAATTTACTTGGCGCAGTCGCACTGCGGACATTGCGCATGCGCATTAGCGACTAATCGCTCCGTTGCGAGAAAAAAATACAGAGCGAACAACTCGGAATGACCCGCTATGTCCCCTTCCCCTGTCTGTTCCACACCATCTCATGTCTCTGCCCCTTCCCTCCCCTTTATCAGCTCCTTTCCTTCCAGTGTCTCTGCTCCATTCCCTTCCCTATCTCTGTCCCCCTCCGTCCCATCTCTTTGCTCTATTCTTTTGTGTGTCACTGCTCCATGCCCTTCCCAGTCTCTGCCATGGCCATTCCTTTTTTCTTTTTTTCCCAGATCCCAAGGGGATTCCCTGATCACCCTGTTCGGGTTAAGGTTCCAAATAATCAGGAGATCACTCATATGGATGATACCAAGCCCACATTACTTAGTTTAAACGTACAATCTTTGTCAAACCCAACATTATTTGCAAGTATCTGTGTTTTAAGATATTGCAATACCATGCAGAATGGAAAGTTTTCTGCTATTATTGTATAGCCAGGTGACGCAGTCAGAGATAAGATCACAATGACCATGCATGAAGTATGCTATACTGACTAGTACAGGTGACATTGTGTTTAATTACTTTTTTCCCTGTAAATGTCATTTGCATTTGTTGTATGATTTGCAATTAGCAATGCATGTCATTCCATTCGGCTGAGTGACTGAGAGGGGAAAGTAAATCCACAAAAAAAGTGTTCAAAGGTTGTTTTCTAACTGTGAAGGTAATTCAGGTAATTGTGGAAGTTTTCCAAGAGGAAAGTAAAAAAAAAAAATGTAGAAAAAAAATATTTTAAAATCCACTAAACTGGATGTACCTGCTGGAACACATTTCTGACAATGTACAAAATAAGCACGTACATTTTGTTACTTTACACTGCGGCCAGATTACACTGTTTCACCAATGTCAGGTGATCTGTAGGAAATATTTCTCATTTGGAGAGGAATTGCAACCTACTGTATTTCTTTGAAAATAAAAGGATTTAGAAATATCAGAGAGCTTGTAAGATGTTTTACGACAGTATTTTTTCTCATCTTAAACTTTCCCATTAACTTCATTGTTGCTTTATCAAATATATTTTCCATTTAATGAGGATTTCCAGCCCTGCATAAGGAGTTAAACATGAGCTTGTTTGTGACCAGGGCCACCTCTTGCACTGCAAGAAAACCTACAGTTTCCTTAGAAGGGTCGGCAGGCTAACCCTAATGACATTGGGGGTTATTCATGTTTGTTAGCAAAGCAAAAAAGTTAGCAATAGGGCAAAACCATGTTGCACTGCAGGTGGGTCAGATGTAACATGTGCAGAGAGAGTTTGATTTGGATGGGTTATATTGTTTCAGTGCAGGGTAAATACTGGCTGTTTTATTTTTATACTGTAATTTAGATTTCAGTTTGACCACACCCCACCCAAATCTAACTCTCTGCACATGTTACATCTGCCCCACCTGCAGTGGACATGGTTTTGCCCATTAGTGTGCTTTTTTGGTTTGCTAACAACTCTGAATAACCCCCAATGTCACCATTCTGACAATGTGGACGTTTAACCTGTCAACATTCTGAGAATATTGATATGTTGCCTGTCAACATTTTAACAATATCAACATATTAACTCTTAACCAGAGGCGGATTGGCCATAGGGTCTACAGGGAAGATCCCCGGTGGGCCGACGCACCCGTGGGGCCTGTTTGGTTGAGGACATGTGGTCCTATTTATAGACATAGTGAATAAGATGCCAAACAATTTGCATATATGAAAATGACTTTGCCACTTAGCCTGTGATTGCAGATGATCTAGTGTATGCTCTGTCTGCCTTCTTGGCTGACATATAAGATTGAGTGAATAGTAACTGGGATGCGGTTGGTGAAATAAGCAAGAAAATATATCTTTCTAAAGAATTATATAGTTTCCTAAATTCTAAAGGTGTATCATATAATGTGCTCATAACATTTAATTTTATTTCCTTTTAACTTCCCCTTGATGCTGGACATGCCCACTATCTGGAAAGTCTTGGGGGGAGGGTGCTGCTGCCATGGCCCATGGCTAGACCTTACACCTCTGGTGCTGCCCAAGTGGGGCCACTAGTACAATTTTTTTCCAGGGCCGCTTTTTGTTCCCAATCCGCCCCTGCTCTTAACATTATGTTGATATGAATGTCTACATTGTCTAGTCTACTTTTTGATTTCAACACCCCAAAAACTACCTGTTTTACTCATTTATGTAGCAATGCACATGTGCACTAACACCTAGCCCCGATTTGCTTTAGTGTGTTGAGGCCTAAAGCACAAAAAAGGAATTATTATAGACGCAGAAGATGCAACTACTGCTGTGACCCATCACCCCTGTCAAAGCCTCATGTCAGTACACACTCTTGCTTTTTAGCCTCAGAGACAAAAGTAGTGTCCTGACACAGGTTGTGTGCCTAGTAATTGTGCTGAATGGCGTGTGAAAGGTAGGTTCATTTTGAATGGAGTGAAAAGTCAGAAATGAATGGAAGAGTGAGAACATGAAGAAAGGGAGAGACTGGCTGTATCGGCTCTTATTGCGTTGTGTGGGTAACAGTGACATACAGTTAATAATTACATTTAGAGGCCATACTCTGACAGCAAGAGGCTGGTGCACAATTCTGTGGTGCAACCGATGGTTGTGTCAAAAGAGACCTCAAGCCAAGGGCATAGCTACCATAGGTGCAGGTGTGACAACCCTAGTGGTGGGAGTTCATGTTGCGGTGTGGATCGTACCTTTGCTTCATAAACTATTTACCACTGCAGAGAGATAGGACACCCCCCTGGTTACCCAATGCAATGATGAGACAAATGGGTGAAGTGACTTCAGCTTTATTAAACGGTATCACTCCGTCACTTCTAACTGTTGCAAATAAAAGGTTACCGCAATACAACACAGTACCAAATAATGAGGCCCAATCAGGGTACAATACAGTATCTCAAAAACTTTAACTTGGCTGTTACCACTAGCAATCCTATCTGACTGTGACTTCAGTGTTAGTTGAGAAAATATTAGCTCAGTAAGAGCTTTGTTAGAAACGTTAACACTTCACTGGTCTATGACACATAAAAATAAATGTTATGTGACTAACATTTTTTCACACATCTTTCACTTTTTCAATACTTCTAACACTGATCAGCTACAGATGTAGCCTTGCTCATCTTTGCTGCCATGGAGAATGCTGCAACACGACTTGCTGCATGGCATGCCGGGCTGCAACTATTCATAGTTGGCAATCACTTCATTAATCATAATGGAATTAATGGAGAAATTGATGGCTGCAAATAGTCACAGCCCGGAACGCGATGCAGCATGCCACATCGCAGCAAGATCAGCCAGGCTACATCTGTACCTTCACTTTGTAAGCCGTTTGATACTGTACTGCACTGCTGTCCTCTCTCTAAAACTGAGCACCTAATAACACTCTGATTTTTCACTGCTATCCTTTATTTGTGTGGTGTCCTGGGGTGGTTTGGCTGGGGTGGTTTGGGGGTGCCCTGCGCCCCAGAGGTAAACCCCTATAATGTTAGGGACCTGCCTCATGAGGTTACCTTGAAGATTGGTGGGCAGGCTAATAATATTGGCCAATTTTATGCCAAAAACCTGACATATGAGGTATATTATTTAATGTATTATAATTCTAATGGTTGGATGGTGCACCTGCTCTCTTGTTTCTGTGTACTAAGTCTCAGCTAGGTAGCACATCCCATTATCAATAGCTAGGCAGTGCAGTCCTGGCCCCCTCTCCCAGAGAAAACTATTGGCAAAATATTTCTCTCTGGTCTACTGATTTAGAACTTCTGGACCTTATGTAGCACATTGTATGCACACACAACTTAGGACACTATTTATTAAGGATTGCAAAGTTTGCTTTTTAGCAGAATTTGCAATCCTTTGCCTCGCATGCTGAGGGCAGCCCATTGCAGGGCAAGGCCGCCCAGCATACTATCTGCCACTCCCCCCCCCATCTGCAATCCACATTAATTGCGATCACGCCGCAATTAGTGCTTGATCACAGAATGTAGGGGAGCCTCCTGCCGAATCAGATCGGCTGCGGGTGACGTTACATAGCCGGATCACGCCCATGCCACGCCTCATGCACAGGGCGCAAGATAGGCCCTGTGCATGCGCCCTCATCATCATTGTAATTTTTGCGGTTGGATCGCAAGTTGCGATCCAACCTGAATGAGCGGCGTCTTGCAGCTGGGCATCGCAGTGGTACTTTGCAGAGAGTTGAATTTCCCCATTTGAATGTATTTTCAATGTACTTCTGCTCATATCTCCTAGCACCTCACAGAAGTGCGCAGGAAAGTGAATGAAGATTTTTTTTTACAATAATAAGCGGTAATATGTGCGTCCGGATATAACAGCAAAGAATTACATTTTCCCATTTGAACCTTCATTAAATAATCTTGGAACACAAAATAAAATTTACAAACACTTATTTATAGTTTATAGCTGTTACTGAGACAATTATTACAACATCTAAAGATAAAAATGGAAACAGGAGGCAGTCATCAGACGTATATGTTACGCATCTGACCTCCCCGCGGGGCAGTGACATAAATAAATTAATGAACTTGGATGCACTGTATTCTCTGGTTGCCAGGCATTTCACACTATTAAATTTAATTGTATGAACAAATAGCAGGTTCATTTGATATGTATGATCCATCTTAAATGTATGTAGTGACTGAGGCTGCCAAGTGCATTAGATAAAGGTATGCATGACTACAGTATATATGAATATCCCTTCTAATATTTCATGTATATTTCTGGAGGGTGGAAGAAGAGATATACAATATGTAACCATATGCACAATGTAGCAAATGTGCTTACTGTATACTGAGAATCTGGGTGGGAAAATCCGAGCTAAGGTGGCATTCATTCCTAGATGACAGGGGTTGTATTATTAGCGTCTCTAAAATATATTTATAGTTTCAATTTTTAAGTTTAGTTTCTATGGCCCAAATGTATTAAGCTTTAAAAAGTGATAAAGGTGGTAAGAGGGTGTCAGGGTTCCCGGAATTTGTGGATCCGGACTTGCGCTCGAGGCTCAGTGTCAGAGGCCTTTGACAGGATTAGCCGGGCAGGCTGAATGAAGGTCTTTTTCATAGGTCTTACACGGAGATTCCGCTGGTGCTGTAGTTTGTACAATCGTTAGGGCAGGTGGATCGGCAGAGCCTGACTGCCCGTGAGCGAACACCTGGCAGTACCTCGGAAGCAGGAAGGCTGAAGGCTGGGATGAACTGAGGTTCGCTGGGAACGGGGATACCACAGGAAGACAGCAAGTGTGTCGAGGTGACCAGGCGAATATCCTGGCGAATCGGAAGAATCTCAGGAAACCGGATGCTATATAAGCAATGCTGCAGTGCACAGAGTAACTAACACACACAAGGCTGCGTGAGAGACGTTGCACTGACGATCTCTTATTTAGAAAGCCTCAGGTTTATAACTGCAGGCTGTTTCTTACTGGTTTTGCTAACCCTGCTGGTTACTGGATGATTTTGGTCAGCTGACCCTCTCAAAATGTCGGCGCCTATCCCACACCTCTGCAGCTGAAAGCTGCACAAACACTTGCTGCTGCTTCTGATCCCTGTCCTCCCAGACCTGTCTGCAAGCTGTGCCCACCGCCAGCACTCCGCACCCCCTCCGGAGGAACCGCGCCAGGGCATCCACACGAGTAAGTAGTGGGGCTCCTGGAAATCGACCCGCCGGACCGTGACGGGGGATGGTGGGGGGGATAAACAGTGAAAATGCTTCAGCCAATCAGCTTCCTAACTGCCATGTTATAGGCTGTGGGGCAGATGTATTAAGCCAGGAGAAGTGATAAAGCAGTGATAAATGGAAGGTGATAATAATGCACCAGCCAATCATTACGGGTTTGAAAAATGACAGTTAGGAGCTGATTGGCTGGTACATTATCACCGTCCACTTATCACTGCTTTATCACTTCCCCAGGCTTAATACATCTGCCCCTGTATCTGAAAAATGACAGGAGCTGGTTGCCTGGTGCGTTATCACTCCTTAGCCGTATCCACTCTATGGGATCTATTCATGAAGCAGTGAAAAGGGTGAAGAAGTGAGTCGGTGGAGAAGTTGCCAATGGCAACCAATCAGCATTGAACATAGTAACATAGTATCTAAGGTTGAAAAAAGACAATTGTCCATCGAGTTCAACCTATTTGTGGTCTCCTATGCACGATTATTTTGTATAAAATTTTGACTGAAGTTGATGACTGCCGTTACGTTTTACCCGTCTTCTTTATAATAACCATAGTGCGTGACTATGCCCCATAAACCTGGATATCCTTATCCATTAGGAATTTATCTAACCTATTCTTAAAGGTGTTGATTGAGTCGGCCATTACAACTCCCTCAGGCAGGGAATTCCAAACACGTATCGTCCTTACCGTAAAAAAGCCTTTACGCCATATTGTGCAGAATCTCCTCTCCTCTAACCTGAGCGAGTGTCCACGAGTTCTCTGTGTTGATCTAACCAAAAACAGGTCCTGCGCAAGATCTGTATATTGTCCCCTTATATATTTGTAAATGTTGATCATGTCCCCTCTTAATCTCCTCTTTTCCAGTGTAAACATGCCTAGTCTTGCAAGCCTTTCCTCGTATTCCAGCGTCTCCATACCCTTAATTAGTTTGGTCGCCCGCCTTTGAACCTTTTCTAGCTCCAGTATATCCTTTTTGTAGTAAGGTGCCCAGAATTGTACACAGTATTCAAGTGTGGCCTCACAAGTGATTTATATAATGGGAGTATAATACTCTCACCCCTAGCATCAATTCCCCGTTTTATGCATGCTAATATCTTATTAGCCTTCTTTGCTGCAGTCCTACTTTGGGTACTACTGCTCAGTTTGCTATCTATGAGGACACCTAAGTCCTTTTCCAGCATAGAATCCCCTAATTTTACCCCATTTAGTAGGTAGGTGTTATTTTTGTTCTTGTTACCACAGTGCATTACCTTACACTTGTCTGTATTGAAGCGCATTCTCCATTTCGCTGCCCAAGCTTCTAATTTAACTAAGTCATTCTGAAGCGACTCAGCATCCCCCTCCGCATTTATAACTTTACACAATTTCGTATCATCTGCAAAAATTTACACCATGCTCTCTAGACCTTCTGTTAGGTCGTTAATGAACATATTGAACAATAGTGGTCCTAATACTGAGCCTTGCGGCACACCACTTAGCCCTTCAGTCCAAGTTGAAAAAGATCCATTAACCACAACGCGCTGCTCCCTATTATCTAACCAGTTTTTGACCCAAGTGCATATTGTGCTTCCTAGCCCTGATTCTTGTAGCTTGTAGATAAGTCTCATGTGTGGTACAGTGTTGAATGCTTTGGCAAAATCTAAAAAGATTACATCCACCTCATTACTTTGATCTAGGTTTGCGCTTACTGTTTCATAAAAGCCAAGTAAGTTGGTTTGACAGGATCTGTCCTTCATAAACCCATGTTGATTCCTTTTAATGACCTTATTGACTTCAAGGAACTTCTGAATACTATCTCTTAGAATACCTTCCAATACTTTCCCCACTATAGATGTAAGACTAACTGGTCTATAATTACCTGGTTCAGCTTTACTTCCCTTTTTGAATATAGGCACTACTTCCGCTATACGCCAGTCTTTGGGAACCATACCTGATATTACTGAATCCTTAAAGATCAAAAATAGCGGTTTTGCAAGTTCAGAGTGAAGCTCCATTAGAACCCTTGGGTGAATACCATCGGGACCTAGTGACTTATTAATCTTTAAATGTTTTAATTGGTCACAGACTACTTCCTCGCTTAAATAAGTACCTATCAGTGGGATATTCTCATTATTGAGATTATGTGTTAGTCCCTGAATTGGGTCCTGTCTAGTAAATAATGTTGAAAAAAACTGTGTGTCCGCTATGTCATTATCATTTTTGCTTAAGACTCCCAACTTGTCTTTTAAAGGGCCTATACTCTCCTTCTTTAATCTCTTGCTATTAATGTATTTAAAGATTTTTTTGGGATTCGCTTTGCTTTCCTTTGCTACTAGTTTTTCAGTTTCTACTTTAGCCGCTCTTATTTCCTTTTTGCATATTTTGTAACATTCCTTATAGTGCTGAAATGACTCTGCTTCCCTGTCATATTTGTATTTTTTAAATGCTCGCCTTTTCTTGCCCATAAGTTCCTTTATCTTTTTGTTAAGCCACATCGGTTTATGATTTTTATTCCTTTTTTTGCTGCTCGTAGGAATAAATTTGAGTGTATTTTTAGCTAGCAGGAATTCTAGTACCTTCCATTTCTCCGTAGTATTTTTCCTAAAAACAAACCTTCCCATTCAATATCTCTGAAAAAAACCCTCATCTTTTCAAAATTCGCTTTGCTAAAGTTTAGAGTCCTAGTTGAGCCAGTATAGGGCTGTTTATGAAAACTGATATTAAATGTGACCATATTGTGGTCGCTGTTTCCTATGGGTTCCCCTACTATAATACCTGATACTAAATCCCCATTGTTTGTTAATACCAGGTCTAAGATTGCATTGTACCTAGTTGGTTCCTCAATTAGTTGAACTAAGTAGTTATCATTAAGTGTGTTTAAAAATATATTGTCCCTAGCAGTATCACATGAATCGTTTTTCCAGTTTATCTCTGGATAGTTAAAATCTCCCATCACTACTATGTCTCCTACTCCTGCTGCTCTTTCAATTTGCTTTAGTAACAATTCCTCATCAGATACGTTGATACCAGGCGGCCTATAGCACACACCCAATACTAACTTTTTTGTTCCTTTTTCCCTGCATGCAATTTCTACCCATAATGTCTCGACAGTGTCTACAGTCCCCTCCTGAATATCTTCCTGTATATCAGGTTTTAAAAACGGCTTTACGTAAAGACACACCCCTCCACCCTTTTTATTTAGTCTGTCTCTCCTAAACAGTGTATAGCCCTCTAGATTGACTGTCCAATCATGAGGTTCGTCCCACCAAGTTTCAGTAATGCCTATAATATCATACTGTTTGTTTGCTGCAAGTATTTCTAGTTCGCCCTTTTTACCAGTAATGCTTCTAGCGTTTACATACATACAACTAAGATAAGTATTTTCCCTTGCGTTAGGGACATCTTTCACCGTATGTAGCAATGATGACCTGTAATCGTCATTGGTTAGTGCTTTGGTAAAATCTCTTTTAGTACCCATGTTAGTAACCTTACCGCCTGCTCTTACCCTCCCCCCAACTTCTCCCCCATTTCGTTTACTACCGCCATCCCCACTATTCTCACTGCATGACCCGTAGTTTCTAGCTAAACCCTCCCCCAGGCTCCTAGTTTAAAATCTCCTCCAACCTTCTAACCATCCTTCCCCCCAGCACCGCTGCCCCCTCCTCAGTCAGGTGCTATCCATCACGACAAAAGAGATGGCGCCTGACTGAGAAGTCCGCCCAGTGTTCCAGGAACACAAACCCCTCTTTCCTGCACCAATCCCTAAGCCACACATTTACCTCCCTAATCTCCCTCTGCCTCCCTGGACTAGCGCGTGGCACGGGTAATATTTCGGAGAATATTACCTTAGATGTCCTTGCCTTAAGTTTCTTTCCTAAGTCCCTATAGTCTTTCTTAAGTACATCCCAC
The DNA here is from genome assembly GCF_028390025.1 of Pseudophryne corroboree. NCBI lineage: Eukaryota > Metazoa > Chordata > Amphibia > Anura > Myobatrachidae > Pseudophryne > Pseudophryne corroboree. The sequence continues at coordinate 142,497,006 of NC_086444.1, read as the reverse complement.
CTTCCGCTAACTTTTTAATTGGTGCCAACGTGCACCAAGACCGCCGGGTCTTTCCCAGCCCCTCCCAACAATCTATCTACCCGGTCCGCGATGTGCCATACCCGAGCACCCGGGAGACAACAGACATCACGGTCCCGGTAGCAGATTGCCCTATCTGCCTTCCTGATGATAGAATCCCCTACCACCACCATCTGACTAGGTACCTCACTATCTTTTATCCCAACTGCGCCAGAGGGACCGCTCCTCTGGATGCTAGAGGGAGCAGTCTCCTCCGGCACCGTCATTTCTTCACTATCATCCTCCGATTCCTCGTCCAGTCGGGCAAATTTGTTCGGGTTTGATAGTTCGGAGATGTCGAGCCTCCTCCTCTTTTTCTTCCTTTTAACTGTGACCCAGCTGGATACCTGATCATCATCCTCTTCTACCAGTGACCCCTACCGCAACTCCTCCACCGTTCTGTCTAAACTTCGCTCGAGATTGTGAATCTCCCTCAGTCGCATAATGGGTTGCTCTAGATCAGTTACCTGGGCTTCCAGGGCAACCGTTCACACACACCTCGTGCAGATGTAATCACACTGGGCCGGTAGCTCCAGGTGTGCATGCATCTTGCACGACATGCACTGAGTGAGGTCCCCGAACACAGCCCCTCCCATATTGTTTGTATGGTCTAACTCCCTGTTACTCTCAAAGAAAAAGAAGCAAAAAGAAAAAGTAGAAGACAAACAATCTCACTTATACAATAATTAAGCTGGCTTATACTTATCTATCTTTGTGCGGTTCTTGGTCCTTCACTTTTATGCAGCTGTAGTACTCCAGTGCCCCCTCTGAGTGGGACCTCTCCTGCGGCACCAATACTCCACTTAGCAGTTGCAATTGTTCCAGCTCACTGCTCCTCCTTTTCACTCGGCTTCCAGCTCCTGCTTTTGCTGTTACCAACTCACATACACTTACAAATCCAAGCAACACTTTAAAATACAAGCCCTTACAATGAGCAAGCAATTGAAGTAACATTTATCATTTGCATAATATACAATTTGTACGGAGGTTGGCATCTTCCCCATAGTCTCACTTCTCCACCCTTTTCACTGCTTCATGAATAGACCCCTATATTTTAAAACCCAATCCTGAGTGGCCTATAGTATGTTTACCTATTTTTTAATTATTGCAGTGTGTTTGCAGATAAGAGCAAAAGCTTACTGTGCACTTCAGCGCTAAATTAGTCTTTTGCTGGTGGCGGCGAATGTGTTTGTATAACCCTTGTGTGTCCAAAGTGACCCCCACATCACAGGTGGCGATTCTCAGATCGGCCTATCTGGAGAACCGACCGGCAGGTCCGCGACACCTCCAAATTGGGACTCTGTGACATGCCTGTTTGTACATTGGGGGTCATTCTGAGTTGATCGCTCGCTGCAGTTTTTCGCAGCGCAGTGAACAGGGTACTACTGCGCATGCGTATGCATCACAATGTGCAGGCGCGACGTATGGGTACAAAGCGGATCATTGCTGGGTGATGGATTTAACGAAGAATCCATTCGCACAGCCGATCGCAAGGAGATTGACAGGAAGAGGTTGTTTGTGGGTGGCAACTGACCGTTTTCAGGGAGTATTTGGAAAAACGCAGGTGTGTCCAAGCGTTTGCAGGGCGGGTGACTGACATCAGTTCCGTGACCAAAAAGACTGAAGTGATCGCAAGGGCTGAGTAAGTCCAGAGCTACTCAGAAACTGCAAAAAACTTTTTCGTCCCGCTTGGCTGCACATGCGTTCGCACATTTGCAAAGCGAAAATACACTTTCCCGTGGGCAGCAACTATGCGTTTGTACGGCTGCTAAAAGTAGATAGCGAGCGATCAACTCGGAATGAGGGCCATTGTCATTAAAATAACCCTCCTCCATTTTTTGGATGGTGACCGTATTAGATGGAGTTGTGGTAGAGGTGTCACTAATTTTGGGCAGTTCTTTTAGACATGATCAGATGTCAAAATGTTGTGTTGACTCCTCTGCATAATCACTGGGTCTTTTGGGAAAGCTGAGTTTTTTCCTGGCAGCAGTGGTTGCCACAGAAACTGAAGGGGAGACGTTGTAGTGCTATGTATCACTTGAGCTCCAACTTGCTTACCAGGAGCTCTTTGCATCTCTTAAGATCTGGGTCTGTTGGAAAGAAGTACACAATGTCAATTTAATCCTAGGATCAAGCACAGTCACCAAAGTGTAGTGACCTGATTTCAAGATATTGCCAACCCTTGGATCCTGGTGAAGCGAATAAAATACTTGATCTACATGTCCAACATACTTAGCGGAATCGCTTAATTTCACCTCCTCCTTCAATTTTTCGAGCTGATTTAGCAAAAGTCTAATTAGGGGAATCATCTGACTCGAGGTAGCAGTATCTGAGCTCACTTCGCAGGTGGCTACTAGGGTTTCAGCACCTTTCATAAGACGGAAAGTATTCTCCACTGCGCTGGAGTAAGGTACATTCCCCCTTCTCTACCAATGTCATGGCTTGTTGTGTAGTTGTGGATGGCTTTTTGCTGTTCCTCCATCCGTTGAGGCATGCAGTGGTGGATCCAGGGGGGCCACTCGGGCCCGTGCCCCCACTGTCATTTGTGGCCTCGGTCCCCCGCCACCCCCTGGCGCCGGCGCCGCACAGGGAGATGACGGGTGCCCGCTGAGATTGTGTTACCAGCCGGCGCCCGTCTCCCTGCACAGCGGCAGCCGGAGGCAGGAGCTCAGTACTGAGTTCCGGCTTCCGGTGCTGTCACTGTGCGGCGTGCGCTATGGGAGAGACGTCAGTCATGACGTCTCTCTCATAGTGCTGAGGAGCGGATGCCAAGAGGACGACTGCAGCGGTCTGGAAGCGGGAACGGGGCTCGGTAAGTATGATGTTTATTTCTTCCTTAATGCAGCGGGGGCATCTACTGGGGGCAAACTACAGGGGGACATTCCTACTGAGGTGCATCAACAAGTGGCATTACTACTGGGGGCATTATTACTGGGGGGCATCTACTGGGGTCATCTATTGGGGGCATTACTACTGGGGGACATTTTTACTGGGGGCCATCTACTGGGGGCATTATTACTGGGGGGCATCTACTGGAGGCATTACTACTGGGGGTCATCTATTGGGGGAAAACTCCTAGGGGCAAACTACTGGAGGACATTATTACTGGGGGGCATCTACTGGGGGCAAACTACTGGGGGACATTATTACTGGGGGGCATCTACTGGGGGCAAACTACTGGGGGATATTATTACTGGGGGTCAACTACAAAGGGGCTAACTACTGGGGGCATAATACAGGAGGGCATTACTACTGGCAGCGTAACTACAGGGGCATTACTACTGGCGGCTTAACTACAGGGGCATTACTACTTGGGGGCTAAACTACAGGGGGGGGCAAACTACTGGGGGCATAACTACAGGGGCCAAACTACTGGGGGAAAACTACAGGGGCCAAACTACTGGGGGCATTACTACTGGGGGCTAAACTACAAGGGGGGCATAACTACAGGGGCTAAACTACAATGGGGCAAACTACAGAGGGGCATTACTACTGGTGGCTAAACTACAAGCAGGCAAACTACTGGGGGCATTACCACTGTGAGGCTAAACTAAAGGGGGCGGGGGTAAACTACTGGGGTCATAACTGCAGGGGCATTACCACTGGTGGCATAACTACTAGGGAGCTAAATGACTGGGGGCATTACTACAGGCAACATTACTACTGGGGACAATACGAGCATTGCATAAGGGGCACCACTACTATGGGGTCTATATAAGGGGCAACCAGTACAGTGGACATTGCATAATGAGCGCTACAACTGTGGGCATTGTATAAGAAGCGCCCCCTCACATGCACCGCAGCCGCACGCAAATGTACTTGCCCCTTCCATGGTGCCCCCCCTATCATTTTCTTCTGGATCCGCCCCTGGAGGCATGTAAAGGGTAAAATTCCACTTGTTACCACCTCTTGCTTCAGTTGGCGGCAGAGCAAATTGAACTGTTTTTGGAGCCGCTGCATGCTGTTGCTTCGCGGGGATCCCAGAATCGTCACTCTGGGGGCATGTCCAGCAACTCCAGAGATGCTGGGCTTTCCCCAGAGACAGTCTCCGTGCGTTGTCGCCTTCTCTTCTATGACAGGAGCCGGGTGCTGTAGGAGACTTTCTCACTGCAGCACCTGGCTCCTGACACTGCGGAGGGGCTGACATTTGGTGTCACCCCCCTCCAGGTGTCACACCCGTGTACGGGCCGCAACCCCCGCACCCACCTTGTGACGCCACTGTCAGAAGTCACAAATCCTGAGAAGAGTCCAAGTGAGGTAAGCCATTTTGCAATGACTTCCCTTAGTTTTAGTGAGGCCAGTGATACACAGAGTATGCTGCCTCGGAATGAGCTGGTATTGTGTGTTAGATATGCCTGCTGCTGCTGAACACAGTTTGCCCACACAGTGTGCTTTTACAGTCATGTATTCTTTAGTTTGCTTACTACCACCTATCCACATATCTGTGGTTAAGTGGAAAGTGGGTACAATGGCATTTTGTAGGCCAATAATTAGTTGTTGTTTTTTTAACGACCTGGTACAGGCAAAGTATTCCTAAATAAGCCTATCCTTGTCACTGTGTGGTTTGAATGGCATTTTGGCAATTTTATTTTTTTCTGCACTAACTTTTCCCTTTAATAGAGGTGTTTTTTCATTACCACTATAAAATATTGTAGTTTTTTTTTTTTTTTTTTTTCAGATACACTGACTTAAACCCTCTATGCCCTTGGGCATCGGCTTTAGTAGATGATATTGAAGCACTAGTATCGATATGACTGGTGGCTGTTAGCAGAGTGTTGCGGTGTCGGATAGGGATGTTAGTCCACACATCGGCACTTAACCAGGATGATTGGTTTATTCAGATAACAGAGATAACAGCTTGTAGTACATAGAAGATGTTCTGCAGCAGCAGGAACTCACAGTATACATATGTTGTAGTACAGCAGTAACACAGCATCTTAGTACACACAGGATCCGGCTTTATACACACAGGGTGTGGCTGCGGGGTAGACAAGGTCACACACACAGGGGAGCAGTAGCTGCACGTAAGTGCAGTTTGTCTCTCCCAGGAAGAACCCTTAGCATGTGCACTAAGCACCTCCTCCTGCAGTGAGCTAACACCAGGAAGGAAAACACTAGAGCAGGGAAGCTGCCTCTAGTGCTTGGAATGGAGACAGACCACAGAGTGATCCACTCTCTAACAGTGGCAGCAGCTGTAATGAGAGTATTGGGTTACTGCTCCTGCTCTTCCCTAAACTGATCGTTATCCATATTTAACTGGCAGCTTAGCTCACACTGTGTAGAGTCAGACTGTGTTTTTATTTACGTTAAGTGAACAAAGCACTCTGGAGTACAGAGTACTGGGGTACAGTGCACAGAACAGTACAAACAAATTATCCAGCAATTCTTTTTTTAACTTGCTGCTCAGTTCCCACTGTGTGGAGTCAGACAGGTTTTATATGTATGTGAAGTGAACAAAGCACACTAAGGTACAGCACACTGGGGTACAGTGCCCAGAACAGGACAAACAAATTATACAACAATATATTTTTTTATTCTTTATTTAAATCCTAGCTCAGCTCACACTGCATGGCGTCAGACTGCTTTTATATGTATGCGGATGGAACACGATGCCTTGGGGTACAGCATACTGTGGTGCAGTGCACAGAACAGTGCAAACAAATTATAAAACAATGTTTTTATAATTTTTTAACTCACAGCTCAGCTCACACTGCATAGATAGACAGTTATATATGTAAGTGAACAAAGTACACAGGGGAACGGTGCACAAAGGCTGTACAAAATCTATTTTTTAAACTTTTTTTTGCTCTTCAACTTTTTTCTTTATTTGCAACTGACAATGGCCCTCATTCCGAGTTGTTCGCTCGCTAGCAGATTTTAGCAGCATTGCACACGCTAGGCCGCCACCCTCTGAGAGTTTATCTTAGCATAGCAGAATTGCGAACGAAAGATTAGCAGAATTGCGAATAGAAAATTCTTAGCAGTTTCTGAGTAGCTCGAGACTTACTCCTACACTGCGATCTTAGCTCAGGCCGTTTCGTTCCTTGTTTGACGTCACAAACACGCCCTGCGTTCGGCCAGCCACTCCCCCGTTTCTCCAGACACTCCCGCATTTTATCCTGGCATGCCTGCGTTTTTCCGCACACTCCCAGAAAACGGTCAGTTTCCGCCCAGAAACACCCACTTCCTGTCAATCACACTCCGATCACTTCAACGATGAAAATTCTTCGTTCGGACGTGAGTAAATCTACTAAGTTTTGTGATAAAATACTTAGCGCATGCGCACCATGCGCATGCGCATTTTTGCCTTAATCGCTCCGTTGCGAAAATGGGCAATGAGCGAACAACTCGGAATGACCCCCCATATAAGTAACACTGCTTATATGTGCACGCAGTGGTTGGGGTATGGTTTGCGGACTCAGTGCAGCACCACTGTGTGACAGAATTAGACTAAGGGGACTAGACACAGCTTGTGGTTGGAAACAGTGCAGCACTTGTGGATGGACACAGCACTTGTGGATGGACAAAACACTTGTGGATGGACACAGCACAGCCACTTAATGCACACGGCACAGTCAATTGTGGACAGACACAGCGCAGCCACTTAGTGGAAATAGCACAGTCACTTGTAGATGGACACAGCACAGTCACTTGTAGATGGACACAGCTCAGCCATTTGTAGATAGACAAAGCAGAGCACAGTGCAGCACACAGCAGCGTGACTGGAATGAAATGGGGCAGAGTCACCACCGCGGGGTTCTTATATAGAATCCAAAACGCATGAGAATCCAACACCAGGAGGATGACATTTTGCCTCAAGACTTGGATTGACTCAGAAACCGGAAGTTTTGGGGGCTCAGATTTATGGTAATCCAAATGGCTCATTTCTATTTAGAACAAGCTGATTCATTTAAATAAATGAGTTTCTAATAGTGATGAGCGGGTTCGGTTTCCGAGAAACCGAACCCACCCGAGCTTTACCTTTTTTTACACGGGTCCGAGCAGACTCGGATCCTCCCGCCTTGCTCGGCTAACCCGAGCGCGCCCGAACGTCATCATCCCGCTGTCGGATTCTCGCGAGATTTGGATTCTATATAAGCAGCCGCACGTCGCCGCCATTTTCACACGTGCATTGAGATTGATAGGGAGAGGACGTGGCTGGCGTCCTCTCCGTTTATAATTGTAGAAGAGACAGTTGATTGCTTGTTTTATTACTAATTGTGGGGAGGATTGGGGAGCAGCTGTTAGGACTCGGAGTAGAGTGCAGAGTTTTGCTGATAGTGACCTCCAGTTTTTTTTTATCCGTTCTCTGCCTGAAAAAAACGCTCCATACCATATCTGTGCTCAGTGTGCTGCATGATATATCTGTGCTGAGTGCTCACACTTCTTAATTGTGGGGACTGGGGAGCAGCTATAGCAGGAGTACAGTGCACAGTTTTGCTGACAGTGAACACCAGTATACGTTTGTCTGCCTGAAAAACACTCCTGTGGTGGCTTTTTTTTATACTAGTTTAGCAGTCTGCTGACAGTGTCCACCAGGTCCATTATACTGTATATAGCAGTACGGTAGGCCACTGCTGTACCTACCTCTGTGACGTCAGTCACTCGTCATCCATTAATAATAATAAGTATACTATCCATCCATCTACATTGTATACCTGTGGTGGCTTTTTTTCTTTATACTAGTTTAGCAGTTTGCTGACAGTGTCCACCAGGTCTATTTATTATACTGTATATAGCAGTACGGTAGGCCACTGCTGTACCTACCTCTGTGTCATCACTCGTCGTCCATAAGTATACTATCCATCCATCTACATTGTATACCTGTGGTGGCTTTTTTTCTTTATACTAGTAGTACTAGTTTAGCAGTCTGCTGACAGTGTCCACCAGGTCCATTATACTGTATATAGCAGTACGGTAGGCCACTGCTGTACCTACCTCTGTGTCGTCACTCGCCGTCCATAAGTATACTATCCATCCATCTACATTGTATACCTGTGGTGGCTTTTTTTCTTTATACTAGTAGTACTAGTTTAGCAGTCTGCTGACAGTGTCCACCAGGTCCATTATACTGTATATAGCAGTACGGTAGGCCACTGCTGTACCTACCTCTGTGTCATCACTCGTCGTCCATAAGTATACTATCCATCCATCTACATTGTATACCTGTGGTGGCTTTTTTTTTATACTAGTAGTACTAGTTTAGCAGTCTGCTGACAGTGTCCACCAGGTCCATTATACTGTATATAGCAGTACGGAAGGCCACTGCTGTACATACCTCTGTGTCGTCACTCGTCGTCCATAAGTATACTACCATCCATCTACATTGTATACCTGTGGTGGCTTTTTTTTTATACTAGTAGTACTAGTTTAGCAGTCTGCTGACAGTGTCCACCAGGTCCATTATACTGTATATAGCAGTACGGTAGGCCACTGCTGTACCTACCTCTGTGTCGTCACTCGTCGTCCATAAGTATACTACCATCCATCTACATTGTATACCTGTGGTGGCTTTTTTTTTAAACTAGTAGTACTAGTTTAGCAGTCTGCTGACAGTGTCCACCAGGTCCATTATACTGTATATAGCAGTACGGTAGGCCACTGCTGTACCTACCTCTGTGTCGTCACTCGTCGTCCATAAGTATACTATCCATCCATCTACATTGTATACCTGTGGTGGCTTTTTTTCTTTATACTAGTAGTACTAGTTTAGCAGTCTGCTGACAGTGTCCACCAGGTCCATTATACTGTATATAGCAGTACGGTAGGCCACTGCTGTACCTACCTCTGTGTCGTCACTCGTCGTCCATAAGTATACTATCCATCCATCTACATTGTATACCTGTGGTGGCTTTTTTTCTTTATACTAGTAGTACTAGTTTAGCAGTCTGCTGACAGTGTCCACCAGGTCCATTATACTGTATATAGCAGTACGGTAGGCCACTGCTGTACCTACCTCTGTGTCGTCACTCGTCGTCCATAAGTATACTACCATCCATCTACATTGTATACCTGTGGTGGCTTTTTTTTTATACTAGTAGTACTAGTTTAGCAGTCTGCTGACAGTGTCCACCAGGTCCATTATACTGTATATAGCAGTACGGTAGGCCACTGCTGTACCTACCTCTGTGTCGTCACTCGTCGTCCATAAGTATACTACCATCCATCTACATTGTATACCTGTGGTGGCTTTTTTTATATACTAGTAGTACTAATTTAGCAGTCTGCTGACAGTGTCCACCAGGTCCATTATACTGTATATAGCAGTACGGTAGGCCACTGCTGTACCTACCTCTGTGTCGTCAGTCACTCGTCCATAAGTATACTATCCATCCATCTACATTGTATACCTGTCGTGGCTTTTTTTTTATACTAGTAGTACTAGTTTAGCAGTCTGCTAACAGTGTCCACCAGGTCCATTATACTGTATATAGCAGTACGGTAGGCCACTGCTGTACCTACCTCTGTGTCGTCACTCGTCGTCCATAAGTATACTATCCATCCATCTACATTGTATACCTGTGGTGGCTTTTTTTCTTTATACTAGTTTAGCAGTTTGCTGACAGTGTCCACCAGGTCCATTTATTATACTGTATATAGCAGTACGGTAGGCCACTGCTGTACCTACCTCTGTGTCGTCACTCGTCGTCCATAAGTATACTATCCATCCATCTACATTGTATACCTGTGGTGGTTTTTTTTCTTTATACTAGTAGTACTAGTTTAGCAGTCTGCTGACAGTGTACACCAGGTCCATTATACTGTATATAGCAGTACGGTAGGCCACTGCTGTACCTACCTCTGTGTCGTCACTCGTCCATAAGTATACTATCCATCCATCTACATTGTATACCTGTGGTGGCTTTTTTTCTTTATACTAGTAGTACTAGTTTAGCAGTCTGCTGACAGTGTCCACCAGGTCCATTATACTGTATATAGCAGTACGGTAGGCCAGTGCTGTACCTACCTCTGTGTCGTCACTCGTCATCCATAAGTATACTATCCATCCATCTACATTGTATACCTGTGGTGGCTTTTTTTCTTTATACTAGTAGTACTAGTTTAGCAGTCTGCTGACAGTGTCCACCAGGTCCATTATACTGTATATAGCAGTACGGTAGGCCACTGCTGTACCTACCTCTGTGTCATAACTCGTCGTCCATAAGTATACTATCCATCCATCTACATTGTATACCTGTGGTGGCTTTTTTTCTTTATACTAGTAGTACTAGTTTAGCAGTCTGCTGACAGTGTCCACCAGGTCCATTATACTGTATATAGCAGTACGGTAGGCCACTGCTGTACCTACCTCTGTGTCGTCACTCGTCGTCCATAATTATACTATCCATCCATCTACATTGTATACCTGTGGTGGCTTTTTTTCTTTATACTAGTAGTACTAGTTTAACAGTCTGCTGACAGTGTCCACCAGGTCCATTATACTGTATATAGCAGTACGGTAGGCCACTGCTGTACCTACCTCTGTGTCGTCACTTGTCGTCCATAAGTATACTATCCATCCATCTACATTGTATACCTGTGGTGGCTTTTTTTTTATACTAGTAGTACTAGTTTAGCAGTCTGCTGACAGTGTCCACCAGGTCCATTATACTGTATATAGCAGTACGGTAGGCCACTGCTGTACCTACCTCTGTGTCGTCACTCGTCGTCCATAAGTATACTACCATCCATCTACATTGTATACCTGTGGTGGCTTTTTTTTTATACTAGTAGTACTAGTTTAGCAGTCTGCTGACAGTGTCCACCAGGTCCATTATACTGTATATAGCAGTACGGTAGGCCACTGCTGTACCTACCTCTGTGTCGTCACTCGTCGGCCATAAGTATACTATCCATCCATCTACATTGTATACCTGTGGTGGCTTTTTTTTTATACTAGTAGTACTAGTTTAGCAGTCTGCTGACAGTGTCCACCAGGTCCATTATACTGTATATAGCAGTACGGTAGGCCACTGCTGTACCTACCTCTGTGTCGTCACTCGTCGTCCATAAGTATACTACCATCCATCTACATTGTATACCTGTGGTGGCTTTTTTTTTATACTAGTAGTACTAGTTTAGCAGTCTGCTAACAGTGTCCACCAGGTCCATTATACTGTATATAGCAGTACGGTAGGCCACTGCTGTACCTACCTCTGTGTCGTCACTCGTCGTCCATAAGTATACTACCATCCATCTACATTGTATAGCTGTGGTGACTTTTTTTTTTATACTAGTAGTACTAGTTTAGCAGTCTGCTGACAGTGTCCACCAGGTCCATTATACTGTATATAGCAGTACGGTAGGCCACTGCTGTACCTACCTCTGTGTCGTCACTCGTCGTCCATAAGTATACTATCCATCCATCTACATTGTATACCTGTGGTGGCTTTTTTTTTATACTAGTAGTACTAGTTTAGCAGTCTGCTGACAGTGTCCACCAGGTCCATTGTACTGTATATAGCAGTACGGTAGGCCACTGCTGTACCTACCTCTGTGTCGTCACTCGTCGTCCATAAGTATACTACCATCCATCTACATTGTATACCTGTGGTGGCTTTTTTTTATACTAGTAGTACTAGTTTAGCAGTCTGCTGACAGTGTCCACCAGGTCCATTATACTGTATATAGCAGTACGGTAGGCCACTGCTGTACCTACCTCTGTGTCGTCAGTCACTCGTCCATAAGTATATTATCCATCCATCTACATTGTATACCTGTCGTGGCTTTTTTTTTATACTAGTAGTACTAGTTTAGCAGTCTGCTAACAGTGTCCACCAGGTCCATTATACTGTATATAGCAGTACGGTAGGCCACTGCTGTACCTACCTCTGTGTCGTCACTCGTCGTCCATAAGTATACTATCCATCCATCTACATTGTATACCTATGGTGTTTTTTTTACTTTATACTAGTTTAGCAGTTTGCTGACAGTGTCCACCAGGTCCATTTATTATACTGTATATAGCAGTACGGTAGGCCACTGCTGTACCTACCTCTGTGTCGTCACTCGTCGTCCATAAGTATTCTATCCATCCATCCATCTACATTGTATACCTGTGGTGGCTTTTTTTCTTTATACTAGTTTAGCAGTTTGCTGACAGTGTCCACCAGGTCCATTTATTATACTGTATATAGCAGTACGGTAGGCCACTGCTGTACCTACCTCTGTGTCGTCACTTGTCGTCCATAAGTATACTATCCATCCATCTACTTTGTATACCTGTGGTGGCTTTTTTTCTTTATACTAGTAGTACTAGTTTAGCAGTCTGCTGACAGTGTTCACCAGGTCCATTATACTGTATATAGCAGTACGGTAGGCCACTGCTGTACCTACCTCTGTGTCGTCACTCGTCGTCCATAAGTATACTATCCATCCATCTACATTGTATACCTGGGGTGGCTTTTTTTCTTTATACTAGTAGTACTAGTTTAGCAGTCTGCTGACAGTGTCCACCAGGTCCATTATACTGTATATAGCAGTACGGTAGGCCACTGCTGTACCTACCTCTGTGTCGTCACTCGTCATCCATAAGTATACTATCCATCCATCTACATTGTATACCTGTGGTGGCTTTTTTTCTTTATACTAGTAGTACTAGTTTAGCAGTCTGCTGACAGTGTCCACCAGGTCCATTATACTGTATATAGCAGTACGGTAGGCCACTGCTGTACCTACCTCTGTGTCGTCACTCGTCGTCCATAAGTATACTATCCATCCATCTACATTGTATACCTGTGGTGGTTTTTTTTCTTTATACTAGTAGTACTAGTTTAGCAGTCTGCTGACAGTGTCCACCAGGTCCATAATACTGTATATAGCAGTACGGTAGGCCACTGCTGTACCTACCTCTGTGTCGTCACTCGTCGTCCATAAGTATACTATCCATCCATCTACATTGTATACCTGTGGTGGCTTTTTTTCTTTATACTAGTAGTACTAGTTTAGCAGTCTGCTGACAGTGTCCACCAGGTCCATTATACTGTATATAGCAGTACGGTAGGCCACTGCTGTACCTACCTCTGTGTCGTCACTTGTCGTCCATAAGTATACTATCCATCCATCTACATTGTATACCTGTGGTGGCTTTTTTTTTATACTAGTAGTACTAGTTTAGCAGTCTGCTGACAGTGTCTACCAGGTCCATTATACTGTATATGGCAGTACGGTAGGCCACTGCTGTACCTACCTCTGTGTCGTCAGTCACTCGTCCATAAGTATACTATCCATCCATCTACATTGTATACCTGTCGTGGCTTTTTTTTTATACTAGTAGTACTAGTTTAGCAGTCTGCTAACAGTGTCCACCAGGTCCATTATACTGTATATAGCAGTACGGTAGGCCACTGCTGTACCTACCTCTGTGTCGTCACTCGTCGTCCATAAGTATACTACCATCCATCTACATTGTATACCTGTGGTGGCTTTTTTTCTTTATACTAGTAGTACTAGTTTAGCAGTCTGCTGACAGTGTCTACCAGGTCCATTATACTGTATATGGCAGTACGGTAGGCCACTGCTGTACCTACCTCTGTGTCGTCAGTCACTCGTCCATAAGTATACTATCCATCCATCTACATTGTATACCTGTCGTGGCTTTTTTTTTATACTAGTAGTACTAGTTTAGCAGTCTGCTAACAGTGTCCACCAGGTCCATTATACTGTATATAGCAGTACGGTAGGCCACTGCTGTACCTACCTCTGTGTCGTCACTCGTCGTCCATAAGTATACTATCCTTCCATCTACATTGTATACCTATGGTGGTTTTTTTTACTTTATACTAGTTTAGCAGTTTGCTGACAGTGTCCACCAGGTCCATTTATTATACTGTATATAGCAGTACGGTAGGCCACTGCTGTACCTACCTCTGTGTCGTCACTCGTCGTCCATAAGTATACTATCCATCCATCCATCTACATTGTATACCTGTGGTGGCTTTTTTTCTTTATACTAGTTTAGCAGTTTGCTGACAGTGTCCACCAGGTCCATTTATTATACTGTATATAGCAGTACGGTAGGCCACTGCTGTACCTACCTCTGTGTCGTCACTTGTCGTCCATAAGTATACTATCCATCCATCTACTTTGTATACCTGTGGTGGCTTTTTTTCTTTATACTAGTAGTACTAGTTTAGCAGTCTGCTGACAGTGTTCACCAGGTCCATTATACTGTATATAGCAGTACGGTAGGCCACTGCTGTACCTACCTCTGTGTCGTCACTCGTCGTCCATAAGTATACTATCCATCCATCTACATTGTATACCTGGGGTGGCTTTTTTTCTTTATACTAGTAGTACTAGTTTAGCAGTCTGCTGACAGTGTCCACCAGGTCCATTATACTGTATATAGCAGTACGGTAGGCCACTGCTGTACCTACCTCTGTGTCGTCACTCGTCATCCATAAGTATACTATCCATCCATCTACATTGTATACCTGTGGTGGCTTTTTTTCTTTATACTAGTAGTACTAGTTTAGCAGTCTGCTGACAGTGTCCACCAGGTCCATTATACTGTTTATAGCAGTACGGTAGGCCACTGCTGTACCTACCTCTGTGTCGTCACTCGTCGTCCATAAGTATACTATCCATCCATCTACATTGTATACCTGTGGTTGCTTTTTTTCTTTATACTAGTAGTACTAGTTTAGCAGTCTGCTGACAGTGTCCACCAGGTCCATTATACTGTATATAGCAGTACGGTAGGCCACTGCTGTACCTACCTCTGTGTCGTCACTCGTCGTCCATAAGTATACTATCCATCCATCTACATTGTATACCTGTGGTGGCTTTTTTTTTATACTAGTAGTACTAGTTTAGCAGTCTGCTGACAGTGTCCACCAGGTCCATTATACTGTATATAGCAGTACGGTAGGCCACTGCTGTACCTACCTCTGTGTCGTCAGTCACTCGTCCATAAGTATACTATCCATCCATCTACATTGTATACCTGTCGTGGCTTTTTTTTATACTAGTAGTACTAGTTTAGCAGTCTGCTAACAGTGTCCACCAGGTCCATTATACTGTATATAGCAGTACGGTAGGCCACTGCTGTACCTACCTCTGTGTCGTCACTCGTCGTCCATAAGTATACTATCCATCCATCTACATTGTATACCTATGGTGGTTTTTTTTACTTTATACTAGTTTAGCAGTTTGCTGACAGTGTCCACCAGGTCCATTTATTATACTGTATATAGCAGTACGGTAGGCCACTGCTGTACCTACCTCTGTGTCGTCACTCGTCGTCCATAAGTATACTATCCATCCATCCATCTACATTGTATACCTGTGGTGGCTTTTTTTCTTTATACTAGTTTAGCAGTTTGCTGACAGTGTCCACCAGGTCCATTTATTATACTGTATATAGCAGTACGGTAGGCCACTGCTGTACCTACCTCTGTGTCGTCACTTGTCGTCCATAAGTATACTATCCATCCATCTACTTTGTATACCTGTGGTGGCTTTTTTTCTTTATACTAGTAGTACTAGTTTAGCAGTCTGCTGACAGTGTTCACCAGGTCCATTATACTGTATATAGCAGTACGGTAGGCCACTGCTGTACCTACCTCTGTGTCGTCACTCGTCGTCCATAAGTATACTATCCATCCATCTACATTGTATACCTGGGGTGGCTTTTTTTCTTTATACTAGTAGTACTAGTTTAGCAGTCTGCTGACCGTGTCCACCAGGTCCATTATACTGTATATAGCAGTACGGTAGGCCACTGCTGTACCTACCTCTGTGTCGTCACTCGTCATCCATAAGTATACTATCCATCCATCTACATTGTATACCTGTGGTGGCTTTTTTTCTTTATACTAGTATTACTAGTTTAGCAGTCTGCTGACAGTGTCCACCAGGTCCATTATACTGTATATAGCAGTACGGTAGGCCACTGCTGTACCTACCTCTGTGTCGTCACTCGTCGTCCATAAGTATACTATCCATCCATCTACATTGTATACCTGTGGTGGTTTTTTTTCTTTATACTAGTAGTACTAGTTTAGCAGTCTGCTGACAGTGTCCACCAGGTCCATTATACTGTATATAGCAGTACGGTAGGCCACTGCTGTACCTACCTCTGTGTCGTCACTCGTCGTCCATAAGTATTCTATCCATCCATCTACATTGTATACCTGTGGTGGCTTTTTTTTATACTAGTAGTACTAGTTTAGCAGTCTGCTGACAGTGTCCACCAGGTCCATTATACTGTATATAGCAGTACGGTAGGCCACTGCTGTACCTACCTCTGTGTCGTCACTCGTCGTCCATAAGTATACTACCATCCATCTACATTGTATACCTGTGGTGGCTTTTTTTTATACTAGTAGTACTAGTTTAGCAGTCTGCTGACAGTGTCCACCAGGTCCATTATACTGTATATAGCAGTACGGTAGGCCACTGCTGTACCTACCTCTGTGTCGTCACTCGTCGTCCATAAGTATACTACCTTCCATCTACATTGTATAGCTGTGGTGGCTTTTTTTTATACTAGTAGTACTAGTTTAGCAGTCTGCTGACAGTGTCCACCAGGTCCATTATACTGTATATAGCAGTACGGTAGGCCACTGCTGTACCTACCTCTTTGTTGTCACTCGTCGTCCATAAGTATACTACCATCCATCTACATTGTATACCTGTGGTGGCTTTTTTTCTTTATACTAGTAGTACTAGTTTAGCAGTCTGCTGACAGTGTCCACCAGGTCCATTATACTGTATATAGCAGTACGGTAGGCCACTGCTGTACCTACCTCTGTGTCATCACTCGTCGTCCATAAGTATACTACCATCCATCTACATTGTATACCTGTGGTGGCTTTTTTTTTATACTAGTAGTACTAGTTTAGCAGTCTGCTGACAGTGTCCACCAGGTCCATTATACTGTATATAGCAGTACGGTAGGCCACTGCTGTACCTACCTCTGTGTCGTCACTCGTCGTCCATAAGTATACTATCCATCCATCTACATTGTATACCTGTGGTGGCTTTTTTTCTTTATACTAGTAGTACTAGTTTAGCAGTCTGCTGACAGTGTCCACCAGGTCCATTATACTGTATATAGCAGTACGGTAGGCCACTGCTGTACCTACCTCTGTGTCGTCAGTCACTCGTACATAAGTATACTATCCATCCATCTACATTGTATACCTGTCGTGGCTTTTTTTTTTATACTAGTAGTACTAGTTTAGCAGTCTGCTGACAGTGTCCACCAGGTCCATTATACTGTATATAGCAGTACGGTAGGCCACTGCTGTACCTACCTCTGTGTCGTCACTCGTCGTCCATAAGTATACTATCCATCCATCTACATTGTATACCTGTGGTGGCTTTTTTTCTTTATACTAGTTTAGCAGTTTGCTGATAGTGTCCACCAGGTCCATTTATTATACTGTATATAGCAGTACGGTAGGCCACTGCTGTACCTACCTCTGTGTCGTCAGTCACTCGTCATCCATTAACAATAATAAGTATACTATCCATCCATCTACATTGTATACCTGTGGTGCCTTTTAGTTGTGCGCATTAAAATATGGAGAACAAAAATGTGGAGGTTAAAAAAATAGGGAAAGATCAAGATCCACTTCCACCTCGTGCTGAAGCTGCTGCCACTAGTCATGGCCGAGACGATGAAATGCCATCAAGGCCGATGCCCAATGTCATAGTACAGAGCATGTAAAATCCAAAACACAAAAGATCAGTAAAATGACCCAAAAATCAAAATTAAAAGCGTCTGAGGAGAAGCGTAAACTTGCCAATATGCCATTTACGACACGGAGTGGCAAGGAACGGCTGAGGCCCTGGCCTATGTTCATGGCTAGTGGTTCAGCTTCACATGAGGATGGAAGCACTCATCCTCTCGCTAGAAAAAAGAAAAGACTTAAGCTGGCAAAAGCACAGCAAAGAACTGTGCGTTCTTCGAAATCACAAATCCCCAAGGAGAGTCCAATTGTGTCGGTTGCGATGCCTGACCTTCCCAACACTGGACGGGAAGAGCTTGCGCCTTCCACCATTTGCACGCCCCCTGCAAGTGCTGGAAGGAGCACCCGCAGTCCAGTTCCTGATAGTCAAATTGAAGATGTCAGTGTTGAAGTACACCAGGATGAGGATATGGGTGTTGCTGGCGCTGGGGAGGAAATTGACAAGGAGGATTCTGATGGTGAGGTGGTTTGTTTAAGTCAGGCACCCGGGGAGACGCCTGTTGTCCGTGGGAGGAATGTGGCCATTGACATGCCTGGTCAAAATACAAAAAAAATCAGCTCTTCGGTGTGGAATTATTTCAACACAAATGCGGACAACAGGTGTCAAGCCGTGTGTTGCCTTTGTCAAGCTGTAATAAGTAGGGGTAAGGACGTTAACCACCTCGGAACATCCTCCCTTATACGTCACCTGCAGCGCATTCATCATAAGTCAGTGACAAGTTCAAAAACTTTGGGCGACAGCGGAAGCAGTCCACTGACCAGTAAATCCCTTCCTCTTGTAACCAAGCTCCTGCAAACCACACCACCAACTCCCTCAGTGTCAATTTCCTCCTTACCCAGGAAAGCCAATAGTCCTGCAGGCCATGTCACTGGCAAGTCTGACGAGTCCTCTCCTGCCTGGGATTCCTCCGATGCATCCTTGAGTGTAACGCCTACTGCTGCTGGCGCTGCTGTTGCTGCTGGGAGTCGATCGTCATCCCAGAGGGGAAGTCGGAAGACCACTTGTACTACTTCCAGTAAGCAATTGACTGTCCAACAGTCCTTTGCGAGGAAGATGAAATATCACAGCAGTCATCCTGCTGCAAAGCGGATAACTGAGGCCTTGGCAGCCTGGGCGATGAGAAACGTGGTTCCGGTATCCATCGTTAATTCAGAGCCAACTATAGACTTGATTGAGGTACTGTGTCCCCGGTACCAAATACCATCTAGGTTCCATTTCTCTAGGCAGGCGATACCGAAAATGTACACAGACCTCAGAAAAAGACTCACCAGTGTCCTAAAAAATGCAGTTGTACCCAATGTCCACTTAACCACGGACATGTGGACAAGTGGAGCAGGGCAGACTCAGGACTATATGACTGTGACAGCCCACTGGGTAGATGTATTGCCTCCCGCTGCAAGAACAGCAGCGGCGGTACCAGTAGCAGCATCTCGCAAACGCCAAATCGTTCCTAGGCAGGCTACGCTTTGTATCACCGCTTTCCAGAATACGCACACAGCTAAAAAACCTCTTACGGCAACTGAGGAAGATCATCGCAGAATGGCTTACCCCAATTGGACTCTCCTGGGGATTTGTGACATCGGACAACGCCAGCAATATTGTGCGTGCATTACATCTGGGCAAATTCCTGCACGTCCCATGTTTTGCACATACTTTGAATTTGGTGGTGCAGAATTATTTAAAAAACAACAGGGGCGTGCAAGAGATGCTGTGGGTGGCCCGAAGAATTGCGGGCCACTTTCGGCGTTCAGGCACCGCGTACAGAAGACTGGAGCACCACCAAAAATACCTGAACCTGCCCTGCCATCATCTGAAGCAGGAGGTGGTAACGAGGTGGAATTCAACCTCTATATGCTTCAGAGGATGGAGGAGCAGCAAAAGGCCATTCAAGCCTATACATCTGGCCACGATATAGGCAAAGGAGGTGGAATGCACCTGTCTCAAGCGCAGTGGAGAATGATTTCAACGTTGTGCAAGGTTCTGCAACCTTTTGAACTTGCCACACTTGAAGTCAGTTCAGACACTGCCAGCCTGAGTCAGGTCATTCCCCTCATCAGGCTTTTGCAGAATAAGTTGGAGACATTGAAGGAGGAGCTAAAACAGCGATTCCGCTAGGCATGTGGGACTTGTGGATGGAGCCCTTCATTCGCTTAACCAGGATTCACGGGTGGTCAATCTGTTGAAATCAGAGCACTACATTTTGGCCACCGTACTCGATCCTAGATTTAAAACCTACGTTGTATCTCTCTTTCCGGCAGACACAAGTCTGCAGGGGTTCAAAGACCTGCTGGTGAGAAAATTGTCAAGTCAAGCGGAACGTGACCCGTCAACAGCTCCTCCTTCACATTCTCCCGCAACTGGGGGTGCGAGGAAAAGGCTAAGAATTCCGAGCCCACCCGCTGGCGGTGATGCAGGGCAGTCTGGAGCGAGTGCTGACATCTGGTCCGGACTGAAGGACCTGCCAACGATTACTGACATGTCGTCTACTGTCACTGCATATGATTCTCTCACCATTGAAAGAATGGTGGAGGATTATATGAGTGACCGCATCCAAGTAGGCACGTCAGACAGTCCGTACGTATACTGGCAGGAAAAAGAGGCAATTTGGAGGCCCTTGCAGAAACTGGCTTTATTCTACCTAAGTTGCCCTCCCTCCAGTGTGTACTCTGAAAGAGTGTTTAGTGCAGCCGCTCACCTTGTCAGCAATCGTCGTACGAGGTTACTTCCAGAAAATGTGGAGAAGATGATGTTCATTAAAATGAATTATAATCAATTCCTCCGTGGAGACATTCACCAGCAGCAATTGCCTCCAGAAAGTACACGGGGACCTGAGATGGTGGATTCCAGTGGGGACGAATTAATAATCTGTGAGGAGGGGGATGTACACAGTGAAAGGGGTGATGAATCGGGCGATGAGGAGGAGGTGGACATCTTGCCTCTGTAGAGCCAGTTTGTGCAAGGAGAGATTGATTGCTTCTTTTTTGGTGGGGGCCCAAACCAACCAGTCATTTCAGTCACAGTCGTGTGGCAGACCCTGTCACTGAAATGATGGGTTCGTTAAAGTGTGCATGTCCTGTTTATACAACATAAGGGTGGGTGGGAGGGCCCAAGGACAATTCCCTCTTGCACCTCTTTTTTCTTTCATTTTTCTTTGCATCATGTGCTGTTTGGGGAGTATTTTTTTGAAGGGCCATCCTGCGTGACACTGCAGTGCCACTCCTAGATGGGCCAGGTGTTTGTGTCGGCCACTTGGGTCGCTTAGCTTAGTCACACAGCTACCTCATTGCGCCTCTTTTTTTCTTTGCATCATGTGCTGTTTGGGGACAATTTTTTTTGAAGGGCCATCCTGTCTGACACTGCAGTGCCACTCCTAGATGGGCCAGATGTTTGTGTCGGCCACGTGGGTCGCTTATCTTAGTCACACAGCTACCTCATTGCGCCTCTTTTTTTCTTTGCATCATGTGCTGTTTGGGGAGTATTTTTTTGAAGGGCCATCCTGCGTGACACTGCAGTGCCACTCCTAGATGGGCCAGGTGTTTGTGTCGGCCACTTGTGTCGCTTAGCTTAGTCACACAGCTACCTCATTGCGCCTCTTTTTTTCTTTGCATCATGTGCTGTTTGGGGACAATTTTTTTGAAGGGCCATCCTGTCTGACACTGCAGTGCCACTCCTAGATGGGCCAGATGTTTGTGTCGGCCACTTGGGTCGCTTATCTTAGTCACACAGCTACCTCATTGCGCCTCTTTTTTCTTTGCGTCATGTGCTGTTTGGGGAGTATTTTTTTGAAGGGCCATCCTGCGTGACACTGCAGTGCCACTCCTAGATGGGCCAGATGTTTGTGTCGGCCACTTGGGTCGCTTATCTTAGTCACACAGCTACCTCATTGCGCCTCTTTTTTTCTTTGCATCATGTGCTGTTTGGGGAGTACTTTTTTGAAGTGCCATCCTGTCTGACACTGCAGTGCCACTCCTAGATGGGCCAGGTGTTTGTGTCGGCCACTTGGGTCGCTTAGCTTAGTCACACAGCTACCTCATTGCGCCTCTTTTTTTCTTTGCGTCATGTGCTGTTTGGGGACAATTTTTTTGAAGGGCCATCCTGTCTGACACTGCAGTGCCACTCCTAGATGGGCCAGGTGTTTGTGTCGGCCACTTGGGTCGCTTAGCTTAGCCATCCAGCGACCTCGGTGCAAATTTTAGGACTAAAAATAATATTGTGAGATGTGAGGTGTTCAGAATAGACTGAAAATGAGTGGAAATTATGGTTATTGAGGTTAATAATACTATGGGGTCAAAATGACCCCCAAATTCTATGATTTAAGCTGTTTTTTAGGGTTTTTGAAAAAAAACACCCGAATCCAAAACACACCCGAATCCGACAAAAACATTTCGGTGAGGTTTTGCCAAAACGCGTCCGAACCCAAAACACGGCCGCGGAACCGAACCCAAAACCAAAACACAAAACCCGAAAAATTTCCGGTGCACATCACTAGTTTCTAAATGCATGCATAAAGTAATACCAGTGAGTACACTGTAACTGCAGGCAACAGTTTCCACCTATAGTGGTCACATGATACACTTGATATACACATCAAGCAGTAATGACAGAAAATGTTCTCTCTTCCAAATGCTATTGAGCAGAGGCAATAGGTTACACATTGGTGATGCAATGAGCACTTGAGAAAATGTCCAAATTTAGAACAATTGCATTATAACCTAGGTTTCATGAGTCTTGAAGCTTCTTACAAATAAGACAGCAAGCTCTGACGAACAGTGGGGGTCATTCCGAGTTGTTCGCTCGTTGCTGATTTTCGCAACGGAGCGTTTAAGGCGAAAATGCGCATGCGCATGGTACGCAGTGCACATGCGCTAAGTATTTTAGCACAAAACTTAGTACATTTACTCACGTCTGAACGAAGACTTTCCATCGTTGAAGTGATCGGAGTGTGATTGACAGGAAGTGGGTGTTTCTGGGCGGAAACTGACCATTTTCTGGGAGTGTGCGGAAAAACACAGGCGTTCCAGGATAAAACGCGGGAGTGTCTGGAGAAACGGGGGAGTGGCTGGCCGAACGCAGGGCGTGTATGTGACGTCAAACCAGGAACGAAACGGGCTGTGCTGATCGCAGTGTAGGAGTAAGTCTCGAGCTACTCAGGAACTGCTAAGAATTTTCTTCTCTCAATTCTGCTAATCTTTCGTTCGCAATTCTGCTATGCTAAAATACACTCCCAGAGTGCGGCGGCCTAGCGTGTGCAATGCTGCTAAAATCTGCTAGCGAGCGAACAACTCGGAATGACCCCCAGTGCTCTTTCCTCCTACCATCTTGTGCTACCACCTTGACCACCTGTGTAACCTTGTTCCATGCCTCCGGTAAGTTCTGTACCACATGTATCAAGATAAATCTAATGTAAAACACAGTGTCAGGCATCCATATGCATATGCTTACACCCAATGCTAGCATAGAGATGTGATTTGACTGTCAGTTATACAGTACATGGAAAAGTATCCTAATAAGCCTTTTTGGGTAGCTTACAAGTAGAGATATGAGGTTCGACTCATTGTACCCACCAGGGGCAGCATGGACAGTGTAATGGTTAGCATTACTGCCTCACAGCACTGAGGTCACAGGTTCGATTCCCACCATGGCTCTAACTGTATGGCGTTTGTATAGTCTCCCCGTGCTTGCATGGGTTTCCATTGGGTACTCCAGTCCCCCCTCCCTGCATTCCAAAAATATACTGGCAGGTTAAATGGCTCCCAACAAATAAAAATTAACTCCAGCATAAATGTGTGTGCGCGTACATGTGGTAGGGAATATAGAGTGTAAGCTGCACTGTGTTAGCATTCGGAGTCTTACCTCCGGTTCTGGTCCCTGCACCTCTCCTGTTAGCTGGCTGTTGTGGCTGTGGCAGCTAGGAGCTGCGGCAGTGAGGTACTCCGGTGTGGCTGCCGGGCGTCAGGAGGCCGGGGTCATGGGTCCTGGGGTGCGGAGCATGGCAGCCAGAGGTGTCTGTTTCCAAGTGTCCTGTTGCTGGAGTGCGGCATCTGGGAGGCTGATGTCAGAGGTAGTGGCTGTGTGCTGGTTCCACATGTGTCCTCTGTGCAGGGATCCGCCAAGCCAATAGGTATCCCAGTTCACGTCCAGCCAAACCGGTGCTGTTTTCCCTTATAAAAAGGGGTTGATGCTTAGCTATGGTGCCAGTGCTCCAAGTTACTTGATGCTGTAAGGTGCTCAAGCTCTGTGCTCCAAGGTTAACCCCTGGTATCCTGGTTCTGTGGAGGCCACCCTGTGGTCAGTTCTGTTATTGCAGACCTTTGCTTCCAGTCCACCTGCCCCTGTGGTTTAACTGCTGGGTCCTCTGTATGGTAGTGGGTCTCCGTTTGCTGTCAGTGCTCACAGTGATCCTCTCTTCAACATCGATCTTCAAGTCATCTCCTCATTCAGTGTTCTTCATCATCGTTTACAAATCCCAAGTCATCTCCTCATTCAGTGTTCTTCAGCATCATTTACAAATCACAAGTCATCTCATTCAGTGTTCTTCAGCATCATTCACAAATCACGGGTCATCCCTTCATTCAGTGTATTTCAGCATCATTTACAAATCACAAGTCACATCTCCATTTAGTATTCTTCAGCACTGTCTACAAGTCATGAACATTTTGTTCTTCAGAACTCACTCGAACTTATCTCCTAGTTGTGGTGCATTATTGAAGTCTCATTAAAACTGAATGAATCTCTCTTCAATGTGTCATTCCCAGTCATTGCCATCATTGCTTACCCCTCTTCATCTTCGGGCCAACTCTTCAATCCATGAGTAAGAACTATATTCAGCCACCTTGTTTCCTTCCTTTGCGGAAAGCTGCTCCCTCAGTCAATTGTCAGTTGTCAGATCCTCAACTCAAGCCGAGCGTGACAGTAAGTACTGGCCCCATGGATCCGACGAGTGATCAGGCTTCTGGGGGAGATGCAGCCGCAGACATCCTGTCACGTTTAAATAAGCAGTAAACTACGTAAACTCAAATTGTGCAGTTTATGCAAAGTATGTCAGCCCGTCTCGACTCTCTCCATGAAGTCATATCTGTACATCAAGTGCCAGCTTCTGTTCCTACCACTCCAGTTCTAACAGCCTGTGCCAGTTCCGCTTCCACGGTTGCAATTACCTTCACCTTGTAAGTTTGACGGTACTCCAAAGCAATGTCACGGTTTCCTCAACTAATGTGAGATTCAGTTTGAGTTACAGTCGGTGAATTTCTCAACTGCCCGGACGAGGATATCTTATATTATTTCTCTGCTGACCGGTCAGGCGTTAGTAAGGGGCGTCTTCTCTGTGGGAGAGAGCGGATCCCATTCTTTCGAAGTACTCCGAATTTGTATCAACTTTCCAAAAGATTTTCGACAAACCGGGCAGGACTTCTTTAGCTTCTTTTGAGATTCTGCGTTTGCGACACGGAATTCGAACCGTCAGTCAATACGTAATCCAGTTTTATACCCTCTCTTCTGAACTTGGTTGGAATGTAGAAGCTACCACAGCAGCTTTCTGGAATGGTCTTTCAGACAAGATTAAGGACGATCTAGCCACCCTAGACATTCCAGACAAGTTGGACAAACTAATCTCTCTGTGCAATAAGCTGGATCTGAGGTATAGAGAGCGTTGCCTGGAAAGATCAAAGTCGGACAGTCCGAGACCTCGGGTTGCTCCTCTTCCTAGACCATCTTCTCCATCCGCAGAGGAACCCATGCAGGTTAACCGGTCCCATCTCACTGATAAAGAACGACAAAGGCGGAGACGAGGAAGCCTCTGTATGTATTGTGGAGCAGCTGATCACTTTGTCAAGTCCTGCAGTCATCGGCCGGGAATCTCCTGCTCCTAACTTATGCAGGAGAGGTTAAGTTAGGAGTCTCCTCTGAATTACCTTTCAGGAAAGAATCTGTGCTTACTACTTGTCTAGAGCTCCCCTCTTCTTCTCTTTTTGTTTCTGCACTACTCGACTCTGGAGCAGCTGAGAGTTTTATCACCTTGGCACTAGTCAAGCGAACCAGAATTCAGACGGTGAAGTTGAATCGTCTTATTTCAATCACTGTAGTTGATGGATGTTACATCCCCAAAGGAATCATTGTTACTCTCAAATTAAAGATTGGAGCTCTTCACTCAGAAAACATCTCTTTCCTAGTAATTCCTAAAGCCTCTCAAGAATTCATTCTCGGGCTCCCTTGGATACAAAGACATAATCCCCGCATCGATTGGCAGACTATGGATGTGCTCACTTGGGGTGAGTCTTGCTTCCATGAGTGTTTGGCGTCTGTGAAACCTCTTTGTAATTTGAATCCTTATGAACTCCCGGTAGTCTATCAGGACTTTCAAGATCTCATTAGCAAACAGGGAGCTGACACTCTGCCTCCCCATCGTAGTTGGGACTGTCCCATTCATTTGATTCCTGGCAAGACGCCTCCAAGAGGTCGAATATACCCGTTATCCCTTCCAGAGACGCAGGCCATGTCAGACTACATTTTGGAAAACCTCAGTAAAGGTTTTATTCGCCTCTCTTCCTCTCCAGCCGGGGCAGGTTTCTTTTTTGTGAAAAAGAAGGATGTGGGTCTGCGGCCATACATTGACTATCGGGGGTTAAATGAGATCACTGTGAAGAACAGATATCCTCTGCCCCTGATTCCTGAGTTATTCGATTGTGTGAAAGGGGACACCGTTTTCACTAAGCTGGACCTTCGAGGGGCTTATAACCTGATACGCATCCGTTCTGGAGACGAATAGAAGACCGCCTTTAACACCCGGGACGGGCATTATGAGTATCTAGTGATGCCCTTTGATCTCTGCAATGCCCCGGCGGTCTTCCAGAACTTCGTGAATGAGATATTCAGAGCTCTACTTTACAGTTGTTTAGTGGTATACTTGGACGATATTCTCATTTTTTCTAAAGATTTGAAGGTCCACCGTGAGCAAGTCAAAGAGGTCTTAAGCCGTCTTAGGAAGAATCGTCTTTTTTGCAAGTTAAAAAAGTGCACCTTCGAGGTACCCTCCATCGCCTTTCTTAGTTAAGTCATCTCCGGACAGGAGATGGATTCAACCAAGGTCCTAGCGATTCGTGATTGGACTCTTCCTACCACTCTAAAAGGGATCCAATGATTTCTTGACTTTGCCAACTTTTACAGAAAATTTATCAAGAATTACTCCACTATTATCACCCCAATTACCATGTTAACCAGGAATGGAGCCAATCCTTCAATTTGGCCACCCGAGGCTCTGAAAGCATTCACATACTTAAAAGAGGCCTTCATGTCTGCTCCAATTCTTCGCCAACCTGATCTCAATCGCCTCTTTCAGGTGGAAGTAGATGCTTCTTCGGTGGGAGTCGGGGCAGTTCTTTCTCAGCTCTTTGAAGATAGGAAAAGTCATCCTTGTGCATATTTTTCCTCATAGATTCTCCCAAGCAGAGCAAAATTATCCTATTGGGGAACAAGAACTGTTGGCCATAAAATTAGCTTTTGAAGAGTTGCGATATTTATTAGAGGGAGCTCAACACCCTATCTCTGTTATCATGGATCCCATGAATCTTCTCTACCACCAGACAGCTCGTTGTTTAAACCCATGGCAAGCCAGGTGGGCTCTCTTCTTCTCTCGGTTCTCCTTCAAACACTCTTACCACCCAGGAACCTCAAATCGAAGAGCAGATGCACTTTCTCATTCTTTTCAAACAGATGATTCACTCGACTCCTCTGAGAAACAATTTATTCTGAATCCGGCTTCATTTGCTTCAACTCATACTGTTCCTCTTCCTCCTCCGGGGGGGAGGGGGGAGCATTTGTGGCACCAAAACTTCGCAGGAAATTTCTTACGTGGGCTCATTCTTCACCTTTCATGGGTCATGCCGGTGGTCTTAACACTCTCAAGTTCATTCAACGATTCTACTGGTGGCCTCATCTTAAAATGGATGTCTTAGTATCTGTAGCAGCCTGTTCCAAGTGTGCTCAACATAAAAGTCCACGAAAATCTCCTTCAGGTCTTCTTCATCCACTTCCAATACCTAAAAGCCTTGGACTCACATCTCTATGGATTTCATAACTGATTTGCCAGTCTCCAGAGGGCACAACACCATTTGGGTCATTGTGGATCGATTTTCGAAGATGGCTCACTTCATGCCCCTCACCGGTCTTCCCTCTGCTCCTCAGCTATCCAAACTGTTTTTCTCAGAGATTTTCCATTTGCATGGTCTCCCACAGGAAATAGTTTCTTATCGGGTCCTCAATATGTGGCCAAGTTCTGGAAAGCTCTCAGCTCTGTTTTAAGAATCAAGTTGAACTTCTCTTCAGCCTATCATCCCCAGACTGACGGACAGACCGAAAGAGTCAACCAAGATCTGGAAACTGTCTTATGAATGTTCATGTTCCCTGCTCAGGATGACTGGATGGATTACCTCCCATTTGCTGAGTTCGCACACAATAATTTATATCATTCTTCTACCAATTCCACTCCTTTCTTCATTAACTACAATTTTAATATACGAGTTCCTTCCTTCGAATATCTCCCAGCTCTTGAGGTTCCTGCTGCTGAATCCGCTCTTCGCAAGTTCACTAAGATTTGGAGACAAATTCATAAGGTGCTACTTAAGACTTCCCAGAAATATAAGACCTACGCTGATCGGAAACAGAGGGCTGTTCCTAGTCTTAAAATGGGAGATCGTGTTTGGATATCCACCAGAAACCTCAGACTTAAAGTTATTACCAAAAAGTTTGCTCCAAGATTCATCGGTCCGTATCCTATTGAAAGAGTGTTGAATCCTGTTTCTTACAAAGTGAAACTGCCTCCCTATTTGAAAATTTGCAATGCTTTTCACATTTCTCTGCTAAAGCCTCTTGTACTAAATCGTTTTTGGGCAGCTTTCCCTAAACCCTCCCAAGGTTCAAGCTGCTCGAAATGAGGAATTTGAGGTTCATAAGATTCTTGACTCCCGCAAGACGTATGGTCATCTCCAGTATCTCATAGATTGGAAAGGATATGGTCTGGAGGAAAGATATTGGGTGGCTGCAGAGGATGTTCATGCTCCAAGACTGATTCATGCCTTTCAAGCCAAGAATCCCACTAAGCAGAGTGGGTGTTCGGAAACCAACCTAAAAATGGGGGGGGGGAGGGAGTACTGTCAGCATTCAGAGGGGTATATTCAATTAGCAGCGATAACGGACTTTCCGCGTGAAAAGTCCGGTTTTCGCACGAAAAAACAGACTTTTCCAGCGAAAAGCAATTACAGCCTATTCAATTTTCCTGGAAAATTTATCGGTGATCATTTTTTCACTAATTTCACTTCACCTACTCTGAGCAGGTGAAAAGTTGGGAAAAGTCACTATTTTAAGGTAAAAATGTTTGGATATGGTACAGAACTCCTGGGATACCCCCCTTAATGACTAATTAGGCACGTTGAGGTTTTTAATTATTTTAATTGGCCAATAATGACATGTCATTTTTGGAGTGAATAAGTACAAAGTGATGGAAATTGGGGTACAAGGTATGGGACAGGTATATCGGGGTACTTTATGAGTGGGACAGGTGTTTTTAGGCTTGCAGATGGGAGTAATCGGTCTGTTTCCACTTTTTTTTAAAGTACCCTAAAATTACCCAAATATATACTTATACCCATTTTCATGTACCCCAAATTTAATGAGAGCATTTATTTTGCTCAAAAAAACTTGCTTTCTATCATTTTTTTGCATTTAAAAAAAAATGCATATAACAGCCATTTCACACAATTTAAGTCCCCAAAAACTCTCTAATGTGATCTCTAATACACTTCTCTTCTGTTTTCCTATGTTAGTTTAGCATTTTTTGGGGTACAGGCTGATTTCCCCATTTTCACCTGCACTTTTCACTGCAAGAATTTTCAGGTGAAACCAGTTTGGAATTAAATAGGTCGAAAAACGGAGCGTTTTCGCTGCAATTTTTGCCCGATTGGCGCGAAAATTTTTCGGGTGAAAAATTGCTGCAAATTTGCGGATAATTGAATACCCTAGAGAGTCTTACCTCCGGTTCTGGTCCCTGCAGCCTTCCTGTTAGCTGGCTGGTGTGGCTGCGGCAGATAGTAGCTGCAGCAGGGAGGTCCTCCAGTGCAGCTGCCGGGCGTCTGGAGGCCGGGGTCCGGGTCCTGGGGAGTGGAGCATTGCAGCCGGAGGTGTCTGTTTCCAAGTGTCCTGTTGCTGGAGTGCAGCATCTGGGAGGCTGAGGCCAGAGGTAGTGGCTGTGTGCTGGTTCCACATGTGTCCTCTGTGCAGGGAGCTGCCATGTTGGAGACCAAGCCAAGCCAATAGGTATCCCAGTTCGCGTCCAGCCAAACCGGTGCAGTTTTCTCTAATAAAAGGGGTTGATGCTTAGCTATGGTGCCAGTGCTTCAAGTTACTTCCTGCTGTAAGGTGCTCAAGCTCTGTGCCCCAAGGTTAACCCCTGGTATCCTGGTTCTGTGGAGGCTGCCCAGTGGTCAGTTCTGTTATTGCAGTCCTTTGCTTCCAGTCCACCTGCCCCTGTGGTTTAACTGCTGGGTCCTCTAAATGGTAGAGGGTCTCCATTTGCTGTCAGTGCTCACAGTGATCCTCTCTTACACATCGTTCTTCTCGTCATTCAGTGTTCTTCAGAATCGTTTACAAATCACAAGTCATCTCTTCATCCAGTGTATTTCAGCATCATTTATAAATCACAAGTCATCCAGTGGTGTAACTAGTGCCCCCGCAGCCCTCGCGGTGGCTTGGGGGCGAGGGGCTGCAGGGGCGCCACTGACAGAACAGATTGACATGCGGACGAGCGTCCGCATGTCAATCTGTGGTCTCCTCTCCCTCCTTCCCTCCGCTGCTGCCTACTGTGTAAGGAGGGACACGGAGCGCACATCGCGCGCCTCTCCTGTGTCCCTCCTGGCTCTCCCCCGGCCAATCTAATAAAGGAAGTGCCGTTCGTGAGCTCTGATTGGCTCACGAACCGGCACTTCCTTTATTAGACCGGCCGGGGGAGAGCCAGGAGGGACATTGGAGAGGCGCGCTATGCGCTCCATGTCCCTCCAACACAAAGGAGGGGGAGGGGAAGCAGGCACTGGGGGGGCATATACCTGGCACTGGGGGCATATACCTGGCACTGGGGGGCATATACCTGGCACTGGGGGGCATATACCTGGCACTGGGGGCATATACCTGGCACTGGGGGGGAAGCAGGCACTGTGGGGGAATATCTGGCACTGGGGGGGCATATACCTGGCACTGGGGGCATATACCTGGCACTGGGGGCATATACCTGGCACTGGGGGGGAAGCAGGCACTGTGGGGGAATATCTGGCACTGGGGGGGCATATTCCTGGCACTGGGGGCATATACCTGGCACTGTGGGGGAATATTTGGCACTGGGGGCATATACCTGGCACTGGGGGGGAATATATGGCACTGGG
Source organism: Pseudophryne corroboree (assembly GCF_028390025.1). NCBI lineage: Eukaryota > Metazoa > Chordata > Amphibia > Anura > Myobatrachidae > Pseudophryne > Pseudophryne corroboree. Next base: position 142,465,825 of record NC_086444.1, on the reverse strand, counting down.
GGGAAGCAGGCACTGTGGGGGAATATCTGGCACTGGGGGGGGGGCATATACCTGGCACTGGGGGCATATACCTGGCACTGTGGGCGAAGATCTGGCACTGGGGGCATATACCTGGCACTGGGGGGAATATCTGGCACTGGGGGCATATACCTGGCACTGTGGGGGAAGATCTGGCACTGGGGGCATATACCTGGCACTGGGGGGAATATCTGGCACTGGGGGCATATACCTGGCACTGTGGGGGATGATCTGGCACTGGGGGCATATACCTGGCACTGTGGGGGAAGATCTGGCACTGGGGGGCATATACCTGGCACTGTGGGGGAAGATCTGGCACTGGGGGCATATACCTGGCACTGTGGGGGAATATTTGGCACTGGGGGGAGCAGGCACTGAGGGGGCATATGTGGCACTGTGGGGGAATATCTGGCACTGGGGGCATATACCTGGCACTGTGGGGGAATATCTGGCACTGGGTGCATATACCTGGCACTGTGGGGGAATATCTGGCACTGGGACCATATGTGGCACTGGGAGCACGGCCCTAGCAACAAGCACTACCCCCTAGCAACGAGCATGACACCCAGTGCATGAAACCCCTGGCAACGAGCATGACACCCTGAGCATGAAAACCCCTGGCACCGTGCATGGAACCAAGAGCATGAAACCCCTGGCAACGAGCAGGTAATTTAAAAGTAATTGGAAGCCTTACTGTAGAACTTAATGTGTAATGGGCATTACGGTGTGTGGTATACTATATCACGGGCATTGTGTGGTATGTGGTATAATGTCTCAGGGTCACTGCAGTGTTTGGCATAATGTATCACGGACATTGCGGTGTGTGTCATAATGTGTCAGGCATTACGGTGTGTTGTATACTATATCACGGGCATTGTGGTATGTGGTATAATGTCTCAGGATCATTGTGGTGTGTGTCATAATGTGTCACAGACATTGTATGTGCTATAATGTATCAGGGGCATTGCAGTGTGTAGCATAATGTATAATGGGCATTGCGATTCCTGTCATAATGTGTCACAGGCATTACGGTGTGTGGCATAATGTGTCGGGGGCACTATGGTGTGTGCATATTGTGTCATGTGCATTATTGTGCGTGGAATAATGTCTAAGGGCCATTGCAGTATGTGGCATAATGTATACTGGGCATTACTATAAGGAGGAAAAATGACAAATAATGTAAGGGGCATGAATCAGGATTATTTTTCTTTCCTGTGGTGGCTATCGTCTGGGCGTGCAGGTTGCAAAACTGGGGTATAAGGTAGTCTTTTCCTGCAATGCCACGGCCCTTTACGCGAAGCCACGCCCGTGTCAACGAAGCCACACACCCTTTTTGGCGGCGCGCGCCTGCGACGCGCGCTTATTTGTCCCTTTACTAGTGCCAATTATGGGGGGTATGGGGGGGGCGCCGAAGGATTTTTTGGCTTGGGGGAGAAAAATTTCTTGTTACGCCACTGAAGTCATCTCCTCATTTGGTGTTCTTCAGCATCGTTTACAAATCACAAGTCATCTCATTCAGTGTTTTTCAGCATCATTTACAAATCACAACTCATCTCATTCAGTGTATTTCAGCATTGTTTACAAATCACAAGTCATTTCTCCATTCAGTATTCTTCAGCACTGTCTACAAGTCACGAACATTTTGTTCTTCAGAACTCACTCGGACTTATCTCCTAGTTGTGGTGTATTATTGAAGTCTCATTAAAACTGAATTAATCTCTCTTCAGTGTATCATTCTGTCATTGCCCTCATTGCTTACCCTTCTTCATCTTCGGGCCAACTCTTCAATCCATGAGTAAGAACTATGGGGGTAATTCTGAGTTGATCGCAGCAGGAACATTGTTAGCAGTTGGGCAAAACCATGTGCACTGCAGGGGAGGCAGATATAACATGTGCAGAGAGAGTTAGATTTGAAGAGGACAACCAGGTAGCCAGCTGGGTTACAGTTAGAAGGAAAAAAAAGGGGTTGAGTCAGGACATCTCTGAACTACCAAACCCCACCAAATTCTCCCGATTGAACAAAGATTCTGTGTATGGTAGTGAAGAAATGCTGGAGCTGGAGGAGACTGTTCCCTCTAGCAACCGGAGGAACGGTCTCTCCAGCACAGATGGGATAAAAGAAAGCAAGGTACCTAGTCAGATTGTGGTGGTAAGGGATTCAGCTTGTGGTGGTAGGGGATTCTATTATCAGGAAGACAGACAGGGCAATCTGCTACCGGGACCGTGATCGCCGTACAGTCTGTTGTCTCCCGGGAGCTCAGGTATGACACATTGCAGACCAGGTAGAAAGACTGTTGGGAGGGGCTGGGAATGACCCGAAAGTCTTGGTGCACGTTGGCACCAACGACAAAGTTAGTGGTAGGTGGGATTTCCTTAAGAAAGATTATAGGGATTTAGGCCAGAAATTAAAGGCAGGGACATCTAGGATAATATTCGCCTACATATTACCTGTGCCACATGCTAGCCTAGGGAGGCAGAGGGAAATTAGGGAGATAAATGTGTGGCTTAGAGACTGGCGTAGGAAAGAAGGGTTTGTGTTCCTGGAACACTAGGCAGACTTCTCAGTCAGGTGCCATCTTTTTTGTCACAATGGATTGCACCTGAATGAGGAGGGGGCAGCAGTGCTGGGGGGAAGGATGATTAGAAGGTTTGAGGAGATTTTAAACTAGGTGCCTGGGGGGAGGGTTTAGCTCGTAACTATGGGTCAAGCAGTGAGAATAGTAAGGATGTAGGTAGTGAGCTAAATGGGAGTGGAGGGAAAGATCAGCCGGCAATGGTATTAACCAGGGTATTACCAAGGATATTGCCAAAACACTAACTATCAACAATTATGGGTCATCAATACTGCATATAGAAAATTATGTTCTAGCATAAGAGGGAATACTTATCTTAATTGTATGTATGTAAATGGCAGAAGCCATACAGGGAAAAAGGGGGAACTACTGTAGAAGTCCTTGCAGCAAACAAACAGTATGATATTATAGGCATTACTGAAACTTGGTGGGACGAATCTCATGATTGGACAGTCAATTTGGAGGGTTATATGCTGAAGGACAGATTAAATAAACGGGGTGGAGGGGTATGTCTTTACGTAAAGCCGTTTTTAAAACCTGATATACGGGAAGATATTCACGAGGGGACTGAAAATACTGTTGAAACTTTATGGGTAGATATTGCATGCGGGGGAAAGGGAACTAAAAAGATACTATTAGGGCTATGCTACAAGTCGCCTGATATTAATGTGTCTGATGAGGAACTGTTACTGAAGCAAAATTGAAAAAGCGGCAAGATTAGGAGACGTAATAGTGATGGGAGATTTTAACTATCTGGAGATTAATTGGACAAATGATTCATGTGATACTGCTAGGAGTAATAGGTTTTTAAACACACTAAATGATCATTACTTACTTCAACTAATCGAGGAACCAACTTGGTACAATGCAATCTTAGACCTGGTATTAACAAACAATGGGGAATTGATATCAAATATTATAGTAGGGGATCCCATGGGAAACTGTGACCACAATATGGTCACATTCAATATCAGTTTTCATAAGCAGCCCTATATAGGTTCAACTAGGACTCTAAACTTTAGCAAAGCCAACTTTGACATGATGAGGGAAGCTTTAAGGGACATTGAATGGCAAATTTTGTTTCAAGGAAAGAATACTATGGAGAAATGGGAGGTATTAAAAATGCTGCTCTCTAATTATACTCGTAAATTCATTCCCATGGGCAGCAAATGAAGGAGTAACAATTCCAAATCAATGTGGCTTAATAAAAAGATTAAGGAACTAATGGACAAAAAGAGGCAAGCATTCAAAAACTATAAATCAGACGGGAGAGTCATTCCAGTACTATAAGTATTGTAACAAAATATGCAAAAAAGAAATGAGTGGCTAAAATAGAAACTGAAAAGCTAGTAGCAAAGGAAAGTAAATCAAACCCCAAAAAGTTTTTTAATTACATCAACAGCAAAAGATTAAAGAAGGAGAGTATAGGCCCTTAAAAGGACAAGTTGGGTGTCTTAATCAAAGACGATAATGACATCGCGGAAAAATGTAATGATTTTTTCTCATCTGTATTCACAAGAGAGGACCAGATGGCGGGATTAACACATAACCTCAGCAACAATAATGTCCCACTGCTAAGTCCTTATTTCAGTGAGGCAGTAGTCTGTGACCAATTAAAAAAAATTAAGATTAATAAGTCACCTGGCCCCGATGGAATTCACCCAAAGGTTTTAATGGAGCTACACTCCGAACTAGCAAGACTGCTATTTTTGGTTTTCAATTAGTCACTTATATCAGGCATGGTTCCCAAAGACTGGCAGATAGCGGAAGTTGTGTCAATATTCAAAAAGGGAATTAAATCTGACCAGTAAGTCTTACATCTATAGTGGGGAAAGTACTGGAAGGTATTTTAAGGGATAGAATACAGAAGTTCCTTGAAGCCAATAAGGTTATTAATAGGATCCAACATGGATTTGTGAAATATAGATCATGTCAAACAAATTTACTAGGCTTCTATGAAACAGTTAGCACAAACTTAGATCAGGGTAATATGAGATAAGATAATAACAATTTATTGTCACTGTAACATAAACATGTATATAGAAATGACATGCAGTTCTCATGTCATATACACCAGATAAAATACATCACATAAAATTTAGCAAAGTTGAGAATTCAAGCCAACAATCACAGAAGGGAAGAAACTAATCAATCCCTAACCTAGTGGTACGACATCTTAAACACCTATGTCTCCCCGATGGCAAAAGGGAAAAAAGCATATTAAAGGGATGACCCCTATCTTCAAGCATCTTAATTGCCTTCGACAGACTCCTTGCAGTGAGGACATCCACCAACCTAGGCAAGGATTGGCCAATGATACGCTCTGCTGATTTGATCCCTCTTTTCAGGGCAACAAGATCAGAACACATGGCATTACCATACCACAGTGTGATCGCGTTGGTCAGCAAGCTCTCAATCACGCAGCGGTAAAAATTAACAAGAGTTGATTGCTGCAGACCTGCTGCTCGGAGCTTCCATAAGAAAAAAAGATGCTGCTGAGCTTTCCCAACCACTGACGTGATATGCAAGGACCATGATAAATCCTCTGTAAATTTAATCCCCAAAAATTTTACATCGGTAACCTTATCCACCTCCTCACCATTCAGTATCAATGGGCAGATGCTAGTTTTTTCTATCACAACCGCCTTAGTTTTCTTTCCGTTTAATAACAGGTTATTTTTTACCCCCCACTCAGCGAGTCTTCTCACTTCCTCTCTATAACTACTCTCATCTCCGCCAGTTATCAAACCCACCAAAGGAGATAGATGTAATCTTTTTACACTTTGCTAAAGCTTTTGATACAGTACCGCACATGAGACTTATCTATAAGTTACAAGAACTGGGGCTAGGAAGCACAATATACCCTTCGGTTAGAAATTGGTTGGATAATAGGGAGCAGCAAGTTGTGGTAAATGGAACTTTTTCAATTGGACTGAAGTACTAAGTGGTGTGCCACAAGGGTCTATACGTGGACCACTATTGTTCAACATTTTCATAAATGATCTAAAATGATCTAGAAGTAGGTCTATATTTATCTTGCCTCCGGGCAACTGGGACGAACTTACGCCACTGATTATAGACAAGTGTAAGGTGTAATGCACTTCGGTAGCAAGAACAAAAATACCAACTACACACTAAATGGGGTAAAACTAGAGGATTCTGTACTGGAAAAAGATTTATGTGATCACATAGATAACAAACTTAGAAGTAGTACCCAAAGTAGGATTGCAGAAAACAAGGCAAACAAGGTATTAGCATGCATAAAGCGGGGAATTGATGCTAGGGATGAGTGTGTTATACTCCCATTATATAAATCACTTGTGAGGCCACATCTTGAATACTGTGCACAATTTTGGGCACCATGCTACAAAGAAGATATCCTGGAACTACTAAGGGTTCAGAGATGGGCGACCAAATTAATTCAGGAGATGGAGACGCTAGAATACAAGGAAAGGCTTGCTAATCTAGGTGTGTTTACACTGGAAAAGAGGAGATTAAGAGGGGACATGATTAACATTTACAAATATATAAGGGGACCATACACAAAGCTTGCGGGGTATTTGCTTTTGGTAAGATCAGCACAGAGGACACGTGGACATCCACTTAGGTTAGAGGAGAGGAGATTTCGCACACAGAGACGAAAAGGTTTCTTCACAGTAAGGACAATACATATTTGGAATTCCCTGCCTGAGAGAGTAGTAATGGTGGACTCGGTCATTACTTTTAAGAATGGGCTAGATAAATTCCTAATGGATAAGGATATAGAGGGTTATGGTGGGTAAATCACGCACTATAGTTAAAAAAAAGAGGAATAAACATAACGGACAACATTCACAATAGATAAAATTAGTCCTATAAATAATACAGTGTAGGAGACCACTAATAGGTTGAACTCGATGGACAAACTGTCTTTTTTCAACCTCAGAAACTATGTTACTATGTTACTAAGGTTCAGCATTCAGTATTTTTTCAAAATACACAAATTTGACACTTGTTATGTCAACATGGTTGTAAGGCAGGGCTGTCTTAACAGCAGTGTAGGCCCCTGGGCACAGCAATGCACTGGGCCCCCTACCCATCCTCCAGTGGTAGGGGTGGGGGGTGCTATCAGTGGCAGCTTTGAAGTCCCGCGGGTGGTAGGGGGTGTTCTATCTTCCGCTAAGCATGTAGGACCTGGAGCAGTCATTTCTGCTAATTACTCCTTTACTGCACAAATGGGGCTAAACTGTAGAAGGGGGCATTGGGCTGAATGAAGAAGCCCTGGTACATGACTTTTAGGGTGGGAGGGGGTGTTTAATACGTAGGGGAAGGGTGGATAGGGGAGTGGGCTTAATATTTATAATTTTCTGGTGGGAGGGCAGCTTGCTTGACTGCAGATATCTCAAGTTCCTGAAAATATATTTCTTAGCTTTGAACGGGATAAAAAACTAGAGAGTCCCACTTTTCACAAGGTACTGGGGAATTAGGGCTCAGAGTTCAGGTGCCAGAGCAATTCACCAATGAAAACCTAAAACTGCATATTAGGCGTGTGGAGCTGAAGCAGGGACCAGCTGCTTGAAGGCTGATATTTCTGGTTCTGGGCATATTAGAGACAAGCTGCCAGTGTCCACCAAAAGGAGAGAGTCGCAGCTTTTGGATTATACCCTCAGAAAAACTCTAAGTCAGACAGAACCCGAGATATCTGGCTGGGAAGAGCAATTAACAGGCTTGGATGGGGACCACTACTTTGAGGTCGAATATCTCCGGTTCCCCATGGCCGATTTAAAAAAATCTGGTACCCCTGGAAAGAGGGGACCCTCAGCTATCAGCCTAGGGCCCTTATACTCCTGGGGCCCTTGGGCAAGAGCCCATTGAGCCCATACGGAAAGACGGCCCTGTTGTAAGGTCGACACTAATGTTATATTGACACTGTTTGAATGTCAACAAACTGTTTTTTGTCATTCTGTCCCTAACACTAACCCTAAACTGAACAGGAACTCTAATGCTAACCCTAAGGGCATCTCTAACTCTTTCTGATTACCAATGTCAAAATTCTGTCAGTATCCACATTTTGAAGGTGTCTACATTATTGATGTCATAATTGTAACCATGTGCACATCACCAATGTCACTCTTCTGCTGTCGTCATTGTGAATGTCAATATGTTAAGCAGCGACATAATGAGTGCATACTGTCTCATTAGATTAGATTTTCAGGATGCACCCAGAACATACGTGTACACATGTTTACTGTTCTCATGTGATGATTGCACACCACAGTTTCCACTCTTCAGGCGTAAGCAACTATAAGCTTGATTTGCAGGAATCTACATTTAGGCATATTCTAAAGTGCACCTGCAGACCAGAAACTGGTACATTTATGTCACAAAACAGACTTACGTCCAACTTCATAGGGAAAATGTATCAAGGTTTGGAGAGTGATAAAGTGGAGCAGATTCCCAAAGCAGCCAATCAGCTTGTAACTGTCATTTCAAGGAGTCTGCTAGATAAATGACAGTTACAAGCTGATTGGTTGCTTTGGGCAATGTCTCCACTTTACCTCTGTCCAAGGCTTGATACAGCTCCCCCTTTATGATCATCTGTGCACATTCTGTCAGACGACACATCCTGTATACTAGCACAAATACATTTGTTAACTTACCAGGGGCACACATGACCTTACGGTCACACAGCGTAACCGCACATTCTGTATATAGACAGTGCATTTAGACTGGCACTCTCTCATCACTAATCTGTAGACGCCTAAATAACCATGTCCATGGCCCACATGCTTATTTTGAATTGGTTGTTTTACACATATCTATGTGTTAAGATGCCTAAGACGTGCATTTTGTGTAAAGTGTAGTACAGAGAAGTCATTATGTAACAAATTACAGCCTTTAACAAATGGACACCATGGATGAGCGAGACTCCTCATGATCAATGCATCTGAGACTAATAGGATGACTACGGCTGCAGTATGTCCCAGTTTTCCAAGGTCAGTCCATTGTTATGTCACTGGAATGCTGTAATTATGCATATGGTTTTCTCAGAAATAAAGACCTAAGGGGTACATTTACTAAGCAGTGATAAGAACGGAGAAGTGAGCCAGTGGAGAAATTTCCCCATCAACCAATCAGCAGCTCTGTATCATTTTATAGTATGCAAATTATAAATGTTACTTCAGTGCTGATTGGTTGCCATGGGCAACTTCTCCACTGACTCACTTCTCCGCTCTTACCACTGCTTAGTAAATGTACCCCTAAATCACATGTTCCTAATACTAGAAACTGGGAGTCAGTAAATGAGACAGATTCAGGATTCATAATTGAATTTGAATTATGACTTTTGTCCATTAAATTATTTACTGTTTTCTGCTAAATAGGTACATTCATTTTTCTAATGTATTGTTAGGAAAGTAGGTACTTACAAAGGCACCGGGAAGCCATCTACTGAATTTGGTGCACACAATGAAACCCCAAGCTTACATTTATACTATTTATATACAGGGTAATACGTTATCATTCAGATAACTCAATGTGAAGTAAAGGTGCGTACGCACTGTCGTTCACAGACATATCGCGTTGGCCCTGCTGCACAGCCGACGACCAATATATAATTTGATATATTGGCACGTCGGTGTGTGTATGGGCGGTCAGCTGACCACCCGTACACAAGCTGCAGATGCCGGCGGTGAGTGACAGCTAAACTGGGCGGGTGGGTGTAAATGCCCGCCCAGTTCATGACGTCAGTCCCCAATGGAAAGAGCAGTGTGTATGCACAGCACACTGCCCAATCCAGCTTTAGATATATCTACAGATCAATTGATCTGCAGATATATCTGCAGGTGTGTACCAGGGCCGGATTGGGAACAAAAAGCGGCCCTGGAAAAAAATTGTACGAGTGGCCCCATTTGGGCAGCACCAGAGGTGTAAGGTTTAGCCATGGGCCATGCCAGCACCACCCTCCCCCCAAGACTTTCCAGATAGGGGGGATGTCCAGCATCAAGGGGAAGTTAAAAGGAAATAAAATTAAATGTTATGAGCACATTATATGATACACCTTTACAATTTAGGAAACTATATAATTCTTTAGAAAGATATATTTTCTTGCTTATTACACCAACCGTATCCTAATCACTATTCACTCAATCTTATATGTCAGCCAAGCAGGCAGACAGAGCATACACTAGATCATCTGCAATCACAGGCTAACTGGCAAAGTAATTTTCATATATGCAAATTGTTTTGCATCTTATTCATTATGTCTATAAATAGGACCACATGTCCTCAACCAAACAGGCCCCGCGGGTACGTCGGACCACCAGGAATCTTCCCTGTAGACCCTATGGCCAATCCGCCTCTGGTGTGTACCCTGCATAACTGAGAGAATTTGAGGTCACTTCAAAGTTTAAAATAAATAAATAAATATTTGAAAACACCTAGCACATAACAGTACATCACATAGTAAATGGTACAGTGATGGTATAATGGAGCACTGATCATTTTTCTTTAAAACTATTTAGTGGAGATTTCATGGGTTACTAACAATCCAGTAATCGAAAAAATCAAAGTAGTTATTTGTAGCTATGGGATACTCCATGGCTGTTATACACTGGAAGTGTCATATACTTTCTGTTTCTGAACCAAATTAATCTTCAAGTCTATCATCACTCTCAGACCAAATTATTTTGAAGTACATATACAGTATACAAAAAAACTGAGCTTCATTGCGAGAATTAAAACAAGTAGAGCTTAATTTGTGCTGGAACGTGCAGGAACCTTTGCTGGATGCTCTTATTGTCCTATTGTCTCTTATGATTAAATAAGATGTTTAATGTCTTCTCTGTATCTGTTTAAGTGATTGAGTTTTGCATAATTTTTTATCTGCAAATTAAGTATCAAAACCAAGTCACGCCTATGGATAAAATGTAAAGCATACATGGTGGAAATGTAGCCAATATTTTATCATGTGAATGAGTTTCGTAACACCGGTGAGATAGGATTATGTCATGAAAGCATAATTGCTTACTCTTTCAGAATTTATAAGAGACTTACTAATTTTAGGGAGTTCTCGTGGCCAGCGCCTATGCAGGACGATATTCCACCCCATAACATGTGATCTCATGGGACCAGAATGGAGCTGAGTGCCCAGGGCAGAGGTTCTCAAATGCTGTCCTCAAGGCACACCAAAGGTCCATGTTTTAAGATATCTATTGCTCAAAATATATGGTTAAATCAAATTGACTGACATACTAATTAAGTCACCAGTGGCCAAGCATGGATATACTTAATAACTGGTGCATTGAGGAGCGTGTTTGAGAACCTCTGGCCCAGGGCAAGGGGGAACAATGATGTGATTATACAAATCATAGCATCACGCCCAACCTATCGCACCTGGACCTCTGCTGGAGGCCTACCAACAAAGATTTTCAAGTATGAATAAAAAATTTGTATTTGTAATTATCTGGCATAATTTACTAAAACAAACCAGCTCTAATTGTTTGCTCTTCTGACACAAACCTGTGCAGGGACTGGCTTGAAGGCCTGCACATGTTACCATTGTACAGTCAGTGCATTTAACCACCAGTCCTCTCCATCTAACAAGTAATTGTTATTAACTACTAACAAGTCCGGGAGCATTGTGTTTCTGCTCTACCTTTTTGTGTCACCTGTCAAATACAACATAATGATTTAATTTATGGATGGGGACGGCTGGTAGATAATAAAAATGAAATGGAAATAAAGTTACAAAAATGCTCATTAAAAAAAAGTATAATATCTGATTGGAAGAATCATTGCGACATTTTCAGCCCTGCACTTCTTCAACAATGAACAACATTAAGATGATGTAATAAGAACTTTGTCTTCTAGAGGACGAGGAAGGATAAAATTCCTGGAAGTGGAAATGAGATCAGTATTCAGTGACTGCCTGCCATTAGCAGACAAGAGGTGTGGGTACATTAAATGCTGAGGTTATAACTGACAACCACGGGTGAATAGAATAATGAAAATGCTGATCTTGTTGGTAAACTGAAATATATGCAGGAATGGAATTGCTCTATTTTAATGAAGGTTCCATAAAAAGATACTGTTGTTTAAGCTATTTGATGTGTGACAGTATTAATGCACAGGGAAATACTGATAAAAGGCTAAATACACTAAGGGCTCAATCCAATTGCGAGTTGCAATCGTTTTATCGCCTACACCACATTTTGCACCCCTTGCGACCCGATTTCTGTCTAAATTTGCTTCCCCATAGGGCTGCGCAAAGTTTTGAATAAGTGCGGGCTGCCGTAAAGTGAATTTGTTGCCACGCTGACTCGCCGGTACAAGAAATTTGCACCCAATTGAATTGACCTTTAGGAGATCATTGTCACGTTGACCCACAGACCTTCAGATCTGTAACATAAATATATTGGCATTTGTAGACAGGTCATCCAGATACTGGGGACTGTGCATGTATTAGTAAGATGGGCACTATTCTGGAACCAAGCACTTATAAATAATCATCCCATGTAGAGCTACTGTAGAATAGGCAGAAAACGCCCCCAAGAAAGTGTTGGGTAGAACACAATATTTCTCCCCATGTTTCCATGAACTTGAATGAATGGAAATTGAATTTGTGTATGTATATATTATTAACATTTAAATACAGTAGTGCAAAACTATTGTTTTGGTGTTTTTATTAGAGATGACTGAGCAGTTTAGATTTAGAGAGATCTGACAGTACCGGATATTGGGCGTGCTTAACCCGGTGTATATTCTGTTCCTCATGACAATATCTGATCTCAAAACAAGGCAAAGCGTCATATACAGGAAAGAAAATGACGGATATTGCATGTTTTGGATTAGACAGTGTGTAGTAAACAGAATTTCTGCCTTACTGTAGAACCTTCCGTGTTTTGGATGCATGAATAAAGCCATCCCTCATGAACGCATGAACTCTTAAGTTGCCACTTAGATTGTGTCGAGGCTGGGTAGTTGCTGGTCTGGTGAATCAGTCTGCTGGGGCGGAGAGGAGGCTAGAAAATAAATCCAGTGCGGAGTTCATAACAGCACCTTCCTACACAGGACAATTGTTATACTGGCAAGGGCGCTGTCAGTGTCACTATTTGATTAAATGCAGCTTTTGTTTAAACAAAAGACTCAACACTATTTTATCTGGTACTATTGTTCAATAAAGAGCTAGCAGTACCTATATTTTTTTATTGATTGTTAGCTGTTCGTTTAGGGTGTTGACGGCATTAGGGGCAATTGGGAAGTTCTTGTAAGTTTATTTCAACATGGTGACTATTTGCCTGATGTACACTAATGCATTAGCAGCTGCCAATTTATATACATTTGTGTCAATAATGCATTTAAGCCGCTGCGTGCAAACACATAGCAGGTGGTCTCAGAACCTTCTGTAAGACTCCCAGAGAAACCCTACCGTCATGCAGATTAGCGGCGGGAACTGAGACGCTGGCGCCATGTTATCTGTATACGCCTGTGTCGCAAAACGCCAGGGTTTTTTCCACCACTCTCCGTTACCTCTGGCAAACGTCTCTGACAGCCAATCAATTTGCATTTTAATCCTCACAGCGAGCACCATCACTAAGGTACCTTGGCGCGAGCACAGTGCGACTAAGTTTACCAATAATCGATCATCAGCATTGCGCACGTCTCTGAATGAGGCCCTTTGTTTCCTGGTCATATCACACTGCAGCCAGCAGGGCTGTTTCTAGCCAATTTGGCTCCCAGTGTGAGATTTAAAAATGCGCCCCCCCATGACATAAAAAAATGTGCCCCCCCACACACACACATACCTAGATAAAAAAAAAACTTGCGCGCGCACCAGGCAAGGGGGCGTGGCCTCATCTAAATGGGTGTGGCCTCATTTAAATGGGCATGGCCTCGTCTGAAAAGACTACCTCACGATTCAGTTTTTGACCCTGCTCCAACAGATCACGACCACCACAAAAAAAAAAATCTACCTATTTAAGCCCCACACAGTAATGCCCCCTGCACCATATTATGCCACACACCGCAATGCCCTTGATACATTAAATCCCCACACTACTGCAGGCAAGAGTCCCCATTTCACACATTACGGCAGGTGTCCCCATTTTACACATTGAGAGAAAGAGAGAATACTTACAGAGGCGATTACCGCTCTTTGGCCCGCCTCACCAGTCGCTCCTCGCGCCAGCCTTTTCCTCTTCCTAACTTGGATCCCCCTCTGTACTCCGCTCAGGGGGGGGGGAGTTTCGCGTTTGGACGGGGTTGCGTCGTGATGTAACGACGAAACCGCGTCATTCCGTGAAACTCCGCCCCCCGAGCGGGTTACTCGGGGAGAAATAGGAGGGGGGAGCAGGGAGCCACAGTTAGTGCCGCGGCGGCGCCCAGTGCGGTTGCACTGCTCGCCTGCCCCAAGAAACGGCCCTGGCAGCCAGCGTGCACTGACCTGCCTGTTTTGGAAAGCAGAATGTCCCATGAAATGATATAGCCATGTTAACAACTGTGCTAACAGAAAATAATTAACTAACATAAAACATTCGTATTTCTATTGCGTTCTACATAAGCAGAGCATTGTGACTGAATGTTTGTTTCATATTTTGTACAACAAGGTTATATGTCCCCTGAAAGTGGAACAGCATTAAATATGCATGGCAACAGATGAGCTATGTATTTGTTCTGCAAGTATACTTGAATATTTGAATTGATGTACCGGCTAGTAATGTGTGAGAGGAAAAATAGATCCCTGCACTGACAATTACATTTACAGACTAATGAGAATGCTCTATCGTTTTACTGCATTGTGTCATCCTCACATAAGATTACATGTAGTAGTGAGTAGAATAATACTTTTACCATCACACTGATGCTATAAAATATAGCTGTATTTTTCACAGATCACTGTAAGGAAAGAGCCAACACGTCTTAGCAGATGATTCCGTGCCAAGGCATGCTGTGCAGAGGAGGAAAAATATTTACTTAGTACTTTGATTTTTGAGAGATCAGATGCCTCGTTGCTAATCTGAGGCATTTGTGAGGCATTCTTGGATCTTAAGAGAGACTGGTGAAAATAAGAAGTACAGCAGACACGTTCTCACTTGGCACATACAGTATATAGGTCCACTTCATCCACAATTGTACTGGCATCGATTCAGGATGTACGGGTTACTGATTGTGGATAAGGGCTTCTAACTAAGGGTTGGCCCTGGAATTAGGTTAGTCCTGATGGCTGGCCCTTCCTCAGGGACCAGCACCAAGACCTGAGCCACTGGCTCATATACACAGTCGAGTCACATTATTATGACCACCTCCTTAGTTAGTCGTCATAATAATGTGATTCGACCATGAAGCTGTCCATCAGTATAGAGCACAATTCTTAGGGGGTCAATCCAATTACCCGCAAATACATCATGGATGCGGGATAACGTAACAACAGCCGCACTTTATGTCAGCCTGAATTTGTAAAAATTTGTGTAAATTCAGACTGTGGGCGTGCCGCGAATGCAGTGCCATTACTGGTGTTTAATGCTGCAGGAACGACATGTCGCACCCTCCACAATTGGATTAGTTAATTGTTAATTACAGGCAGTGTATACAGCCAGTCAGAGCAGGGGCTGAGCGACTCATTCTCTATTAGCCCTGATGCCGTGTGCTTCTCCCCCCATGTGTTATGGCACAATCGTGGGTCCGTTTTCAGACGATAAAAAGGTCTCTAATTGGATACCACAATAATGACCACTTGTCAAGAATCGCTATATCAGGCAGTTTTTATCGTCTGAAAACGGATCGCAAGTAATTATAAAAATTGTATAATTTACTACTAAGCCCCTCTCCTTCTATTGACCAAAGCCTCAGGAAACATTTCTGAGTGCTTCATATCTATTACTACATTAGATAGCACCAGATGGAGCGTGTGAGCAAAAGGACCAATCAAAGGCAACAATCTCTTTGCTGAGACCCTCCACATTTTTCATCCAGGACTGTGAGAAGAACCTTGAGGACAGCGATCAGCCTTGAGACACTTGAGGGAGGAATATTATACAGGCCCAAAATTTGTGACATGATCGGACATTTGGCACAGCAATAGCCACAGAGCTGAAGGACAGCAATAGCCACAGAGCTGAAGGACAGCAATAGCCACAGAGCTGAAAGACAGTGATAGCCACAGAGCTGAAGGACAGCAATAGCCACAGAGCTGAAAGACAGCAATAGCCACAGAGCTGAAGGACAGCAATAGCCACAGAGCTGAAAGACAGCAATAGCCACAGAGCTGAAAGAAAGCAATAGCCACAGAGCTGAAAGACAGCAATAGCCACAGACCTGAAAGACAGTGATAGCCACAGAGCTGAAGGACGGCAATAGCCACAGAGCTTAAAGACAGTGATAGCCACAGAGCTGAAGGACAGCAATAGCCACAGAGCTGAAAGACAGTGATAGCCACAGAGCTGAAGGACAGCAATAGCTACAGAGCTGAAAGACAGCAATAGCCACAGAGCTGAAGGACAGCAATAGCCACAGAGCTGAAAGACAGCAATAGCCACGAGCTGAAAGACAGTGATAGCCACAGAGCTGAAGGACAGCAATAGCCACAGAGCTGAAGGACAGCAATATCCACAGAGCTGAAAGACAGTGATAGCCACAGAGCTGAAGGACAGCAATAGCGACAGAGCTGAAAGACAGCAATAGCCACAGAGCTGAAAGACAGCAATAGCCACAGAGCTGAAAGCTCACTTTTTGAGGGGAGTATTTTTGGTTTATTATGCACCGAGTATAGGATTAGTGTAAGTAGATGCTGATGCTAATGATTAATAGCAAACCAGATGCACACAGTCACATATCGGAATGCATACAACGCTGCTCACAGGAGAATATATGCTTTTCACTTCCAACTCTGCATCAGAAGTTTTGTGAGCACCCTTGGGAGGGCCGATGGTGCTTAGAAGATGTATGAGTTTGGTTATATTCTTATATTCAACCGGCCTAGTAATTAGGAGAAGGTGAGCAACAGAGTCTGACTGGCCCAGCGGGGAGCCTGGTATATAATTGCAGAATGCAGTGACAATGAACAACAGGTGCTGTCACAGTTCTGGTCCATTTCAGGCAACTATGGTGAGGTGAGGTGGGCCAGGCCTTGTACGCCTTCACTGACATCAGCCGTGGGCCAGCCGGCGGATCCTGTGGCATGGACTGGCGGGCTTGCAGTCACTGACATCAGCAGGGAGCAGCCTGAGACAAGATAAGAGGCAGGAAGGCAAAAGATGTGTCAAGGTTAGTCCTGACTGGATCTGTTAAAACATGTGTAGTCTCATTTACACACATCTAGCCAACATTGCAAGAGTTATTGGACTCAGCTTTACTCCTAGTCCTAGAGTCATAATGTTGGAGAAAGGTGGTGGTGGTGAAGAAGGGGAGGCGGGGGCAGGGGTTGTGCCATAAACTGGCTCCTGTCCCTGTATTGATCATTACATTGTGATAAATAAAATCTGGGACCTGTCCAATCCACAACTGGAACATGCAGAACTGCTGAATTGTTTAATTCAGCACTCAATATCGAGGTTCACAGAGATTAAAATAAGAATCAGAATAATCATAATGTTATTTATATAGCACTTTTCTACCAATGGTACTCTAAAGGCCCCTACACATTTGGCAATCCGCCACCGAGCTGCCCGACCTCCGGGGGGGAGGTGACGGGGGGGAGTGAAGTTTCTTCACTCCCCCTGTCACCTGGCTCCATAGCAGTGCATGTAATATGGACAATCTTGTCCATATTGGCATGCATGCATAAGCACCTGGGCACCAACGATGAACGAGCGCGGGGCCGCGCATCGTTCATCGTTGGTTCCTACACACTAAACTGTATGAACGCGTTCTCGTTCATTAATGAACGAGAACATTCATATCGTTTATTAACATCTATTAGTGTGTAGGGCCCTTAAGTGCTCTACGTTTGCATTTAGAGAAAAAAAAGGGGGTTCAAAGTAAACTTAGGAATTAAAAAAATAATAATCTGCATGTCAATGAGTCACAGGATACCCAGAGCTGGAACTATGCGTGCTACAAACAAATTATATGATTTTCAAACAAATATCACTGTTGTATTTAAGTGTTTGGATACACAAGGACAGTCCTGTACTTGTTACTCATCACTTTATAGAGCGGAGTGGTTGACAAGAGTTCAGAAACCTGAGTTGCATGCCTTTCATACCAGACAAGTAACACTGTACCATAGACACAAACTCTAGGCCCAGCACTGGGGAATGAAGTCTGATAGCCAGAGCTCATTACATGCTGGAGCAAGCCCTCTGCACTGTGTAACTAAGATAGCATCACTTTTTTAAATATGAACTGTTTCTGTGATGCTTAAATGCTTTACAGGAAAGCTCCGTTATTAGATGTGGTAAACAGAAGCTGGTGCTCTAAAAGCACTTACAGATTGCAAAGTGCATGTTTCAGTTTGGACTACTTATTGACGGGGAAAATGCTGCTGCCGGGTAAAACCGTGAGTTCATATTAGAGGAAAATGGAATCTTTGGCAGCCGCCCATAAGACCTGTGAAAGAAATTACCATTCATACAGCAATCTCTATACCAAGCCCAGAAGCAAAGGCTGTGAGATGGAAAAAAACTAAATGGGAAATCCATTCTCCTTATTCCACAGAGGACTGCAATTTGCATGTGTCTAGATAGTCAGAAGTTCATGAGATCATGATGTAATCATTACCAACCAGCCTAAATAATAATTCATATACATTTATTATACATAATTTTATATCCAAAATACATGGTCTCTATTGAATTTTAATTGTACAGTGTGTTTGTCTGGAATAATGTTGTGCAAGTGCGCACACAAACACACCTACCCACACACACACACACACACACACACACTCTAAATATTATGGGCCATATTCAGCATCAATCGCAAGTGTAAGACATTTATTCAGCATCTTCAGTTAAAGCATTATTTTCTGTCTCAAGTTTGATTGCAACTCTCTGCCACTGGGGGGCTGCATCCGGGCTTGGAGTGGGCGTGTAACTCATGAGAATGTGACTGCATACCCACCGAATGTACAGTAAGGGCGTGCTCTGGGCATCAGAAAAACATGACTGTCAAAAAAGTCTCAAGTAGCCTTTTTTAAATTTATTTTTGTATGTATTTATTTTTGTATTTCTTTCTTTCTTTCTTTTGAAATAAACCTTAAGGTGCATACACACGGTGAGATATTGACTATCTCACCGGAGCCCTGAACCCATAACTGTATTGTGCACAATCTAGTACATAACATAGTCAAAATTGTCACTTAGTCAAAATCTCACATAGTCAAAATCTCAAGTATCGCAAGCTGTGTACACATGGTGCGATTTGCACTAACTTTCCTTACAATTTTGACTATATAGTCAAGATCGTAAGGTTACATCGCACCCTGTGTATGCACCTTTAGTGACATTCAGTTAGGATTAAATGAAAGCTGTTTGTGATGTCGCCTTTGGGAAGTTGTATGTCATTGGAAGGTGTAATTTCCTATGCATATCAGTCTCCTCTTTTTTAGGTCTATTGGAAGACACAGACAATGAGCCTCTCAATACAAGAATGACCTTGACCATAGTTGTGCAACAAGTTTAACTACCTTGGATACATTTTACAAATACATTATTAGTACAGTGCAGTGCTTTTTTTTTTTTTTACAATCATATGAGACAATTTTCCATGCACCAGAATGTGGTCAGACCACATTGATTGGATGTCCCACACACTGGTAATAGAGCACATGTAGCATTCCATGTGCAGTGTACGTGATCATATATTAAATTGTGATGGGAGGCTTGGAGGTTAGTCTGCTCATCGCTGCCACCTAATATGGCTGGGGAGCTGATCATCAATGATAAATAGCAGCAAAAGTTTCTATTGCTGTGATATGAGGCAACAGAAAATGTTTTTTTGTAGCCGCCCCTAAACACACTGGCTTACGTAGGCAAATTATCTGCAAAGCAGAAAGCCTTTAAGATAGCGTATAATGCCAACTCTGACATGGTGTTACTTAAAATGTGTTTTTAACACAACTGCAAAGCTGTATGACCTGCAAAATGTACAATACATCTCCTTCCCTAGTTGCTTTTAAAACTTTATAAACAAAATGAAATCTAATTTTTAATTTCTTGAGAGCCTAATCAACCATATAAGTACAACTATCTTTCCATGTATAATGCAGCGCTGTAACAGGGTCACCAGCTCTGGGAAGTGGAGCACTGCCTGGAGTGTACTAAGGATGCTCGAGGCAGATCCACAGGCTCTGCAGTAGCACTACTGGCCACACGGTGCCTTTCTAAGCACCCTGCAAGCCACATACAGCTGCTGTGAGCAGCGATGATGCTACTCTAAGAGCCCTGCACTCAGAGGCGGATTTAGACCTCATGGGACCCTAAGCAAGACACCAACCTGGGGCCCCCCTTCCTCAAACAGGTCCTGATGAGTGAGTGGGAGAATGAATTATAAAAGGTGGATGAGGTAGTTAATGGAGAATGATGATGGGGTGGGGTTAATTACATACTTGCCTACTCTCACAGGATTTATGAGAGACTCAATTTCCAAAAGAACAATACAGCCTCCTAGATCTCCCGTACTTCCCTACTGAAGTGATCAGGCAGGGGCTTTATAGCATGGCAAAAATGTCTGTAAGGAGCACACATGCAAGAGCTACACCTATAATGGGGTTTATTACACTTAAAGGTGCTGAAAGCTATACAACATGGAAGTTTTGCAACTATAGCATGAAAGACTTTTGAAATTAACAATGGATCCTGGTGGCAGTTCAAGCGCACATGAGAGCCATTGGCACCATAGACTTAAGTGTGGAGCAACATATATACTCCATAATTTATGGGAAAATTTCAGCTCGAGACATGTGGATGGCACTGCAGGAAACATATCATGATGTGGGTCTCATAAGAAGAATACATTTGAGACATGCAGTGTACTGTATAATACAAAGTATACAATGCAGAAGTAAGAGTGATTACACAAACAAGATAATGCCTGTCTCTCAACAGTTAACATTTGTTGGTGTGCAAGTAGATGATGAAGAAATAGCAATAGCCATGCCTCAAAATTAACACCAGGGTTTGACTTCTTAGTGCTGGTGTTAGAGACAAACGTTACCAACAGACACAATAAAAGCAAAGCTTTTACAGTTCCAAGAACATTTTCCCTGTGAAACAAATGCTGAGACACCGGCATTAAAAGCAAATAGTGAGAAAGTTCAAGTGTTATACTTGTCACAAGATAGGTTGCAAAGCAATTAACTGGAAAAAAAAAGAATCCTGTGCAGAACCAGAGAAGTAATGACACAGATGAGTTGGCCCTGAGTGGTACATATAACTACAGCAAGTATTGTTGGCATATTGATTCAGGCAGCAGGACATTTCAGCTGCAATGAGGAGTGGTTAACCAATTAACTAGATGTGGACCTATCACAATCAAAGGAATTGGTAATCAAACATTGACAGCCACAAAAGTTGGGACTATTAAAGCTCACTTAAGAATAGGATCAAGAACAAAAGTCACAGAAATTAAAAATGTATTTTGTGTAACAAAGATGGGAACAAATGTTATCGCCATCAGTGTCTTAAGGCGAGTACACACTAGGCGATGGTGAATCGCCGTCAGTGAACGACTATATCGCTGAACGATATAGTGTTCAATGATATAGTCCGTACACACTGAACGTTATTGTTCAATGATAACGTTTAGTGACGTCACCGCCGGCATTCCAGAACATGCAGCTCAGCCCGGCATTGACGAGTTGAGTTGCATGTGACCAAAGTGAGGAAATTATCGCTACAGGCCCAAGGTGTCAGTAGCTGTATGTCCTTGATACACAGCACCATTAAGCAATGATGACAAATGAGTCACAGTCACTAGAACTCTGGCATAGAAGATTTGGTCACCTTGCCTATGACAGTGTGCTAAGGCTACTGAATCGAATGTACACAGGACTGTCATTGACTAATACAGGGAAAGATACATATGAAAGCTGCATATATTGGAAACAGAGTCATCAACCATTTCCAAAGTCAACAAGCAGAGTTACAGCACCACTTGGGATAATACATTAAGATTTGTGTGGTCCAATAGAAGTAAAGTCTGTTAGTGGTTAGACAAGCTTTGTGGCATTTCTAGATGACTACACAAGAGTGACACATGTTCATAAAAGACTGAAGTGACAAAGTAGACTGCAGAGTATAAGAGACTTCTACAAAATCAAACAGGTCACAGATACAAGGTCCTGAGATATGATAATGGTGGAGAGTATCTCAATAGAGAGGTAGAACAATTCTTAATAAAACATGGAGCAGAGCATCAATTGATCATTGCCTACAATCTGTAGCAAAACGGTGTTAATAAATCAAACAGTACACTAGTGGAGAAAGCAATATATATGCTGAAGGATGCAGGTATAAAGAAGCAATTTTGGGTGCAGCAGTATATCTTAAAAACCATTCCCCTACAGTTACCCTAAAATACATAACACCTACATACATAACACCTATTGAAGCCTGTTCAAAGAGAAAGTGTGAAACATCTAAGTACTGCTTATATCAAATGTGAGAAGATGCAAATTTGATTCAAAATCGATAAAGTACATCATGCTTGGCTATTGCCATGAAAATAAAAGCTACAGATTATGAAATCCAATTACCAGAAAACTTGTCAAGGCAAGGAATGTTGTATTTAAGGAAACAGCACAAATTACTGAATAGGTGGACTTTGATATGCAGCACATGTATGTGCCACTGGACATCTGAACCATAGACTACCAGCAAGAAAGTTCAACCACAGAAAATATTTTCTGCTTGTTCAAATCTTGGCAAACCACCTAAAACATATGATAAGGAATTTACAAACATCACAATTAGAGAACCTCAACATATTCAAGGACCAAAGTTAAAGACTGATTGGTGTTAGTGAATGTTCAAAGTAGAGACTGTGCAACATATGTGAGTCAAAAAAACAAAAGACATAAAGAATCGTGACAGTGACAGCAGTCCAAAGTTTGTGATTTGAGAGACTGTTGCCCAGGCCTATGCTGTTAGTGAGAGGAGTCTTGCTGATGTATCTGTCATGAAGGCTAAACCAAAGTTGCTTGATACATGTTCTTTTATGTGTCTGACCTCCCCTTTCTTACAGGTAGCTATGTGGAAGTTTTTATTGTGTGCAACGTGGAGAAACTTTGTAGCGTGGAGCAGGGGGGGTTAGAATGGGAGATGACTACTGCGCTTTTACCAATATGCCTTCATTCCATTACCAAGATGGCCACCAGTTACTACTGCAAATGTGCGGTGCCATCATGACAACGTATAGCGTGACATAGTAGGGAACCGAGACACATTTTCCCCTTAGTGATTTTGGACGTTGGAACGATTTTTGATCGATTTTGTGTTTCAGGGTCCAAATCACACATTTACAAACATGATTTTTGACATCCTTTAAAAAAAATATGTCAGAAATTATCTGGGGTGTGGTTCATAGGGTCGACAGTGTCTAGGTCGACCACGTTCTGGTTGACCACTATTGGTCGACAGTAACTAGGTCGACAGGGATGCTATGTCGACAGGGTCAAAAGGTCTAGGTCGACAGGTCAAAAGGTTGACATGAGTTTTTTATGGGTTTTTTAAAGTCATTTTCTCCGTACAGTGACCAGGAACCCCAACTAGTGCACCGTGTCCCCTTGCATGGCTCACTTCACTCGCCATGCTTCGGGCAAGGTGCCTCGCTCTGCTACTGCTGCGCTGCGGAGTTTGTATATACTTGCGTGAGTTTCCTCCGGGTACTCCGGTTTCCTCCCATAATCCAAAAATATACTGGTAGGTCAATTGGATCCCAACACAAATGAACCCTAGTATGAATGTGTGCTCATGTACATGTGGTAGGGAATATAGATTGTAAGCTCCACTGGGGCAGGGACCGATGTGAGTGGTCAAATAGTCTATGTAAAGCGCTGCGGAATATGTGTGCGCTATATAAATAACTGATAGTAATAATAATAATAATAATAATAATAATATTTTTTAAACTCATGTCGACCTTTTGACCTGTCGACCTAGAACATGTCGACCTAGAGACCCTGTCAACCTTGACACCCTGTCGACATAGTTATTGTCGACCAATAGTGGTTGACCTAAACATTGTCGACCTAGTTATTGTCGACCTAGGGACGGGATCCCATGATATAAATATGGGATTTAGCGGTATACTTACTAAAAATCTATCTGGGTTGATTTTTGGTCAATGGCCCTCATTCCGAGTTGATCGGTCGCAAGGCGAATTTAGCAGAGTTACACACGCTAAGCCGCCGCCTACTGGGAGTGAATCTTAGCTTCTTAAAATTGCGACCGATGTATTCGCAATATTGCGATTACTAACTACTTAGCAGTTTCAGAGTAGCTTCAGACTTACTCTGCCTGTGCGATCAGTTCAGTGCTTGTCGTTCCTGTTTGACGTCACAAACACACCCAGCGTTCGCCCAGGCACTCCCACCGTTTCTCCGGCCACTCCTGCGTTTTTTCCGGAAACGGTAGCGTTTTCAGCCACACGCCCCTGAAACGCCGTGTTTCCGCCCAGTAACACCCATTTCCTGTCAATCACATTACGATCGCCGGAGCGATGAAAAAGCCATGAGTAAAATTACTTTCTACATAGCAAAGTTACTTGGCGCAGTCGCAGTGCGAACATTGCGCATGCGTACTAAGCGGATTTTCATTGCGATGCGATGAAAAATACCGAGCGAACAACTCGGAATGAGGGCCAATGTTTGGTCGATTTTGTATTTCAGGGTCTAAATTCCACATTTACTAACAGATTATTTTAGAATTTTTTCTTTAAACGTCAAAAATAATTGAACATAAAATCGATCAAAAATCGACCAAAAATTTACCAAAATCAACTTTTAGTAAATATACCCCCTGCTGTTTTACCCTGCATTACAGCTGCTCCATCGTCATGCACCGCTACCTGCACCCAGAAAACAGTCACCGGCTTCATGCCTCAACAGTGTAACAGTGAGTACGGCTGTACCTTCACTTCTCAATAAACTATGCTACTGGTTAAGCCACTTGATTTGAGATTGGATAATATACAAATAGTGGTTAGGATGTGTTGTGGTTACTGTTAGTTGATCAGTCAATAGAAAACCATATTATCGACATGCCAACTGTTGACGTTCACTATGTTGCCGCTTTGGAAATGTTGTAATTGCAGTACGACAAAGGACATCTTTAATTTAGAGATGCAAGATGTTTCCCTGTGTGCAAACCCACACTGACCTATATCATCAATCTGGTACAGGGCCTACTAATTACATTGGTTGCTCTTTGTGAGCTTATATTGCGATTCATATGCTTGCTTCTTTTTGGCCAATTTGCATAATTGTTTAATATTCCTTATTTGTACCTTGCTCTCTATGCCGCCCTGCCGGACCCGCAACACGTGACATAACATCATGCCTCAGAGGAATCCCTGCTATTACTAGGAAGTAGAGTGCTGGCAGCTCCACAGGCTGCAGGGTGAGTGTTGGAGCATCCCCTGGATGCTCTGGGTGCTCTGTAGTAATGCTACAGGCAGTAGCAGATCTTGCTATGGGCACATGGGATTTTTGCCCGGGGCGCCGCCTTCCGGAGGGCACTGCCGCCATCCGGAGGGCGCAGCCGCCGTTGCAAGATCCGCTACTGATGGTGCCCCCCGGTGCTGTGCTGTCACTGCTGTGCGGTGCGTGATGATGTCACCGCTCACCGGTGGGACTGGCACATAGACGCTAGGGGTCATAATTGACCTCTAGTGTCAATGCTGTGCTATGGGAGAGACAGCGGCCGGAGACGGAGGTCAGCAGCGGTCGGGAATCAGGAGCGGGGATGGTGAGTATTAATTAATTAATTTTTGTTTTATTTATTTTTTTGTAAGCGGCACAACTCTACTGGGGGCACAAACATGGGCACAACTCTACAGGGGGCATAACTGACCATGCCCCTTTATGAAGCCGTGAGCCTATTTTCGTTCCGGGGCGCCACAAGGCCTAGAACCGGCCCTGGCTACAGGGTACCATTCCAATTTCCAGGTGCCACAGGGCAGCTCACACACCCCAAGTTAAAGACCTGTGAGGCGCAGGGGTGGTGATGCAGTAACATCACTGTGGCTCGGACCCCTGATGTTCAAAGCCGCAATTCTTTCCTTCTGTTGCTTAATAACTTATTAATAATAAGGTGCAAATGTGCTTTTTAGACTGAAGCAAAATTAACACTTTTGAAAAGGATGGCAATTTTTTGTACACCTCCATGCGTCATACTGGTTCATATATGACTACTATTGTGTATAAATAATGTGTTGTCCTACCATTCATATCTTTCTATTCATCTTTTCTACATTCGCTGCCATAGTAATGGAAAAAATCATTTTTCATTTGCAATTTATAAAGTAAATTATACTAGACAGTGAATACAGGGATAACAAGCAAATGCAATCACAGTCCGCACGGTTCTAGCAGGATAATGGCAATCCTGCAGTCATCTATTAGACTTGGGCATTGTATGGAATTTCCATCTGTGCATTTGATCCTCAATCATCTCAAGTATTCACTAATGTGTTTAGGTCTCATTTACTTGTAATCCAGCCCCCTGTAAGTATTCTTCCTAGCTGTGTGGCTTGCCTTACTTAAGGTGCCATACACTCACTGATCTATAATGAAATAATCAATAAATAATGCACAGCACATTCCACATTGTAAATAGCTGAAATGACAGATTGTACATTCTCTCGTACAGGATTTGGGGTCATTTCTTCCTGCGAGATTGCAGTCTACATCCTGAGAGTCAATGTTTCCTTCATTGTGTGTGTGATTTGAAACTGCACTTTATGTACTGTAAAATGCGCTCAGCCTGTGAATGATTAGGCAATACAACGCTTATATGGTATATTGAAATGGTCTATTGAAGCTTCTCTCAGAAATATACAAGGTTTGAAAATATTTGATTGCCAGCAATAAAAATTGTCCATCATAGAAAAGCGTCTGAAAGTGAACTAAAGTATAAGGGAACTATACAAAGGATAAACTACCCAAAACTATTTACAGTTTAAGCAAATTAACTTTATTGGTATAACATTACAGTATATGTTATATAATTTATTGCTTGTTGGGTAAATAGTAATACCTACATTATACTACTGTACAACACAAATTGCCATATATGGGTAAGGTAGATAAGCCATAAAGACATGATTTTCTTTAGCTGCTAACACAAGCAGTAGCTTCCCCAATCTTTCCCAATCCTATTTAAGAAGTATTGCAGAAATCCTAAAATCTGAGGTGATAGGTTCTCAAACTCTGTCTATGTGAAATGTTGACATCCTGGGAATGCTGATGGTTGGGGATGGCAGGAAGGGTAGGGTTAGGCTGCGGGGACTTCTAGGGTTAGTTGTTTTTTGTTGTTTTTTGGCGGGGGGGCGGTTAGACACTAGAGGCAGGCTTAGGGATAGGTATTAGGGCATGGTGAATTCCCTGTTAGGCACATAAGGGAGATGCCTAGGGGCACCACTTGCTTGGGTGTGGCCAGGGTAAAATTTAGGAGTCATGCTGCCCCTAGGCACAACATTATTGGTTGCCCCCCATTAAGTCACTGCCCCCTTCGCACCCTTCATGTCGGACCCAGTTCCAATGTCTCCAGACCGCCAAGGCACCCCTAACCTAACCCCCACCACCTCCTGCACTCCAATTACTATTGCTTTCCCTCCTCCAGTTGTAAAATGAAAACATATGTCGTAATGACAAAAAAAAAAAAGAATCACCTGGCCTCATCTATCAAGCGATCTAGAAGGGCTCTCATGTAGTGCTGCGTCCCAGCAGAGTGGCCTCACATGCCTAATGGGAAATTTACCACTGGGGGCGGCATGTGAACACTTGTTTTATTACTGTCAGTCTGAAATTTACCAGTAAATACAAAATACTATCACTGTTCTGTACCATATGCCATCCTGAGTGAGGTGTGGACAAGTAGGACACGTGCTGATTGCCTCTGCCTATATATATATAATTAAATCTAAAATAAAATGTCATAGCTTATAGATTGTTTTTTTATTATTATTATTATTATTATTATTATTATTATTATGTTGTTATATTAAACTGGCAATAACTAAATGAGTGCTTGTAACCAAACAATGAACATAGTAAAATTTGGGGAGAACCATTACCCTCTTTCCTAGGGGTGGCCTGAACCCTAAATCCACCACTGGATTAGAGATGAGTGGGAAATATTTATATAAACTGCCAGTCCCTCAGAGGTCTGATGTACAAATGACAGTCACATGACTGCCGGGACCCAGAAGACCCGGATGTCGCACTGGGGCCGCTGGAAGAAGGTAAGAGACCACTATAAATCATCATGTCAACATGTCATCCATGTTGACTTACTGAATATCAAAATGGCCACTGTTGACATTCTCATGTTGACCTGATCGCACTCTGATCCTGATTCAGATTTGCAAGTAAAACAAACAAAAGCAGATAAAAGCCCTGTTTTGTGTTAAACAGGGCTTTTCTCTGCTTAACACAATTCACAGAGTGGGTCACCATGGAAAAGTTCCTGACCTCTCCAGCGGCACCCCCGCTCTGTGGTTGTATCGCATCACCATACTTTTGTATGCTCAATACCCAGCACCCGACAATGGCTCCACCCCCTGACCTCCCAGCAACCTCTGCAGCTTCCCAAGACCTCTGGCGCTGGTACAAGCGCAGGGGGACCCGTCGGCTGAATCCAACACTGCAGAGGGGACCGCAGTAGAAGACGCGGCCGCTGGAGCATCATCGGAAAGGTGAGTAAACATGAATTGCTACTTATCACAGATATAAATATATATATATATATATATATATTGCATCAAACCGATGCGATGTAGAATGATAAGTAACATTTCAGTTTTTGTTTTGTACATGTTACATATGCCAGAATCAGGCCCTCTGTGCTGAAGATACTGTATGTTGCTCTTTATGTCATACTGTAAAATGAAACTGGGGGCATGTGCACTTGTGTAAGGGGATCCTCATCTGATATTGCTATTTTACACATGGTTTAGGGTTTTTCTTTTCATTGCTGTTTGTTAAGTACTACAACTTTAGAGCAATGACACGATTCTTAATAAATTTCTGTGTTGGATTGTTTTCTATTGAAAGAATTTCCAAGTTGGTTTGATAGGTTATTGCTAATACATTATTACTTTGCAAAACATTTTTAAACAGAAATAACTGCCGTGCGTTTGTGCCGCTGCTCTGTTGCGTAGTTTAGCCAGCCAGGCTTTTTCCTATGTTGGTGAAGAATATTGTGAGCTGTGAGGTGGTCAAAATTGAGTGTAAATGACTGGAAATGAATGTTATTGAGGTTAATAATACTGTAGGAACAAAAAAGGCCAAAATTATGTGATTTTAGTTTTGTTTTTAAATAATTTTTTGGAAAAATACAAAACCAAAACCAGCCAATTCAAAACCGAATCCAAACCCAAAACTAGACGACAAATTAAAACCAAACCTAGCAAAAATGATCTGGCGTACATCTCTAGTTTTTATTTGCAGAGTCCACCTATCAGGCTGTTGACCCATTCTAGTAAAGGCATGCAAAGAGTGATTTACAGCACACAGATTGTTGGTGCTCATGGCAGAGATCCCTGTTCTGGTGGAATGCTGCTTTCTCTCAATTGTCCCCCCTGCAGCTGTCAGTGTATTAGCCATGGACCCTCATTGTGCTGTACCCAAGCCCATCACATCCTTCCTTCAGGGAAGGAGTCTGGCCTCTGCATTCATTATTGAAAAACAGAACAAACAACAACAAAAACACAGATTACTGGTAACGCAGGCAGTGGCTGTCAGATGGGCCACCTAGCACTGCTGAGCCCTAGGCAACTGTCTGCATTATGTAGTGAATCATCCGGCCCTGTATCTGGCACAATTTATAACCTACACAGATAGATTACTATGCCTTCCAGGTCGCCCATTATGGAGGACTTGCGAGTGTGTGTGGCAGGTAATAAGGGCCCTCATTTCGAGTTGATCGCTCGCTAGCAGTTTTTAGCAGCCGTGCAAACGCATAGTCACCGTCCACGGGGAAATGTATGTTCGCTTTGCAGGAGTGAACGCCTGTGTAGCAGAGCGGCTGCAAAAACAAGACGAGCCCTGTAGTTACTTATTCTGTGCGATGATTGCTGCGACGAATGACACGGTAATGACGTCAGATACCCGCCCAGCAAACACCCGGCCACGCCTGCGTTTTTCCAAACACTCCCAGAAAACGGTCAGTTGACACCCAGAAACTCCCACTTCTTGTCAATCTCCTTGCGTTGGCCAGTGCGACTAAAAGCGTCGCTAGAACCTGTGCAAAACCACGATGCTCTTTGTAATCGTATGCAGCGTGTGCGCATTGCGGTGCATGCGCAGATTTGCTGTTTTTTTAAATGACCGCTACGCAGCGAACAACGGCAGCTAGCGATCAACTCGGAATGAGGGCCAACATGTGAGGGTGAGTGTAAATGTTGCTTAGTTCTTTCATAATGTTGTGGGGTGCATTTATTTGGCATGTTTTAGGTGCAGTCATTCCCTTCACCCCATGATACAGCATTTCTTTCCCTATTGGAGAAGTGTCTTCTAATAGCTAAATTAGCACAACTACTGTTTGGACATTGTGTAAGGGGCACAACTACTGTGTGGGCATTGTGTAAGAGGTACAACTACTGTGTGGGCATTGTGTAAGAGGTACAACTACTGTGTGGGCATTGTGTATGGGGCACTACTACTGTGTGAGCATTGTGTAATGGGTACTGTGAGCATTGTGTAAGGGGCACTACTACTATGTGGGCATTGTCTAAGGGGCACAACTACTGTGTGGGCATTGTGTAATGGTACTGTGAGCATATGCGTAAGGGGCACAACTACTGTGTGGGCATTGTGTAATGGTACTGTGAGCATATGCGTAAGGGGCACAACTACTGTGTGGGCATTGTGTAAGAGGCACTACTACTGTGTGGGCATTGTGTAATGGGTACTGTGAGCATTGTGTAAGGGGCACAACTATTGTGTGGGCATTGTGTAAGGGGCATAACTACTGTGGGCATTGTGTTAGGGACACAACTACTGTGGGCATTGTGTGAGGGGCACAACTACTGTGGGCATTGTGTTAGGGGCACAACTACTGTGGGCATTGTGTAAGGGGCAAAACTACTGTGTGGGCATTATGTAAGAGACACAACTACTGTGTGAGCATTAGAACAGCAAATGTTGGACAAGAATAAACTGCGCTTAAGATATAAGCGTAGGGGTCCCCCGTATTTTTAACACCAGCACCGGGCTCCACTAGTCAGAGAGATAATGCCACAGCCGGGGGACACTTTTATATAGGTCCCTGCGGCCCTGGCATTAAATCACTAACTAGTCACCCCTGGCCGGGGTACCCTAGAGGAGTGGGGACCCCTTAAATCAAGGGGTGCCCCCTCCAGCCACCCAAGGGCCAGGGGTGAAGCCCGAGGCTGTCCCCCCCATCCAAGGGCGGCGGATGGGGGGCTGATAGTCAAGTGTAAAAATAAGAATATTGTTTTTTGTAGCAGTACTACAAGTCCCAGCAAGCCTCCCCCACAAGCTGGTACTTGGAGAACCACAAGTACCAGCATGCGGGGGGAAACGGGCCCGCTGGTACCTGTAATACTACTACAAAAAAATACCCATCAAAAAACAGAACACACACCGTGACAGTAAAACTTTATTACATACATGCACACCTACATACACACATACTTACCTATGTTCACACGAGACTCGGTCCACTTCTCCATGTAGAATCCACGGGGTACCTGTGAATAAAATTATACTCACACAATCCAGTGTAGCTCTGTCCTCTTTGTAATCCACGTAATTGGCAAAAAAACAAACCGTAAAACCCGAACCACGCACTGAAAGTGGTCCCACGTTTACATATGGGACCCCTTTCCCCGACTGGCGGGACCCCCCGTGACTCCTGTCAAAGAGGGTCCCTTCAGCTAATCAGGGAGCGCCACATCGTGGCACTCTCCTGATTGGCTGTGCGCGCCTGAGCGCATAGGTGCTCCATTGTATCCAATGGTGGGAACTTTGCGGTCAGCGGTTGACCGCGAGTAACCTCAACCGCTGACTGCAAAGTTCCCACAATGGATACAATGGAGCGCCTATGCGCTACATTGTATCTTCAGTGCGCAGCCTGACTGACAGCTCAGGCGCGCACAGCCAATCAGGAGAGTGCCACAACGTGGCGCTCCCTGATTGGCTGAAGGGACCCTCTTTGACAGGAGTCACGGGGGGTCCAGCCAGTCGGGGAAAGGGGTCCCATGTGTAAACATGGGACCCCTTTCAGTGCGTGGTTCGGGTTTTCTGGTTTGTTTTTTTGCCAAGTACGTGGATTACAAAGAGGACAGAGCTACACTGGATTGTGTGAGTATAATTTTATTCACAGGTACCCCGTGGATTCTACATGAAGAAGTGGACCGAGCCTCGTGTGAACATAGGTAAACAGATCCTTTCTCATAGATAACCATGCACGGATCTCACTGATCCATGCATGATTATCCAAACTCGGCTGGAAAAAGCAGGTCTATTTTGTTGCTGCTTTTTTTAACGAATCGCAAAAAAATACACCCGCACTTGAGCACTGAGAGACTAACACCCAAATACGAATGAATAGTGAATACCCGTGTTGTATGAAATAACAGCCGCGTTTGACCGATGGTCTATTCATTCGTATTTCTGAACTTTGCCATTCAAACCATTACGAATAGCCCAAACACTGCCGAGATTTGTGCTTAGTGAATTCCCGTGTTGGGACTTAGAAAAAAAAACACAAATCGGACAAACTCGGATTATTAGTAAATATAGGCCCATGTCTGGCATTAGTTTTTAGGTATTGGATCTCCGCCCAAATTGGTGGTGGTTTAAATATTGGTACATGTGGCATATCTCCTCATACCTTGAAAAAGATACCCTGTGTGGTATCAAAACGCGTAGGTGAGGAAGGGGGAACATCTGGACTTCACACCGGTGTGCGAAACATCCACCCAGGGACGCCTGAGATATATTCACACATGCGATTTTGGTCTACCTTGTATGTAGACTAACATCTTTGGTGAGAGTCCAATTTATACCCTCTTCGTGATTTTTTAACATTTTTTATATAAATAAATACAGTGTTACACTATGCAGAGTTCTCTTTTCCTGTCCTGTATATATGAATATGGAGGATTGTAGAAAACTTTAAGGAGAATATATGACTGGCATTGGTCCGCTCCCATATGCGTGTATGTCTACAAATCAGTAGACCATCTTTTTTGGTAGGAATCTAATATTAGCACCTCCAATCATTCACTATTTGAATAATACCATCTGCACTATTTTGTATATGTTTTTTATTTAAGGAAACTGTACAAACTGATATCCGAGAAGGCTATCAAAGGAAGAACAAATACACTCATTCTTGTCAGTAAGCGCCTATATAAACAGTGGTTTATCTTTTTGTGTACTGTGTGGGCATTGTATAAAGGGCACAACTACTGTGTGGGCATTATGTAAAGGGCACAACTATTGTGTGGGCATTGTGTAAGGGTCACAACTACTGTGTGGGCATTATGTAAGAAGCACTACTACTATGTGGGCATTGTGTAAGGGGCATAACTACTGTGTGGGCATTGTGTAATGGTACTGTGAGCATATGCGTAAGGGGCACAACTACTGTGTGGGCATTGTGTAAGAGGCTGTGTGGTTATTTTGTAATGGGTACTGTGAGCATTGTGTAAGGGCCACAACTATTGTGTGGACATTGTGTAAGGGGCACAACTATTGTGTGGGCATTGTGTAAGGGGCATAACTACTGTGGGCATTGTGTAAGGGACACAACTACCTTGTGGGCATTGTGTAAGGGTCACAACTACTGTGTGGGCATTGTATAAGGGGCACAACTACTGTGTGGGCATTGTGTAAGGGGCACAACTACTGTGTGGGCATTGTGTAAGGGTCACAACTACTATGTGGGCATTATGCAAGGGGCACAACTACTCTGTGGGCATTGTGTAATGGGTACTGTAAGCATATGTGTAAGGGGCACAACTACTGTGTGGGCATTGTATAAGGGGCACAGCTACTGTGTGGGCATTGTGTAAATGGCACAACTATTGTGTGGGCATTGTGTAAGGGTCACAACTACTATGTGGGCATTATGTAAGGGGCACTACTACTGTGTGGGCATTGTGCAAGGGGCACAACTACTCTGTGGGCATTGTGTAATGGGTACTGTAAGCATATGTGTAAGGGGCACAACTACTGTGTGGGCATTGTGTAAGGGGCACAGCTATTGTGTGGGCATTGTGTAAGGTGAACAACTACTGTGGCATTGTGTTAGGGGCACAACTTCTGTGGGCATTGTGTTAGGGGCACAACTACTGTGTGAGGGTTGTGTAAGGGGCACATTTACTGTGTGGGCATTGTGTAAGGGGCACAATGGCAGTGGATATTGTGTAAGGGGCCCTACTTCTGTGGGCATTGTGTAAAGGGCACAACTACTGTTTGGACATTGTGTAAGGGGCACAACTACTGTGTGGACATTTTGTAAAGGGCACAACTACTTTTGTGGGCATTGTGTAAGGGTCATAACTACTGCATGGGGATTGTGCAAGAGGCACAACTACTGTGTGGGCATTATGTAAAGGGCACTACTGCTGTGTGGGTATTGTGTAATGGGTACTGTGAGCATTGTGTAAGGGTCACAATTACTGTGTGGGCATTGTGTAAGGGGCACAACTACTGTGTGGGCATTGTGTAAGGGGCACAACTACTGTGTGGGCATTGTCTAAGGGGCACAACTACTGTGGGCATTGTGTAAGGGGCACAACTACTGTGTGGGCATTGTGTAAAGGGCACAACTGTTGTGTGGGCATTGTGTATGGATCACAATTACTGTGTGGGCATTATGTAAGGAGCACTACTACTGTGTGGGCATTGTGCAAGGGGCACAACTACTGTGTGGGCATTGTGTAATGGGTACTGTGAGCATATGTGTAAGGGGCACAGCTACTGTGTGGGCATTGTGTAAGGGTGAGTCAATTTTCCATTAATTGACTTTATGTTGGTGTTTCCTTTTTTTTTGTACACTGCCTGTAGAAATGCTATTAGAAATTCATAATATGGGCATTGCTGCTGATTCCTAAACATAATTTCTTGCAAAGACAGATTTACAGTCTTTCAGTATTGTCTTCAAAAACCAGGCCATATTTCAAGGCTTTGTTCAGCTGAAAACATATTTGAAAATTATTTCATTGTATAAATTGATGTAGGCAAGGCAAGACAATGAAAATGATTTCAATAAGTAATGTTGTGTAGGCAAAACTTTAGAACTTGTGAAGGGAAATGTATCAAACCTGAATTTAAAGAGTGGAGCAGTGGACAAATGTTGAAGTTACCCATAGCAACTAATCAGATTCTAGATAGCAATAATCAAGTACATTCTGTAAAATGATAAGTAATAGCTTATTGGTTTCAATTAGTGATGAGCGGGTTCGGTTTCTCGGAATCCGAACCCCCCCGAACTTCACCCATTTTACATGGTTCCGAGGAAGACTCGGATCCTCCCGCCTTGCTCGGTTAACCCGAGCGCGCCCGAACGTCATCATCCCGCTGTCGGATTCTCGCGAGATTCGTATTCTATATAAGGAGCCGCGCGTCGCCGCCATTTTCACCCATGCATTGGAGATGATAGGGAGAGGACGTGTAGCGTTCTCTCAGTTTCTGTGTTCAGTGTGCTGCAAATATCTGTGCTCAGTGTGCTGCAAATATCTGTGCTCAGTGTGCTGAAAATATCTACGTTCTCTGCCTGAAAAACGCTCCATATCTGTGCTGCATTGTAATATAGGAGGACTGTGCAGAATTTTGCTGACCAGTGACCACCAGTATTATATAGCAGTATGGTACAGTAGGCCACTGCTCTACCTACCTCTGTGTCGTCAAGTATACTATCCATCCATACCTATGGTGCATTTTAGTTGTGCACAGTATTATATAGTAGGAGGACAGTGCAGAATTTTGCTGACCACCAGTATATAATATATAGCAGTACGGTACAGTAGGCCACTGCTCTACCTACCCCTGTGTCGTCAAGTATACTATCCATCCATACCTGTGGTGCATTTTAGTTGTGCACAGCATTATATAGGAGGAGGACAGTGCAGAATTTTGCTGACCACCAGTATATAATATATAGCAGTACGGTACAGTAGGCCACTGCTCTACCTACCTCTGTGTCGTCAAGTATACTATCCATCCATACCTGTGGTGCATTTTAGTTGTGTGCAGTATTATATAGTAGGAGGACAGTGCAGAATTTTGCTGACCACCAGTATATAATATATAGCAGTACGGTACAGTAGGCCACTGCTCTACCTACCTCTGTGTCGTCAAGTATACTATCCATCCATACCTGTGGTGCATTTTAGTTGTGCGCAGTATTATATAGTAGGAGGACAGTGCAGAATTTTCCTGACCACCAGTATATATATAGCAGTACGGTACAGTAGTCCATTGCTCTACCTCTGTGTCGTCAAGTATACTACAAAAGTTCAGTAAAATGACCCAAAAATCAAAATTATAAGCATCTGATGAGAAGCGCAAACTTGCCAATATGCCATTTACGACACGGAGTGGCTAGGAACGGCTGAGGCCCTGGCCTATGTTCATGGCTAGTGGTTCAGATTCACATGAGGATGGAAGCACTCATCCTCTCGCTAGAAAACTGCAGTGCCACTCCTAGGTGGGCCAGGTGTTTGTGTCGGCCACTTGGGTCGCTTAGCTTAGCCATCCAGCGACCTTGGTGCACCTCTTTTTTTCTTTGCATCATGTGCTGTTTCGGGACTATTTTTTAAATCGGCCATCCTGTCTGACACTGCAGTGCCACTCCTAGATGGGCCAGGTGTTTGTGTCGGCCACTTGGATCGCTTAGCTTAGCCATCCAGCGACCTTGGTGCACCTCTTTTTTTCTTTGCATCATGTTCTGTTTGGGGACTATTTTATAAAGCGGACATCCTGTCTGACACTGCAGTGCCACTCTTAGATGGGCCAGGTGTTTGTGTCGGCCACTTGGGTCGCTTAGCTTAGCCATCCAGCAACCTTGGTGCACCTCTCTCTTTCTTTGCATCATGTGCTGTTTGGGAACTATTTTTTAAATCGGCCATCCTGTCTGACACTGCAGTGCCACTCCTAGATGGGCCAGGTGTTTGTGTCGGCCACTTGGGTTGCTTAGCTTAGCCATCCAGCGACCTTGGTGCACCTCTTTTTTTCTTTGCATCATGTGCTGTTTGGGGACTATTTTTTAAATCGGCCATCCTGTCTGACACATCAGTGCCACTCCTAGATGGGCCAGGTGTTTGTGTCGGCCACTTGGGTCGCTTAGCTTAGCCATCCAGCGACCTTGGTGCACCTCTTTTTTTCTTTGCATCATGTGCTGTTTGGGGACTATTTTTTAAATCGGCCATCCTGTCTGACACTGCAGTGCCACTCCTAGATGGGCCAGGTGTTTGTGTCAGCCACTTGGGTCGCTTAGCTTAGTCATCCAGCGACCTCGGTGCAAATTTTAGGACTAAAAATAATATTGTGAGGTATGAGGTGTTCAGAATAGACTGGAAATGTGTGGAAATTATGGTTATTGAGGTTAATAATACTATGGGATCAAAATGACCCCCAAATTCTATGATTTAAGCTGTTTTTGAGGGTTTTTTGTAAAAAAAAAAAAAAAAAACTGAATCCAAAACACACCCGAATCCGACAAAAGATTTTCAGGGAGGTTTTGCCAAAATGCGTCCGAATCCAAAACACGGCCGCGGAACCGAATCCAGAACCAAAACACAAAACCCGAAAAATTTCCGGTGCACATCACTAGTTTCAATGGGACCGTCTCCATTTGTCTAGTTCTCCACTCTTTAGAAGATTTGATATATCTCCTGCTTGGTTTATTCAAAAATACTAGTGTAGGTATAAATAGTCAGTTTTAAGGAGCTAAGATCGATGAACAGTATTTGAAAAACTTTGTAGCAATATATTTAATTTATAATACAACATGGAATGAAGTAGTTCTCTTGGAAGCAGGTGTATCTTACAGGTGAGATCCTTAGATGGAGCAATATTCCATGAAGTATTTATGTAATAAATTGGCATCTGTAACATTTGGAAATAATGTATTGGTAATATGTTTTTTTATAGTTAAACTGTGGCACTGATAACGTTTCCCTGTGATAGGAAACATGTTAGTGTTTTATTGGAGCAGCCACTATGGCAGAGGTATCTGCTGTTTATACCTTTGCTATTTACATTACTACCATGACCTCACACAGCGATGCCTCTACTGTCACCTCTTACAAGTACGGAACCAGTTGACATGGTGGACACCCACTGCCTTCATCTTCATAACCAAGAGGAACCTTTATTGCTTTATCACCTGCAAGTTTGCGGACTCACCCTGCTCCGGGACACGTTTGTGATATCCAGAGGTACGGGAGGTGTATTGTACTGGTTGCTGTTATATAATCTGCCACGGATGCCTACTATCTAACCAAAACCGCATAATACTTTGGAACACCACTCTATAACTACCACTGTTTTGGGGTGATCAGTTCCTAAAGGACACCTTCATAGGTTTAGCTACAAATTCATAATACAGATAACTGGCTTGACTGATACCCTCTCCAATACTGCTCCTTTATGTGCCATGAATTTTATATATTACTGTATATGTTATGTATTGGATATTTTATGTTTGTGCTAGTTACCAGCCAGCCAAAAAGACAGAACAACATAACAGTAATATCGCTGTGAAGACTGAATTTACATGATTGATGTGTTCTGGAAATAACCAGATGAGAAATACCCAAAAAGGGAATGGCTCTAATAGTATATATTGTAAAATAGTAAAAAAAAAAATTGTATTAAACAGAGTTGTTACAATACAGCTACGTGTAGAAAGGCTGATCAATTACAACTCCAATAGACTAAGGGGCCTATTTATCATCATCAGTGCGATTATGGGTGATTATATCACCTCACATCCGCATCCTTGGATGCGGATGTGAGGTGATAAAATCGCCCATAATCGCACTGCGATAATTCATTACATTGCACGGATGTATTGATTATCGCATGCCAATGTCCTGCTGCGCATGTGCCACCACTGCCGAGATCGCCGCTACCGCCGCCGCCGGGTCGACAGCCCCCCATCGTGTCTACCCCCTGCGCACGCCACGCACCCCCCACCTGCAGGCCAGTATACTTACCACTCCAGGGAGCTGGTCCACGCTGCTCCTGCAGGGCTACTGGGTGCCGAAACCTGTGTGCTGCGGTGACCCCCGATGCTGTAAAGTGACTTTACTGCACCGGGTGTTACAGCGCAGCACATGGGGGACTCTGCGCCCAGAATCCCGCACAGGAGCACCGATCACCGGCTCCTGGATGGGTAAGTATGTTGTTTTTTTACTTGTTTTTTTTTTTGTTTTAAATAGTGATCAGCTTGTGTGTCCATCGGACACACGGAGCTGATCACTTGAGGCCGGTCCCAGCTCAGCTTTCTCTGACAGGGGGCAGAGAAAGCTGGGCATAGGCTGCAGATCGCAGTGCTGCCCTGTGATTTCGCTATCAAAGGGCACACTGCAGTGTTTTTTTTTTTTTTGTTTTTTTTTTAGTAAATTTGGCCACATTGCATTTTCCATCATAAGTATGGGAAATGCGATGTGGGTTACTAAAAAAATTACAATTAAAGGGTTTGGAGCAGTTTTTCATGAAAACTGCTCCAAATTCCCTTTAATACTGTACATTGGAATGATACTAAAAAAAAATGTGAAAACCTTTTTCACATTTTTTTTGTAAAAATAATAATAATAATAATAAATGTACCTCTCAGACTAACGGGCATATTTAATAATATATATCTTTTTTTAAATTAAAATAATGTGAAAAAGGCTGTTTTCAGACCCTTTTCACATTATTTTAGTATCACTTGAATGTATTAATGGGCTTTTGGAGCAGTTTTTGTGAAAAACTGCTCCAAACACTTTAAATTCACTTTTACATACAGTATGTCATACTTATAATGGGAAATGTGATCTGACCAAAAAATATATAAAAAAAAACCACAGCAATGAGCCCTGTGATAATAACTCACTGATACCCTTTTCACACAGAAAATTACATTACTGGGTTAAGAAGTTCTACACAGTAATTTACCCATAAACATGGGTCATTTTTCTATGGGAAAGGGTCAACCTGGGTTGAAATTCCTGGGACTTCGATCCAGGACTTTGGATTTTGACCCGAGTTTACCCTTTCACACAGAAGAAATGCCCGTGTTGATCTGCAAATTACCGGGTGGAAATGCTTCACCTGTTAATTTGCTTCCATGTGTGAAAGGGGGGTCAGGCTGGGTCCGGCTAAGCAGACAAAAAGGCTGAAATTCCCGGCTTATTCCCGGCATATCAATGCTGTGAAAAAGCCATGAATTTCAGCCTTTTTTGTCTGAAAAGGGTATGAGAGGGCTCACTGCGGATTCTGGACCTGATTCAGCTTTAACTGCAACTGGCTAGAATCGCATACTGGGGGTCACCCAGCACAGGGCAAGGCTGTCTAGCATGCTAATGGTGGCCAGCGATGTGATCGTAATTCAATTGAATGAGGGATACCCCCTGCCAGCGCAGCCTGGCCGCCGCTATCTTCTCCCTTGCAGCAGCCGTGTGTAATGTCACGCGGCTGCCCCGAAAATTACCCGGACCCGCCCCCATTTTCACCACAACCCCTGCACAACATCACCCTGCCATCCCCGACTGCCTCACGGATGCCTCTACCTGTCAATCAGGTAGAGGCATTTGCAGTACTGTGATGCGATCACATCTCCTGCCTGGGCATGCGCAGTGCGGCCCCTGCGTGTTCACAATGGGCGGAAAACTGTCAGTATGCAATTACATCATTGATGTGATCCATATTGAATCAGGCCCTCTGTTCTCTTGCACAGCTTTCTCTCCCCTAGTCAGGTGTGATTCATCAGATCATGCCACCTTCTTCATTTGCGCCATGCTCCAGTTCAGAAGCTCACATGCTCACTGCAGGTGCCTTCCAAGGTGGACATGGGTATGCATGGGTACTCTGACCAGTCTGTGGTTACACAGACCATACAATGCATACTTACCTACTTTTGAAAAAGCATGTCAGGGAGATGTGAAAGTAACACCTATCAGTGCGGACATGTACTGCTACATCTGAGAGGCGTGTCATAAACATGACTTACATCCAAATGTAAATGAGCCCCAAAGTTAGTAAGATCTACTTGTTGAAGAAAAGACTCTTATATTTTGCAGAATTTGTTTGTGTATTGTGCTTTACAAGAGGTTCCATATACTGTAAGTAGCCACAAGAAACCTTGTTTAAAATGCATGTAGCCATCGTGGTCATTGTGCCTTATAACCAATGCAGGGAAATGGCACGGATAAGCCCATTTGAATGTATGTAGCTCTGATTTCTTTTTTTCCCCCAACAATGTAACAGCTGCATAATGGGGTTAAGGTGCAATCAGGGAGATTGCTGAGCTATTCAGGGAGTCAGGGAGATTGCTTCTATTTCAGGGAGTCTCCTGCAGAATGAGTGAAGGTAGGCAACTATGATACAATGTGTTTTCACACCGATCATAGCCTGCATTAACTTTTTCAGCAATTTCTGCTACAGTAGCTCTCATGTATGGTCAGTCCAGATGGACTAGCATTCACTCCCCACGCACATGAATGAGTCCATTGCCCTCTGACTGGTTCACCATTTGTCCTTCCTTGGACCACTTTTGGTAGGTACTAAGCAATGCATACCAGGAACACAACACGAGACCTGCAGTTTTGGAGATGCTCTGACCTAATTGTCTAGCCATCACAATTTGGCCCTTGTTAAAGTAGCTCACATTACCTGTTTCCAACACATTATCTTCAACTGACTGTTCAATGGCTGCCTAATACATCCCACCCCTTGGCAGGTACATTTTCAATGAAAAAAAATCTATGTTATCCACTTCACCTGTCAGTTGTTATAAGAACTAATAAGAATTAATCACCTGGGATGTCTCTCCCTTTATTTCTACCACTGTGGACTTTCTAAATGCAATATTGTATTCCATCTAGAGGTGCTGCAAATTTTGGAATTTCTACTGTTTAATACTTTTATGAATACAGCAGATAATCAACTGTTTCATTCCCCAGAAGTTAGCAAACTACGGGCCTGATTCAGAGAGGTACACTAATGCATTCACAGCTGCGAATTTGTATGCTGCTAAGGTGCAGAAATATATACTAATGATGCCGCCATCTGGAAATGTATAGGGATGTCCCCAGATGGCATTGCAACTCCAATCAGCTGCTTACAAAGATGCAGCATCGGTTATAAATCCTTCTTTAATTGACCATCTGAGTAACAGAATGGCGCCATGGTTTCTGTGTATGGGATCGCAGTCATAGTCTGAGACACATCCCAAAAACGGTCATGACATGCCTGCATCTTTGTCACCTCTCCCCATTACCTTACTTATTATTATTTATTAACAGTTTCTTATATAGCACAACAAATTACATTGCACTTTACAATTGGAAACAACAGTGAGAAAACAAAACTGGGTAATAACAGACAGTCATAGAGGTAGGAAGGCCCTGCTCGCAAGCTAACAATCTATAGGGAGGGAGGCATTGATACACAAGGATAGGTGTTACCTATTGCATAATGGTCCACCAGATTGCAAAGGTTCTTGGTGGGTTGTATGATATGGTCACACAGCAATTTTTTCCTGGGGTCAAGAGGATGGGAAAGTGAAGAAAGAGAAAACATGTGAGGATATGTAGGGACTGTACATAGGGGATGTAATTGGACAGAAAAGTTTATGAAGGTTATGTGGGCACTTATGGACTTTGATAAGCTTGACTGAAGAGGTGAGATTTTAGGGAACGCTTGGAGGTTTAGAAACTAGAGGAGAGTTTATTTTGTGCGTGGTAGGGCATTCCACAGAGTCGGTGCAGCCCGAAGAAAGTCCTGCAATTGTAAATGGAAGCGAAACAATGAGTGTGGATGAGAGACGTAGATCTTGTAAAGAGCGAAGTGATTGGGTTTGAAGATATTTTGAGATATGCAAAGAGACGTACATTGGTGTAGTTTGGTTGATGTCCTTGTGTGTCAGTAAAAGTATTTTTATATTGAATACGGTAGATTACAGGTAACCAGTAGAGGGTCTAACAGAGTGGATTTGCAAACGATGAATGTCTAGCGAAGAAGATTATCCTCGCAGCTGCATTCAGTATGGATTGTATTGCAATAATGCGGGAGAGAGAGCATGGTTAAGAGTTTTTGCAGTGTCTTGTGTTAGGTATGGTTGTTTTTTGTATATGTTTTTTAGACGCATGTAGCAAGATTGAGAGACAGATTGAATGTGAGGAACAAAGGGGTAGGCAAGCAAGCTTGTGGGGTAGGATTGATTGTCAAGTTCTCAACAGTGATAGAGATATCAGGTTGGTAACTACTACTGGTTGGTGGAAATATAATAAATTATGTTTTGGAAATATTAAAGGTGGCGAGATGCCATCCAAGAGGAAACGACAGAAAGGCATTCAGTGACATGGACGATCACAGATAGGGGAGGATAGGTAGTAGAAGAAGAGGTGGATTCAGAGAAGTGAATACTGAAAGAGTGATTAAATAGGTAGTATGAGAGCCAAGAAAGGTTTGTGTCCTGAAGACCTAGGGATTGTAGTGTTTGTATGAGAAGAGAGTGGTCAACAATATCAAAAGCAGCAAAAAGATCAAGAAGAATAAGAAGTGAGTAATGGCCTTTGGACTTAGCAGTGACCAGATCATTCACTACTTTAGTCAGTGCTGTCTCTGTGGAGTGTGGGGAACAAAAGCAAGACTGAAGTGGGTCCAATAAATTGTGTGAGTAAAGAAAGTGTGTGAGGCAAGTGTAGGCAAGTCTCTCAAGTAGCTTGGAGAGCATGGAAGCTGAGAGATGGGTTCTCCCCAAATGGTCCCTGTCAATCACTTTGTGAATAAATCCTCACAGCGAGCAATATCGCTAAGGTACCTTGCACATATGCCATGCAGAATAAACGCATGCAAAGTTTACCAATAATCTCTAATCTCCGTAAATAGTGTAAGATCTGTTCTTGCTATCCTGAATTCCTGCTACACTGTTAACGCTGTGCAATACTGAGTTCATGGAATCATGTTTCTGCTAACCTAATTTCCTGCCACACCATAACAGTATCCAAACCTCAGTTCCTGACAAGTTTCAATTTATGATTTCCTGACACTGTGATGCCAAAGTGTTATCCTGTATCCCTGCAAACTTGCCACAGTGTGTTATCCTCTAATCTTGACAACTGAGTACTTCCCTGTGTTCCTGTTACATTGCTGCAATAATGCTGTCTTGATTTTCTGTGTCCCTGCAAGTTTGCAGCTAGGATGTAATCTTGTGTATTTGCGTCTTTGCTACCAGTGTGCAATCTTGTAGTCTTCCAAATTTGCTACCTGTGTGTTCTCTTTGGTACCTGACACTTTTCTATTAGTGCTCTATTTTATAGTTCCTGGTACTCTGGGTTTTAAATTGTGTTTTAATTTAAAGTGTAATACAGACTTCTACACTTTGATTCCTAGTAAGGTTCTTACTTGCATCCCTCTCCATGTGTGACAAAAATCCAAA
Source organism: Pseudophryne corroboree (assembly GCF_028390025.1). Classification (NCBI taxonomy): domain Eukaryota; kingdom Metazoa; phylum Chordata; class Amphibia; order Anura; family Myobatrachidae; genus Pseudophryne; species Pseudophryne corroboree. The sequence goes on along the minus strand of NC_086444.1, from coordinate 142,421,469 downwards.
CAGAATGATGTGTCCCAGCTTGGAGACCTTTGGAGTTTACTGAGCTCCTTCCAGTATGTATACATTTCCACAAATTACAAAGCAACAAAATATATCAGTTACCGAGCCTTTGCAGGAGGCGATGTGCAATTGAAAAACTTCCTAACTTGATGTGTTCACTGTGTTCATGCAAATCTGCTACATTGCCCCTGAGTAATCTTCATGTTAACTCTCTTTATTATGGGTCCCCAGGCTTACTGTGAAAGAAAGCTCTGTACTGTATTTATTATTTTATGCTGGCTTTAACTTTTACATTTGAGTTTTGATTCCTAGTAGCCTCTTACTTCCATCCCAATTTACAGTTTGATACAGAGTTTAAAGATAAAAGTTAGAACAGAAAGTAAGGGGCCTGTTTATCAAACCATTTGGTTCTAGTAATTATGCATAAACTTCTGTTTCCCCATGATTTCCACCGAATTAAGTATAAGGGTTATTCATTAAGCTTTTAAAGTTATATATCCTGCGTTTCTGTACGTATTGGAGCACACGCCAGTATGCAATATATCAAACTCTGAAAATGAAAAGTCTCCAGAGTCTGTATCCAGGCTCTAATGCCATCTTCAGATGGTGTTATCCAGCTCCAACCAATTAGAAGAGGATTCAGTTGGATCCTTTGGCTCTCACCATGTGCATGCAAAACCTAAAGCCTACACACTAGCCGATTTCTGCATAAAAAATACACGGTCCTTATCGTTTATTTTTAGCTTGAAATCGGCTAGTGTGTATGGGGATCAGATTGATGAATGATGAATGATGCACGCCAGGGCCGTAACTAGGTGTGTGCGGAGGGGGCACCGCACATAGCACTGCAGGACAGTGGGCGCTATTAGCGGCACTTCTCAATTATCTGTTACTTTCACTTGCAGCTTCTCTCCTTTTTGAAGCCCAGTAGCTCCTGACACTCACTGTTTCCTACCCTGACCCCTTCTGTCGCTAATACCTATAAAACATTTATGAACTCAACTTGAGATTTCTTGGTTATTCAATCACACTATCCTTTATTACATTTAAAGACGCTGACATACCCAGGATTCGAACCCATTGTCTGTGGTATTGCAGTCAGACACTCTCTTCATTAAGCTATCTGCCCTCGCACAGAAAGGTCAATAAGCTAGAGAATTCTAAATATTTGAAGCTTATCTTGTACTCTGAAAAAATTATCAGAATTGTGGCTGAGCAGATCTATGTAGTGTGTAGCTGCAGGAGATTAGATGTGTGGCTGCACACTACATAGATCAGCTCATTTGCAATGCTTATTCATTTTTTTACAAAGTACCAGTAGCATCATACAATGTTCATCATTTTTACGCAGGAACAAATAACTCAATGAGTAGGGTGTTTGGTAAGAATGGAACAGGTTATATCGAAATGTGTTATTTAATAAAAGGTATTGAAACTGAATAACAACGAACTCTCATGTTTTATATATAAAATGTGGGAAGGGGCATTATAGCATTGGCTTTCTCTGGGATCAATCTTGTCATGCCCTTCCCCACGAGGCATGTGCCGTATGTCCCTATTGAAAAAAATAAGGGGGGGGGAGGCGCCAATTCTCTCTCTGGCACAGGGCACCAAAATGTCTAGTTACGGCTCTGATGCACGCTCCCGCATGTCACTCAGCGTTCATCAATATTGCACGGTGATGACGTCACTGAATGTTGTCGTTGAACGATCATGTTCAGTGTGTGCGCACTATATAGTTGAACGTTATGTCGTTCCGCCATGTCAGGTAGTGTGTACCCGCCTTATGGACAGAACACAGCCCTTTCGGCTTGAGCACATGACATCATGTGATTGGGGTGGGGCTGGCACATGATGCAAAACTGCTCTGCATCCAGAGGCGTAACTAGCATGGGGTGAGCAGGACACGTGCCCTGGTCGCCGTGGCAGCCCCAGCAGAGGGGGGCGCCACCGCCACCTGCACGGCCCGCTCGCCCCATGCGACAGGGTTTCTGCCGGCAGGCTCTCCCTGGCTCCCCAGACCCGGCTGCTGTGCCTGTCACACTGTACAGGCAGCAGCAGCTAGGACGGAGCCTCCCCCTACTCCCCTCCCTCCCCAAGCAGTGTCTAATTGCGGAGGTGCGTGCGCAGCCTCAAAGGTGGAAGGTAAGCAGGCAGGCGGCGGCAGCAGTAATTTACTGTCGGGAGGGGGAGGGAGGGGGGGGGGTGGTACAGTGTGCGTGTGTGTTAAGTGTGTGTGTGAGTGAATATTTGTAGTCCTGTGTGTGGGGGGGAGGGGAAAGTATGAGAATGTGTGTGTAGTCTGAGCGGGTGTGTGTGGGGTTTGGGGGTGGCCAGTCTGTGTGTGTGTAATCTGTAGATTACACACACACACAGACTGGCCACCCCCAAACTCCACACACACCCACTCAGACTACACACACATTCTCATACTTTCCCCTCCCCCACACACACTGGGCTGCAAAAATTGACACACACTCACACTGTCCCACACACACACACACACACACACACACACCTGAGGCGTAACTAAGGGGGGTCGAGCAGGGCACGTGCCCATGGCACCTTGGCAGGCCCAGCAGAGGGGGGCGCCCCAGGCGGCATGGGCATCATGCCCACTCGCCCCCGCAATTGATCTACACTGAATTTTATATCGCTGCGCACCGCCGCGGGCCGTTACGAACAGGAGGAGGCAATCCGGCTGGAGGAGCAGGAGGGAGCCCACTCCCCTTCCCTCCCCTCCTCCTCTCTGACAGACACGCACCTCCTGGTCAATAATGTATTTGCTGACCGGGAGGACATTCCACACGCTGCAGCTCCCAGGCACGCCCCCCCCCCCCCGTATCAACCATTGCAGCATCACATGACGTCACGTTGCCCTCCGCCCTCATCCGCTCGGCTGCCACAGCTCTGAGGCACTGAGGTGGAGCTGTGGACTTGCCCAAATGACGGCCCACCCGCTAGCAAACTCCCGCCAGCCTGCTTGAATATCCCAGCCCGCGTGTCTGACTGCGGTGCAGTCTGTGGTGGAAAGTGCCTGAGGCCCTGAGCAGAAAAGTACCACCCTCTTCCCTTCCCATGCTGTCTGACTACCTGCCAGAGCTATCCTGTCAAACTACAAGTCTCAGTGATGGTGTGCTGGGAGAAGACACAGTGGGGTAGGTGATGGTGTGCTGAGTGACTACGCAGGGGGAGGTGATGGTGTGCTGAGTGACGACGCAGGGGGAGGTGATGGTGTGCTGAGTGATGATGCAGGGGGAGGTGATGGTGTGCTGAGTGATGAGGCAGGGGGAGGTGATGGTGTGCTGAGTGACAACGCAGGGGAGGTGATGGTGTGCTGAGTGACGACGCAGGGGTAGGTGATGTTGTGCTGAGTGACGACGCAGCGGGAGGTGATGGTGTGCTAAGTGACGACGCAGGGGGAGGTGATGGTGTGCTGAGTGACGACGCAGGGGAGGTGATGGTGTGGTGAGTGACAACACAGGGGGAGGTGATGGTGTGCTAATGGATGACGCAGGGGAGGTGAAGGTGTGCTGAGTGACGACGCAGGGGGAGGTGATGGTGTGCTGAGTGACGACGCAGGGGAGGTGATGGTGTGCTGAGTGTTGACGCAGGGGGAGGTGATGGTGTGCTGAGTGACGACGCAGGGGGAGGTGATGGTGTGCTGAGTGATGACGCAGGGGGAGGTGATGGTGTGCTGAGTGACGATGCAGGGGGAGGTGATGGTGTGCTGAGTGAGAGACGACCAGAGGCATAACTAACTAACTTATTTTTTAATTAGCAGACAGCAGCAGCATGTAGGAAGGAGGCCCTGGAGGATTCACGCCTGCACCTGTCACCGGAGCGACCAGAGCCATCCGCGCTGAGTGGAGAAGATGCCGCAGAAGAGGAGTCCAGCCAGACGCAGGACCGGGGAAGGATATCCAACCTTCGGTGGACCGGGACACTGCAGCAAGGGAGGAGACTGACCAGCGATGGGAGCACCGGTTGAAGACCCTGGCTGGCTTAAAGAAGACGGCAAGGAACAGCGGGGAGGATGGCGCAGATCGGGATCCTGTAGCAGGAGAGAAGATTCCCCTTTGGAGTGCAGCAGACCACACTGAAAAGGGTGCATCCACGGTGCTCTGCATCCCGGGTGGTGCCGAAGATGTGGAGTGTCGGAGGTGGCAGAAGCGCCACAGCTTGGGGTGAGAAACCGCTGCAACCCTTCAGCTGCTAAACTCTGCAATTAGTCGATTAAGGGGGTAGGCTCCCCTCACCACAGTGCCCCGCAGGATAAGTTAATTAAGGGGGTAGGCTCCCTTCACCACAGTGCCCCACAGGCCTTGTTAATTAAGAGGGTTGTATCTCCTCACTCTATAATGTGAATTTCGGCTCCTACCATGTGTTATAATATGAAAGTAGCACCAGTACTAGTTAGTATAATGGGTCCAACTACACTGAAGGCCACGCCCCCTTCTGAATGGCCATGCCCCCTTTTCCAGAGCGCGCGCGCCTTTGGCGCTCGCATAATTCAAACCTCCACTTTTTCATACCCCCCTTCAAAAAATTACACTTCGAACACTGCACCTACATCTATACATACACACCCTAACATCTTTATATACAGTGACACCTATTTGTGTAGGAGATGATGATGGTAAGGTGCATGTGGAATTGAAAAGAATGTTCCCAGTATGACCTGAAACAGCTGGCATGTCATGTTGGCACATCGCCATTAGCGTGCGCACATACTTTCCTTTTGTATTTTATTTATTTATTATTATTATTATTATTATTATTATTATTTTTGGGGGGCACCATTTTTGATCTTGCCCTGGGCTCCAAAACCCCTAGTTACGCCTCTGTCTGCATCATAACTGGGGACAAGTGGAGGTGTTGCCCACAGCAGCAAATCGGATTTTAACTATCAATTCATAGAACATACTAGATACAAGATAGAATCTAATTGGTTTATCACTTTCTTCTCTATACAAAGTAAATATTGGCAAAGAAATAGCTAACTGCTTTTTTTTATTTATATATTGGAATCTGTTATGTGCTATATGATGTGGTAGTGACCACAGTTTTATGTGAATTACCAGATTGTATGTTGAATTATATACAACAAGAACACAGAAATATCACAAGGAAGCGCATATAAGAATTAAATTTTATCTAACATGAAATTTTTTTTATTCAATTAATTAATTATATAATAATGCACAGCACAATATATGCTAAAAACTTTAAAGGAATCCTTTTAATCATTTGGAGTGGTAGAGGATTGCAATTTGGGTAGGCTACTAAACCACATTTAACTCTAGTGCCCCCTGATCGTGTATGTTGTGTTGGATATTCAAACCCTGACTAACGGAGGGTTCATCTGAAGTTGCAGCTTTGTTTGTTCCTAGCGCACAGCAGTGGCATAATCTTGGTGTTGGATATACGAAAGGTGCTAATGAAGCGCACCTGAAACGTTGAAAGCATGCAGTTGTAGCTCTGGAAATTATTTACAAAGCCGAGGAGTGCCTCTCAAAAATTGTGTTGCTGTACATTGTGCCCTAGGGGTTCGGAGGGGGCACCCAGGTACTATCTGTTACTGTTTTATGGAGTGCCGGTCAAAACTGCTAGATTATATATATATATATACATATATATAAAAACAAGATTTCTTGAGGAACGCTCTAATTCAATAGTTTCTACCAATATGGATGTGAACTGAGGACACCTTATATATCACACCAAAAGATCATAAAAACTTTATTTTATAAAATGTATAAAAACATTTCCAATAAAATTAGTTCATACAGTCTGTCAATCTTATTTTGAGTATCAATTTGTATAGGGTTGTTTTTCTTTATATATACCCTTTCACATTTGTTAATACGAGATTAATACAATAATAAAATATATTTCAACCAACGCGTTTCGTCTGTAATGACTTCTTCAGGGGTGTTAGTTGTTAGACTAATGAGAGTTCAAGGAAGTGTCAGAAATGATTTTTCAGAAATGTTTTTTCATTCTCACATGGCAACACCTTACCAATTGTTTATACTGAAAGCACATATGAAATTCTCTCATTCAGATTGATCAGTAGTATTTAGCATAATTGTCTTATTCTTTAAGAATCTAGTGACTTAATTGACCTCAGTATTTTCCACGAATTCCCACAGTATTTCTACTTTTAATGTGAGTCCAAAAAAGTTCTAGAGACCAGCAGCAGTTAGTCTCGTCTGTATTGTCTGGGATCTAATAGCAGAAATATATATATATACACTGCTCAAAAAAATAAAGGGAACACTAAAATAACACATCCTAGATCTGAACTAATTAAATATTCTTATTAAATACTTTGTTCTTTACATAGTTGAATGTGCTGACAACAAAATCACACAAAAATTGTCAATGGAAATCAAATTTATTAACCCATGGAGGTCTGGATTTGGAGTCACACTCAAAATGAAAGTGGAAAAACACACTACAGGCTGATCCAACTTTGATGTAATGTCCTTAAAACAAGTCAAAATGAGACTCAGTAGTGTGTGTGGCCTCCACATGCCTGTATGACCTGCCTACAATGCCTGGGCATGCTCCGGATGAGGTGGCAGATGGTCTCCTGAGGGATCTCCGCCCAGACCTGGACTAAAGCATCCGCCAACTCCTGGACAGTCTGTGGTGCAACGTTGCGTTGGTGCATGGAGCGAGACATGATATCCCAGATGTGCTCAATTGGATTCAGGTCTGGGGAACGGGCGGGCCAGTCCATAGCATCAATGCCTTCAGCTCGCATTGATGTGCCATCCTGGATGAGCTGCACTACCTGAGCCACTTGTGTGGGTTGTAGACTCCATCTCATGCTACCACTAGAGTGAAAGCACAGCCAGCTTTCAAGTGACCAAAACATCAGCCAGAAAGCATAGGAGCTGAGAAGTGGTCTGTGGTCACCACCTGCAGAACAACTCCTTTATTGGGCGTGTCTTGCTAATTGCCTATAATTTCCACCTGTATCTATTCCATTTGCACAACAGCATGTGAAATTGGAATAGACAACAGTTGTAAATTATAGGCAATTAGCAAGACACGCCCAATAAAGGAGTTGTTCTGCAGGTGGTGACCCAGACCACTTCTCAGCTCCTATGCTACATGGCTGATGTTTTGGTCACTTTTGAAAGCTGGCGGTGCTTTCACTCTAGTGGTAGCATGAGACGGAGTCTACAACCCACACAAGTGGCTCAGGTAGTGCAGCTCATCCAGGATGGCACATCAATGCGAGCTGTGGCAAGAAGGTTTGTTTCTGTCAGCATAGTGTCCAGAGCATGGAGGCGCTACCAGGAGACAGGCCAGTACATCAGGAGATGTGGAGGAGGCTGTAGGAGGGCATCAACCCCGCAGCAGGACCGCTACCTCCACCTTTGTGCAAGGAGGAACAGGAGGAGCACTGCCAGAGCCCTGCAAAATGACCTCCAGCAAGCCACAAATGTGCATGTGTCTACTCAAACGATCAGAAACAGACTCCATGAGGGTGGTATGAGGGCCCGACGTCCACAGGTGGGGGTTGTGCTTACAGCCCAACACCATGCAGGACGTTTAGCATTTGCCAGAGAACACCAAGATTGGCAAATTCGCCACTGGCGTCCTGTGCTCTTCACAGATGAAAGCAGGTTCTCACTGAGCACATGTGACAGACGTGACAGAGTCTGGAGACGCCAAGGAGAATGTTCTGCTGCCTGCAACATCCTCCAGCATGACCGGTTTGGCAGTGGGTCAGTAATGGTGTGGGGTGGCATTTCTTTGGGGGACCGCACAGTCATCCATGTGCTCCCCAGAGGTAGCCTGACTGCCATTAGGTACCGAGATGAGATCCTTAGACCCTTTGTGAGACCATATGCTGGTGCGGTTGGCCCTGGGTTCCTCCTAATGCAAGACAATGCTAGACCTCATGTGGCTGGAGTGTGTCAGCAGTTCCTGCAAGACAAAGGCATTGATGCTATGGACTGGCCCGCCCGTTCCCCAGACCTGAATCCAATTGAACACATCTGGGCAGTGCCGTAGCTAGGCATTTTAGCGATGTGTGCAAGAAACGACAGTGGCGCCCCCCCCCCCCCCCCCAATGTAAGATAGGGGCAGTGTGCGCCGTAGGCGCCCCAAAAATTTATAGGGCGTGGCTTCACGGGGAAGGGGCGTGGCCACAAAATAATAGCAATTCATACTACGGTGCACAGTAGTCTACATTATTCAAATTACGCTGCACAGTAGCGCCACTACACCAGGTAGAGCCCCTTTTATACATTACAGCAGACAGCGTCCCCCTTTTTACACATTGCGGCAGCCAGTCCCCCTTTTTACACATTGCGGCAGCCAGGCCCCCTTTTTACACATTGCGGCAGCCAGTCCCCCTTTTTACACATTGCGGCAGCCAGGCCCCCTCTTTACACATTGCGGCAGCCAGTCCCCCTTTTTACACATTGCGGCAGCCAGGACCCCTTTTTACACATTGCGGCAGCCAGGACCCCTTTTTACACATTGCGGCAGCCAGTCCCCCTTTTTACACATTGCGGCAGCCAGGACCCCTTTTTACACATTGCGGCAGCCAGGACCCCTTTTTACACATTGCGGCAGCCAGTCCCCCTTTTATACATTACAGCAGACAGCGTCCCCCTTTTTACACATTGCGGCAGCCAGTCCCCCTTTTTACACATTGCGGCAGCCAGGCCCCCTTTTTACACATTGCGGCAGCCAGGCCCCCTTTTTACACATTGCGGCAGACGGTGTCCCCCAGAGAGAGAGAGAGAGAGAGAGAGAGAGAGGGATATACTTACCTTCTCCCCGCTGACAGGCTCCTCGTGCTGGCATCTCCCTCTCGGTGCAGGCAGTGAGGTGAGAAGGAGGAGGAGGGAGGGGGATTGGAGCCGCAGCAGCGCTATTTCATTGGTAGTAAGCGCCGCTGCAGCATCCCCCTCTTCTTCCGTATTGGCTGCCTGGCGCTGCTGTGGATGTTGGGATGAAGGAACCGCATCCCAGCATCCATAGCAGCGCCGGGCAGCCAATACAGAAGGAGAGGGGGATGCTGCAGCGGCGCTTACTAACAATGAAATAGCGCTGCTGCGGCTCCCTGCTCCCCCTCCCTCCTCCTCCTTGTCCGCTGCCCGGTGCTGGTCTCTTCTCCCTCCAGCGCGGCGCACACTGCAGAGGCGGCATGTAATGAGTCAATTTGACTCATTACATTCCGCTGGCCGTGCGCCCTCAGGGCAACTGCGCCCACTTGGCACACACGTAGTTACGGCCCTGCATCTGGGACATCATGTCTCGCTCCATCCACCAACGCCATGTTGCACCACAGACTGTCCAGGAGTTGGCGGAGGCTTTAGTCCAGGTCTGGGAGGAGATCCCTCAGGAGACCATCCGCCACCTCATCAGGAGCATGCCCAGGCGTTGTAGGGAGGTCATACAGGCACGTGGAGGCCACACACACTACTGAGCCTCATTTTGACTTGTTTTAAGGACATTACATCAAAGTTGGATCACCTGTAGTGTGTTTTTCCACTTTCATTTTGAGTGTGACTCCAAATCCAGACCTCCATGCAGAGCCGGCCATAGGCATAGGCAAACTAGGCAATTGCCTAGGGCATTTGATATGCCATGGGGCATCAGCAGCTTCTGCTGATTAAAATGATATGTGGCATGTCTATATTCTGTGTGTAGCATTTCATATGCAGATACAGCCACAGTCTCACACAGTATATAGGCATGCTGCATATAATTTTAATCAGCAGAAGCTGCTTGTGCATCCTAGCCACATAGCAATGCAAATAAGATGCATTTTCATAAAAAAAGGTGCCCAACATTAGCATTGAGGCAAGATTTATGAGGACACATCTGTATCCAAGCAGAGGCAGAGGTCACAGTGTTAGTGACAGTGTGAGTGCTGTGTGCATGTGAGTGGGTTGGTTGTGCAATAGTGTTCGGAATATGTGTAAGGAGCAGTATGTGTGTCATGTAAAAATGCATTAATAATGTGCAACATATGTGTAAAGGGGCACTATGTGTGTCATTATGTGTATAAGGGCATTAATAATGTGCGGCATATGTGTAAGGGACATTATGTGTAAAAGGGCAATAATAAAGGTTGTCATAATGTGTAAGGCACATTATGTTTATATGGACATTAATAATGTGTCTCATTTGTGTAAGGGGCATTACTGTGTGGAATTATGTGAATGAATAAATGCATTACTAATGTGTGGCATTATGTGTATAAGGTGCTCTACAATGTGGCATTGCGTATTGAAAGGGCACTACTGTGTCATCTATTGTGAATAAAAAGCAATAGGATGTGGTGTAATGTGAATAAGGAGCAATTCAGTGTGATGTAATGTGAATAAGGGGCTCTACTGTGAGGAGCAACGTTTATAAGGTAAAGTCATACTACTGTGGGATGTAATATGAATTATGACACTATCGCATGATAAAATGTGAATAAAGTTGCAGTACTGTGTGGTGTAATTGGCATTGGGGTTACTATTGTGTGGCCATGACCCTTGCCAGCAAAAACATACCCCTTTTTGGTCTGTGCGCCAAATGTGCAAACTGTTCCTATTTCAAATATAGGGGGTACAAACACCAAAATAAGGACTGCTAAGGGTGAGGGGTGATGGTGCTGGGAAAGAGGTGCAAGGTCAGAGGCGGAACCAGCGGTGGTGCTAGGGGGCACCAGCCAAAATTTTGCCTAGGGCATCATATTGGTTAGGGCCACCTCTGCCTCCATGGGTTAATAAATTTGATTTCCATTGATAATTTTTGTGTGATTTTGTTGTCAGCACATTCAACTACAGTATGTAAAGAACAAAGTATTTAATAAGAATATTTCATTCATTCAGATCTAGGATGTGTTATTTTAGTGTTCCCTTTATTTTTTGGAGCAGTATATATATATATATATATATATATATATATATATACCAGATATTTTTATTATTATTTTGAGCAAAATATATATATATATAATTGCTATGTAAACTTGATTAAGTGTAATGTTATTGACAAATCTGCATATCTCTTTAAAAAAATATACTGAATCAGGTAATAGCTAATATTTACATCTTTGATTAATAAAAAGAAAATCTACAATTTTGGGTGCATTTATTGAAAAAATTTTAGCCAGCTAAGTGGTCAACTGAGCCCCATAATGTAATGATTATACTACGTGCGCAGTCTGTACTGTATATCTGTATATACATTTACATGTACATATCATAACCCTCACTATGAAAAAGTGACACATGTCCCTGAAAACAATTTCATGACTTTTTCTTTATGATAAACAGACATATTTACCTGCCAGTCTATAAAAGTCACATGATAGCCAATTAACTTTGCAGCTGGATAAATCTGCTTCTCTGAATGCAATATAAGGCACTTCTAGCAACGTACATCTCTTCACTTATCCCAGAATAGCTCTGAACTTGATCAGTCCACTCTGTTCCTCTCATCCTCACTCATTACTTGCTCCCAATTAGGATGGAGGACAGTTTACGGGATGCTCCCACTCTGTGGTATCCTATCCTTAGCCTACCAACCTTCAAGTGTTCCCGGAAAACGATCTTCTTCAGTCAGGCTTATTAAATTCCCCAACTACCTCTGCTACTCCACCCAAATGCCAGCCTGCTCCACTTACATTTACTCTCTTTTAAACTCAAACAACTGACTGATCCCCAATCTGTGTCACTGGATATACAGGCCCTAATTCAGAGAAATACGCTAATCCTTTACAGCTGTGATCCCATACACAGGGGATGTGCAAAAATATGCTTATGCTATAGCTACCTAGAAATGTAATGAGACGCCCACAGGTGGCATTACCAATCCTATCAACTGCATACAAACACGCAGCGGTGGTCAAAGAGCCTTCCATAACTGAGTGCCTGATAACCAATAGAGTCGCACAGAATGGCTGTGGGAACTGAGAGGCTGGTGCCATGATTCCTGCGTACAGGATCGTAGGCACACACAGGGGGGGTTTCTGGTTGTCTGGAAACCCCCCCTTCTCTTGACAAGTGGCTCACATTATGACAACAATAGCAATGGTATACACAGTAATATGATTACTAGAGTTGCCGCCACATCATGCAGTGTAAGGAACAGAGTAGATGTTCTGCACATGGCCAGTGGGAGCAGCTTCTTCTACCAAGTTTGCTATGTGTGTGGATCTGAGCCCTCAATCAGTGCACTGGACCAGAGAGCAGCGACCAGGAAGAAGAGACAGAAGCCTTAACATGAGGCGGGAGAATGTGTGCTTAGAAAGTGTAGTACTGGGTTAATTATGTTTGTGCATTATGGTATGTTTTACCTTTTCCTGACCACTTTATTGATACAGCCTATACTAAAGACCATCTATATAGTGTTAAATATTAATAGTGTATTCCATACAGTAGACAGTGTATAAAAAGAGTAAAAAAACAATATTTACATTAATGCTCCAATGTTCGCAAAGTGGGAGATTGTGGACTGCGATTTGGAAACCCCCCTCTAGAAATCCTACGTTTGCCACTGAGGATTGCAGTTGTAGGCTGAGACACACCTGCGTTTCTGCCATCACTCCCCATTACCTCCCTGACTGTCAATCACTTTGCATATAAATTCTCACTGCGAGCGACATCGCTAAGGTACCGTGGCGCATGCACAGTGCGATTATGATGCATGCGCAGTTAGTCCATAGTCACTCTGCTCCGTAAATATTGCCATTGTGTGCATCTAGTACTTTTTCCTGTAACACATATCCCCATGTATAATTTTCCTAGTTACCAGGCCGTCAAATTGATGGAACAGCTTAACCGTCATGTCAGCACCGGCGGCTGTGCGCTCCCGAATGGAGCAACAATTGATTTGTTCCATCTGGCACCATCTAGTGTCTGCCAGCGCAAAACACTTGAATTCCCCCTAGAGAGGTGAGAGCAGCGCTTGCCTTTTATTATACAGGATAGTAACATTGGCGTATTTATAATGGGTGCAGTGTGTGCAGTGCACACGGGTCCCTGAGTCCAGGGGGGGGGGCCACACCACACACGCTGCACCCATTTCTGGAATACTTATCCCTCCGAAACCCTGCGCCGATAGCAGCAGCGCTGTTGCAATCACCATGAACATGGTGTGGCGGGCATTTTCACTGGATTTTCCCGGAGATTTGCACATGCACTTTAGAGTCTGAGCTCAGACTCTATAGCGCTGCCGGCAGAGAGAAAGGGGACCGGACGGAGGGCCTCCTCCCCTCTTATGCCGGCCATACACTAGGTCGATATGGTGTATGAATACACAATATCAACGCGTCATTCAACCCATCACATGCACATCGTGCATGTTTTGGGTGCGATTACAATGCGATGCTCGGCCCTGCGGGTCGCACATCGCATCAAATGATCATATATGCTGCACATATGATCAGTAGGTCCAGGTAGGGGTCCATTGCGGATCGTACGATAGATCGTAAGGTGCAAAAGCACCTTTCGATCTATTGTACGCCGGGAAGCTGGCGGGGTATCGTGAGATGACTCGCCTCTAATGCGAGTCGTCCTAATGTATGGCCAGCATTTAAGTGTCCCTCAACAGTAAAGATCTAGTTTAGTATAGTTTGTAAGCAAGTGAGCAGGACTCTTACTTTTTTATATTCTTATTAATACAGAATCTTTTTTTTTTAATTATTCATTACTGTATTTGTTGCCTTTTGTTATTCCTATGATGACATTATATATATAAATAAATAGGAATCATTCTTTTTATTGATCTGAACAGTGACATGCTGTCTAAGGTAACAGACACTGTTACAGTGGCTTCTTTATTTAGTTATACAGTAAATCCTGCCTAGAAACCTCATGACAAATAGAACGACGATTTTTTTATTCTGTTTTGGGTACTGAGGAGAAACAGTATCTGCTGAATCCTCTAATCAGAATAAAGGGACAAGCTGTTCAAGCCAATAGCTCTCCGTAATAAGATCAATTACATACTGAGTTTCTTGTACATTGGCAGAAAGGGCAACATTTATCTTCTTTGTAAAGATTACCTCATCTGAACAGAACGTCCAGCACTGAATTGTTTTTTTTTTCATTCTATTTAACAAGTAGTGACACTGCCAGTTACAAATTGATGCAAAGCACATCTGAAAAAAGCTGTTCTGCCAATAGCTGGAGATCTTCTGCCCTGTGTCCTGTCATGTGCAAGCTCATCACCCTTGGAAATCAGGTTAAATATTAAAGAAACAGAAAGTTGTCAGCCTTTCAATATCGGAGGTGATCCGCATTTCAGCCACTCACTGCTTCTTTCTGGTGGTGCTCAGCCATACACACTGCCGGCACCTTTATATGTGTAACTTTTACTTCCCATCCAGAAACAGGAAACATCGCAACATAGAATAATGTGACGGCAGATAGAACCATTTGGCCCATGTACATCATACTTGCCTACTTTTGAAAAAGCATTTCAGGGAGATGTGAAAGTAACACCTATCAGTGTGGACGTGTACTGCTACATCTGAGAGGTGTGTCATAAACATGACTCACATCCAAATGTAAATGAGCCCCAAAGTTAGTAAGATCTACTTGTTGAAGAAAAGACTACTATATTTTGCAGAATCTGTTTGTGTATTGTGCTTTACAAGAGGTTCCATATACTGTAAGTGGCCACGAGAAACTTTATTTAAAATGCATGTAGCCATAGGGATCATTGTGTTTTATAACCAATGCAGGGAAATGGCACTGATGTTCCCATTTGAATGTATGTATCTGTGATTTATTTTTTTCCCCCAAGAATGTAACAGCTGCACAATGGGGTTAAGGTGCAGTCAAGGAGATTGCTGGACTATTCAGGGAGTCAGGGAGATCTATTTCAGGGAGTCTCCTGTAGAATGAGGGAGCATGATGATGAACACACTTACAAACTACTGTAATTTATTTTTGTATTTTTTTGACGGGAGCCAATTAACCAACCAGTATATTTTTGAGTTGTAGGTGGAAACCAGAGCACCCAGAGGAAACCCACACAAGCCCAGTGTGTCTGCAGAGCGATGATGTGTGCATATACACTGAATGATTTTCACCCGGCCCAGCGATTTTCATGGGGGTGAACCACTTTCCACAGTCGGAGACTGTGGAAAGTGATTCACTCGGCCGGCAAAACAGGGGGATGGCCGGCGATGAAGCTACAGTGTGTATCAGCGCTCACCGCTCATTGCCCAGCCATACACACTAGGAGACTTTGAGCTCAAAGTAGCTCAAAATCGCCCAGTGTGTATGCACCTTTAGGGCCATGATGGAAATTGAACCCATGACCTCAGTGCTGTAAGGGAGTAATGCTAACCGTTACACCATGTGTACTGCCCAGAAATAAGTGAAATAATTTTGGAAATAAATAAAATAAGCATTACAAGTTTTGCCCAGAGTGCAGTACTTCAAAACTTTAGGTGAGTACCGGTACCTTGTTTCATAGGATAAAAAAGCACTGAAGTTCCTTTATTTTATTTTTTTTACAAAGTGTTCCCTATTCTGTTTATATCAGAGTAACTATTTCACTGTAACAGCGGTTGCCATAAAATTAAATAATTAAAATTTAATAATTTGATTAACAATAGGGGTAATGAGATGTAAGTGTTCAGAGTGCGAACAATCTCAAATAGTTTCATATTTAAAGGGATTGCCCATTATGGGATCACCATTTCTAATTACTCCTGTCCAATGTTCCTTATATTGAAGAGCTTGCTTTCAACTGTGTGCTTGGATCTCTGGTTGATCGCTCGCTAGCTGTTTTTAGCAGCCAAGCAAACACTAAGCCGCCGCCCTCTGGGAGTGTATCTTAGCTTAGCAGAAGTGCGAACGAAAGGATCGCAGAGCGACTACTAAAAAAAAATGTGCAGGTCTAGAGTAGCTCCAGACCTACTCAGCGCTTGCAATCACTTCAGACTGTTCAGTTCCGGATTTGATGTCACAAACACACCCTGCGTTCTCCCAGCCATGCCTGCATTTTTCCTGGCACGTCGGCGTTTTTTCGAACACTCCCTGATAACGGTCAGTTGACACCCAGAAACGTCCTCTTCCTGTCAATCACTCTGCGGCCAGCAGTGCGACTGAAAAGCTTTGCTACACCTTGTGTAAAAATGCTTCGGACGTTGTGAAAGTACGTCGCGCGTGCGCATGTGCAGAAGTGCCTTTTTTGCCTCATCGCTGCACAGCGAACATTTTCAGCTAGCGATCAACTCGGAATGACCCCCTCTCTACGGTGACATGACATACTACGAGCCGTGCATAGTGTTACAAAAGAGCACTGTGGAAGAGCTCACATAGAGAACTACTGAAGCTCTATGGCAGGACACAGACCTCCAGAGCAGAGAGTGACAGCATTAAAGAATGGGCTGCAGAGTTTGCACAGAAAGAACATTATTACTACAGTAATTCCATTTCTGAGAACAAGTAGCCATTAAACAACAGCAGAAATCAGGTAATTTCACTTAAACATTTACATTTTCTTAGGTACTTTCTGACCATGGCTAAGAATATGAGATATACAAGCAAAACTCTTAAAGCAATGTGTACTAATTCCAGGAGCTTAAGAGATAAAATTCCTATACTAATTGCTAATTGCTATAATAATAATTGGGGTCATTCTGAGATGATCACTCGCTGGCTAGTGTTAGCAGCCGTGCAAACGCTATGCCGCCGCCCACTGGGGAGTGTATTTTAGCTTAGCAGAAGTGCGAACCTCTGAACCTACTCAGCGCTTGTGATCACTTCAGCCTATTCGTGTCCGGATTTGATGTCATACACCCGCCCAGCGAACGCCCAGCCATGCCTGCATTTTTCAGACACGCCTGCGTTTTTGCAAACCCTCCCTGAAAACAGTCAGTTGACACCCAGAAACGCCCCCTTCCTGTCAATCTTCTTGCAGCCGCCAGTGCGACTGAAAACTTCACTAGAACCTGTGCACAACCACAATGGGCTTTGTACCCGTATGTCATGTGTGCGCATTGTGGTGCATACACATGCGCAGAAATTTAGTTTTTTAGCCTGATCACTGCGCTGCAAACAACGGCAGCTAGCGATCAACTTGGAATGACCCCCAGTGACAAGGGTTGATCTAGCTATTGTGGCAATTACAGAGTCATGGTGCAATGAAAATTATGACTGAGACATAGCTATACCAGGCTATACTTTATTTAGAAAGAACAGAACATAGGAAAAATGTGAGGCGGAGTAACAATGTGTGTGAAAAACAGCATAAATGTGCAACTTTCATACAAAATATTGAAGACACAACTGTGGCCTTTTGAGTGACCGTAGAAACAAGGGACAAGAACAAAATTAATACTGGGGTGGTCTGTAGACCACCAGGCCAGCAGGACATCACTGGAATGGCTTTGAAAGGAGAGGTCATAATCGTGAGAGACTTTAATTTACCCAGTGTAAGCTGGGAGGTGTCTGTTGCAAGTTCAACTACAAGCGGTGACGTTCTAAACTCCTTGCAGGGAGCATCCCTCAAGCAATTGGTGATAGAGCCCACCCACAAAGACACTATTTTAGACTTGATACTCACAAATGGTGACAGTGTGTCAGATGTATATGGGGTGAGAATATAGGGTCCAATGATCATCCATAAGCATGATTTAGTATAAAGACGGGTCCAACTCATGCCATACAAAAACAAAGGTGTTAGCTTTTAGGAAGGCTGACTTTGCAGAGATGGGGAGATATGTTAGTGATCCATTAGCAGACTGGAGGAACTTGGAAGAAGTGCAGATGAGGTGGGGAAAAATATAAAGTGAAATACTAAGGGCAACAGACCTTTGTATCAAAAGGGTTAGGAAAAGCACCAGGAAAAGGAAGCTAATGTGGTTTTCAAAAGAAGTAGTAACTAGTGTGAAAGCAAAAAAAGATGGCCTTTAGGAAATATAAGCAGACCTAAAATAGTGAGGATCAAGAGGTGTATCTTGTCAGACGGAAGGAAGCTAAGAAGGTGACCGGATATGCAAAGGTAGAAGCTGAGGAAAAAATGTCCCAGTCAGTAGGTAAAGGGGGCATTTGTTAAGTATATACATGAAAGGAGAAAATGAAACAGAGGAATAAAAAGGCTTTAGACAGAGAATGAGAGTGTGGGTGAGGGAGACAAGGCAATAGCAGGTCATCTAAATAATTATTTCTGCTCAGTTTTCACTACAGAAGAAGAAGGGAAGTTAAGTTGCAAGGATAATCATAAAAATCATAAAAATTAAGTAGATAAAAGTACATTTACAGAGGAGAAGGTTCTAACAGAACTCTTAAAACTGAGAGTGGAGAAATCAGTGGGGCCAGAAAGGATACATCCAAGGATACTGAAAGAGCTTAAAGGGGTTCTGGTAACACCATTAACAGAATTATATGACCAGTCGCTACCTACAGGAGTCATTTCACAAAAAAGAGGAAGCAAGGAAGAGGCAAACATCTACTGACCAATCAGCCTTACATTAGTAGTAGGAGAAATAATGGAAACAGTATTAAAAGAAAGAGTTGTTCAATATCTCAAATCTATCAAGTTACATGATACCAAACAGTATGGATTTACTTGGGGGGGATCATGCCAAACCAATCTTACTGACTTTTTTGACTGGGTGACTAAAGTAATAGATCAAGGGTGGGCCATAGATGGTGCTTATCTAGACTTTAGTAAGGCTTTTGACATAGTCCCACATCGCAGACTGTTATATATACTGGAAAGCTTGGGATTGGATTCTAAGACAGGTGAATGGATAAGATCTTGATTGCAGAATAGAAAACAGAGGGTTGTAGTAAATGGGGTGCATTCACAGGAGGGAAAGCTTACCAGTAGAGCAGCCCAATGTCTAAACTTGGGCCAGTACTTTTTAATATCTTTGTTAGTGACACTGCAAATTTTATTGAAGAGAAAGTATGCAAATTTACAGATGACACAAAGGTGTGCAGCAGGGTGGACACACTAAGAGAGGTATAACAAATTATTGATGATCTAGGAAGACTAGAGGAATTGGCAAGAAAGTGACAACTACCGTTTAATGTAAAAACATGCAAAATCATGCAATGCCTCTCAAAAACACAAAGGCTACATATAGTATCAAGGGCACTATAATGGAAATTACAGAGGAGGAAAGAGATTTAGGAGTTAACATTTCAGATGACTTGAAGGTAGGTAAGCAATGAGAAAGGCATATCAGATGCTTGGTTGCATAGGGTGAGGAATCAGTATCCCCCCCCCCCCCCAAAAAAAAAAAAAAAAAAGAAGTAATAATACAACTCTATAGGTCATTAGTACAGCCTCATCTAGAATACTGTGTTCAGTTCTGGAAGGATATCATTGCATTAGAGATTATGGGGGTATCCAATTAAGTGCCGTTTTTTCGACCAGTCGAAAAACTGCACTAATTCGACACAGCGTATTCAATTGCGGGCGTTTTCAACCATTTTGGAATCCATTTTTGGCCATACCATTCCACTTTTTTTGGGGGGGGGGGGGGGGAGGCGAATCGGCATGGGTGAAAACACCAGTGAATTCACCAAAACATATGTATTAGCGGCAAATTCGCCGATACATGTGGTTTTCGCCAATTCCAGTACTTTTGACCAGTCAAAAAAACGAATACAATAATAGGTTGAATGTAAATTTGACCTAAAAACGGGCGAAAAGTGCAGTTTTTTCCACTGGTCACAAAATGAATACCCCCATATACATAGAAGGGCAACTAAAATGGTGCATGGCCTATACCACAAAACTTACCAGGAAAGATTAAAAGATCTTAATGTCTATAATTTGGAGCTAAGAAGGGAATAATACTTATCTTTCTTCCCACTTCTTCAGGGCTGCCGAGAAGTGGTGGGAGCTGGTACTAATTACCTGGGCCCGGGCTTGCTGGAAGGGCTTGCAGGAGCGCAGGTCTAAGACCCTCCCCAGTATGGTACCATCCAGTCATTGCCTTTTTCTGCTTTCATATGAGCTACTGTACAACCCATGGGACCTCTACCTATACTTCCCCCTATTACTCCACGCCATAGATTCCACTAGGCTTGCTTTCACCTATGGATTGAGAAAGGTGTCAGGGAGGTATCTGATGTTCTTGACTTGCTCCTCCTTCTGAGCACCTTGTAAAGCAGATTCCACAGTCCTGTACATCCAATCTCTCAGCCCATTTGTGCATCTCTATGTATCATTATGTTGATTCCCTTCCTAGCTCTCACAGCTTGTCCTCTCTTGAAAACGTAACTTTTAAAAGGCATTATTATGATCTTCTGCTTACCTCTAAGCAACCCTCTACACCGAATCATGAGATACAATGGGAAATGGAAGAGGACATTTGCGCCATAAAAATGGGAACGGGTCTCCAATACATCTATTTTCTCCAAAACAATTTTCTCCATAACATTTATTTTGTCTTTGGTAAAAGAAAATTCATACATCTTGTTTCTACTAGGCTGAAGAAAATATATGGCTCTGCGTCAGACATGTTTTGGAAAGGTTATGTCCATGTCTGCTCCTTTCTCCATGTCTGGTGGCTTTGTCCTAGAATTGACTGATTCCTGGAAAAATTGGCCACAATCTTTACTTCAAGTGACAAACCCCATTTCTCCTTTGCCTTGGTTGCCCAATTAAAGTGTTGTACAAAAGGGCTGATAAGCCCTCTATACAAATCCTTAACGCTACATCTTCTAAATAAAAGTTGTCATCTGGAAACTATGGAGAAAATATCTGCGTATCTATGGGCCTAATATAGACCTGATTGCAGCAGCAAAATTGTTCTCTAATGGGCAAAACCATGTGCAGTGCAGGAGGGGCAGATATAAACATGTGTAGAGAGAGTTATATTTGGGTTGGTTATATTGTTTCTGTGCAGGGTAAATACTGGCTGCTTTATTTTTACACTGCAATTAAAATTTCAGTTTGAACACACCCCACCCAAATCTAACTGTCTCTGCACATGTTATATCTGCCCCACCTGCATTGCACATGGTTTTGCCCATTAGGGAACAATTTTGCTGCTGCAATCAGGTCTGAATTAGGCCCTATGTGTTTATGTAGGCAGTATAAACATATGGTTATGTGCTGCCTCGTTTGTTTAACCAATCATGTGTTTTGTGTTTGTTGCTCTTTGATTTAGTTTTGTGATATTTACATATATGCTGTTATACAAAGTCAGCGGCCTTTTGCTATGTGCTGTTATATGATACTTTCTGTGTAATGCTTGAAAATAAAATACAAATGACCCATTGAAAGTGGCCTGCCTATTATCATTGAATGATCCCTGAACAGTAATATGAGATGGGTTACTCCAACCTCAGGGGTGGATTTTCAAATATTTGATTTCTGAAATAACTAAAAAATAATTTGTCAAAATAAACCAGCGACAGACACCTTTTTTTTTTTGCTAATTTATGTCTTTTTAAATCAAAGAGAAAAATCCAATAAAAGCAGGAAAATCTCTATTAGCTTCTCCACATCAAAGCAGGTTATTCCCCACATATCCACCTGTCTGCCCTACGTGCAGGGCTGCGTAACCTCCACATGGAACTGGGATCGGCTTTAACTGACATCCACACATGTACTGACCTTGGGAACGAGGAAACCAATAACTCAACATTTTGGAAATGAAAGACACCAGATGCAGATGAAAGGGGCTGGGTATGAAATACTGGCTGTCGGGATGTCACATGACCATCCGCGGCATCCAGACAATGTGGATCCCCGACACAGGACCATAATCCTTGGGGGGTGTCAGCTAGGACTAACCCTCGTAGGGTGACGGCTACGGCCAATCACCTCCCTAGTGCCTAACCCTACCCCCCTCTAGTGCCTAACCAAAACCCTTTTTCCCCCGTCCAGGCCCTAACCCCAATATTCATTCGGTGTTCCGGTGCCGGTGTCCCGAGTGATGTCGGGATTCCGGCGTCAGTCACATGATAGCCAGCAAACAGACTGCCAGGATGCTGATCGCATGTAACATCATCATCTATGGTTAGTTTATTATTTACAGGAGTAGTAAAGATTACTTTTGAAAGCTCAAAATTGGTGGCCTGCTGTACAAATTAATATGTATTGCGATGTGACCTTTTAAAATAAATATGCATGCATTTAGCATGTTCCGATAAAAGGAGTTAGATGGAGCAGGCCATTGAAAGTTAAATGTGTGCAGTACACAATTGTGCATCCCAGGTTATGGCCACATGCAAAAAAATATATTTTATGGGAATATATACTGTATTCAAATGAAATATAACAGGTGGATAGAGTCCTTTTATGTGGGAGGGGTTGGAGGTACAGTATGTTTTATCATTTATCCTCTGGCAGAAACACTGCGTTACTCAATTTAAAGTTTTCCTGTTTTCTCCTTATTTGCTAATAAGAAAATTGTATGTCCAAACAGATTGTGTGCAATTAAATTATGCTCAATACTTTGAACTGCCGGGGATTGCGCCTAAGGTAGTAAAATGTGCAATGTTGTTCTACCTTAATTATCCATGATGTGCATAGTTGTACATTGAAATCAGACATTGTGGATTATATTGACCCCATTGATTTAATTGTACTTAAAGTTATGCTTCGTACTATGCGTCTATCTGGCTTGCAAAAGCTTTGATGTGATAAAAGAAATCTGGTAAAAATTATTAAATGCTTTTCACTTCTTCCTATCTACACCCATTACAGCTCGTTGCCTATTTCAGAAATGCATGCTTACCAGCATATAAGTTACAGACAGATAAACTATGATTTCACATGACAACACGCAACTTCTTTTCCAGACAACTTGAACTCGCAACTGCCTATGATAAGGGGGCTAGGACGAGGACTAGAGGGGGTATGTAGTTACAGCCAAAGTATAGTACGGGCAAGTTATGGGCATGTTGATGCATACTGTGACCAAGATGGCTGTCAAATAGGTGTGAATGTGTCATTTATGAGGTACTAGACTTGAGGGTGCTAAAATCCTTATGAAAGTTGCGAGCAGATGATGATGATGCAGCAGGCTATGTCTGATTGGTCTAATGCATTTCAGTCCCACCCATTAATGCAAATTAAGCTAGTGCTGAAATTATCCTTAAAAAGCAAAATTATATTTTGCTGAATACTCATTTGAAATAATACATTTGTTTTCTACTTTCTTTGGGAAGGGAAGCCTGTCCGAATACAGTTACACTCTCTGGTACTGCACTGTACAGTTATAGCAGTTGTCATTATCACATTGATGATAACTTTGCTCTATAATTATTATTTATTTATGAACAATTTCTTATATAGCGCAGCATATTCTGTTGCGCTTTACAATTGGAAACAACAGTGATAGAACAAAACTGAGTAATACAGACAGTCATAGAGGTAGGAAGGCCCTGCTCGCAAGCTTACAATCTATAGGGAAATAGGCATTGATATACAAGGATAGGTGTTATCTATTGCATAACGGTCCATCAGACTGCAAAGGTCCTTTGTGGGCTGTATGATATGGTCACAGGATATGTGAGGATTGTACAGTGAGGATGCAATTAGATAGGGAAGCTCTCGTAGGTTATGTGGTCAGTTCCAGAATTTGTTAAGCCTGATTTTCAGGGAAAACTTGAAGGTTTGCAGATTAGATAGACTTAGTGTTCATGGGAGGGCATTCCACAAAGTGGGTGCAGCCCAAAGAAAGTCCTGCAATCGTGAATGGGAACGAGTAATGCATATGGATGAGATACGCAGATCTTGTGCAAAGCGTTGAAGTCTGGATGGGAGATTTTTTTAAGATAAGCGAAGAGATGTTTGTTTGTGTCATTTGGTTAATGGTATTATATGTTAAGTTAAATTATTTTATATTGAATACAGTAGAATACCGGTAACCAATGGAGGGACTGACAGAGTGGACAATGAATGGTTGGCGAGGAAGATCACCTTCGCAGCTGAATTCAAAAAGAATTGTTGAGGTGAGAGTCTATTTCTGGTAAAATCAGTAAGGAGTCAGTTGCAATGATCTATATTCATCTTTACGCTTTTGCCACATCTACACACTGGATTTTAAGTTTCACTGACAGCACAGTTAGCATGTAACAGTGTTTTAGGTGTGTGACCCTTAGTTGAGCAATTCACTAAAAAAGACACAATGGGGCTTACTAACAACGTTGAATTGTTCAGTAATGCATAGCATTGAATCAGTTAATATTTTTAATAGTTGCAGTTGTAAGTAGACAACAAGGGTCATTTGCAAATGTTCTAATATGACCTAATGTGCAAACACCTGTTCTGAAGAGTAAGTGTATGGAATTGCAGAACAAGATGGCAGCATCTGAAGGAAGAGATGAGAGTTGAGATTAACAAGTATGTTACTTGCTAGTCACAGATGTTTGCCTAGTTTTGCATCCAATGGAATAACAAGGTGGCAGGCAGGAATCTGGTCTGTGTTCTCCGAGAAAGGGAGTGAAGTGAGACAGAAGATGTTCTCAGCTAAGTAAGTTAAGTCAAGTTTATAGAGAGTTCAGGGTGAGCTGCCAAGATGGAGAGATAAGAACTCATTAGAAACTGTGATACATTATAGATATGCAGAAAGACAAGTTGAGTGTTACAATACAGTGCTGACAACAAGATCTGAATAGCTCAGAATGTATTTATTGAAAAAAAAAACCACAAGCAATTACAAATTGGATGTCATAGTACACATAAGTAAAACAATCGCTGTAAAGTACAGGAGCTCCAGAAAAAAGATGACAGAGTGCTTCCAAATACAATAAACAATACAGAATTTAAATGAATAGGAATTGTCAAGGCTTCTTTGATTTTACATGCAAATAAATTACTGTGGTACCACCTTCACAACAATACATGTAAAAGTCAGAAATAGTAATCAAACACTGCTGTTTAATTTCACCAACAGTGTGCACAATACATGTATGAGTATGAAATCATAAATATACTGTGGTATGACCGGCAGTGTCACAGTAATTATGAAAAATAACAAAAATTGTATAGTACACAGGGTTACAGCACAAACAAACAAAACATTTTTTTATTAATTATATTTTAAGCTTTTTAGCTTTTTCTATTTTAAGTTTACACTGGGACGGAGCCCCTGGATGTACAGACAGATCACCCCTAGGTAAACAGAGCACCCCATTTGCACCAGACGACAGACAGAGCACCCCTGGACTAATACTGATAGGAGTCGGACACATCAGCCCCTGATGTACACACAGTATACTGGGTTTTAACTTGTAACACTGGGGCAGAGCCCCTGGATGTATATGGACAGATCACCCCTTGTCAGATACACCACCACACGACAGGGCATCCCAGAACTGATGCTGATAGGACACACTAGGACCAGTGCCAGACTAAGGTTCACATGGGCCTGGAGCTGAAATTTATGAAGGGCCTATTGTGTGCCCCGTAAAGAGGTGTGAGAAGCGCTGCGGTGGTATGACTACATGTGATATGTGTGTTATGGTCTAAATAGGGGGTGTGGCCTGTGCTATGAGTGTGGCTATCTCCATGAAGATCATAGCTAGGGCCTACCTTCAACCAATTAATAGTTAACTATAACAAGAAAAAGTTTGTGACCACCATATAATATAGAGCATCAGTAACAGCCATATCATGCAGGGAGCATCGCAGTGACCACCATATAATACAGAGAGCTGTATCAACATGCACAGAAGTAGAAAGGAGAGCAATGATGAGGCAAAACAGAGCAGATGTGGAGAGATTAGAAAATATGGGGGCAATATAGAGCAGACAGGGAACTGAAGGCTCCTGGGACACACTTACCGACACAGGCACCACTTACGATACATACCCCCCTACTGACACAGATTCCACTTACTGACACACACCACTGACACATACAGACACACCTTACTGATAAACACATTTATTGACACAAACACCACTTACTGACAGATACCCATTACAGACACAGACATCACTTATTGGCACTTACATACTTAATGACAGACACCCCTTACTGACACAGATACAACTTACTGACACAAACACACCTTACTGACAGATACCCCTTACTGACTCAGACACTCCTTACTAAAAAAAATTCAATTTACTGACACAAAAGCACTGATACAGACACACTTACTAGCACATACACACTTACTGACACTCCTTACTGACACAAACACACTTACTGACACAACCACATTTACTGACACAAACAGCCCTTAATGACAGATACCACTTACTGACAGACACATTTACTGACACAGACAACCCTTACAGATACCGCTTACTAACACAGACACCCCTTACTTGACACAGATTCCACTTACTGACAAACATACTGACAGTCACACTTATTGACACAGATACCCCTTACTGTCACAGATACCCCTTACTGACACATACAACAGACACCACTTACTAATACAGATACCAGTTACTGAGACAGACACCACTTAATGAATAAATATTGGAGAGGAGACTTGTTACCCACATACCACCCCACTCTGCTCCATCCCTCACACTCCGGCCCGTCCTCTCTTTCATCACTCTGCTCCATCCCTCATATTCTGCCCCCCTCTCCTCCATCCCTCATGCTCCGGCCCCTCCTCTCCTTCATCACTCTGCTCCATCCCTCACACATCCGGCCCCCTCCTCTCCTCCATCACTCTGCTCCATCCCTCACACTCTGACCCCTCCTCTCCTCCATCACTCTGCTCCATCCCTCACACTCCGGCGCCTCCTCTCCTCCATCCCTTACACTCCGGCTCCTCCTCTCCTCCATCACTCTGCTCCATCCCTCACACTCCGGTGCCTCCTCTCCTCCATCCCTCACACTCCAGCGCCTCCTCTCCTCCATCACTATGCTCCATCCCTCACACTCTGGCCCCTCCTGTCCTCCATCACTCTGCTCCATCCCTCACACTCCAGCACCTCCTCTCCTCCATCACTCTGCTCCATCCCTCACACTCTGGCCCCATCTCTCCTCCATCACAAGCACCTTCCCCCCCACTCTGATCCCCTCCTCTCCACTATCAATCTGCTCCATCCCTCACATTCTGGCCCATCCTCTCTTCCATTACCCGCCTTACTTTACAGCTGCAATACTCAGTAAATGTCAGAGAAAGCAGGTCTGCAGTATTGCAGCCGCTCCTTGCATGTTTCCATGCCTGCCCCCTCTACCCCTGCAGGCT
Source organism: Pseudophryne corroboree (assembly GCF_028390025.1). NCBI lineage: Eukaryota > Metazoa > Chordata > Amphibia > Anura > Myobatrachidae > Pseudophryne > Pseudophryne corroboree. Next base: position 142,394,344 of record NC_086444.1, on the reverse strand, counting down.
GCGCAGCCAGTGTGAAACATAAGGGAAATAAGAAAATGATGCTCCTTGAAAACTATTCTTTCAAAGTTTGCCGGAATGCTAATACTGGTTATTAAATAAGCCCACTCTGGAAACACAAATTAAGTACTGTAAATACATTAACATTGGCCTCTCTCTGGTAATTCACTTTTGTCTACGCCCAGGCACCGTACAGGTGAGTAGTTTATGACTATTTGAGCTACAAGAGTGTTTGTGGGGGGGTAGCTATCAATCCATATCATGTGCTCCCCGCCATCATACACAGCACACACTCTTCGCACTGTGGTGTAGATTCCTTCAATGCAGAGAAGGAGGAGACGGGAGAGTGGGAGGAGTGTCTAGGGGATTCCCAGGCTGCCCCCGAGCTAGAAGATGAGTCCAGCACAGCCCAGAACAGATGTTCAGCCCACGGCTGGGGGCACAGGGCTGTGCCCTCCATACTATGGTGCTTTATGCCTGGCAGGGAGGAGGCCAATACCATATGGTGAAGAAAATGTGACAAGCAGCAGCGTTAGTTAAAGTGGGGCTATTGCCACCTATCACTGACCTTCAACAATAACAATGGTTCTACATTGTATTATTAATATATGTCACACTCACCTTACTGTTATTGCTAAGAGCAAACAGAGGCATTCGGAGGGAGGGGAGCGGACGCCCGGCATTTATGGAAAGTGGCGAGGCCAAGGACTGCGTCCCAGACTCAGTTTCCTTGGCCTCGCAAGCCACACAATTAGGGCCAGGGTGGAAATCAAACCCACAACCTCAGTGGTGTGAATAAATGGACACATCTATAACTTTATGACACAAAAATGACCTTTAATTGGAGAAAACTCCATCTCTCTATAATACACAGATTAGCCACATAAGTTTCTTTCTATGATATGAAAGCAATATCAAGCACACCCTACTTAACCAACAGCAATAACAGCCTGATTTAAAGAAAATCACCATAAAACTTGAGTAAGAAACACGTAGTGAAGAATTAAAATATTAACGCACCCCCTATCTCCCGTCTAAAGGGCGATATTCAAATGGCCCCCGTTATCGCCCCTATCGCGCCCAGAGCAGTTGGGTTTAGGCGCGCAAAGCACCTAAACCCGACTAAACTAATGGGCGCGATCGTGAAAAGACCCATTTGGGCACCCAAACGGGTCTCTTTATGCGCATTTCAGATCGCTACCGCTGGGGGTAGCAAGCTGAAATGAACTTGACGCGCCCGTCCACAGCAACATTAGAATAACTGAGCAGAATCGCAGGGGGGAACATTTAAATCCGGCCCATAATGTCTGACCATGCAGTTAGCCCCATAGACCGCCAGGGCATACTAAAACTGTGCCAATACCTGGGGTTAAACAACTGAACCAATTTAATTTTTGTGTAATTTCCCTGTAAATAAATATTTATACAGTATTTAATTCTTATATGCCACCTGCCTTCGCTCCTTATATAATATCTAATTAATTTGTGCAACCTGTCCCTTTTTATGTGTAATTAATGTGTACTTTATTTATGTCACCTGCCCTCCGCTTACATATTTATATACTGTATATTTAAGCTGTACCCCCGGTCTGCCCTTATATTTCAAATGTGTCCCCTGTCCACCCTTTATTTATTATCTTGTGCTTCCAATTCTCCCTTATATAGTTAACTTATGCCCCTGTCCCTACCTTAGAATATATTGCTCTACCACCTGCACCCCCACTCATTTATATTTAAGTTGTGCCTCCTGTCCCCCTTACATATTAATTTAACTTGTGCCCGCCCGCCCGCCCTTATATATATATAACTCATGCCGCTATATCATCTTAAATAATATATTAATGTATACTTTTATTAATTTATTCTACATGCTCCCTTACATATTTAATTATATTGTCACTTGCCCCATTATATATATTTATTTGCATTGTACCAAGATCCCCTCCTTTTATATTTAAGTTGTGCCTCCTGACATTCTTTATATTAAACTTGTGGCCTTGTTTCTCCTTATATGTTTATTTAACTTATCCCCCACTATATCCCCTTTATCTATTTATACAACTTGAGCATCATGTATTCCCTTTTATAATATAATTAATTGACTTTTGCCTCCTGTTCTCTTGCATAACATACTGTATATGTAGTGAAGTTATTACACCACCCCACCACCCACCTTGCTCTTTTGCTGTCCTGTTAGATTTCTCATGTGCAGCCCCGCAACAGCCAGGGTAAATGGTGCAAGCAAGGCTTATCGTGCTGCCAGTGTGACTCCTCGGACGATAGGGGCGGAGCTTCGGTGGTATGGGGGCGGAGCCTCGAACGGGTCTGGGGGCGGAGCCTCGGGCAGATTCATCATGCCGGGGCAGCCAGTTTTGGTCAGGCAGGCCTTGGAGTGGTCGGGAGTCTCGGGACTTCGGCCAGCCAGTTCGGGCTCAAGGTAACTGAGCAGCCGTGTGGTGAGTGAGCTGCTAGTGGTGACAGGATTTTTTTTTCCTGTCTCCACTGCAGGGGATCTGTGGGCCTATTTTCAATGGGGGGCCTGGAGCTGCAGCTCCATCCGCCCCATTGTTAATCTAGCCCTGACTAGGACACACCAGCCCCTGGGTATGCAGTTAAATTACCGGCTGTCAGGATCCCGGCGGTCAGGATATTAATACCGTAATCCCGACAGCCGGGGAAATGCCATACCGATCCCACCCCTGGATGTACACACAGTATACTGGGTTTTAATACTGGGGCAGAACCCAAGGATGTACTGTATATGGATTATGGACAGATCACTCCTGTCAGATTCTCCACCAGATGACAGACAGAGCAACCCTGGAATGATACATCAGTCCTACAACACGCGACACACGTCCGTTCAGTGCACTCTCCACATCTGGAGTGAAAATTACCGGGACCTTTAGAATACAAAACCCTGCGAGAATCCGACAGCGGGATAATGACATATTGCCTTGGAAACCCCGAGCCGGACTCAGATCCTGACTCGAACTGGGAAGTTCGGGTGGGTCCAGTTTTCTGAGAGCCGGACCCACTCATCTCTAAGCGATACTATTAACAGGGCTAGCCTGCCTGCAGCAGAGGGGCCCTGTGAACAACTTCCTGTACTTCCTGTCCATCCCTCTCCTCAGGCACCAGTTCTTCCACAACTGTGGGAAAGAGATTCTTGATCTGCCTCTGCCCGCCCACCAGGCCGCCGACGCTGACTGCTCCTCTTACTGCCTGCCCCTCTGTGTCTGACATCCTGCCACTGTGGCTGTTCACAGGATAGACACAGCCGCACACACTGTCTGTTCTGCATTGGAGTGTAGGAGGCTGCACTGTGACTGTACATGAACCTAAGGGTGAGTAGTGAGAGCTGGGGTTGGGTAATGGTGCAGGCTATGGCACTGCTGGGAAGGGACAAAGCTAGAAGCTCTATCTCTCTTATACTGTCTCTTACAGACCAGGGGGGTGGGGTACTGATAGACACAACATGCCCTGCAGCTGGGACTTGTGGTTCCACCATCCCTGGTGCCAGTTAGATCAGTCTTCTGTGATGGGGGCTGGGGCAACTAACGTGTGTTTAATTTTTGGGGCCGATGTGTTTGTTTTTTCATGTGAAGTTTATGTGTTTTCATTTTTTCCTGTACTGTCAATTATCATCACTGCTGGCTCTATACACATATATACACTTCCCTACCAACCGTCCTGATTTTTGGACACTGTCTTGCCATCCCACCTGCCGTAGTTGTGTGTGTGGGGGGGAGGGGAGGTTGGGAAGCCCCCTCTCATTTGCTTCTCTGCTTAGTGGGGCAAGCGGTGAATAGATGATGTGCAAATGTGCGCGACATTCATTCATTGGGGAGTGGGAATGGGGGCAGGCCCAGCAGCTCCCAGACCATTGGGCATGCCCTTTGCATGATGAAAATGGGGAGGGGCCATTGCTAGTGTGTACTGCATTTCCTGTGAGACCATGCCCCTTTCCTGTTTTAGTGGTGCTGCCTTCGGCGCACGCAAAAGTCTTCCAGGGGGCACCAAAATCTGTATTAGCTTACCAAATAAATTAGGCTCCAGCCGGCCCTGACTAGAAATACTGCATGTTTCACATGACAATTGCCAACCACACTTCCAAATACAATGTAAACAGTAGCGGATGTCAGTGCATATCATATAACAGACAGAACTGCTTGTAGGAATAGATGGTCAGGTATAGTGCCGACTTGTCACAGCTGCAGGTGCTGCTGGAGGTACGGTATCCGTAAATAAGCGCTTGCATAAAATGTATTTTAGATTCTCAGTCCCATATCTACATACTGCATATTCATAGAAAAGAAGAAAAGCCTAGTTCAAGATGTATGCTAATTTCCAAGTTTTTAATAAACATAAAGGACCACGAATTCATTAAGTTAACCTTTCCTTTCTTTCTCCTAAATCAATTTCCCATTTTGCTACACAGGGGCAGATTTAGAAGTGAGGGCACTCATAGGCACAGCAGTAACGGCCCCCTTCAACCCCCCCCCCCACCTCCACCTGCATAATTTTTTATATTTATGTTGATTGGATATAAGACCTCATTTGATGATAGACAATTTAATAGCATAATTTAAAAAAGCCACTAACAATGATTTTACTTTTCATCATCATTACAAATGCGACGTACTCTAACAAATTGAGAGTATAGAAGAACATACTTCAAAGATTGAAATTTCCAGCATGCAACACGGTATTCCTGTCAGTGTTCTGCTACTATTGTCCCATCACTCAATGTCACTTTCACATCCAAAAAGTTGACTGATACAGGATCAATTACATAGGAGTCGGACAATTTAATGGGGTTGTCTGAAGCATTATGTTGTTCAATGAAAGATTCAAATTCACATCTACTACCTGTCCAAACAATAAACAAATCATCTATGTGTCAAGCACAGAACTTAATTATGGCCGATACCATAGGATCTGAAAAAATTATGTTTCGTTCACTGGAGAACATTTAAGATTTAGCATAAGATGGGTCCACATTGTGTAATGGGGTCCAATGTGGCCCCATCATACGCTAATACTCTCATCCTAACCCACTGCTCCATGCTTACTCTATACCCCATCTACAGATGTAGCCACGCTAATCATGGCTCCATCTGTGCCACGCGCCCCATTCACTTGAATGGGAGCATCTCAGTGCGCTCCCGGCATGACTAGGTGGACGCCGACGGATTGCCTAGTCACGCCGAGTACGCTCCTGTGCGACAGAGCCGCCTCAAACGAGCATGGCTCCATCTGTATGTCACCCATGTCTGTCTGCCCTTCCCCTTTAAGCTCTCACAATCAGGGCTCTCTCCCATCATGTGCTTCTCGTTCTCTTATTTATACTAGTATCCACTCCATACTCCATACAATGGCACATAATCTTTGTTTGCTGCCGCCCTGCTGCTTATTTTAGTGTATGACCACTGATGCAGAAAAGTTTATATACCATGTACTTGTCCTGAATTGTCTTGTACTGTAAGTCACTGTTTTTTGTTTGCTAATTTGTTTATGTACTTTGTTAGACACTGTGGAACCCTTGTGGTGCCATAAAAATAAATGCTAATAAGAATAACAACAACAACAACAACAAAATGAAGGTTATGCATTTGGACATAATAAAGTTTACACCATTGTGCCTAATGCATACAGCCCAATACCAACTTCTCCCATTAAAGGATGGAAACTTTTGCACACCTGCAAGACGGTCTCAGTGTGACTTGGAGATTCATGAGTATCCCACATCGACAGGTATAAGATATATAATAACTATGCCATGGAAATTCTCCAATAGCATTGTTTCCACATAAAAAAAACAACCAGAATGTTAAAATATCTGAAACTATTGTGTTTACTAGCTTTTGAAATGTGTAAAGCCTGTGTTTACACCACAAAAGCCCCATATCTGTACCCCAGTTGGCATGCAAAGTCCCAACAAAGATTACCTAAAATGTTAGTTCCCGCTATCCATTCCTTTCAGAATATACTGTATTAGAGCCTTCAGTACAATCAAGCAACTTGTTCAAATGTTTCCTACAGTCTTTGCTGCATCAGCTCTGGAAACGAGACCTATTAAAAGCCCACTGCCAGACATTATACATTTGGTGCCTGTAAAAATGTTTATAACAACCACAGACAACAACTAACACTTAAATTACATAAGGACGGCATATCAGGTTCTTCAGTTCCCCTGAGTTTACGAGGCTAAGTCTATTCTACAGCATATTTTATACTAGAAACTCAAGCTGATTTATGTCTAAGTGAATCCTTTGGGGGATTTTTCTCTGCACCCAAACAAATAAATTCTGGTTGAATATCCCGAGGAAGATTTTATATGAACAGCAACATTATGTCTGTGCAATAAAAGCTTAAAAAAGTAATTTAAGCTGCAAAAATGTGGAACCACAGTGCAAATTAAGTTTTGCGATGTCTTCATTTATTGTTATCAAATATATTAAAGTGAAGGGGCAGTGTATGGCTTGTGCGATGGCTGATGGGAGTAGTTGGGTGGATTAAGGTGTTCCTTGCTAAATGTAGAAAAGACACATTCTAGTTCACACTATTGTAGCTTTTATGGTTGGAGACACTTAAATGAGCTTAAAGCAGGGGCGGCTCCACAGAGCAGCCTCTTGTGCTCAGTCTCCATTTGCCCTCCTCCTTGTCTCTGGTGCATGCATTGAGTAGATTATTGCACCGTGCATGCACAAATCCTGGTGAATTCTGTACAGCACATTTCCCTGTGATTTCTGCGGAGGTCACCAGGGAGGTTAGTTTAGTTTATGGGTGCAGGGTGAGCTATATGTGGGCACCCCTGGACACAAGGGCTCATGTGCACTGCACACCCTGCACCCATTATAGATATGCCCAGCACTTAAAGGAGTAGGTAGACCACAATCAGAAGGGCTAACCTCTTGTTTAGAAGATGCAGGGCTGGATTAAGGGCCACATGGGTCGGGGGCAGAAAAATGTTCAAGGGCCTATTTAAAGAAGTAGAGGAGCTGTGAATAGTGCTATGTGGGGCCTGGAGCTGTAACTCCATCTTCCCTATTCAGGGATGGAATTCCCAGAGGCAATGGAGACACTTCCCTCCGGGCTTCATGTCCTGAAGGGGCACCTGCATGTACAGCAGCACCTGTGTAGTTCACAGCGGGATCCAAATGTGACTGCTGCTCTTCTAGCGGAGCTCTGTAGTGCACCCACTGCTGCTGCAGAGGTAATCAGTTTTGTCCCAGGATCCCTGCTAACACCTGCAATAGTGGACAGTATGGCTCCTGTCCAGTACCATTTGGTTTGCTGCAGCAAGTGACGTCTGCTGGGCTGGTGACTCTGCATGCTGAAGACGGCTGAATATTGTGCGTCTGACCCTGACCCACTGGCCGTAGTCACAGGTGTGATAGGTAATCATGGCATTCAGGATGCCGGCAGTCACATGACCGACGTGGCATCCCGATTTTTTTAAATGCTGAAGGCAAGGGCTAAGATAATGGGGGGGGGGGGGGAAATACAGGTACCTCCCCCTTCCTCTAGTCCATATCTCTATATCCCCCCCCCAGGCTCTGACCCTTATCTGAATACTTACCTTTGAGATGTTGGCAGTCGGGGGTTCCAGCATCGGGATTCCGAGTGGTGTTGGGATTCCAGCATCGGTCACCAGACCACCGGCATCTACAACATCAGGATGCTGACTGCATCCTGTTGTCACACAGCGTAGCTGGAGTCCTGCCAATTCACTGCCGACTCCAATACATGTAGACCAACTGAGAGCGCTACCTACATAATCTGTAAGTCTTGCATGTGAAAATATACTATAGACACATATATATATAAACACAAAATATTTGTAGTGATGAGCTGGTTCGGATCCTCGGGATCCGAACCCGCCCGAACTTCACCTTTGTTTGCACGGGTTCGAGCAACTCGGATCCTCCCGCCTTGCTCGGTTAACCCAAGCGCGCCCGAACGTCATCATTCTGCGGTCGGATTCTCGCGAGATTCGTATTCTATATAAGGAGCCGCGCGTCACTGACATTTTTCACTCGTGCATTGGAGATGATCGTGAGAGGACGTGGCTGGCATCCTCTCAGTTTCTATGTTCAGTGGGCTGCAAATATCTGTGCTCAGTGTGCTGCAAATATCTGTACTCAGTGTGCTGCAAATATCTGTGCTCAGTGTGCTGCAAGTGCAAATATCTACGTTCTCTGCCTGAAGAGCGCTCCATATCTGTGCTCAGTGTGCTGCAAATATCTGTGCTCAGTGTGCTAATTGCTTTATTGTGGGGACTGGGGACCAGCAGTATTATATAGTAGGACAGTGCAGAGTTTTGCTGACCAGTGACCACCAGTATTATACGTTCTCTGCCTGAAAAACGCTCCATATCTGTGCTCAGTGTGCTGCAAATATCTGTGCTCAGTGTGCTAATTGCTTTATTGTGGGGACTGGGGACCAGCAGTATTATATAGTAGGAGGACAGTGCAGAGTTTTGCTGACCAGTGACCACCAGTATTATACGTTCTCTGCCTGAAAAACGCTCCATATCTGTGCTGCATTGTAGTATATAGTAGGAGGACAGTGCAGAATTATGCTGACCACCAGTATAACTATATATATAGCAGTACGGTACAGTAGTCCACTGCTCTACCTACCTCTGTGTCGTCAAGTATACTATCCATCCATACCTGTGGTGCATTTCAATTTTGCACAGTTTGCTGACCACCAGTATATAATATATAGCAGTACGGTACAGAAGGCCACTGCTCTACCTACCTCTGTGTCGTCAAGTATACTATCCATCCATACCTGTGGCGCATTTCAGTTTTGCAGTTTGCTGACCACCAGTATATAATATATAGCAGTACGGTACAGTAGGCCACTGCTCTACCTACCTCTGTGTCGTCAAGTATACTATCCATTCATACCTGTGGTGCATTTCAGTTTTGCACAGTTTGCTGACCACCAGTATATACTATATAGCAGTACGGTACAGAAGGCAACTGCTCTACCTACCTCTGTGTCGTCAAGTATACTATCCATCCATACCTGTGGTACATTTCAGTTTTGCACAGTTTGCTGACCACCAGTATATAATATATAGCAGTACGGTACAGTAGGCCACTGCTCTACCTACCTCTGTGTCGTCAAGTATACTATCCATCCATACCTGTGGTGCATTTCAGTTTTGCACAGTTTGCTGACCACCAGTATATAATATATAGCAGTACGGTACAGAAGGCCACTGCTCTACCTACCTCTGTGTCGTCAAGTATACTATCCATCCATAATGTGGTGCATTTCAGTTTTGCACCGTTTGCTGACCACCAGTATATAAAATATAGCAGTACGGTACAATAGGCCACTGCTCTACCTACCTCTGTGTCGGCCACTTGTGTCGCTTAGCTTAGCCACCCAGCGACCTTGGTACACCTCTTTTTTTCTTTGCATCATGTGCTGTTTGGGGACTATTTTTTAAATCTGCCATCCTGTCTGACACTGCAGTGCCACTCCTAGACGGGCCAGGTGTTTGTGTCGGCAACTTGGGTCGCTTAGCTTAGTCACACAGCTACCTCATTGCGCCTCTTTTTTTCTTCGCATCATGTGCTGTTTGGGGACTATTTTTTTGAAGTGCCATCCTGTCTGACACTGCAGTGCCACTCCTAGATGGGCCAGGTGTTTGTGTCGGCCACTTGTGTCGCTTAGCTTAGTCACACAGCTACCTCATTGCGCCTCTTTTTTTCTTTGCATCATGTGCTGTTTGGGGACTATTTTTTTGAAGTTCCATCCTGTCTGACACTGCAGTGCCACTCCTAGATTGGCCAGGTGTTTGTGTCGGCCACTTGGGTCGCTTAGCTTAGTCACACAGCTACCTAATTGCGCATCTTTTTTTCTTTGCATCATGTGCTGTTTGGGGACTATTTTTTTGAAGTGCCATCCTGTCTGACACTGCAGTGCCACTCCTAGATGGACCAGGTGTTTGTGTTGGCCACTTGTGTCGCTTAGCTTAGTCACACAGCTACCTCATTGCGCCTCTTTTTTTCTTTGCATCATGTGCTGTTTGGGGACTATTTTTTTGAAGTGCCATCCTGTCAAACACTGCAGTGCCACTCCTAGATGGGCCAGGTGTTTGTGTCGGCCACTTGGGTCGCTTAGCTTAGTCACACAGCTACCTCATTGCGCCTCTTTTTTTCTTTGCATCATGTGCTGTTTGGGAACTATTTTTTTGAAGTGCCATCCTGTCTGACACTGCAGTGCCACTCCTAGATGGGCCAGGTGTTTGTGTCGGCCACTTGGGTCGCTTAGCTTAGTCATCCAGCGACCTCGGTGCAAAATTTAGAACTAAAAATAATATTGTGAGGTGTGAGGTGTTCAGAATAGACTGAAAATGAGTGGAAATTATGGTTATTGAGGTTAATAATACTATGGGATCAAAATGACCCCCAAATTCTATGATTTAAGCTGTTTTGAGGGTTTTTTGTAAAAAAAACCCACCCGAATCCAAAACACACCCGAATCCAACAAAAAAATTTCAGGGAGGTTTTTCCAAAACATGTCCAAATCCAAAACACGTCCGCGGAACCGAATCCAAAACCAAAACACAAAACCCGAAAAATTTCAGGTGCACATCACTAAATATTTGTTTGCCATTCTTTTTAAGAAGGGGGCACCAAATTCAGATTTGACTCCAGACGACTGGGATGAATTTACACCTCTGGCCCCCTTGTTAATCTAGCCCTGAGAAGGTTACTGGCAAACCTTTATCTTCCTCACAGAAGCATTTGATTAATACAGCTCCTTGATGTGGATGGAAATAAGGCCTCAGCGTATATTTTCAAAACTAAGCTGTTTGCATATTCTAGGTGCACGTTCCATGAGAAAGCACATAGATAACAGCTGGTACATAGGTACATAGATAACAGCAGCATTCAAATGTGCAATAGTGACACGTATTAAAAAAACATCCTAAGGTCACCCTCACTCTCATGTTATAATTAAAATATACTGTAATTAGGCTTAATCTAAGAGTAGTTTGGAAGATACATTAACATAATGATGGAGGCGATCCTGAAGTGGTTGTAGACCCAACACTGGAGAGACATATTTTAATTTTCCACATTGCACATGTTCAGCTACAACGTACAAGTGGTCACACCAGGCATTTTTATCTGGGCAACTCCCATAAGCTAAATATGTCTATGTATTATGCTTGTGCACCACAGTCTGCAAGGTGCTCTCATATATTCTATGGTGCGTAACTCAACCCCAGATATTTAGATGAGATTTGTTTTGGAAAGATGTTTACAGGTGTGTCATGATCTATCTAAACTGGTTGAGGCAACTAACATACTAACATTCAGTATAAGTACATACGTGTCCTCACCAACTGGTTTTCCATACATCCTGGTGTGCAATATGCAATATATATATGATAAAGGATGTTTTACTACAAACATTTTCAGGAAACCTACCGACAAAAACACACTTCTTCTGGCATCCAGTTTCCATCCGCAACCTTTGAAAAAGGGACTTCCCTATTCACAGTTGTTAAGGGTGACACGCATTACGTCGGACCATACCAAACTGCCGGAGGCTCTAGCTAACATGGGGCAGAAGTTTAATGACCGTGGGTATAATCCGTTGGAGGTAAAAGATGCTGTGACCAAATGTTTGGGACTGAAACGGGAGGATCTTTTGATCCCAAAGATCAAACAAGGAGAAGCTGAGCGGCTGGTATTCACAAGCACCTATGCCATCACATCGGGTTTGGTCAAAAAATCGATACTCAAGCATTGGCATATAGTCCAGACTGACCCGTCTTTAAGCAGATTCTGTGCCAATACACCCCTCTTTAGCTATAAGAGGAGCAGGAATCTGAAGGAACGTATCTCACACTCTGATGTCAGTCCAGGAATGGTGTCCAACAGCAATTGGCTCAGTTTGCAAAAGGGTGCCTTCAAATGTGGCAGTTGTGCAAATTGCACTTTCATGCTGACGGGGAGCGAATTTATACAACCGATGTCAGGGGACAAATATGTGTTGAGACACAGGATGACATGTGAAACCCGTTATGTGACTTACATCATTGTATGTCCATGCAAAAAGGTCTACGTGGGCAAAACGATTCGAATGCTAAAGGAACGAATCTCCATGCATCGTTCTTCAATTAAAAAAGCTCTACAATTAGTGGAAACTAACACACCGCCGGTAGCCAGACACTTCGTGAATTGTGGTCACAAAATAAGGGACTTTAAATTTATGCCATTGGACCATATACCACCGCTCAGGAGAGGCGGTGATCGGAACAAGCATTTATTGAAGCAAGAGAGCCGGTGGATATACCAATTGAACGCTATGACCCCACGGGGGTTAAATGAGGAATTAATTCTTTCCTGTTTTTTGTAAATAACAGAAAGTGCTTGGTTATGGATCAGGTTTGCTGTTCTGGTTAGCTGTAGTCCTTGAGCGGATACTTTCTCCACATGAAATAAGTTGTATACTAGTTTGCCTCTATGTTCGGGGACATTGTCTATACATGACAGTATGAGGGTAATATATCGGGGATAAAAATCCTAGACTTACGGGATAGTGTGTGTGACTAAGGATAAGATCGGCATAATAGGACGTATATATTTAGTATTGTTATTCAATAAGAGTGCTGATGGATCGGTGTCCAGTCACACGCATGCTTGGAATATAGGATTTTATGTAATTCTGACTATAATGCATAATATGGTTGAATCATTTACTAATACCCGTTATACGTTATAGAGAGACAGTCTCTTGGGGGGTGTACAGTTTATTGATAGATTAGGTCTTTCATATGTAGATACACTATATTCTTTTTGATTCCCTGCTGCAGGTGTGGGGAGGCGATGCGGCCCGGTTGCTGGGAGACGAGGAGGTCAGTGATAGACGTCATGACAGGCGGATCCCTTGCGGGAGTGGACCAATTAGCCTACCTCCATTCGATGACAGGGCGGGGGGTGCTGGACTCGCGTCACGATCATGTGACGCGGGGAGGTGGTATCCCCGTTACCTAGGCGACGGAGGAAATGCTGGGAGTGGCCCGCTAGCAGGGGACCGAGCCGGATGACGTCACAGCTGGGCGCCGCGGTGTCCGTGCGGCCGGGCGAGCACGCCTTCCAACTCCAGCTGGCGGGGATGATTAAGAACGAGGTGACAGGTGAGCACAGTTTTGAATATTTTGTGGGTTATAAATGTGACAAGATTAGCTGACTGATGGTAACAGCTCCCCTGACGACGGCGGTAGCCGAAACAGCTGTTAGAACCCGTTTGTGATGTTACAAATTGCTGAATTTGCACAGAGAACCCGTTTGTGATGTGTTATAAAATGGCATAAAAACGTTTGATTATATCTGGAGTGCTGGTCTCATCTACAACATAGCCCCAGCTGGAGCCTCATGATGTGGTTGTATCCATATTGAAAAGTCTTTGACCGAGCACCCTTTTTTGGAGTCTTTTAGTGTTGTGCGGCCCACGCTGTCTATTATATATACAGTATATATATTAGAGATGAGCGGGTTCGGTTCCTCTGTATCTGAACCCCCCCGAACTTCACCCATTTTACACGGTTCCGAGGCAGCCTCAGATCTTCCCGCCTTGCTCGGTTAACCAGAACGCACCCGAACGTCTTCATCCCGCTGTCGGATTCTCGCGAGATTCGTATTCTATATAAGGAGCCGCGCGTTGCCGCCATTTTCACTCGTGCTTTGGAGATTGAACGGAGAGGACGTGGCAGCGTTCTCTCCCTGAAAAGCTCCGTAATCTGTGCTCAGTGTGCTGCAAATATCTGTGCTCAGTGTGCTGCAAATAATCTGTGCTCAGTGTACTGAAAATATCTACGTTCTCTGCCTGAAAACGCTCCATATCTGTGCTTAGTGTGCTGCAAATATCTGATCAGTGTGCTGCATTGTGGGGACTGGGGACCACCAGTATATAATATACATACTTTTCTATAGCTTCTATACTGCTTGTCAGGACACATGGTCACAGTTACACCGCTCTGTACTGATATACAATAATATATATACTTTTCTATAGCCTCTATGCTGCTTGTCAGGACACATGGTCACAGTTACACTGCTCTGTACTGATATATACAGTAATATATATACTTTTCTATAGCTTCTATACTGCTTGTAAGGACACGTGTCACAGTTACACCGCTCTGTACTGATATATACAATAACTTTAAATCATTTTCTATAGCTTCTATACTGCTTGTCAGGAAACATGTGTCACAGTTACACCGCTCTGTACTGAATTATATACAATCATTTTAAATCATTTTCTATAGCTTCTATACTGCTTGTCAGGACACACGTGTCACAGTTACACCGCTCTGTACTACTACTGATATACAGTAATATATATACTTTTCTATAGCTTCTATACTGCTTGTCAGGACACACGTGTGTCACAGTTACACCGCTCTGTACTGATATATAAAATAATATATATACTTTTCTATAGCTTCTATACTGCTTGTCAGGACACACGTGTCACAGTTACACCACTCTGTACTGAATTATATACAATCATTTTAAATAATTTTCTATAGCTTCTATACTGCTTGTCAGGACACATGTGTCACAGTTACACCGCTCTGTACCACTACTGATATACAGTAATATATATACTTTTCTATAGCTTCTATACTGCTTGTCAGGACACACATGTGTCACAGTTACACCGCTCTGTACTGAATTATATACAATCATTTTAAATCATTTTCTATAGCTTCTATACTGCTTGTCAGGACACACATGTGTCACAGTTACACCGCTCTGTACTGAATTATATACAATCATTTTAAATCATTTTCTATAGCTTCTATACTGCTTGTCAGGACACACATGTGTCACAGTTACACCGCTCTGTACTGAATTATATACAATAATTTTAAATCATTTTCTATAGCTTCTATACTGCTTGTCAGGACACACATGTGTCACAGTTACACCGCTCTGTACTGAATTATATACAATAATTTCAAATAATTTTCTATAGCTTCTATACTGCTTGTCAGGACACACGTGTCACAGTTACACCGCTCTGTACTGAATTATATACAATAATTTTAAATAATTTTCTATAGCTTCTATACTGCTTGTCAGGACACACATGTGTCACAGTTACACCACTCTGTACTGATATATACAATAATTTTAAATAATTTTCTATAGCGTCTATACTGCTTGTCAGGACACACATGTGTCACAGTTACACCGCTCTGTACTGAATTATATATACAATAATTTTAAATCATTTTCTATAGCTTCTATACTGCTTGTCAGGACACACATGTGTCACAGTTACACTGCTCTGTACTGAATTATATACAATAATTTTAAATCATTTTCTATAGCTTCCTATACTGTTTGTCAGGACACACATGTGTCACAGTTACACCGCTCTGTACTGAATTATATACAATAATTTTAAATAATTTTCTTTAGCCTCTATACTGCTTGTCAGGACACACATGTGTCACAGTTACACTGCTCTGTACTGATATATACAATAATTTAAAATCATTTTCTATAGCTTCTATACTGCTTGTCAGGACAAACATGTGTCACAGTTACACTGCTCTGTACTGATATATATACAATAATATATATATATATTTTTCTATAGCTTCTAGTATTACAGTGCAGCATTTTGGTGACCAACAGTATACATATATAGTACAGTACAGTAGGCCATTGCTATTGATATATTACTGGCATATAATTCCACACATTAAAAAATGGAGAACAAAAATGTGGAGGGTAAAATAGGGAAAGATTAAGATCCACTTCCACCTCGTGCTGAAGCTGCTGCCACTAGTTATGGCCGAGACAATGAAATGCCATCAACGTCGTCTGCCAAGGCCGATGCCCAATGTCATAGTAGAGAGCATGTAAAATCCAAAAAACAAAAGTACAGTAAATAACCCAAAAATCAAAATTAAAAGCATCTGATGAGAAGCGTAAACTTGCCAATATGCCATTTACGACACGGAGTGGCAAGGAACGGCTGAGGCCCTGTCCTATGTTCATAGCTAGTGGTTCAGCTTCACATGAGGATGGAAGCACTCATCCTCTCGCTAGAAAAATGAAAAGACTTAAGCTGGCAAAAGCACAGCAAAGAACTGTGCGTTCTTCTAAATCACAAATCCACAAGGAGAGTCCAATTGTGTCTGTTGCGATGCCTGACCTTCCCAACACTGGACGGGAAGAGGTGGAGCCTTCCACCATTTGCACGCCCCCTGCAAGTGCTGGAAGGAGCACCCGCAGTCCAGTTCCTGATAGTCAAATTGAAGATGTCACTGTTGAAGTACACCAGGATGAGGATATGGGTGTTGCTGGCGCTGAGGAGGAATTTGACAAGGAGGATTCTGATGGTGAGGTAGTTTGTTTAAGTCAGGCACCCGGGGAGACACCTGTTGTCCGTGGGACGAATATGGCCATTGACATGCCTGGTCAAATTACAAAAAAAATCACCTCTTCGGTGTGGAATTATTGCAAAAGAAAAGCAGACAACAGGTGTCAAGCCGTGTGTTGCCTTTGTCAAGCTGTAATAAGTAGGGGTAAGGACGTTAACCACCTAGGAACATCCTCCTTTATACGTCACCTGGAGCGCATTCATCAGAAGTCATTGACAAGTTCAAAAACTTTGGGTGACAGCGGAAGCAGTCCACTGACAACTAAATCCCTTCCTCTTGTAACCACGCTCCTGCAAACCACACCACCAACTCCCTCAGTGTCAATTTCCTCCTTAGACAGGAAAGCCAATAGTCCTGCAGGCCATGTCACTGTCAAGTCTGACGAGTCCTCTCCTGCCTGGGATTCCTCCAATGCATCCTTGAGTGTAACGCCTATTGCTGCTGGTGCTGCTGTTGTTGCTGCTGGGAGGGGAAGTCGGAAGACCACTTGTACTACTTCCAGTAAGCAATTGACTGTCCAACAGTCCTTTGCGAGGAAGATGAAATATCACAGCAGTCATCCTGCTGCAAAGCGGATAACTCAGGTCTTGGCAGCTTCGGTGGTGTTAAACGTGTGTCCGGTATCCACCGTTAATTCACAGGGAACTAGAGAATTGCTTTAGGTAGTGTGTCCCCGGTACCAAATACCATCTAGGTTCCATTTCTCTAGGCAGGCGATACCGAGAATGTACACAGATGTCAGAAAAAGAGTCACCAGTGTCCTAAAAAATGCAGTTGTACCCAATGTCCACTTAACCACGGACATGTGGACAAGTGGAGCAGGGCAGACTCAGGACTATATGACTGTGACAGCCCACTGGGTAGATGTATTGCCTCCCGCAGCAAGAACAGCAGCGGCGGCACCAGTAGCAGCATCTCGCAAACGCCAACTCGTTCCTAGGCAGGCTATGCTTTGTATCACCGCTTTCCATAAGAGGCACACAGCTGACATCCTCTTACGGAAACTGAGGAACATCATCGCAGAATGGCTTACCCCAATTGGACTCTCCTGGGGATTTGTGACATCGGACAACGCCACCAATATTGTGCGTGCATTACATGTGGGCAAATTCCAGCACCTCCTATGTTTTGCACATACATTGAATTTGGTGGTGCAGAATTATTTAAAAAAATGACAGGGGCGTGCAAGAGATGCTGTCGGTGGCCCGAAGAATTGCGGGCCACTTTTGGCATTCAGCCACCGCGTGCCGAAGACTGGAGCACCAGCAAACACTCCTGAACCTGCCCCGCCATCATCTGAAGCAAGAGGTGGTAACGAGGTGGAATTCAACCCTCTATATGCTTCAGAGGATGGAGGAGCAGCAAAAGGCCATTCAAGCCTATACATCTGCCTACGATATAGGCAATGGAGGGGGAATGCACTTGACTCAAGCACAGTGGAGAATGATTTCAACGTTGTGCAAGGTTCTGCAACCCTTTGAACTTGCCACACGTGAAGTCAGTTCAGACACTGCCAGCCTGAGTCAGGTCATTCCCCTCATCAGGCTTTTGCAGAAGAAGCTGGAGAGATTGAAGGAGGAGCTAAAATGGAGCGATTCCGCTAGGCATGTGGGACTTGTGGATGGAACCCTTAATTCGCTTAACCAGGATTAGCGGGTGGTCAATCTGTTGAAATCAGAGCACTACATTTTGGCCACCGTGCTCGATCCTAGATTTAAAACCTACGTTGTATCTCTCTTTCCGGCAGACACAAGTCTGCAGAGGTTCAAAGATCTGCTGGTGAGAAAAATGTCAAGTCAAGCGGAACTCCTTTGTTTTTAAATTTTTAAATTTTTAAATTAGTATGTTGTTAGGTAGTCAGTGTTATGCTCGTTAGGAGCTTTTAACTTGCACGGATATGCACTGTGTTGTTATTGTGTACAGGAGTCGCTTAGCAACAGCTTCACTGACTCCTTGATTGGTTCTCCCTGCCCGGCGCTGACCGCTGATGTCATCACTTAGAGACCCGCTCACACTGCGGCTGGACGCGGCGGGAACGGTAGCGCCGGACAGGTGAGTAACATTACCTATTATGAGTACTTGTTAGATGGTATATAAGTGGGATTGTTTTGCACCTTTGTATGTACTGTTTGTCCCTGAAGACGGGGTGATCCCCGAAACGGCGTAGGACCGAAATAAAGGCTATCATTCATCTTTAATCAGTCTGCTGAGTGCCGCTGTTACTAAGCTTATATATATATATATATATATAAAAGCTTAGTAACAGCGGCACTCAGCAGACTGATTAAAGATGAATGATAGCCTTTATTTCGGTCCTACGCCGTTTCGGGGATCACCCCGTCTTCAGGGACAAACAGTACATACAAAGGTGCAAAACAATCCCACTTATATACCATCTAACAAGTACTCATAATAGGTAATGTTACTCACCTGTCCGGCGCTACCGTTCCCGCCGCGTCCAGCCGCAGTGTGAGCGGGTCTCTAAGTGATGACATCAGCGGTCAGCGCCGGGCAGGGAGAACCAATCAAGGAGTCAGTGAAATTGTTGCTAAGCGACTCCTGTACACAATAACAACACAGTGCATATCCGTGCAAGTTAAAAGCTCCTAACGAGCATAGCACTGACTACCTAACAACATACTAATTTAAAAATTTTAAAATTTAAAAACAAAGGAGTTCATTACCTCTGGTTGTTAATTACTACTCAAGATCTTAAATCACATATAAAACGTAATGTTGCTACAATGGCCCTGGCTGTATATAGAGCTATCTGCAGACATATGTTTAAACATTATACATAATATTATTGATAAAGCTCACACAAAATGATAGTATATCAACCTCTATTGAACACTAGCCCCATCAGATAGATAACGAAGTACTAAACTAAAGTAAAAAATTATGAAAAATATGTGAATGATTATAAAGGGTGATTATAGAAAACACTGGAGCCCCAAAGTTTCGTTCAAACCACCTGGAGATATCGTATTTAAAACATAGATCCAACGACTTTCTCTCTGCATTAGAATCTTATTACGATCGCCCCCTCTGTGTAATGGGGGTACATGATCTATGATAATGGCTCGTATACTCGCTATATTATGTTTAGCCGTCAAACAATGGCGAGCCACTGGCTGTTCACTCATTCCTTTTTCCTTAGCTTGCTTAATGGCGCTTCTGTGGAGGGCCATCTGTTCTCGAAATTGGCGCTGCATCTTACCGACGTAGGCCAACCCACAAGGACATTTCAACATGTATATAACATGGGTGGTCGTACAGGTCACCCGATGTTGGATTTTAAATGGTTTGCCTGTATGAGGGTGGTAGAAATTGGGGCCAGTTAATAGAGTATCTGTCAAACCGCATCATTCTAACCTGAACCGACAGGAATTTGCAGCATTGAATGACCTCTCCAAAAGGACGGATATAGTAATACGTAGTGCAGACAAGGGAAGGGGGGGCCTATAGTTATCCAGGACTTGTCTGACTACGTCTTGGAGAGTAAACGCCAGTTATCTGATCAACAGACATATAGCCTATTATCTTATGATCCTACTGGAAGATTTAAACAGGAATTGGATGAGTTATTAACACAGGCCAGTGAGACAGGGATCCTATCTTTGGAGCAGAAACGTGCTATGACAGTTGATTACCCTAAGATTCCGTTGTTTTACACCGTACCTAAAGTACATAAATCGCTAGTAAACCCCCCTGGCCGACCCATAGTGTCAGCCAGGAATTCCTTATATCACCCAGTAGCCATGTTTCTAGATGCATTCCTTAACCCATGTATTCAGGCTATTACATTATACCTTAAAGATACAACATCATTGTTGGTATGTTTACAATCATTGGGTACGTTACCAGAAGGTCTTACCCTGTGTAGCGCGGACGTGACCAGCCTCTACACCTGCATCCCGCATGATGCAGGTGTGGAGGCAGTCCGATGTTTGATCACTGATAATCCTGTTTACCTTGGTCCAGCGGTAGACTTCTTCTTGAAATTATTAACATTAGTATTGACGCGTAATTATTTTATCTTTAATGGTCGCATTTACCTGCAGGTACTTGGTTGTGCGATGGGGTCCCCAGTGGCCCCATCGTACGCCAATGCCTTCATGTACTCGATAGAGAACACACTTTTTGGCTCCCTGTACTCTTCGTCTATGTACTTTTATAAGAGGTACATAAACGATCTTCTCATTTTCTGGCAGGGACCACAGGAACAGTTAGAGAACCTATTAAAGGAACATAATGACACTGTGAGTCCGGTGAAATTCACTTATCAGATGTCACACCTAGAAATACATTTTCTGGATGTCATTATAGTGATACAGGAAGGTCAATTACAAACAGCCCTGTATATTAAACCTACTGATCGAAATTCAATTTTACATCATGCTAGTTCACATCCTCTTCCATTACGTAAAGGTTTGCCACAATCACAATTTCTGAGGGTGAGACGGATCATATCAGATCCACAATTGGTAGAATCCTCTATAGACCAGATGGTCTGTAAGTTTGAACAACGAGGATATCCACGTCAGGATCTATTGATCAGTAAGAACAAAGTGATAAATCTCTCCAGAGACTCATTGTTGAATCGGTCCAGTTTGGTCGATAAACAACAGCAGGGACAGATAATTCCGTGGGTAAATAAATTTACAGCAGCTACTACAGCCATTACCCAACAGGTTAAAAATCTCTGGCCTATAGTTAACACAGACAAAGCACTACCGGCCTTACTGGACTCCAGAGTATTACCAAGCTATACCAGGGGTTCCAACATAGGTGACAGAGTAGTGAAACTGGATGTCTTTTCTCTTACCAAGCAGCAGCAAACCCACTTTTTACGTCCCAAGGTGGGATGTTTCCGCTGCTTGGGCTGTTCCACGTGTAATACTCTATTAACTGGCCCCAATTTCTACCACCCTCATACAGGCAAACCATTTAAAATCCAACATCGGGTGACCTGTACGACCACCCATGTTATATACATGTTGAAATGTCCTTGTGGGTTGGCCTACGTCGGTAAGACGCAGCGCCAATTTTGAGAACGGATGGCCCTCCACAGAAGCGCCATTAAGCAAGCTAAGGAAAAAGGAATGAGTGAACAGCCAGTGGCTCGCCATTGTTTGACGGCTAAACATAATATAGCGAGTATACGAGCCATTATCATAGATCATGTACCCCCATTACACAGAGGGGCGATCGTAATAAGATTCTAATGCAGAGAGAAAGTCGTTGGATCCATGTTTTAAATACGATATCTCCAGGTGGTTTGAACGAAACTTTGGGGCTCCAGTGTTTTCTATAATCACCCTTTATAATCATTCACATATTTTTCATAATTTTTTACTTTAGTTTAGTACTTCGTTATCTATCTGATGGGGCTAGTGTTCAATAGAGGTTGATATACTATCATTTTATGTGAGCTTTATCAATAATATTATGTATAATGTTTAAACATATGTCTGCAGATAGCTCTATATACAGCCAGGGCCATTGTAGCAACATTACGTTTTATATGTGATTTAAGATCTTGAGTAGTAATTAACAACCAGAGGTAATGAACTCCTTTGTTTTTAAATTTTTACATTTTTAAATTAGTATGTTGTTAGGTAGTCAGTGTTATGCTCGTTAGGAGCTTTTAACTTGCACGGATATGCACTGTGTTGTTATTGTGTACAGGAGTCGCTTAGCAACAGCTTCACTGACTCCTTGATTGGTTCTCCCTGCCCGGCGCTGACCGCTGATGTCATCACTTAGAGACCCGCTCACACTGCGGCTGGACGCGGCGGGAACGATAGCGCTGGACAGGTGAGTAACATTACCTATTATGAGTACTTGTTAGATGGTATATAAGTGGGATTGTTTTGCACCTTTGTATGTACTGTTTGTCCCTGAAGACGGGGTGATCCCCGAAACGGCGTAGGACCGAAATAAAGGCTATCATTCATCTTTAATCAGTCTGCTGAGTGCCGCTGTTACTAAGCTTTTATATATATATATATATATATACAGCATCCAGTAAGGCAGAAATCAGTCAGCGAAAAGACACAGACAGCAGAATATAGCAACGTTTCGATGTTTACTATAAATAAATATCAATGAATAGTTGTCGATTGAAAATTCAAATAGGTACTATTAACAATAGTATAAATAATATCTTAAGGAATTTATATAAACTATTGATTTCTTTCCCCTAAATGTTTAGAATTTCCTAATTTTTTTAACCATAAGTTCAATATAATATTTTGTATTGTGCAAGTTTGATATACTAAGTTTCTCCTCCGCAAGCAAATGCTTGTATAATTGACACTATCCTTTTTTAGAAGTGCAGAACTCTTTTAATAACTGGTATAACTTGCATAATCTACTTAGATACCTTCATTAGTTTTATTATGTGTCCATATTACTCATCTGACACTGAATATCTTTATAAACAGTACAAAATAAAACATTACGCAGAAACACCTTGTGATGTAGGCTTTTTAACATTAATTAAATTAAAAGCTAAATAAAAGTTATAAATATAGTAAAACTTAAATTAAACCATTGTATAATTACATTTCATATTAAACCCCTTCTGTTCTTCAGCATGATATACTATATTTAGAAACAAGCATGACTAATGCATTACTTGCTTAAAAACTTTTCCAATACATAAATAAATTGTGATCTTTTTAGCTAATCTAATAAAGACTCCATTTAACCTATAATGTATGATAAGTTCTTTTACCTTTGACGATTATAACAGAACAGTCCCTTGCAAAATGCTTCCTAATTCTATTTTAATGATATCTAAACTTTGCATTTAATAAAAATGTGGTTTATTTATAATGTTCAGATGCTTAGAAATGATGTGTTCAATGTTTTAGTCCTTACTAAAAATATATATTAAAAAAAAATACACAATACTACAAAGATAAATTATATCTATATAATAAAATCAACAGGTGATAAAAAATATATACATTATTGACAGTTGGCATGACCGCTGACCCCCCCCCAGTGTCACGAAGGACAGTACAGAATGAAGGAGTGGTGATAGAAAGGCAGCGGGGGAGAGAGAAGGAGTGGTGGGGAGAAAGTGGCAAGGTGGGGAATAGAGAAAAGGTGATGGGGGAGAAGATAGAGCTGGGGGAGAAAGTGTAAGAGGGAGAAATGGAGAGAGATGGGGAGGTGGTGACATAGAGAAAGTAATAATAATAAATACAGGGCTTTCTAGCTAGTTAAGAGAATATAATCATGTTCACATATCTATATATTAATAGCAGATGGATGACTTTTAATGAGTGACTTATTTCTATGATACCATTATCTAAGCAAGCTCGTAGTCCGTAGATTTGAAGAATTATATTGGTATTGTAATTGGTTACTTTGTATCGGAGTTATGTGGCAAAACATCCACTTGCCATTTACAATGCATCACCATTGTGCTCTTGAAAATGTGATAGTTGGTGAACTCTCCCTGTGCACCTGCTGGGTGACCTTGAACATTTGACCTGCTAGGTGATTTGGTAATTGTGAAAGTTATTTGCAGCAACCCACTAAGCAGGGATTTTTCAACTCCTAAGAGGGTGAAAAGGGGTAAAATAATCTGCCCAGCAAACCTGTACCAGGTTGAAATCGGGCATATTAGCTAATTGTATATTATTTAGAATAGCCATAGTTATTCATTGTTTTTATATACATTACATTTATGAATCTCCCTTTATATCAGCTGGAACTAAAATTTACCAAGTAGATGAAATATCTTTACTTTTTCAAATGAATTTAAAAAAAATCTACTTTTTAAACCTCTTAGTGAAACAAAATAATCACATATAATTTGTTCAAAATTGTAGACAGTAAAAGCTCTGTAATGGAATAGAGAGTGACATTTCCTAAACTCAATGTATCCAATTAAGACAAATTGTAGTTGTATGTTTACAAAAATCTGCTTTCTTAACTCAGGTTTGTAGAGAGAGTGTACATTGATGCATTCATTATTCAAGGCATCCAATTGATATATACTGTAGTAGGTCTCTTTTATTCTGAAAAAAACTATTAGATTAATATGGATAAATCTCAGGATATGGATATTGCTGAAAGAGTGCTGCACAGACTCCAGTCTTACTATTCTCCAGGGATGCTTCATGTCCTATTCTAAGATGGCCTCTGAGATATCTACTGAGCATGTGAGGGGTCACCTTGGTATTTAGTGTGTAGACTGTGTATGTAGTGTGACATGGTGGAAGATAGAAGTCTCCTACTTAGCTCCTATGGGAGACACAGTTAATAACCTGCTATAAAGCTGTTTCAGCAACCTGCACTGCTACCTGTTTGAAACATACACTCACTGGCTGGTGGGCTTTATGAAATCCCCTTTGCTCAAGCTCCGCTCCATCACCAGTGTACATGTAACAGTGTGTGTGACTGAACTTGCTATATACCAAGAAACTAACACCACTGGTTAAGTATTTGTCAGAGCTGAAACCCCTGGTAACGAGCATGGAACCCAGAGCATGAAACCCTGGCAACAAGCAGGTAGCCTTGCTGTGGGGCATAATGAATCACGGGCTTTGCAGTGTGTGGCAGAATATGGTGCAGGGGGCATAATATGATGCAAGGGGCATTATTGTGTGGGGCTTAATATGGTGGAATTTTTTTCTTTCCTGTGGTGGCTGAGGTCTGTTGGTACAGGGTCAAAAACGGGGGTGTAGGGTAGTCTTTTTCTGTGAGGCCATGCCTATTTTAGAGAGACCACACCCATTTCAACAAGGCCACGCCCTCTCGCTGGGGGTGCACGGCCTGACAGCTCATGGAAAAAAAGACTATTTTTTTATGTTTGTGGGGCGGGGGGGGGGGGGTAGGAAGGGGGGTCCATTTTTGTACTGTTCACACTGTGAAACAAATTGGCTAGAAACAGCCCTGACCACAGGAATGGGTGAGCAGTACAGAAATAACGTGCTTACATGACTGCATCATAATTAGATGTGGGCACCACCCCAGATTCCCATGCCAGGAGGCATATCTCTGGTGGATGCTTGTAGGCTGGTGCAACAATGTGCAGAGGACTATAAGCAGCACAATCTAATGACTACTGACTGGCTGCCTACATATTTACAACCAATTTCTCTGAAGTTCTATCACCAGATAGGTTCAGATATGGTTACAGGTAATTTTAAGTGTGCTGAGGGGGATACCAGGGGGGGGGGAAAGCACCACCCCTCTCTGTCTACTGTTTGTTTGTGACCCCTCCCCCTTTCTAGCACCTGATATATAATTATCTCCAGGAATGATTGAGGAACTGCCACTGTTTGTCTAAATATTTACTCCTCCAGGTGATAGTTCTTTGTGATGTGGTTATATTTACATGCCATGGCCATGCACATTACTTTCTTGACATTCCCATTTGCACTATTGGATTTGGACTATTGGATCTGGTGATGGCGAAGGCGTTCTTCCTTTCAGGAAAGCAATGCTACTACATGGGATGAAGACTGATAATGTCGATATTATCTTAGACCGCACAGCTATACCTCTAGATACACTATTACCGTGGAGCCGCTATGGCCGCTAGACTGAATACACGTGCTACGCACTTTGTATGCTATTTGCGTACAGAGTCCCGCACGTGGTACGTACTTGGCGTACGCACGCCGCGCTGAGCGTACAGAGTACACACAGCGTGCGCACACACAATTGATAACCTTTAAACCTTGTTAATGATATAATGCAATGATATGATTACACTTTAGACCCTTAGCAGCAAAGTACTGCAACGATGTTATACCTTAAACCTTAAGTAGCGCTGACGGTATAAAGTACCCGCAGTGCGTACACCTTATCAATACCTATACACCTTATACAGATAAATACACTCTAAGACCCTTGCAGGAGAGTGAAGACACAACACCAATTTGTAGTTGAAACCACAGGGTTCTAAGGCCACCGTGGATTATTCCAAAAGGTAAAACAGTACAAATCATACACTACAGGCTAACAAGATAAATCTAAACAGAATAATGGCTGCAGAGAATGTACATATGTGAGAATGTTCGCAAGCGCAACCCGGCCGGTCCTCCGCTAGTCAGATAGAAAGCGTTCAGAGTCTTCTGACCGGCCAGGCAACAACGGTCTTTTTATACACAACTTACATACACAATACAATGGTCACTGTAATCTCATTGTCCATTGGACACAGGGATGTGTCTTTACATTACAGAAGAGGTCATAGGTGGATTTGAATAGATGGGCGATGTCTTTCCCCAATTGCTCTTGTGGGTGGTATCCTCTGGATTCCCGCCGCATACATAATATACAGTAAATACAGTGAATATCTATATTCTACTTCTGCTCATAACTATATGCTGGAACATGCGATCTTTCTCTAACCAACACCGGAATGTTACCCTTAAAATACCCTACAGCTGGATACTAGACATCACCTTCCAACCTTTATCTGACCCTTCCTATCATGCAAAGGCGAATCCCTTAGTTTTGGAACTGTTTAAACTATTGATACTCGCTGATGTGGTGTAGGGGAACTATGTGTACAAAATGCACTACTTGTGTTAAATATGTAATGTTCTAATAACCCTCTACACGTTCACAAACTCTACTGTAAATGCGCATACCACGCGCCAAAGCGCATGACCGTGGGGAGCTACTTTACGCAAATTGCGGATATGCGCACGCACGGCGGACCGAGTGCACGCACAGCGGGCATGTGCATGGGGTTAGTACATGGTGTATGCATTACAATATTATTCGACTTTGACAGTCCACCCTTTGGCAGTCAACAATAACTGCCACTATCTAAACATTAAACAGAAAAATATACAATACAATATCTACAGATGGTTGGATAAAAATATACAATACATTATCCATAGATAATTGGATGGTAGGAGGAGAGGTGTAGGCTGGAAATGTATGACCTAGTGGGATAGTAAAAGCATGTATGTATGAAATCCATGTCTGGGGGGCATGTATCATCGTGCCGTATATGTTCTAGATAAGCTTCGAGGTATTGCAAAGTATACATTAAATCCTTCTCATCCCGTATTAAGGGTCTGTAAGTGGGCCTACAAACACTACCGAGCTCTTTTCGGCTTCTGGTTCCAACAAATGGGGTGCACATTTAGTTGATGATACATGGAGGGGGAACACATGTGAATGCTAATATGTGGATATCACCTGTCGACTATGTGTGTCACTACCTGAAGGTTGTAGAGATGAAGATAAGACACATATCAAACATACATTCACATAACATTTGCGTAATCATTCTTGGGTGTTGATTGAAGTCTTCTCCGGATGGGTGTATTTTTGCTGAGGGAAAACAAAGGAGAAACGGGTGAAAGAAACGGACCGTGGAATCACGTTTTATCACAACATTGTCTCTATTGATGGGTCATAAATTAAATCAGTTTGTGTAACAATGCCCCCGCTCCTCAAACTCATCACTTTGGTACCGCGCTTTCACCGCGTTAAAATTTGAACACATCTAAATATCAAACCAATCCTTATGACAACTCCCAGGATACAAAAGAGAAACTTCCCTACATTCACGATAACATTTTGAGCCCATTCTCCTAAACCTGAGAACCAATTGCGTGGGTTCAACCATGAGACCCAGCCGGTCAGTTCATTACTCACAGCAGTAAGGGTAAGGTTGTGTCTCCTCAGGAACTCCCACTTCAACTGCAAGATATCGTCCATCTTTTGATCTATGACCTCGGTTGGGTCATCAGTGCTGTTTGTAATGTACGTGCAACACTTCACACTATACTGAGTTGCCAAGGTGACACAGTACCCGCCTGTCACCGCTGTGATATAATTTAGAACCATCCTGTGCTGGATCAGTTCCGTTTTGTAAGCTTGCAACTCCCTCCCTGTATACCTGAAGGTGTCATCATACATCTCGGTGATATTATCTATCAGATTCGCTAGCGCATGAATATACCTATAATTTATAATTCCTCTGGCGGTACAGGTGATATCTAACGCGAGTAGGAATTGAATCCCGGTGGATTCGTGGATCAAATCAGAGGCTGCGTGCTCTGTCCTATGTATAAGGTGTCTCTTAACGATGTGTTCATAGTGAGTGTGAGTGTAAGGAGCTTGAGCATTGCGGTGAACGTCTTTCATCTTATCATGGGTTATGGTCATAACCTCTGGCAACACTCTTCCAATGTAACACAATCCCTCTGAGTTTGGGGCAAGCCACTTATACGCCTTCCTCCCGCATATGAAATATGCATCATCGGGGAGAACATATGGGACAGAATATGACATTACCATATTGCAAACCTTCCAAGTGAAAAATCCGATCCCTAACTCTCTCATCTGTTCAGTACACGTATCAGGCTGTATGATATGCGCACAGTACCCTGGTGATACTTCTCCAACCCGCATGGTCCTATTTCCTAGAGTATACCTGTACCGAAAATACCTTCCACCGTCGGCTATTTGGCGTATAAGTTCAGTGTCTACGGGTATTCTGTTGGCTCTGTGTGAAAATGCCATGGTCTGGTTATTCCATGTCACTTCCCAATTTCCCGGCTTTCGGGAATTGGAAATGTTGAAACATACTAAGGATCTATCCACATGATATTGGTGGAGCTTCAAACTAGGGGGCCTAGAAATATTAAATTTCTTGTCCACCGGTCTCCCACCCAGTAATTCAAGTACCTCATCTATTGTTAAAGGATACGGCACTAGTCCTGACTTGCTCTGACCTTGAGGTACTTGTGAGCACACCCAGCATTCTGTTTGGTTTAAAACCTTACCCACTAATGAGTGATAATCACTCAATGGATGACGGTCTATGTTGATATTAAGGCTGGACTGACATCTCTGGATGCACCCGTCCTCAACTATGTTTTCACAGTTTCTACAAATACAATTTTCCTCAGCCAATAACCCTTCACAGTGCCTCCTAGTTTCTTGACTACCAGATCGTTTTCTGATACTCGCCTTTGCTCGGTGGATGTGTTGCTCTTGGAATTCTATCAATCCGTCCTTGTCATCAGAACCCATTCCAGATCCTTTCTCGACCTCTCTGGTACTCTCACCGAAACAGACTGCTCTGGTCAACAATAGGGTCAACAGGAAAACACGGAATGCAGTCTCTTGGGGTAAGTCCATCTTGTACAGGGGAGAGAAAAAGGAGCAAGGAAGGGGGGAAAGGAGGGTAATGGGAGATGGAGAAAATAATAAAAAGGAAAATGAAATTTTGGTGCGACAACCGCCTCTGGTCTTGTAGTTCTCTGTGCTCAGGTGCCGTGACAACAGTCCTGCCTTTCAACCTTCCCGGAACAGGCACTCCAGTGATACGATGTTCTCTCCGAGTCAGCGACCTTTCTGTAGGGAACATAAATCTAGCATTACAATGTGTTTCACTGTTGTGTGAAGTAAACCATCCATGGAAGATGAAAAGGAGAGAGAGAGAGAGAATAACAAAAGAAAAATTTGTCAGATTTGCGTTCACCATCAGGCTGTCACACCATCATGTCTATCGGTATCTATGCACAGTCTCCCTTCACCAGTATTTCCACTCTTCACCCTCTGTGCATGGCCAGGCACAATGATGCTGGTGAGATATACTGGGGTTGGGCAGACCTCTGAAAAGACCGAGTAGATATGTGACGTTTGAGCTGTAAATCTGTCGGTGAACGTCAGAGATGAAGAGGAAACTTTAAAGATAAATCACAGAGTTTACCTGGCCGCCCCTGTATCTACAAGGAATGATCTACCAGCTACATCAACTGTGACCTCAGGTTTACTACCAAGGCTAGCAATCAACTTCACTGGCTGCAGACTACAGGTGTGGCCCAAAAAATTTTCTATGTGATCCCTGATCCCAATTACGTGTATCATAACTTTGCTCGTGTTCTTGTCTAGGGGGTCTGAATTTATGTGTGCTGTTACAGTTGCTGGCATAATGCCCTTCCCTTTTACACAGATAACAAACTCTTGGCTTCCTCCACGTGCCAGGGGCCTGGGGTTTTGGTCGAGTTGATGCTTCCAGTGCTTGGATGCTCATCACCATCAACCGCTCTGCCTGTGCTTCCCTGGTTCTTTGGATATTATGGTCATGCTCGATAGTGGACTCTCTTAATGCAGCCACCGAGATACCTCTCCAGTTAGGTAGAGAGGTTTGTACCCTGGTTCTTAGTGTGTCTTTTAACCCGTCCATCAATACTGACACAGCTACCTCCCTGTGATGTATATTTTCCTTAATGTCCTCGATCCCAGTGTATCTAGACATTTCCTGCAGTGCTCGGTTGAAATATTCAGATGCCGTTTCACCTTCTTTTTGTCTTATGGAAAAGATTTTGTTCCATTTGACAACAGTAGGGAAATATACTCCTAATTGCAGATTGATTTGTCGTACATTCTCCTGAGTGTACTCCTCAGTGAGAGGTACTTCTGCGTCTAATTTACAATCAGTAATAAATTTCGCAGGGTCAATATTGGAAGGTAGACATACTCGTAGCACTGTTCGCCAATCTTTGTTTGTGGGTTCGGTGGCATTACCTAATTCTTTAATAAACCTCTGGCATGCGACTAGATCCTTTCTGGGATCGGGAAATTCAGACATAATTGTCCTCAATTCTGCCCGGGACCAAGGACAATGCATAGCAATGTTCCTGATGGGAGTGATTCCCTGAGCGTCAGTCTTCCCATTGGGGACTGTGATCACCCTGACAGGATTTAGTTCAATTACATCATTTTGTGTTGACTCTACAATCTGAGGTGCTCTTGTCTCTGTATAATGTACAGTACCGTACTTACCTGTGGACACGACCTCACTCATCCCTCCGCTAGGGGGCTTTACTACTGCTCTTACCGGTTGGGCCGTGCCCACCTGGGTGTCCTGTATGGTGGCTGCTAGGGAAAGTGCCGATATCGTGCTGGGTTCATCTTCTAGCTCGTATTCCTGAGGGAAGTTTAAGATGGGATACAACTTGCACGGGTTAGCATTAATACATTTATTAACTTTACTCTTAGCATATATCAGTATGCCATTGTCTGTAGCCACTTTCTCCCCTGTAATATACTGTGGTGGTGGTGGTGCAGTTGCCATCAGTTTTCTGCTAGGGTTGGAACCGACTGTGTAAGCTAGTTCCCTCCTCATATCACCCTCTTGTTGCCATAAATTTAAACAGTATGTGTGTCTAATCCTTTGTTTTTGAGATTTTATCAGACAGATCCTAAGCCTTAGAGTATGCAATACCTCTGAGTCAAAACTACCTATCCCAGGAAATGGTGCTTTATCCCCCACAGTCATTCGTGTCCATTCATCACAAAAGGTTTTAGTGTGGGGACCATACTTCCCCCACATTACTAACTGAGCTGACCCCCTGGGTCTGAACTCTGCTGTCTGAACCCTGACTGCTGAACGTCCCTGTGTTGTGCACTTGGCTTCCATTGTGGACCTTTTTAACACGGGAAAACTTCCTAAAATGCACCAAACACAGTAGTCTACCGGTGGAAGTCCTCAAAGTTCTTCCACTAACTTCTTCTGCTCCGAGTATCACGGATCCGCCTTTTATTTGCAGACACGTGTAGCCGTTGCAGGCACTACTTCGGTCTATATCCCCTGGGACTTTACCCAGTGAATATCTGCCTCTGGAGGGACCAACGAAAACTCCCTAAACCTTTACTTTACACAAATCACGCTTGCATGTGCTTCACATAACGCTTATGATGACGAGATTTACACACAAATATGCAAAACTTCGTATCACGTTGCGCCGTGTATTGCCCACACAACCGTGCGGTCCAATCGTACCGCTCATAGACACTTGCTATCTATAAGTGGTAGGATCACTGGAGTCTCCACCCTGTGCTCCAAAACAGCTGGAGTGTAATACCATGAAAACTTTATCACACTCCGTTGCACGTATTCACCTAGACCGTGCTCACCACGTCTTCACCTAGACCGTGCTTCACCAAGTTTCACCAAGCTTCACCAAGATCACCAAGTTCACCAAGCGGGGTTCAATATATTCACACCTTATTCAGCCCACACTAACATTCTATAGTTTTCTGATCAGAAAATATCCTTTCCTGTTAACTGATAGCTTTCCCCAGAGGTAATACAGTAAAAAAGGTTTTTAAACTAAATATTGGAAACTGATCAATTTCTGCTATTATCGCGTGGTTACCGTCTCACGCCTAAACTAAACCAATGCTATTGTGTGATTTGTATTTAGCGGTCGTACTTTTATGCATGTTGCATGAATACGCCACGTGCGTCTGCCTTTACGTTGCGTACGCAGTCCCGTACGCTGTCCGAGACGTGTACAAAGGCCGTACATCCGCAGTACTACAAATCCCACACTTCTATAAATGTAAGCGATATTTAACTATAATCACTTACTTAACACAACACACAGATCTACTGTATAAACCTTTACAACTAGGCCAGGCTGCGTGTGCGTCTTACACTTACTTCCTTAACTATTAACTCTATATTTTAACTAAATAGCAACAAATTTTCTCAGTACAGGTCAAAATGAATCTAATAATCAATGTTTATGGCAATAATGCGAGCAGATATGCAAAGTACAAAATACAGGTGTATGCATGTGTTGTGTGCGCATTTGGCGCCAAAACAGAAATTTGCAGATTTTAAAAATAGCTTTTGCGTTCTTACCTTACGGATCCCTCCAGCATCCCTTCAAACCATGCAGGGCAGACGCTTATCTAATCAGCACTAGTGTATCCACCGACCAAGAGAAGGCTTACGGGGGATACCTTTCCGCCCTTTGCTGATAGATAAAGTCTGCGTAAACCTGCTAGGCTGTGGGTATGAGGAAGAACCGGACGAGCTCCCAATTGATAATGTCGATATTATCTTAAACCGCACAGCTATACCTCTAGATACACTATTACCGTGGAGCCGCTATGGCCGCTAGACTGAATACACGTGCTACGCACTTTGTACGCTATTTGCGTACAGAGTCCCGCACGTGGTACGTACTTGGCGTACACACGCCGCGCTGAGCGTACAGAGTACACACAGCATGCGCACACACAATTGATAACCTTTAAACCTTGTTAATGATATAATGCAATGATATGATTACACTTTAGACCCTTAGCAGCAAAGTACTGCAACGATGTTATACCTTAAACCTTAAGTAGCGCTGACGGTATAAAGTACCCGCAGTGCGTACACCTTATCAATACCTATACACCTTATACAGATAAATACACTCTAAGACCCTTGCAGGAGAGTGAAGACACAACACTGATTTGTAGTTGAAAACACAGGGTTCTAAGGACACCGTGGATTATTCCAAAAGGTAAAACAGTACAAATCATACACTACAGGCTAACAAGATAAATCTAAACAGAATAATGGCTACAGAGAATGTACATACGTGAGAATGTTCGCAAGCGCAACCCGGCCGGTCCTCCGCTAGTCAGATAGAAAGCGTTCAGAGTCTTCTGACCGGCCAGGCAACAACGGTCTTTTTATACACAACTTACATACACAATACAATGGTCACTGTAATCTCATTGTCCATTGGACACAGAGATGTGTCTTTACATTACAGAAGAGGTCATAGGTGGATTTGAATAGATGGGTGATGTCTTTCCCCAACTGCTCTTGTGGGTGGTATCCTCTGGATTCCCGCCGCATACATAATATACAGTAAATACAGTGAATATCTATATTCTACTTCTGCTCATAACTATACGCTGGAACATTCGATCTTTCTCTAACCAACACCGGAATGTTACCCTTAAAATACCCTACAGCTGGATACTAGACATCACCTTCCAACCTTTATCTGACTCTTCCTATCATGCAAAGGCAAATCCCTTAGTCTTGGAACTGTTTAAACTATTGATACTCGCTGATGTGGTGTAGGGGAACTATGTGTACAAAATGCACTACTTGGGTTAAATATGTAATGTTCTAATAACCCTCTACGCGTTCACAAACTCTACCGTAAATGCGCATACCATGCGCCAAAGCGCATGACCGTGGGGAGCTACTTTACGCAAATTGCGGATATGCGCACGCACGGCGGACCGAGTGCCCGCGCAGCGGGCATGTGCATGGGGTTAGTACATGGTGTATGCATTACAATATTTTTCAACTTTGACAAGACTATACCAAGGAAAATCACTGCAAACCAGAGCCCTTCACTGTTGGTTACCAGTATTATGGGCATTTATGTCCTATAGGTGTGAGTTACACATACACACTGCCAACTACATGGTACAGGATGATAAATCTGATTATATGACACTTATGCCATTGTCCTAAAACAAACCTCAGCTGTCTACAAGTGTGCCGTGCTATGGCACATAGGGGATCATTCAGACCTGATCACACGCAGGCTATTTTTTGCAATGCAGTGATCAGGTAGTCGCCGCCTACAGGGGAGGGGGTAATCGCTGTGCAGAGTTACGAACGCTTGTGCAGAGAGCTGCACAAACTTAAATTTGTGCAGTCTCTTCACAGCTCAGGACTTCCTCAGCCGATGCGATGATCCTGGATGGAGCTGACGTCAGGAACTCTCCCTGGAAACGGCCGGGCATGCCTGCGTTTTCCTGGACACTCCCTGAAAACGGTGAGTTGACATCCCAGACGGCCTCTTCTGTCAATCTTCTTGCGTCCGCTGGTGCAAACGCTTTCTTCATACAATCTGTCGCTGCCCGGCAATGGCGGACAACATGCATGCGCTGTTCAGACCCGATAGCATGGCTGTGAAAAAAGGCAGCATGCGACAGGTCTGGATGACCCCCATAGTGCAAAGTCCCTTTAGTCACTGGAGCCCTAAGGTGCAGGTAACAGTGCCTCAGTGAAAAAAAAAATGATGGGCTCCTAGTCCTTGAGGGACAAGGGCTTCAGCCCTGTCAGCATTATGGATAATATGACCCTGATGATGACTCTTCCTTTTTCCTTTAACATTACTGAGGTAACACTTACCAACTGGGATACAGTTTGTTAATATATTGTGTTAGCCACACCTGTCTGAAAGCCATTGCCCTCAATATGCTTAGTGTCTCTCATTTACCCAGGTGTTTCACTATTCATGTCCCTTACCTAAAAGTGTGTGTGTGTGTGTGTGTGTGTGTGTGTGTGTGTGTGTGTGTGTGTGTGTGTGCGCAGGGCCGGTTCTTGCCCTTGTGGGGCCCCGGGCAAAGTATAGGGGTGTGGCTTCAAATAGGGGCGTGGTCAGTTACGCCCCCATTTGTGCCCCCTGTAGCGCCGCTGAAAGAAAAAAAAAAGTATACTTACTATCCCCGTTCCTGATCCAGACCGCTGCAGACCTCCTCCGCCGGCGCCGCTCTTCTCTCCTCTCTTCTCCCCGATCTATGGGTGAGACGTTATTACGTCTCTCCCATAGAACAGCATAGACACTAGAGGTCAATTATGACCCCTAGTGTCTGTGCCACTATGCTGTGCGGTGCGCGATGATGTCATCGCGCACCGCACAGCAAAGGTCCTCTCCATAAAGGGAAACTAGACTGTAGCGTCTAGTTTTCCTTCATGGAAAGGACCTTTGCTGTGCGGTGCGCTATGACGTCATCGTGCACCGCACAACAAAGGTCCTGTCCATGAAGGGAAACTAGACGCTACGCGTCTGGTTCCCTTCAAAGTGGGGTGCACAGCGTGGCACTGCGGGGGGCACAGCGGGGCACTGCGGAGGGCACAGTGGCGGATCTTGCCATGGTGCGACGCCCTCCGGATGGCGCCGGCGCCCTACGGATGGCGACGCCCCGGGCAAAAGTCCTGCTACTGTGTGTGTGTGTGTGTGTGTGTGTGTGTGCGTGCCGCTCTATAGGTTTTGTTTGAAGCTGAGAAATCAATGCAATCTGGATTTTTTAATTATTGCTTATCACTAATCATTATATTAGTGAGACTGTAAGCTATAGGCAGGGCCCTCTTGCAGTACCTTTTTACATGTCTGTTATTACCCAGCCTTTCTTTAAAAACACATGCACTTACATTTGAAAATGAAAAATGAATATAAAAATGATCTCCTATACTCCTTTCACATCGCTAAAATAACCCGGCTTTTTACCGGGTGTTGCCGAGTCGACCCGGGTCGAGGTGCGGTGTGAAAGCGCCAAACTGAATATCCCGGGATGTCCAACCCGGTATTTCAACCCGGGTTAAAAGAAGGGTTGAACACGTGTCGGATCCGGATTATTGTGCACTAAAAAGCTACAGTCCTGGGATATTCGACCCACCTCTGAAGAAATAGCGCTGATTGGTTGTTTCCAGTCAGCTGAGGTCTGTTTACTGTACTGCACTGTGAGCACAAGTGTTGGAAAGTAATCTGCACTCCTTTGGACCAGTTCTGCACTCCTTTGGACCTAGTTCTGCACTCCTTTGGACCTCATTAGCCATGGCAAACTTGAGTGATGAGGAAGTCAGGGAGTTGCTGCGGATCAGGGGTGAAGAAGAAATACGTAGGCAGGGATGCGATAACAGTAAAATGTTTGCAGCATTTGGATTTATTAGGTCCCAACAGCAGGTGGTCAATAAGTTGAAGGCACTCAAGAAACAAGACATTTGCTCTGTCAGCCATGATTGCTGCACTGTGAATATTCCCCAGCCCCCTCCCTTTCTTGTAGAAAACTGGGAACCAATCAAGTCCTTTTAAAATGACATCACACTGGTTTTAACATGGGTGACCCGGGATGAGCAAAAAGATACCAACACGCCAATAACCCAGGAATAACCCTGGTCAATATTGCGATGTGAACGTCTTTTACCGGGTTGGAGCCATGTTCAAATACCGGATCTGACCCGGATTTGCGATGTAAAGGGGGTACTAGTAAATGAGTGTTTCAGCAACCGAAATTAGAAATAATGGCCCTCATTCCGAGTTGTTCGCTCGCTAGCTGCTTTTAGCAGCATTGCACACGCTAAGCCGCCGCCATCTGGGAGAGAATCTTAGCTTAGCAGAATTGCGAACGAAAGATTAGCAGAATTGCGAATAGAAAATTCTTAGCAGTTTCTGAGTAGCTCCAGACTTACTCCTACATTGTGATCAGCTCAGGCCGTTTCGTTCCTGGTTTGACGTCACAAACATACCCAGCGTTCGGCCAGACACTCCCCCGTTTCTCCAGCCACTCCCGCGTTTTTCCCTGAAATGCCTGGGTTTTTCCGCACACTCCCAGAAAACGGTCAGTTTCCGCCCAGAAACACCCACTTCCTGTCAATCACTCACCGATCAGCAGAACGATGAAAAAACTTTGTTACGCCGTGAGTAAAATACCTAACTTTTGTGTAAAATAACTAAGCGCATGCGCTATGCGAACCTTGCGCATGCGCAGTAAGCAACTAATCGCAGTATAGCGAAAATCGGCAACGAGCGAACAACTCGGAATGACCCCTATGTACCTGTCTTTGCTAACATTTCTGGCTGATTTAATCATTACCTGATTATGTGCGATGTTGGTGATGGTTATAATCTATCTAGAAGCATGTGAATATATATATATATATATATATATATAAAATAAATGTGCTGATTGTTTGGTGTTTTCCACTGAAATGTTGAACTCCATATTATTGATTGAGATTAAAGCTTATTATTTATAGCCCTTGATATCTGTCATCAGTCTTGTGCAATGGTGTTAATTTCTGCATGAATGCTTTAGTGAAACACGAGCCGTCGGGCTGACGATAAAAGGGATAATTATAATGCTTCTGTTGGCTGCTCAGCCTTGACCCTTCCCTGCACTGGTATCAGAACCCTAGATAATATTTTGCAAGAGGCTTCGGAAATCAATTAATCCAGATGGACGTAAGTACATTCATTTCTTTGTACTGCAAACAAAATAGTCCAACTTTTTAGCTGAAGAAAAGGAGAACAGGAAACAAGTTTTTATTACTATGGTTTTACTTTTTTATTGATTCATGTCATAATCCCGGTCTCTTACTAACTTGTTTTTCCTCATTAAGTGCCGTCAATGCCAGCATCCACTGCTAGATCACAATGTTCTATGTTGTCTTTCTGCAGCTAATTAAGTTGAAACCATACTCAGAAATGTTGCGTGCTCAGTTTTACTGCCTTCAAAATCTTTTCAGACAGCTGATCATATGAGAATATGGCCAGCTGTATTAATTTGTGACAAGGTAATTGAAAGATAAAGAAGACTTTTATGCTGAGTCAAACTGTAGCTAAAATGCAAGTTTGTTTGTCCACAGGGTTGGACTGGCCCACAGGGGTACCAGGGAAACCACCGGTAGGCCCCACTGCCTGAGGGCCCACTCCTTCCTCTAGGGACCAGGTTCTAGACCAGGGGTGGGGAACCTTTTTTCTACCGAGGGCCATTTGGATATTTATAAAATCCTTCGGGGGCCATACAAAAATTCTCAACTTAAAAAATTACCCTGCCCCCCAGTAGGTCTGCCCCTTAGAGGTACTGTGTGTGCGCGCCGGAGGCGCGCACGCGCCCAAAAAATGGGTGTGGCCAGTTAAAATGGGACGTGATACACATATGCCCCCAATAGTGCGGTGCCAGATCCACAATTGCCCCCACAGTGCCAGGTATACAAATGCCCCCACAGTGCCAGGTATATAAATGCCCCTCACAGTGCCAGGTATACAAATGCCCCTCACAGTGCCAGGTATACAAATGCCCCTCACAGTGCCAGGTATACAGATGTCCCCACAGTGCCAGGTATACAGATGCCCCCACAGTGCCAGGTACACAAATGCCCCTCACAGTGCCAGGTATACAGATGTCCCCACAGTGCCAGGTATACAGATGCCCCCACAGTGCCAGGTATACAGATGTCCCCACAGTGCCAGGTATACAGATGCCCCCACAGTGCCAGGTATACAAATGCCCCTCACAGTGCCAGTTATACAGATGCCCCCACAGTGCCAGGTATACAAATGCCCCCCACAGTGCCAGGTATACAAATGCCCCTCACAGTGCCAGGTATACAGATGCCCTCCCCCCTCCGTGCTGCTTGCCGTGGGTCACGAAGGAGAGCGCGGCTGTCGGGTGGGAGCGGTGGCTCCTGATTGGCTGCCGGTCCGCGAGCTCTGATTTGCTCACGGACCGGCGGCTGGTTTGCAGTACTACACGCCGCCGCTCCCACTCGATAGCCGCGCTCTCCTCCCTGTCTCCCTGTTCTGACAGCTGAGACACGCTGCCGCCGGACTGAGCGGCAGCGTGTCTCACTGACACAAGCTGGTGGGCCGTACCAAACGGAGGTTTCCCACCCCTGTTCTAGACTGTGCAGTTGTATTATACATGGTAGATATTTTGTATTACACTGCACTCAACTATTATGTATTTCAAGCCTCTGTGGAGGCTGGCCACACACCCTTTGTAGGCTGGCCACACCCCTAAGTATGGGCCCCTATAACTGCATCCCCCCGGTGGGCCCTTCATTCCCCAGTCCGACACTGCCTGTCCATGAGGAAGAGGGCTCATGTAGCGCTGGACATTGATCTGTTTGTGTGTGATATCTGCATAAATGACACAAATGGAAATAGAACACATATTATGGGTACTACTGAGCAGAATAATAAAAGCATGGATACAATTAATACAGCAAATCACAGACATGCAGAAAACCTTTAGCTTCAGACACGACAAGGGACATACGACGTTAAAGTATGGAGGACAGATATGAGACACAAAGTAGAGACGACCGTGTCCACAAGAGACTGCATTCTAGAGGAGGGGATGAACAGAGAAACAGTAAGAGGTATGTTTACTAAGGTGCAGGTTTATAGGAGTGGAGATGTTGCCCAAAGCACCAATCAGATTCTACTTATCATTTATCTAGCACCTTCTAGAAGATAATAGCTAGAATCTGATTGATTGGTATGGGCAACATCTCCACTTCTATAAACCCGCCCTTAGTAAATATATCCCTAAGAGTGGGGCAGTCCAGTTTAGAGTATAGACTAGGTGATGGAGTATTGTGGAGAGACACATAGAAAGCAATCAGTGAAGTATATGTTCTCAGTAGTGGGGCACAAAGGCACTAAGGAGGTTGTGTTTCAAATCTTCTAAAAAGAACAGGTGAAGAAGTTGTCAATAGCAACCAATAGCTTCTACTGCTATCATTTATAAAATGTGCTTGATAATAATAGCTACTGTAGAATCTCATTGGTTGCTTTGGCCAATTTCTCCACTTGTCCTTTTAGAAGGTTCAACATATCTTCCCCTAAGAGTAAGGTGCCTGATGGCGTGATAGGAGGTGGTTCTGAGAGAATCAAGGCAGAGAAGGTAGAAGCTGCAGGGTTGATGGAAAGTGGAGCAGTAATGAAATTATGAAGACTTATGGTCATGGAGGAGATGAGTAGATGCACTTTTGAAGTTTTTCTGTAACTGAAATGAAGTGGCAATAACTGCTGCAACACTCAGTAAATGTGAGAGGGATGTGAAGCTGGTGTAGGGGCCTAGTAGCTCAAAGTCTAACTCCAAGTGAATAGTGAGGTGATAGAGGGATGGAAAAATATACTTAATCAATCACAGTGTGGTGGCTGTTTTCTATAAAGTTGTATTGCTTGGAAACAAAGTGGAGAGATAATGTACCAACCATCAACTCCTATCATTTTTCAAACACAACTTGTAACATGGCAGTCAGATGCTGATTGGTTTGGTACTTTAGCTCTCTCCACTTTATCTCTCTCCAAGCTTTGCTAAATCTACCCCATTATAAGTGATATTGCTATAAGAGCTGACCAAAAGCGCACCTGGGACTGAGATACCGATATTTTAGAGTACTGAAAATCACTGTGCTACTAAAGTGGAACTGTATTCAATGTGCTTCATACTTGGAAAGATGAAGCTATTGTTTTCTGGAATCAAGA
Organism: Pseudophryne corroboree; assembly: GCF_028390025.1. Taxonomy (NCBI): domain Eukaryota; kingdom Metazoa; phylum Chordata; class Amphibia; order Anura; family Myobatrachidae; genus Pseudophryne; species Pseudophryne corroboree. The sequence continues at coordinate 142,353,082 of NC_086444.1, read as the reverse complement.
AAGACCAGCATTAGATGCTAATTCTATTACATTTGTCTTTTGTGGATTACAAGAGCATGCATGTAATATGACAGTCACCACCTAGCAAGAGAGTACTCTTTGTGTTCACTTTAAAGTAAATGACTAATCAGTCTGGGTTTTTGCTAGTCTGCTGAGTAATAATCTGTTTTGCTTTTTCTCCATATATGTGTTATTGAGAATGCTGCTGTGCATTTAGAGTATAATGTATTGAAGTAATCTAGAAACTGTATTTCTATAGTTATAGTTAAAAAGGTGCTGCAGCAGTTAGAAAAATAAGCCAACTTAACTATTACAGAGAATTATCGCCTATTGACTATTTACTACCGTATTGCTTACTACTGTCAAATATTTTTCATATTGTGTTTGTACTGCATTGACTGTAATTGGTATGGTGATCATTATTTTCTCCATATTGACTTCCCTGGACCCACATCCTCTTACTCATTCGTTAATAAATCTGCTATATTATTATTATTATTATTAACATTTTCTTATATAGCGCAGCATATTTCGTTGCGCCTTACAATTAGAACAACAGACATACAACAAAACTGGGCAAAAACAGACAGACATAGAGGTAGGAAGGCCCTGCTCGCAAATTTACAGTCTATTGCTTTTCATCAAGTCTGAAACGTTAAATCATTTTACTGTGTGTATAGGACTAGTCTTTCTGCTATAGTCTTTGAAAGATAAGTTTGTGCCACAGAAAAAGGCAGTTCCTCTGGAGCCAAACTGGTCCTCAAGATCTACAAACAGTTCTTTTTTTCCAGATCATCTGTGATTCTGTAGAATGTATCAATAAGAAATGAATGCACAAGATTTTTGAAAATGTGACAGTAATGACTACATCTATGCACCAGCCAGGTGGTCTGGAAAATGTGAACTGTTAGTAGATCTCGAGGAACTAACATACTATCTGTTCCCACACCTACACTAGGATAACCACATACATACTTGTATGTCTGATACAGTATGTCAGGGGCAAATGGTAGTCTTCCAATTTAACATATACCTGTAAATGCACTATACATTTTGTACATTGGTAAATGTGGCCAACTATACACGAGCTACTACTGAGTTTGCATTGAACTGCAGCCACCAATCTGCATTTAAATTCAACCTGTCTAATGTCTAAAAACAATCTTTGGAACTTTAGCACATAAATTACACATTTTGCAGTGTTAGCAAATGAGTGCTAAGATGTTTCTGATGTTTACAAATAAGAAACAACTGCGCAGGATTGCACAGAGAGTTACAGATTTGGGGGGTCATTCCGAGTTGATCGCAGCCAGCAACTTTTTGCTGCTGCTGCGATCAACTAATCCCCGCCTATGGGGGAGTGTATTTTAGCATAGCAGGGCTGCGATCGCTTGTGCAGCCCAGCTATGCATAAAAATTTTCCTGCAAAACAAGACCAGCCCTGCAGCTACTTACCCAGTGTGACGGATCCAGCGATGAAGGTCCCGGTCCTGATGTCAGACATCCGCCCTCCGTTCACCTGGACACGCCTGCGTTCTTCTTACCATTCCCCAAAAACGGCCTCCAACGGTGAGTATCCGCCCTGGACCGCCTCTCCGCTGTCAATCTTCTTCCGTCCAGCGCTGCGTCTTTTCTTCTCGCTAGGCGCTCCGTTGCCTGGCGACGTCTGTCGCCGGGCAATGGCATGCATGCGCAATGTGCACACCGCGCATGCGCAGTTCTGACCCGTTCGCACCGCAGCGAACAACCGCTGCGTGCGAACGGGTCAGAATGACCCCCTTGTAGTAGTTGGTGTTATCCATGTACAATTTTTTATTCTCAACAAACTAAAAATAAAAATAGCTAAAGCAGTGACACTAAGGTACCAGAAACTCAAAATTAGTATTATCAGAAATGCGATTTCATTGTCCATGCATTTCTATAAGCTTATTTATTTATTTCACCCCCCAAGAGCTTTTATCCATTTCATACAAACACATAGAATAATCTCTGTCCATGTTAAATAAACCTAGCACCAACAGCAAACATTTTATCTCAGAAGTAAAATAACAATGAAGTTATAAAAATACGCATTTGTGAAAGGTTAAGCATGGAACATTGATTGTTAGTGGGCTTTTGTTTGGCTGGTGACTTTTGGCCTATAGATTACGTTGCAAGGGTGCACCCATACTTTTCTATGAGTCATCAAATATACTATCCCAGTTCATACTCCATCATGAATCAGCTAGTTATAGCTAGTGCAATCCACACTTTGAGAACTCTGGCCAATCCAAAAATGACGAGATCAATAATATGACATGTTCCAAGAAGTTTTTGTTTGCAGCAACCAATAATCTTTGTCTTGCTTACGGGGGTCATTCCGAGTTGATCGCACGCTGATGATTTTCGCAGCGCAGCTAACAGGTTACTACTGCACATGCGTATGCACCGCAATGCGCATGTGCGTCTTATGGGTACAAACAGCATCGTTGCTGGGCAATGCTACTAGCGACGAATCCATTCACACAGCCGATCGCAAGGAGATTGACAGGAAGAGGGCGTTTATGGGTGTCAACTGACTGTTTTCTGGGAGTGGTAGGGAAAATGCAGGCGTGTCCAGGCGTTTGCAGGGCGGGAGTCTGACGTCAGTTCCGGGACCGGACAGGCTGAAGTGATCGCAAGGGCTGAGTAAGTTCAGACCTACTCAGAAACTGCAAAAAACATTTATGCCCCGCTTGGCTGCACAGGCGATCGCACACTTGCAAAGCGAAAATACACTCCCCCGTGGGCGGCGACTATCTGATCGCTGTTCTGCAAAAAATAGCTAGCGAGCGATCAACTCGGAATGACCCCCAATGTAAGGTGCTATTTACTGTGTTTGTTATTGTAATGACATTTTGACATTTAGGTTCTGAAGCACAGGTGCACTCAAATGCTTAAATAAAAACGTAAATAGAAAGCTACATCTGGAGCACAAAATAGCAGCATTTACCATAATTAAGATGAGTGCAAAAACTCATGCATGGTCATATTATTATCCAAACTATATACACCTACTCAAAGCCCACACACAGGCAGATCTAGGGATCTCAATGCTATAAACCATCCACAGGGGAACTATCGATGGATCTACCCACCAATGGACAACACTGCTCTCTTAATCACTGGGCTATGGTACAATCAGAGCCTGGGGGCAGGGCATCGAAAAGGCAGAGCAAGGCTCCGTGTGCTGGTATAAAGTAGTGAAAAGCAACCCCTTGGGGGCTCTGTACCATCAATGGTGCAGAAACACTGGATCTCTGCCAATGATATCATAAATATCTAATATTGGGGGTTAACCATTGACTATTTGTAACCATGGATGTATCATGACTAACTCTAGGGAGTCCTATAATTTGGAAGGGTTTGGGATTTGGATATACAGGTTGAGTATCCCTTATCCAAAATGCTTGGGACCAGAGGAATTTTGGATATCGGATTTTTCCGTATTTTGGAATAATTGCATACCATAATGAGATATTATGGTGATGGGACCTAAATCTAAGCACAGAATGCATTTATGTTACATATATACCTTATACACCCAGCCTGAGGGTAATTTTAGCCAATATTTTTAATAACTTTTTGCATTAAACAAAGTGTGTGTACAGTCACGCAATTCATTTATGTTTCATATACACCTTATGCAATATTTTTTATAACTTTGAGTATTAAACAAAGTTTGTGTACACTGAGCCATCAAAAAACAAAGGTTTCACTATCTCAGTCTCACTCAAAAAAGTCCGTATTTCGGAATATTCCGTATTTCGGAATATTTGGATATGGGATACTCAACCTGTATCTACATATTTTTTCCTCCCGTAAACTAAGTACAAACTGTCAGATTTTTTTGTTCGGCCTGACAATCACCCGATTTTTATAAAAATTGTAAGCACCAATATCTGAGCTATACACTAAAAGATTTTTTTATAAAGTTGCTGATTTTCTGCCACATCACACTGCATTTGCATATGTCCGCTCACATGGCGGATAGCAGAGTGACAGGAAAACATAGGAAATACAGGCAGATTATTGAGAATGCACACGCACTGCTCAATATAGGGGTATTGTGGCCAAGATTTTTGCTTGGATATGACAGATTGGAACATTGATCATTTGTGTTTGTGGGCAAGATTTTCATGATTTATCAGTGAAACGCCAAAGCGATTGTTCATACACAGTTACACGCTATACAATAAATCAAGCTGATGTCCCAATTATTGGTAAATCGGCCCAATAATTGTATAGTGTGTACCGAGCTTCATACTAGAAATGCTAAGCCTTTTATTTGATCATTTTATCCTCAATGTGTGAGCTCACATGGCGGCCTGTGGGCTCTTACTCTTACTGCTTATTGCTATAATGTGGGGCGTATTGTATATCCTGTACTATTAGACGTGTACTGCAATTGTATTCTGTGTCTCCTGTCTGACCGTACTTCTGATTGCATCCTGCATACTTTACTATACCTGCCGGTATTGTTTGTTTTATATGTATACTTTTTTTATTTTAATTTTTTTATTTCGTATTATACTTTTTGGGATGTTCACTTAAAACTTTCAATAAAAAATATGCAATTAAAAAAAAGAAAAAAAAAGAAATGCTAAGCCTAAAATATACTAAATGACATGTAGAAATCCTCTCTGCTATTCCCACATACTGCCAGTACCTGCATGAACAGGAGGCTTAGTGATCCCTGCAATGTAGGCCCCTGGGCAAAGCAATGCACTGGGGCCCCTACCCATCCTCTAGCAGTAGGGGTGGGGGTGCTATCAGCGGCAGCTTTGATGTCCCTCGGGCGGTAGAGGGTGTTCTATCTTCCGCTCAGCATGTAGGACCTGGAGCAATAATTTCTGATAATTACTCCTTTACTGCACAGATGGTGGGAGATGCAGGAGGGAGAACACTAAACTGTAGAAGGGGGCATTGACCTGAATGAAGGGGCCCCGGTACATGACTTCCAGGGTGGTAGGGGGTGTTCTACTGTATCTACCGTTCAGTATGTAGGACCTGGAACAGTAATTTCTGCTAATTAGTCCTTTACTAGACAGTAGGTGGGAGATGGGGCAGGAGGAAGATCGCTAAACTGTAGAAGGGGGCATTGGGCTGCATGAAGGGGTGCGGTGCATAACCTATAGGGTGGTAGGGGGGTTTTAATACGCAGAGGTGGGGTGGATAATGGAGTGGGCTTAATATTAATCATTTTCCCGTTGGAAGGGCAGCTTGCTTGACTGCAGCTATCTCCAGTTCCTGGAAATAGATTTCTTAGCTTTCAATGGGATAAAAAAAACTAGAAAGTCTCACCTTCCAGGACTTGGGGATTAGCGTTCTGGAGTCGGAGCAATCTGTCGACGAAAATATAAAACTGCATGTCAGGCATATGGAGCTGGAGCAGGGACCGGCTGCTGGAAGGCTGATATCTCTGGTACTGGCAGAGCCGGCCATAGGCATAGGCAAACTAGGCAAATGCCTAGGGCACAATCAGCTTCTGCTGATTAAAATGATATGCAGCATGCCTATATTCTGTGTGTGGCTACGGCTCTATCTGCATATGAAATGCATTACTAATGTGCGGCATTTTGTGTATAAAGTGTACTCAGGGGTGTAGCGAGGGTGGCTCCGTGGAGCGCGGGTTTCAGTGGAGCGCGAGCTCCCGGCACCAAAAAAATTAGAGGGCACACTGTCGCCCACCACCCCACATTCCCGCAGACCACTGTACTGGCAGCCACAGAGCAGGAGGAGAATAAGCAGAGGGGGTGCACACTGACTAGGAAACTAGGTAGGGAGGAGGGTAGGCCAGAGGCGACAGCAGGAGACACTGACAGCCGGCACATGCCGGAGCTCTGCCCACCCTCTTTATAGTGCTGTGAGGCAGTAATGTTAACCATTACACCGTCCGTACTGCTATGACCCTAAATTGTTGTTGCAAGCCTTCGGCACTCACTGACCATATTTTAAACATAGGGGTCACCCAAAGGAACCATTTGCCCAGAGCTCCACATGGTATAGAACCGACACTGTCACCAATTTAGGATTTTTAAATATTGTTTCTTTTCAAATGTAAAACGCCTCCACATGTTGGCTAGGCCCCCAATTCATTACAGGGAAGGGGGGCGCCAAAACATACCCTTGCTCCGGGCACCATGGCACCTAGCTACACCTCTGGGTGTACTACAGTACTTTGTGGCATAACATATAGAAAGGGCACTACTGTGTGGTCTAATGTGAATAAAGAGCAATATGGTGTGGTGTAATGTGAATAAGGGGCACTACTGTGTGGAGTAACGTGGTACTACTGTGTGATGTAACGTGGATAAGAGACACTATTGAATGATATAATGTGAATATATTTGCTGTGCTGGGTGGCGTAATTTCAACTGGGGGTATTATTGAATGTGCGCACTGTTCCTATTTAAAATATAGGGGGTAGCAGCACCAAAATGAGGACTGCTATGGGTGAGGGGTGATGGTGCTGGGAAAGGAGTACAGGGTCAGAAGCGGAACTTGCATCTGTGCAAGGGACACCAGCCAAAATCTTGCCTAGGGCATCATATTGGTTAGGGCCGGCTCCGGGTACTGGGCATTATAGAGACAAGCTGCCAGTGTCCACCAAAAGGGGAGCGTCCCAGCTTTTGGAGTACACACTCAGAAATACTGTAAATTAGACAGAACCCGAGATACCTGGCTGTGAAGAGCAATTAACATGCTCAGGTTGGGACCACTGCTTTGAAGTCAGATATTCCCCAGGGCCGATTTTCAAAAATCTGGTACCTCTGGAAAAAGGGGCCCTCAGCTATCAACCAATGGCCCTTATACACCTGGGGCCCTTGGGAAGCTGCCCATTGAGCCCATACAAAAAGACGCCCTGGACTAGAGCAAAGACACTGACAATGATCCAATGGCGTCACAAGGCGGGTGCGGGGGGTGCGGCCTGCACCGGGGTGTAACGCCTGGAAGGGGTGACACCAAACTATGGGCTCCACCGCAGTGACAGGAGCCAGGTGCTGAAGTGTGAAAGTCTGCTACAGCACCCTGGTCCTATCATAGAAGAGGAGCCGACAGCGCTGGGAGGCAGTCTCCGGGGGCAGCCCAGTGCAGCCCAGCATCTCCAGAGATGCTGGGCATGCCCCCGGAGTGACGATCCAGCAAGACCATGCCCCTTTTATTTGCACCACTCCCCCTTTTTGCCGTGAGTGCACCCCCGGCGCGCTGCGATATTAAAGGTGCGCATCAAGTGTCACCACATTTGGTGACGCCTCTGCAATGATCATATCCACATGTATAACCTTAATAACCGAAAAGCGCCAATTAATTACATTTTGTCTTCTTTCTGGTCATCAGAAGCTTCTATTGTATATTTCCTTTTCTGTCAAAATGTTCATGTTGCAGTGTATTCATGTTACAATGTGTTATTTTGCCTTTTCAGCAGCAGCTTGTGTTTCAATTTAAGGTTGTTGTAGGGTAATTCAATTATTTTGTTTAATTAACTATTCTCCTTCTCCATGCAGGTACAGAGTTCTGTGATATGGGTCATTATACATGTGCTGATGTACATTTCTGAAACAGATGAAAGGTCCCTGATTTAAATGCTGCAAGATCATAAAGGCCTGCTACATTTATCAATCATTGTCGTCATAGAAACTGCTACTGTGGATTCCTGCACGTTTACAGCACTGCCGAGTCACCAGTTGTGACCATGAACAACCAGAAAGCAATTGGAATATGAGTTCTAGGTTTTTACTATGCAAAGCAACACAAAGTAGACAATTGCTGGGTAAATACTAAATATACCACGTCCAAGTAGTACAAATTGTCCTGAGAGCAGTCAATGTATGCTTAGAACAAACTTACAGTTTTCTGTACACTCAGTCATCTATTCTTCTTATGTATGTAGTTCATGTAAAAGAATAAAGAAAGGAGATTGTGGAGATTTGGCTGAATGCTTCAAGGAATTAAAGGGACGCTGAGCTGAAAGAATTAATACTTCTGCATTGCTAGGATTCTATTAATCTGCATGTATCCATATAGATCTGCGTTTTCAATGACTTCATGTGGTGGCTCTATGGGGGTGATTCAGACCTGATCGGGAGGGGGTAAACGCTGTGCAGGGGTGCGATCGCTTGTGCAGAGAGCTGCACAAACAAAACTTTGAGCAGTCTCAGGACTTACTCAGCCGCTGCGACGATCTGGCCTGGAGCTGACGTCAGGAACCCTCCCTTGAAACGGCTGGGCATGCTTGCGTTCGCCCGGACACTCCTTAAAAATGGTCAGTTGACCCCCACAAATGGCCTCTTCCTGTCAATCTTCTTGCGATCACCGATGCAATCGCTTTCTTCATTAGATCTGTCGATGTCCAGCGATCCCCGTTGCGGCGGCCGACACGCCTGCGCATTGCTGTGCATATGCATGCGCAGTTCAGACCCGATCGCAACGCTGCCAAAAAAAGCTAGCGTGAGATCGGGTCTGAGTGACCCCCTATGTCGTTAAGCTGTTATATTGCAGTGACAAATGCCCATGAGCGGTGCTTTATTGTTTAATGTGGCAATGAGGACAATGAGGAAATGGACCTGCTAGAACTACGTGAAAATGTTCCTCAGCACCAGCATAACTGTCATGAGACTATTGAAGACATGTATGAAATGGTATGTAGTCATAATGCCAACATTTACTGCGTCAACAGTCATAATGTCAACAAAGGAATGTTGACAATTATGACATCGACACGGGTAAAATGTTGACATTAATGATACGGTTAGGAATACCTGAAAACTGCATTATCAACATTGTGACATGTCACTATCAACATGGTCACTGTCCACCTAATACAGTATTCTGAACTAAGTGATAGTTGATTGTGAAACATAGCACTATACTTATAAACAGTGGTACCGAGAGAGGGGGGGGGGGTACAAATAACCTGGGCCCATGTCTGATAGAAGGGCGCAGTGGGGGCCCCAAGCTGCCTCCCCCTTACCTGGCAGCAGCAGCTACAGCTCTTCTCCTAGGCCCAGCACACGCTGCTGACTGCTGGGCTGGAGTTTGGCCATGGTGGCGCTTAATATAAGAAAAAAATCAGTATTTTTTTAAAGGGTGCATGACCACGCCTCCTGTGAATATGCCACACCCCCTGAAAAGTACCCGGGCCCAGCCAGGCTCTCTACTGCCCTACTTATAAAGCAGATACGGGTTTAGACAACCATGTTTGACATGCAGAATCACTGGCATCTAACCCAACACCAGTGTGTAATCATCCTAACTGGGATTCATTGCTTTTTCCAACTTGGGCATTCAAATAGTGGGAAATGAGCATTGGGCTTGCTGAAGGTGTTCTGGACAGGTAGGCGTCTATCCAGTTTATAAAGGAATGAAGGAGTCTGATAGGTGGTGCAGGGAGTTACTGGACACAGTTTTTCTTAAGGATCCGTTGGGTCTGCCAGACAGATTGGTAAAGAAAGTTTCCAGGAAGTCAAGAGAGACAGGTATTGGCAGTCACAGGTCCCGGAGCTGGTGAGGAAGGTGATATCTTCCTGTGGACACTGGATAGTAGTACAAATGCTCATAGAGCTCGGAACTTCCTGTCTCCAGAATTAGTTCTAAGAATTACTGGTAGAAAAAAAAACACTGCTGCTATTACTACGCCATGTTACAACAGCAATGGTCATATTCGCATTCTCTCCCGGAATGTCCAAGAGACTCCTGAATTTGAGGGAGTAGACACCCTTCTTGCATTCCCTCAACTCTTTCAATGAATTGGGCAGGGACGTAATGCCACCATTCACTGTGAAATGTGTTATCATGGTTCAGCCTCCTGTGGCATAATGCTGTGAATTTCAGCATTACATTTTTGGGCAGGGCAGAGAGGAAATGATGGCGGTACCATACAAAACAAGTAAAGTATGTCACAGGATAAGCTCACGGTGCTACTGTATATGTTAGGGTTTATAAATCTAACGCTGTCAATGCTCCCTTCACAGTTTCCCTGTGTAATCCTATTTATAACTGTTCATTCATTGATACAGGAGTGACGTAAAAAAAGACTAGAGCTCTTTTGGCTTCCTGCCTCGGCCTGCGACTGTTAGAAGATGTGGGGGATAATTAACAGTTCTTTCAGTTGCCTGCACCTGTGATAGGAATGGATTTCAAGTTTACAAGTAGAGCCAATTATACATGGAAAGCATGACAGAAAAACATGGGCTTTGAAGGGACAATGGGCATACAAAACAAAACAATTATTTAAGTCCATGGGGTGTGCAGCGCCCTCCTTCTCCCAAACGCTGTACCCTCTGCTGACAGCCATCTTTCAGGGGATATTTTCACAACAATGATGAATGCACAGACTCTCACAAAGGTTCTTGCACAGCGCCAGAGGCAGAGGCGTAACTAGGGTTTTCGGAGCCCAGGGCAAGATGAAGAGTGCCCCCCCCCCCCAAAAAAAAAAAAAATATATATATAAAAATATATATATATATATATATATATACATACACATACATACATAAAAAGTATGTGTGCGCGCGCCGAAGGCACGTGCCTGAAAAAATGGGTGTGGTTACACACCAGAAGGTGCGCGGTCACATGCCAGAAGGGGCATGGCCACTGAAAATGGGGCGTGCCAACATGACTATCACCTACCCCCTGTGTCGCCTCTCAGCACACTATCACCTACCACTTGTGTCGTCTCTCAGCACACCTTCATTCAATTTTTGCACATTATGGCAGTAGAGTCCCCTTTTTACACAGTACGCAGGCCGAGTCCCCTTATTACACAGTACGCAAGCAGAGTCCCCTTATTACACAGTACACACAGTGCCAGATACACATTGCCCCACAGTGCCAGATACACATTGCCCCACAGTGCCTGTGCTGTCTTCTATGTGAGGGGAGGAGAGCGCAGCGGGGGTGGGGTGACAGGCTGTGAGTGGGGTCAGTGGGAGTGGGGTGACAGGGTGTAGGGTGACCAGGAACAGAGCAGAGGACATGGGTGGGGAGAGGAAGAGCAAAGAAAAAATCATTAAAAAAAGACACAAAAAAATATACTCACCTGAAATCTGAGGCTTCTGTGACTGGATCGCTCCCCTCTGCCAGGGACAGACAGCTGTCAGCAGTCCCTCTAACTGTGTGGTGACCTCCGTTCTATGGAATTGGTCCGCAGCTCCACCGAGGTTCTTCTTCCCCTGAAACAGCGGAGTGCACATGGGTGACGTCATCAGAAGGGGCGGATTTCATTCTTTAGAAGACAGGGGAGGCAGAGCCCTGACTGGGTGAACATGGTGGATCGGCGATGGGTAGTCCGGTGCACAATCCCTGGCCGGCGGTGGCCCCCTCTACTGGACCTGCCATGACGCCTATATCACATGCGCTGCTCACCCCGCCCTAGTAATGCCTCTGGTTGGGACAGAAAGAGAGGCAGTGGGGACAGAGAGACACATCAGGAACACAGAGAGAGACAGCGGGGACAGAGAGAGTCATCAGGGACAGAGAGAAAGACATCTGGGACAGAGAGAGAGGCAACGGGGACAGATAGAGACATCAGGGACAGAGAGAGACATTAGGGACAGAGAGAGAGAGAGTGGCAGGGATATAAAGTGGCAGACAACAGGGACATAGAGAGAGAGAGAGAGAGAGAGAAAGAGACAGCAGAGTCAGAGAGAGACAGCAGGGAGAGACAGAGCATGGACAATGTAACATTAACCACCTTCTCAGTAAGGAATTCCACTCCTTGCTCTAATCTCCCAGTCAGTGCAGCCTTCATTGTTGGATGCTGCGGAGGAGGAGCGGGAGTCGGGACCCGCGGCAACATACTTCCGCAGCAGTGAATGAGGAGGTGGTGTGCCGGGTGGTGTGATCTGGTGGCTGCTGCACGCCTGAATCAGCAGATATACCCGGCCCGTGCACACCGCTGCCACTCACTCTGGTGTCACTCACACCCGCAGGAGCACGGCCGCCGCCCCTCCCCCCCTTCTTCTGCCGGGGCCTGCGGCAGCGCAAAGTTGCAAACACACACACAGCAGAAGCCTCCGTGGTCCGGACATCCCGCCCACCCACTGATGCTGGCTCTGGTGGATACTTCCCCATCCCCGCCCTTACCTATACTTATTGGCCCGGCAAATGCATCGCAGGCGTGGCTACCCAGTCCCACGCCACCCTGGGCAGTAAACTCGGAGGTGGAGGCGGAGTAGTAAGAGAGTCCAGCGCAGACACTGCACAGGGAACACAGACCGCAGAGGCGGATTTAGACCTCATGGGGCCCTAAGCAAGACACATATTCGTGGCCCCCCTTTCTCAAACAATCCATAGCACTATACCCTGTCGTCTCCGCACTTGGCTGTGCCTGCTGTGTTTGTGCCTCCTTCCTTTGCATGTCCATGAGGCAGCAGCAGGAGCGCAGGTCCTACCTGCACTCCTGCGTGGAGGCAGATTCCAGAGTCTTCTCACGGGCAGTGTGGGGACCGATGCTGCTTGTCTCCAGCCTCCGCCAGCACCAGCTCTCCCAGCAGCTGTGCTGCTGTCGGCCGAGGCTGTACACGAACAGAACCATCTATGAACAGCAGCGCCAGCAGGAGTGGATCTATACTTTTAGGAAGAGCTGGCAGTGGACATCCGCCTGCTCTAATAGGTTTGTGTTACAGTGTCAGAGAGAGGAGGAGGCCAAAGGGGGCCAACAACAAAGGGGAGAGAGACCGTGGACAGGTGCAAGAAGCGAGATTCATGCTAGGGTTAATTTTTGTCAGGAGCCAATTAACCTATCAGTATACTTTTGTGTGGGAGAAAATCCACGCAAGCACAGGTAGAATATACAAACTCCACACAGTTAGGGCCATGGTGGGAATCAAACCCATGACCTCAGTGCTGTGAGGCAGTAATGCTAACCATTTATTTTCTCCCTCACATTCTGCTAGGTAACGTCTTTTAAAATGAAAAATACAACTTTGTAATTTAGTCTGTACATCTTTAACACTATATCCCCATGCTTTAGAATTACTATGTTGCAGAATTATTGTGCAACTTAAAAATCAAACAGGATATTAACTCAAACACTATCTGAAAAAATAAATGTATAGGATGCAGATACCTACTGGAGTATAATGATGAAACAGATTAATAGAGTGAAGGGATGAGGGGGCCGGACACAGTCACAACGTGATACGGTCGTTAGGTCAACCCAACTTATGTCGACACTCATTAGGTTGACCACTAAAGGTCGACATTAGCATTAGGTCAACAGGCAATAGGTCGACAGGTCATGAGTTTTTCAAAAATGTTCAAATGTTTGGATTTTTATATACTTAACGATCCATGTGGTGTACGATTGGAACAATTGGAGCGAAGCGAGCCATTGGAGGGGACACGGTGCACTAATTGGAGTTCCCCGTCACTTTATGCAGAAAACGACACAAAAAAATAAAAAAGCATGTCGACCTTTCTACCTGTCGACCTAGCACATGTCAACCTAACGACCATGTCGACCTAGTGCCTGTCGAGCTAATGCAACTATCGACCTCAAGACCCATACCCGTCACAGCCCCTGCATTGGACACTTCCTCAGCAATTAATAAGGTTTCTCCCAGCAGTTGGCACACTCAAGACCCCATCCCGACACATCTATTACGCACACTCACTGTGACCACATGCCATCCATTATAGAAACATGGCCGCCAGGTACTGGAATTTTTGGGTATTGCATTTGCATATGTAAATCTTTTTTTTTTTTTTATATAATCCCCATGACCGACACTCCAAGTCCTTGACAAAAGATGTAATTAAACATCTAACATATTTTGACAGCCAATACTGTATATCAAAATCGTCGGCACTCTGTGAAGAAATAATGACAGACAGCAGTCTAATTTGTCAATATGTCAATGTCTATTATGACATTTTCGTTAGGGTGCACCTGATACATATAGATAATTATTTACACACACCTATGTATATACAATATATATATATATATATATATATATATATATATACACATACACACAGTGTATATATATATATATATATATATATATATATATATACTGTATATAGACATATTATATAGTTATATCATTTACTTACACCTGTATATACTGTATATATAGTCATTATATATATATATATATATATATATATATATAAAATATGGCTATATATACACAATATATATAGGTGTATAATGTATATACACACACACACACACACACACACACACCCATGAGGGGCAGGTGACCATCTCAAGGATAAAGTAGGTGCCAGAGACTGCTGCGGACCTTCACTTACCTACACAGCCGGTGTGGCCTGGCGGTGGGGCTCTACCTCTGTGGTGGGGGTGATTACTGGTCTGATGGTCGCGGTGGTGGTGATCAGTGTGATGCGCGCTGCTGCCAGTGATGCCAGGCTCCTCATCCTCCAGGCTTTCCAAGTAGCTCCGTCTACGGTCCTCCTCTGTGTACTTGGCCGGGAGGAAGACGCAGAAGGTGGGGAGATAAGAGAGTTGGTCAGGTCAGTCACGCCGTGCTGACCTGTCCACCCGCAATGCTGTTCCTCTGGCTGCTGGCATCCCAGGAGCACCCTCGCCGATGAGGTCACAGGGCATGCAGACTGGAACCCGGAAGTGTGTGCAGCCAGTGAGAAAAGGTATATACCGCTCACTGCATCCTGCGCATCCCTGCAAAGGGGGACAATGTCGCCCGCAGCAGCCGACTTGGGCCTCTGCTTGTCGGCGGGCCCCTGGGACCCACCGGGCCCTAAGCGGTTGCCTATATTGCATAGTGGTAAATCCGCGACCGCCGATGATTGGCCGGCTGCGCCCCCCTCTGTCAGACCTGATATGGCACCCAGGGCAAGTGCCCTGCTCGCCCTACCTTAGACACGCCTCTGGCCAGAGGTTTTGTTATTTGCTGTGCCATCTTTCTGAATATATCACCCAAAAGATGGCAGGTACAGATGGGTCCACCTTTATCTTGACTTCTTTGCTGCGCCTAGGCACAACATGGTTTATTAAAATAAACCCTTCATCTATTGTTCTCAGATGCAATACAATACAGCGAACAATACATCAGGGGATTAAGTCTTTACAGCAGGGGATTAAGTCTAACTGACCTGGCTCAATTAATCCTATTAAAGGCCAAGATAACTGTGGGCCCATCTGTATATGAAGGGGTGGAGCGCTGTTCTGAGCACAATGGGATGTATTTTGGGTGTGTGGAATGGGACCTCCCTTGCCCAGGGGGCCGTGTGCACATCCTGCACCCATTACAGATACGCCAGTGATTTCAGCAAAGTTGTGGTTTTGGTTACGCCAGGCCTTGCTGATTGATATTGATATGGTCACTGTAATTATATTCAGAATAATTTAAGTTATTCATATGTGATATTATTTACCTGCAGCTAAAATAAGTAATGAAAACAAATATATTAATACTTCATGGGAAAGGCATATATGCCCCTCCAAATAATAAACAGGTAACATAAACAGATCTACAGATTAGGATATAGGGGTCAATATATCGTTGGCAGCAGGGGGGACCCGAAAAGTAATGATATGTGTGAGAAATTATTTCTAAGGGCTATGGAATGATGGGCATTGCTGTGTTCGTGTTAAGCATTTGTTAAATTGCATGATTTTCGGGGTAAAATACTTTGCTATATAGACTAATTGGGCTTAAATAGTGGCCCTGTATCCAAGTACAGCAGATATTCAAGGGTGGCTGTCATGTCACGCTCCTTTATCAGCAGGAAAAAGGGATTAAAAGATTGAGAAAAAATTCCCTTTAATTTGAACTTTTTATCAATTCTAATCGTGATGATCCATAGTAAGAGCACTTGAGACTTAGGGGGAGAGATATCAAGACTTCTGAGGAGGATAAGCGGTCAAATGGAGAAGCTGCCCACAGCAAGCCAATGAGCTTCTAGCTAGCATTTATCAAGCACATTCTAGAAAATGATAGGTATGAGCTGATTGGTTACTATGAGCAACTTCTCCACTTGTCCACTTTATCACCTCTTTAGAAGGTTTGATAAATCTCCCCTCTAGAGTGTTAGGAAATTTTTACAATACCAGCTTGCCTCATGTGGTAAGGATTTCTATAGCTAAAACACCCTTACAGTAAGGAGTCCTTTCTTAAGCTGATGGTGAAACCTTCTTTTTGTATTTACAATTTATGACCACTTATTGTTTATATGGTCTTGGTATGATAGTTTATCAGACAAGTCTTTGTATTTATACAGATTGATTTTGTTACATCTAAGACATCCTTCCTCCCAATAAATCAGTGATAAAAAGAATGGTACAGTAGTTGTTCAAATCAATTTATTGGTCCATCAAAGGTGCATGTAAGTGTCAAAGTCAAAAATATTACATAGAGAGAACATACAAACCACACACACATTTAAGTCGCTATACTTGCAAATTTGCGCAGCGAGCACAGCAATATATGGAAACACACGCATTTGCTCGGACATGGCACGGAGATGGATTCGGCGCTTGTTTCATACAGTACATGGTTATAATAATGTCAAGCACCAGACATCATGGAGATTTAGAATTGGCTGATGAATTGATGTCATGAATATGTATTATCTGAACAGAACCAGATGCGCCCATCATGTTTGGTATTGAAGCAAGCAGAATGATGTGTGGGTTAGTTTGATGCTGGTTGTGAAGTTGTGGGACATTGCAGCGGATAGATATGATTATATGTATAAAAGCTGAGATCACTTTGTTGAGAACAATGGATGATCAAGCCAACCTTTTACTAAGATTTTCAGGGCTGAACCTGATTAACATATACAAAGGAGAGAGAGAGACCCCTCCCCTAGGAACAGACACACAGGAGGATAGTTCCTGTCTGGGGGGGTTGGGGGTCAGTTTTTTGCTGGTGGCCTCAGAGAACAGATGTAATGAAGCGACACTCAGAACAAAGCTCCCAGAAGCATGGCTGGATCATCACCAGGCACCAAAGGCTAAGTATTGAATTCACATGGCTAGATAAGGAAATATAGACAGATTGCTTTCTGGTTTAAATAGGATATTGTAACTTGGTTGTGTGATTGTTGGGTGTTTGTGTGATAGATCTGGGAATCTGTGATGGTAGCTGGGACATTAGACAACCTGTAGCATAGCATTTGTGGTATTTGTTTGCCTATGGTGATTTAAAATAGATTGTACTGGTTAGTTATAATATATATCTTGTTAATCATAAATACCACCATGCAGTTGCGTTTGGGCATGTGCTTGTGGCAGTGGCGGGCTGAGATGTGTGGTTACATTGTGATCTGGTCTTGTGATGAATATGCTCTGGTTATTGAGATACTGAAGTTGTTTGGAGTGTGAAAGTGAATAAGATGGTTCTAGGAAGTTGGATTGAAATTGTGAAAGGTGATTTAGATGGTTTGGAATTGTAAAATCAGAACATATGCATTGTTCTGAGGCTTGGACATTTTGGAATAAAATGGAGTCTTGTGTCTTCTGCTATGTGATTGTGGTGTAGTAGAGAGTGCCATGTGTTTGGACCTGCAAATCTAAAATGGCTGCTGCCGGGTGTTTTCCCCTCCCCCTTTCAACCATGTGTTGCAGTCTTCATGGGAGTTTTCTCAAAATGGAGTCTAGCTTCTGTCCCATGCGGTATTGTAGGGTTGTGTATATAGGGACAGCCAGTATGGGTAAGGTCAAGTATTTTCTCCACAAAGATTCTCAGCATTGAATAACTGCGCAGCGATTGTTCCTCACATGTGTAGTTTTATCTGCAACCATATTGTCTCTTATTTAATGTTATAAGTCATTCTCTCTCTCCTTCCCCTTTTAAAAGTAATTGTGTCTTTATTGTATTTTATGTGTAGTAACTTGGTTAGATATTCTATGTTATTTTGGTAGTGTATAGCTTGTATTGTATTATTCTTTTTGAACGTTCATTCTCTCACTAAAGGCGTTAGAACCTTAGACCGATATTTGATTGGTTATTATAAATGCATAAAGGTTTCTCAGAGCGTCATAGTCGCACATACAGCTTTTAAGCTAACAAGGTTACACTGCATTACATCTACACATTGTCACTGCACAAATGTTTACAGTATAAGTACATTCCTTAAGGTATAGTTAAGGGAGTACCCTTGCGGTACTTTTTGCGCCAATTGCGTACTGTGTTCTTTAACCTTTAACGTGTTTTTAATAGGACAAATATTATAGACATTGTCAATTGGGGAGCTCCTCCGGTCTTCACATATCTGCACTAGGTAACTTCAGCAGACATTATCGGTCAGCAAAGAGTGGAAGGTAGTATCCCTCGTTAAACCGTTTGGAGGTCGGGGATACTGCAGTGCTGACCAGATAAGCGCCTGCTTCACTTGGTAAGGAGTGCTGAGGGAATTCGGGAACTGGAAGGTAAGAACAGTACGTTATTGTCTTTGTAAATCTGGTTTTTATTTCTATTTGGTGCCAACTGCACACGCAGATTGGATGGTTTGTCTGTTTAAATAGGTTTAAAATTATTTTTAATCGCTCTGCATAGCGTGATAACTAAAAGGGGCTGGCATGATGATTTTTCTTTGTGACAAAAGGTCTGTCCCCCATTTTGTGTAAACCTCATGGATGGGGGAGGAGCAGCGGCCATTTTGGGAAGGTCAAAAAATATATATTTTTTTTTGAACGGCTGATTTTCAGTTGACTCAGGAAATAATCAGCCATCCACTGTCAAAAAGAAATCATCATTTAATTAGTTTTTTTTTTATGCATTTGTTTAGTCCATATCATAGTCAATCATAAGTAGTTCAGATAGAGTTTAATAACAGTTAATAATTAAATATTTAATTTAAGAAATACACAAGTAGCTTTTTTTTTTTTTTTTTTGTAACTGTCTCTCTTCAAGAACCTGTTTTAACGCTGCTATTTGTAGGATGGCCATTGAAATGCAAATGACCTGTGGGACTGGTTTGTTGTTGTTTTTTTTTTTCTCTCCCAGCAGTGAAAGAAATTGCACATTCATATGCAAAGTAGAAGCACTAATAGGGTCTCATATATGTAATATCTATATGCGTGTGCTTACATCAATATATGTTATTAGATTAATTTAGAATTGCATGTTCATTTGTGTAAGTTTCACATCTCACCTTCCTGTTTGCCATTTGCATTGATAACGTGCTAAGAAAGATTTGTTGCTATTAGTAGTTAAAAAGATAAAAAGTAATATTTAAGGGTATAATTGTAAAAAGCCCACACGCAACTCTACCTAAGGTATAAGGAGAGATTGGTGTGGTGCGCGGTAGATGATCGAGGATCATCTACATTGATAAAAGTGTACATTGTGTTACGGTGGATATTTGCTTTGCGTGCACGTGTCTCTAACAAAGGGCTGAGACTCGCGTACGCAACTCAAAGGCCGACGCACGCAGCGTATATTACGCAACGGAGCGTCCGGGTACGCCCACGTAACTCAAATCACACGATAGTGTTATTGCAACAGGCGGAAAGGTGGCAACGTGGTAAGTAGCGCAAGTCTATTTTAGTGTCCGAAATTTAGATTAACAGATCCTTCTCCAAATTCACAACACATCTGGTCTAAAGAAAATTTCTGCGCAGAAATAGAAATAGAAACAAAAGTGTATATGTGGTGAGTGAGTGTTTGTTTTTACAATTTTTGAGGTTGAACCACAAGAAAAGTCGAGTTCTCGTGAGGTACATGCGTGTTAGTGACGTACATGGTGGCTAGGGAGGCATCCCTGGTTAAAACATACAATTTGAGCATTAGAGTGTAGCAGACCAGGAGGTCATACTGTAACAGACCAGGAGGTCATAGCAGACCAGCAGGTTTAGGTACAGCAGACAAGGAAGTCCGCTATACAGTCCACAGGCACAACACCAAGAAAGGGTTGGTGCAACACCCATATAGGCCATACAAGCTCTGGCTGAAGGAATTCGCAGCCGTAATTTTCGATTCCGTTGGTCGCTCAGTACATAAGATTAGTTGCTTATGTGCTGAACGATTGTACCGCACGTAATTGTGTGCATTAGTAAACCTGACCGGTACTATTTGTGTACGAAGGTCATAAACGCTATTTGTACATTCTAACGTGATTTGTGTAATTTTTTTTATTTTAAGGGAGGTTCGCTGCTCACTCAGGAACTATCCAACAACCAATAGTTACTGGAAAGAGTAAGTGTTCTTCGGATCACCCTCACAGGTTCCAGTAAATAGAGGTTCAGGTCGCAGGGGCCCTGGGTCGAGTACGCCAGCACCATATCGGTGTGATCAGGTCGTATTGGTCGGCGTGGGCGAGTGAGTGGGGTACTCGGTAAACTGCCACCGTCAGCCTATTTTGAACATTTTGGTTTGCGTAAGGGTTGGCTGAATAAAGCAACACCTTCGAACTATGGGGGCCACTTGTTCAGGTAGGGGGCGATCAACCTCGGTTCGGGTTGATTCAGTGAACCGACCAGTCGGGTCGGCAAGGTATGTAATGTGTGAGAAATACGGAAGTCACACAGAAGCTTCATGTGATGAATGGGAGAGAATGACAGTACATGACGGGGAGAAATTCCCAAGAGTAGGTAGCTTCAGCACAGAAGTGTTAACGAATTTAAGGAGAAGGATATGTCTCATTAAATCAGCAAAGAGACGAATCAAGCATTATGATTGTTTGCAGTTATGGCAACAGGAAAGTGAAATGCAAAGAAATGTAACTTACATACCTAACTTTCATCTTGAGAGGAGAGACATGGCAATGGAGAGAATTGTGGTTGCGGAGAAAGGCACAATGTTGTATGATAAAAATGCACTTAGTAACTGTAATAAGAACGAAAGTAACAAATGTAATAATGTTTATAAAAATAAATGTATAAAAATCACAAATGTTAACCTGTGCAAGTCGCACCCCATGTTAAACTTCCCTCAGGATTACCAACAAGAAAGTGAGCCCAGAACGATGTCGGCATCTCTTCCAGCAGCCAGCCTACAAGACATCCAGGTGGACGCGACCAAATTGGTAAAGGCAATAATCAAACCCCCTAACGGAGGGTCAGGTGAGGTCGTGTCCACAGGTACGTACAAAGTTTTATATCACGCACAAACAAATGTACCCCATATTGTAAGACCAAAACAAGGTGATGTAATTGAGTTTAGTCCTGTCAGGGTGAATCACAGTCCCCAATGGGAAGACTGACGATCAGGGAATCATTCCCGTCAAGGACAGTGCAATGCGCCATCCCTGGTCCCGGACAGAATTGAGATCAATCATGTCTGATTACCCAGATCCTAGGAAAGATCTAAGTGTATGATCAAAGATTCACAGAAGGTATATGAACCCCCTAGACAACGACATAATCATGGTATCCAAGGAATCAGGTAGGTACAGGGAAAGCGGTTGATGGTGATGAGCATCCAAGCGTTTGAGGAGGCATCAAATCAACCAAAACCCCAGGCCATTGGCACATGGAGGAACTCAAGGATTTGTGATCTTTGCAAAAGAGAAGGGCATTATGCCAGCAACTGTAATAGCCCACATAAAGTCAGACCCCCTAGACCAAGAAATGAGAAAAGTTAGGACACACCAAATTATAATCAGGGATCATATAGGAAGAATTTTGGGCCACACCCATGATATGTGGTCAGGAAAGGTGATCATTAGAACTGATGGTAAGCCTGAGGTAACGGTTAATAAATTGGGAGGTCATTCCCTGAAGACACAGGAATGACCAGGTGAAACGTTGTAAATGTATCTGTGAAATGTTTCTTTTTCTCTCTCCCCATCTCTGACGAATATTGGTAGGATTCAAACATTGCATATATACTTGGTCTTTGCAGAAGTCTACCAAACCCCAGCATGACCTATCCGCATCAATGTATCCTGGCCAGATACAGAAAGTGGAGTATGGTGCTGGGGGGAGGGACGGCGCAAAGAAACCATTGGACATGTAGATATGACAGCCTGACGATCTGACAATGTTTTAAAATGTTTGAAAAATGTTTTTTTTCTCTTTTCCTATTGATGGCTATTGTTGATTTAAGTAATATACACATGCATATAAATTGTTCTCTCTCTTTTTTTTTTTTTTGCTGTTGTTGTTTTCTCTCTCTTCTCACTCATGCTTTCATGTTTTAAAGATGGTATGTCACCCATCAGTTAGACAAATGGTAATGCAAGATTTTTGCTCCTTACAGAAAGATCGCTGGTTTGGAGGGAATATTGCATCACCAGAATGTTCGTTTGGAAGACTGAGAGACAGCACCTTTGAGAAGACAGCAGAACAAGAAGAACAACAAGACGAGAGAACTAATTATCGTAACAAGTTTCTCTCCCCCTCAAACTGATTTTCTGTACCCCATTACAAATTTCTTCTTTTCTCCTCCTGTAAGATGGACTTGCCCCGAGAGACTGTGATATGGATTTTCCTGTTGACCATGACGTTGACCCGAGCAGTCTGTTTCGGTGAGAGTACCAGTGAGGTCGAGAAAGGATCCAGAAAGGTTCCAATGAATAAGACGGAGGTGTAAATTTCCAATAGCAACACAAGCACCGAGCAAAGGCGAGTACCGGAAACGATCTAACAGCCATGTTATTTGTAAACATTGTTAGCTGAAAAGAAAACTGTATCTGTAGGCTCTGTAACAATGTAATTGAGGATGGGTGCATTAAGAAATGCCAATCCAGTTTTAATATCCATATGGACCGGCATCCATTGAGTGACTATCACTCCTTAGTGGGTAGCGTGTTAAATAAAACAGATTGTTGGGTATGCTCTCAAGTACCTCAAGGTCATAGCAAATCAGGGCTAGTACCATTTCCTTTAACGGTAGGGGAGGTACTTGAGCTAAAGGGTGGGAGACCGGTGGACAGGAGGTTTAATATCTCTAGTCCTCCTAGTTTGAAGCTCCACCAATATCATGTGGATAGACCCCTAGTATGTTTTAACATTACCAATCCCCGAAAGCCGGGAAATTGGGAAGTGTCATGGAGTAACCAAACCATGACCTTTTCATATAGAGCAGATAGAATGCCGACAGATACAGAGCTTGTACGCCACATAGCCAGTAGAGGAAAATCTTTCCGGTATAGGTATACCTTAGGAAATAGGATTACGAGAGTTGGAGAGGTATCACCAGGATACTGTGCACATATCGTACAACCTGATACGTGTACTAAGCAGATGGAAGAATTAGGGTTAGGAGATTTCACATGGAAGGTGTGTAATATGGTTATGTCCTACTCCGTCCCATATGTTCTCCCCGATGATGCATATTTCATATGCGGGAGAAAGGCGTATGAGCGGCTTGCCCCAAACTCTGAAGGATTGTGTTATATTGGAAAAGTACTACCTGAGGTAATGAGTCTAAGGAGTGAGGAAACTGTAATTCCAATGGACTTGATTTATGACCCAACGGTAGAAACAATGATGTGATGAAAATGCGATTTCTACGGTCCGTTTCCTTCACCTGTTTTTCCGGTTTCTCCTAGGTAAAAAGACCCACTTTTGACGAGGAGTTTGATGATCCTGTATACAGACAACGGATGGATTAAAGAAGAAGTTTTGACAACCTTATACCCAGAGATTTGATGAACTTTGCCATAGATCCCCAGTTTCCCTAGAAATTTTAAAATTACGCTAGCCCAACATTTTTGTAAATCTATGGACATTGACAAAGCTTTTTGCTCGCACCCAATGGGCAAAAGCACAAAGAATACTGCATTCAACAGACACCGAACAAGACCTCAATCGACGAATGTTCATTAACCTGACATAGAATACCACTGCATTTACCGTAATTATGTCTTATCTTCATCTCTACAACCCTCAGGTAATTATACACATAGTCGATAGGGAATACAGGCACAGATATCAGCAAGCACATATTCCCCCATTCATGTATCATCAACTAAAATGTGCTTCCCCATTTTGTTACAACCACAGCCGAAAAGAGCTCGGTAAAGTTTGACAGCCCATCCACAGACCCGTACCACGGGATAAGAAGGAATTCAAATGTATACTTCGCAATACCTCGAAGCTTGATTTAAAACACGTACGGCACGATGATACATGACCCCCCAAACACGGATTCATACACACATGCTTCTGCTATCTCACTAGGTCATACCCTCTTCACACCTTCTCCTCTCTCCTCCCTTACCCAACCATGGAAATGTATTAACCCCTGACATATATTTTTCTCTTTTTGAAATGTTTTAGGAAGTGGCAGTTATTGGTGACTGCCAAAGGGTGGACTGTCAAAGTCAAAAATATTACATAGAGAGAACATACAAACCACACACACATTTAAGTCGCTATACTTGCAAATATGCGCAGCGAGCACAGCAATATATGGAAACACACGCATTTGCTCGGACATGGCACGGAGATGGATTCGGCGCTTGTTTCATACAGTACATGGTTATAATAATGTCAAGCACCAGACATCATGGAGATTTAGAATTGGCTGATGAATTGATGTCATGAGTATGTATTATCTGAACAGAACCAGATGCGCCCATCATGTTTGGTATTGAAGCAAGCAGAATGATGTGTGGGTTAGTTTGATGCTGGTTGTGAAGTTGTGGGACATTGCAGCGGATAGATATGATTATATGTATAAAAGCTGAGATCACTTTGTTGAGAACAATGGATGATCAAGCCAACCTTTTACTAAGATTTTCAGGGCTGAACCTGATTAACATATACAAAGGAGAGAGAGAGACCCCTCCCCTAGGAACAGACACACAGGAGGATAGTTCCTGTCTGGGGGGGTTGGGGGTCAGTTTTTTGCTGGTGGCCTCAGAGAACAGATGTAATGAAGCGACACTCAGAACAAAGCTCCCAGAAGCATGGCTGGATCATCACCAGGCACCAAAGGCTAAGTATTGAATTCACATGGCTAGATAAGGAAATATAGACAGATTGCTTTCTGGTTTAAATAGGATATTGTAACTTGGTTGTGTGATTGTTGGGTGTTTGTGTGATAGATCTGGGAATCTGTGATGGTAGCTGGGACATTAGACAACCTGTAGCATAGCATTTGTGGTATTTGTTTGCCTATGTGTGATTTAAAATAGATTGTACTGGTTAGTTATAATATATATCTTGTTAATCATAAATACCACCATGCAGTTGCGTTTGGGCATGTGCTTGTGGCAGTGGCGGGCTGAGATGTGTGGTTACATTGTGATCTGGTCTTGTGATGAATATGCTCTGGTTATTGAGATACTGAAGTTGTTTGGAGTGTGAAAGTGAATAAGATGGTTCTAGGAAGTTGGATTGAAATTGTGAAAGGTGATTTAGATGGTTTGGAATTGTAAAATCAGAACATATGCATTGTTCTGAGGCTTGGACATTTTGGAATAAAATGGAGTCTTGTGTCTTCTGCTATGTGATTGTGGTGTAGTAGAGAGTGCCAAGTGTTTGGACCTGCAAATCTAAAATGGCTGCTGCCGGGTGTTTTCCCCTCCCCCTTTCAACCATGTGTTGCAGTCTTCATGGGAGTTTTCTCAAAATGGAGTCTAGCTTCTGTCCCATGCGGTATTGTAGGGTTGTGTATATAGGGACAGCCAGTATGGGTAAGGTCAAGTATTTTCTCCACAAAGATTCTCAGCATTGAATAACTGCGCAGCGATTGTTCCTCACATGTGTAGTTTTATCTGCAACCATATTGTCTCTTATTTAATGTTATAAGTCATTCTCTCTCTCCTTCCCCTTTTAAAAGTAATTGTGTCTTTATTGTATTTTATGTGTAGTAACTTGGTTAGATATTCTATGTTATTTTGGTAGTGTATAGCTTGTATTGTATTATTCTTTTTGAACGTTCATTCTCTCACTAAAGGCGTTAGAACCTTAGACCGATATTTGATTGGTTATTATAAATGCATAAAGGTTTCTCAGAGCGTCATAGTCGCACATACAGCTTTTAAGCTAACAAGGTTACACTGCATTACATCTACACATTGTCACTGCACAAATGTTTACAGTATAAGTACATTCCTTAAGGTATAGTTAAGGGAGTACCCTTGCGGTACTTTTTGCGCCAATTGCGTACTGTGTTCTTTAACCTTTAACGTGTTTTTAATAGGACAAATATTATAGACATTGTCATAAGGGAGGGGTTAATCTAGACTAAAAAAAACACCTGTGATGGATCAATACATTTATTTGAGCAACTACTATTTGTGTATTACTGTTTTGAGAGGCGTGGGTGGGAGCAGTAGTTGGAGGGTATGCTGATCCTCATTCGATTTGGGATTCATTTTTATGAATCTTAAGGGTCAACTGAAATCGATTCTATTGAAACTGAAAAATCCCTTAAATAATCCCTTATTTACTAAAATTCGATTTTGCATTTCGATTTTCAAATTGAATTTGATTTGGATTCATGTTTAGAAGGGATTTTGTGTTGAGATTTTTAAATCCTTTCCAAAATCGAACCTCAGATCCCAAGCAAAATCGAACAGAATTTCCTCATTGCTTCATATTGGTCCAAATGTATCACATGCACACTAATTAAAGGGAAGCTCTCTTTTTACAATGTTTTATACAGGAAAACCTAACTGTTGTTTTTATTTTTAAACTTACAGCTGAAATAGTTGACAAAAAAAGCTTAGCCCTAATCTGCTTTCCTGCCTGACTTCCACTTGCTGTGCACACATAGTCAGTTGTTGCTTAAAACACTTCTACCTGCTCCCTGTTTTTTGCATAATTTGGGGGGAAGTGGTTTATTTAATGTGTAATTATGCAATAGAAGCCTGCAGAGGACAATGTCAAAGCTTTTTTTGATAAATGTTAGAATAATATGTCTTTCTAATAAATTTAAAACACAAAAACAAAGATGCATTCACTCATAAATTGGGTGACTTTATGTGCCTCTTTATACTTATGCTCAGCAAGAGTTTGTGGATTTGACAATGGAGTCAGAAGCCAAGAGCAAAAGCCATAGCCTAAATAACCTTTTTTGGTGGAAGGGGAACAAATTAGAACAATAGAGTAACAATTACTATTACCTGCTTTATTAGCATAAACTGGTATATTACACAACAACCATCCCTCTGGCATTTGTCCCACAAGTTTTTTTGCAGACAGGGATGAATTGCTGAGGATGTAGGCATCATGGGTTGACTCAGGATAGCCAGTTACTTCACTCATGATTTAAAATTTCTAGATATTTTCCAAATATTGTGCTCTGGTGCTATCTATTGCACATTAATGGAATAAATATGACATCTATAAGTATAAATATGTGCACTATTCAACTCATTAAGCTGCTGATGCTGCTCTGATTGATCCTTCAGTGAAGTGGTTATTTGTATTGTGCAGGTAGGTGCACAAAATACCATAATCTTGGGCATCCATTATTACTACTTCCACACTGCCCTACATGCTCTTGGGTACTTAAAAAGTCATCACTATCAATTTCCTACCATTAGAATGGGTTTAGAAGCCAAAATCGAATGTCTAACATCATTCTAAAGATTTGAGGTTCTATTTGGAGTTTGATTTAGAGTTCGGTTTCAAATCAAACCTTAGTAAATTAGGGGATTTCATGTTGGCCTATGGGAAAACCTCAGTGTTTTTTTAGAAATTAATTGTTTATTGGGATGTGAGTTGAGTTTGCCTTTAGAATCGTTTTGACATTCGATTTGGTCTTTAGTAAATCTGTTCAACCCAAATCAAATGGAAATCAAATTGAAACAGAATGCCAAATCCCTTGAATCACCAAAATCAAATTTTAGTAAATATACCCCCAGGTGAGTTGGCTCTTAATTTATAAATAAATAAAGGTATGACCCAAAGTAGGTACTATTATCATGTAGTGTAGGACCACTAAAGCAGAGACGCCAAGACTGGTGGCTCATGATATGTTTTTAAATATATGAAACTGAGTTCTCCACATTACTTTTATCATGTACAGAAGAAGCCATGCTCATTGAGCGTGGCTGCATCGCAGGCGAGGGCGAGCGGCATGCCTAGGCACACCTGCGCCTCGGCCTGCCGCCGAGAGTACAGAGACACTCCCATTAAAAGTGAATGGGGCGCATGCGCATCTACAATGCACGTGCATCCCATTCATTCCTGGCGGTGCACCTCGCCGAGGGCACCTATTCGCAGACGGAGCCACAATTAGTGTGGCTCAATCTGTAGGATGTATGGGATGTATGTTGCTTTTGCTGGTCCATTATGGTGTGCTGGGGCAATTTGTTTGTTTGCTTCTATAAATAAAACCCAGTTTATCTGACTACTCTTTATAATTTTACCTTTCTATTCCCCTTTAATAATATAATAGACAAACATAAGGTTCTTAGAGCTAATTTTAAATAACGATGAATGCCTGTGTGCCATAAAAATATATAATTATAATTAATTTCTATAACAAGGTACATATATATATATATATATATATATATATAGCAAACTGATGGTGCGGCACTCCAAGGATTTTGACACTTACACTTAGTGTCAAAATCCTTGGAGTGCCGCACCATCAGTTTGCTGTTCGTTCTCCCCTTGTGAGGGCACCCAGGGTATTATTACAATATGTGGCTGTGCCGGATCACCACCTTTGTCTATATATATATATATATATAAACCGTGGTTGTGGCAGCACTCCTCAATCACAATGATTACTTGCCTGGTGCCCTCCTAGGTACCTCAGTAGCTGTAAGGTCCAAAATAGCAAACGGACAGGCGGCACTCAGAAATAATGACATACAACAAGCAGTATCAAGCAACGTTTCGAAGTGTATTACTTCTTCATCGGGATAACAAAGACAGTATAAAACATACCTTATATAAGCTCACCACAGCGTGTCAAACAGCTCCGGCGTGGGACGCGAGTGCGGACGCCCACAGATGACGTCATCACCGCTCGACGCGTAACCGGGGCAACTGTAAGCAAAAGACTACACAGTTTAAGACAAGATCAGTGGAACACCGATCCGTGAACACAAAATACAAACACAGTACAATAATGTATATACAATTAAAAACATACCACAGCTATTGAAAACATAGAGACTGTTACCGAGCATTGCTGATAGATTACAGGGAGAAAGGATAATATTAACAATCCAAAACAACATCGCAAAGTCACAACAAAGTATAGATAGCAGATGTTGCAACTGAGAAACATCTACAGGAAACAATGTAACCCCAGGGATTCGTTGGGCACAAGAGTTTGTAACTCATGAATCCACCTGGATTCTTTTTGTAGCAATCTACGAGATCTGTCACCTCCACGAGACCTCAGTGGTTCATGATCAATGATCATGTATTTTAGACAGGCAACACTATGTTTTGCCTGAAAAAAGTGACGAGCAACTGGTTGGTCACTATGGCCAGTTGTAACTGCATTCCTGATGGCTAATCTATGATTGGCAATCCTCTCGCGTAATGTACGGTCGGTTTTGCCAACATAGTTATAGCCACATGGACATGTAATCATGTATATAATAAATTTGGTAGTACATGTTACCCTATACTTAATATAATATTTCCTACCACTGAAAGGATTGCAAAAAAATTTACCAGTAGTGAGTGCTCTACAGGTAGTACAATTAAGACACCTGAAGCACCCTTTTTGAAGTGTCAAGAAAGTATTTTGTTCACTTTGAATATTGTCTAGGCCAGTAATGTCAGTCTTAACAACCCAGTCCCTGATGTTCCTACCTCTAGTGTATGACGACATTATGGAAGTATCCTGTAGTTGGAGACTGGTATCAGTACTGTCAATGGGCCAAAGTTTCTTTGCAGTGTGTGAGATATTTTTACTCAAGGTATTAAAATGATTAATCCAAGGTCATTTCTTATTTTTTATCAATGAATGTCTTGGGGACAAAAGTGTCTCCCTAGTACAGCACAAAGCCTTGGATTTTGCCTGTTTGAGAGATTTATATTCATAGCCCCTTTGAACAAATTTATCAATCATCCGATCGATCTGGGCACTAGCAGTATCAGAATTACTGCAGATGCGTACTGCCCTGAGAAACTGCGAGTACGGTAGGCCAAATTTGAGTGGTTTAGGGTGACAGCTGTCTGAGTGAAGAATAGTGTTTCTGTCCGTCGGCTTTTGATACAATTCAGTCACTAAATGTCCCTCAACTAGGCGGACCAAAACAACCAAAACATCTAAATAGCAAACACTATCAGAACTGATGTTATATGTGAATTGTACGGGATGACCAGAGGAATTATGTGCTTCAATGTTCTCAATGAAAGACTCCTGGGTATTGTTCCAAATAATAAATAAATCATCTATGTATCTTGAAAAAAACAAAATAGATTCAGAAAACTGAGGATTGTCAAAAAAGATCTCTTGTTCAGCCAAAAACATATAGGAATTAGCGTACGATGGGGCCACAGGGGACCCCATCGCACACCCAGATGTCTGCAAGTAAAACTTCCCATTAAACATAAAGTAGTTAAATGTAAGTACCATATGTAATAAATCAAGAAAAAAGTCTACATCTGGACCCTGATAAAGGGGATTGTTAGTAATCAATTTCCTTACTGCATTCAAACCTTCACTGTTAGGAATCACCGTATAAAGACTTGAGATATCAATGCTACACAGAAAACATCCTGGCGGTATATCATCCAACATTTTAAGCTTGTTAAGAAAAGAAGTAGTATCTAACATATACCTATCATTAACAGTAATGCACGGCTGCAGCATAGCATCGAGGAAAGTAGACACTCTCTGAAATAATCCATCACGGGCTGAGATTATTGGACGCCCGGGTGGATGCACCAGTGATTTATGCACCTTAGGCAAGGCATAAAGCACCGGCAGGGCCGGAGCTTCCACTAGGCAGCTTTAGGCAGCTGCCTAGGGGCGCCGGGACCTGAGGGGGTGGCCTGCTACAGCTGCCTAAAAAAGGTAGCATAGTCCTACCTTTCACAGCCACTGCAATCTCCCAGAATGCGTATCTTACAGTAGCCGTGACTGCTAAGCTCCCGTATTGCAGCCTCCAGCTCCACCTCCACCCAGCACAGGCAGTAACTTTAACAGCTCCTGGAGTCCTGGCTGGGGGTGACATGGAGCACTGCTCTTCATTCCAGGCTCTTTCACAGACTACTCAGTTCCAACTCTGCACTGCAGCCTGCAGGTAAGGTGGCTGCACAGTGCATTCTCTGCATTGATAAGGAAAGCGAGCGAGAGCAGCGGTGTGGTGAGGGGGTGTGGTGAGGGGGGGGGGAGATGAGGAGCAGGCATGCACACAGTCTGGGGGGATGAGCAGCAGCATGCACGCAGATTTGGGGGGGGGGGGTAGAACAGCAGACATTTAACAGAGTAGAGGGGAGGGGGTGAGAGCAGCATGCCTTTCATCTGAAGGGTGGGTAGGGGGAGGGGGCAGAAGGCAGAAGTTTTGCCTAGGGTGCCAAGAAACCTTGCACCGGCCCTGAGCACCGGTACAATATATGTATATATATATATATATATATATATAGCTATAGTAACCCCTTACAGTATACCATATGCCCCAAATGCCCCTCAGGAAAATCAGAGGCATATGATTGACATGGATGTTGGATTCTTACAGGTGATGTGTTTTTTCATCAATATACTACATTTCTTCTTTGATGGGTGAGTGCTATCTATTTATAGCTATCTATCGCTCTATATATGCTACATCAGACATGGTCCATGTGCCGTTCCTTTTGGATTCCTGTATGGGAGTTTTATGATGCACCGAGCTAATTGCATATTTATTGAGTGCCAATGCATTGAGTGCTAATTTTATATTATCATATTTATAAATTTATGTACAGTACGTATATTATGTATATTGATACATATAGATAGATATAGCTAGATATTTATGTGTATATGTGTTGCATGATGCAGTACTGAGCACCACAGTAGCGCTGAATATATGTAATGCTAATGGACTTTAAGTCAGATTCTCCATGTCTAGTTTTAGGTTTCACCAATGTTTTATATGTGTGGGCATATGTGTGGGCATAAATTCCATTCCATGTAGAATTTTCCTTATGCCTTGAAAAAGATACAGGTGTATTGAAACGCGTTGGAAAGGAAAGACTGCAGGCGGTGGCACACTTACCTAAGGAGCAGGAGGACAATACCAAGGATGCCTGAAAACCCCCATGATTCACACTCATATGTCTACCTATTTACAGTAGACATCGTCCTCTGGTAGGAGTCCCATCTTCTGTAATGCATCACTTGATTGTTCTATGCTTTTTGTGTCTACCTGTGTTAGTAGACATTCTCTTTTGGTAGGAGTATTTTATCTGTTATTGTTTTAATAAATGTATTGCATGGTTTTACACTATGAGAGTCTTTTTTTTTTAAAGTTACATATTACCTGGAGCAACTGTTGCCAAGGATTTTGAATAATAGTGGACCATTTATCCAGTATGTTCAGATCCGCTGAATTAATCTGGTAGACTATATCCTCTGGTGGGTTGAGCAAGCGGTTAGCATACAGACCCCAGGATCCCAGCAGCAGGATGCCGGCGGGGGGGGGGGGGGGGGGGGGGGGCAGTGCGCACAACAAATCCCCTTGCAGGCTCACTGCGCTCGCCATGAGTGGAGTAGACCTTGTGGATGGGCAATCTGACCGCTGGCATCTTGAGCACCCAGGATACCGGCATCGGCATGGTAACTGCCTGGATCCTAAGCGCTGGTCACATGACCGCATCGCCCTCTGGTACAAGTTATTGAGCTCAAATATACCTAATTGAATGAATCTATCAGTATTACACTATGCTCTGTATGTTTATTCATTCTATTTGAGGTACTGAGGAACATCAAAGGACAGCAGCAGAGGCCTTCAAAATTATTGAAGGACTTTATTTGATTAAGTATTGTATAAGCTTTTGTGTGGTGGTTTCTCACTATCACAGTAGTTGTGCTACAAGCAAGTGCTGATGAAGTCCATATATTATGCTGCTTCTCTTTAGCGATCTCTCACACAATAACCTTATACAGTAAATTAACAAAGGAGAGTGTAACAGCATTATATCTAAAAACATTGTACAGTGCAATTGCAAAAAATGTACTTACAGGATAAAATGTTGAAATAAGTTTATTTGGTATCACATCTATGGTATCTTGTAATAATGAGGCGGTGGACTCATCTGGAGTCACTCTAACTGTTGACAGACACAGCAGATAACTGCACTCCTGAAATCAAGAGAGAGGCCAGAGAGGCGCTGATGGCTTATCATTTAATGTGTATGTATAAATAATATGCAGAGAGAAGAATGAGTGCAATCCGAACGCTGAGCACATTGGCAGAACATGAGTGGAAGTGGTACTGCACATTGAGAATAGACGGGCCTCGTGCACAATGGTAGTGGATGCATTGTACCTGACTTGTGATGTCGCCTCTTCGGCTTTTAACCATAGGTATAGAATGGGAAGCCACTACTGTATGCTGAACCAGATGGCCCATTAGGCAGCAAGATGTTATCGATTTAAGGGCCTGATGACAGGCCACTCCTTGTAATTTAGGGGCAGATTTATTAAACCTGGTGAAGTGATAAAGTGGAAGGTGATAAAGCACCAGCCAGTCAGCTCCTGTCATTATTCAAACCTAGCCTGTGACATGGAAGTTAGGAACTGATTGGCTGGTACTTTATCTCTGCTTTATCACTTCACCAGGCTTAATAAATCTGCCCCTTTATTCCTACTACCAGCACCTTTCAGATCTGCACTTTACACATCTTTTAGATTAGGAATTGCCCTAGTTATCAGTTGCGGTCAGAGGCGGATTAAGGCTATGGGGAACCGGGGCACTTCAGACAGCGGGGCCCCTAATAAAGAGGCAGTCAGATGCGCTATCTAAAAATATATATATATATATATATATATATATATATTTATATCTATAATTATATATGTGTATACTGTATATAGGTATCCATCCAGTAGAAAGGAAGAGTCAGCACTACGCAGACTTTTAAATTATTGTAAATCTGTATTAATAGTTACAGACATGGGTTTCTTCAGGGCACAGTACATACAATTTACACTAATTTAAAAGCCTGTAGAGTACTGCGTATTGCTTATATTAAGCTTTGAGGACACCCTGCATTATATATATAAATATAGGTATATTACACCCACTTGTCACACTAAGTGCCCAGGTGCCCTCCAAGGTGATCTCCCACCAGATAAACAGCACAAGAATGGGTTGCACTCACGAGACTGTCAATGGCGGAAATCAATGGACACAATACAGATGTGACTCCTCTGTCCATTGATTTCCGCCATTGACAGTCCCATGAGTGCCACCCGTTCTTGTGCTAGATATATATATATATATATATATTAGTGATGTGAACCGGAAATTTTTCGGGTTTTGTGTTTTGGTTTTGGATTCGGTTCCGCGGCCGTGTTTTGGATTCGGACGCGTTTTGGCAAAACCTCACCGAAATTTTTTTGTCGGATTCGGGTGTGTTTTGGATTCGGGTGTTTTTTTCAAAAACCCCTAAAAAACAGCTTAAATCGTAGAATTTGGGGGTCATTTTGATCCCATAGTATTATTAACCTCAATAACCATAATTTCCACTCTTTTCCAGTCTATTCTGAACACCTCACACCTCACAATATTATTTTTAGTCCTTAATTTTGCACAGAGGTCGCTGGATGGCTAAGCTAAGCGACACAAGTGGCCGACACAAACACCTGGCCCATCTAGGAGTGGCACTGCAGTGTCAGGCAGGATGGCACTTCCAAAAAATTGTCCCCAAACAGCACATGATGCAAAGAAAAAAAGAGGCACACCAAGGTGGCTGTTTGACTAAGCTAAGCGACACAAGTGGCCGACACAAACACCTGGCCCATCTAGGAGTGGCACTGCAGTGTCAATCAAGACAGGATGGCCCTTCAAAAAAATAGTCCCCAAACAGCACATGATGCAAAGAAAAAAAGAGGCACACCAAGGTGGCTGTGTGACTAAGCTAAGCGACACAAGTGGCCGACACAAACACCTGGCCCATCTAGGAGTGGCACTGCAGTGTCAGGCAGGATGGCACTTCCAAAAAATTGTCCCCAAACAGCACATGATGCAAAGAAAAAAAGAGGCGCACCAAGGTGGCTGTTTGACTAAGCTAAGCGACACAAGTGGCCGACACAAACACCTGGCCCATCTAGGAGTGGCCCTGCAGTGTCAATCAAGACAGGATGACACTTCCAAAAAATTGTCCCCAAACAGCACATGATGCAAAGAAAAAAAGAGGCGCACCAAGGTGGCTGTGTGACTAAGCTAAGCGACACAAGTGGCCGACACAAACACCTGGCCCATCTAGGAGTGGCACTGCAGTGTCAATCAAGACAGGATGGCACTTCCAAAAAATTGTCCCCAAACAGCACATGATGCAAAGAAAAAAAGAGGCGCACCAAGGTGGCTGTGTGACTAAGCTAAGCGACACAAGTGGCCGACACAAATACCTGGCCCATCTAGGAGTGGCACTGCAGTGTCAATCAAGACAGGATGGCACTTCCAAAAAATTGTCCCCAAACAGCACATGATGCAAAGAAAAAAAGAGGCGCACCAAGGTGGCTGTGTGACTAAGCTAAGCGACACAAGTGGCCGACACAAACACCTGGCCCATCTAGGAGTGGCACTGCAGTGTCAGGCAGGATGGCACTTCCAAAAAATTGTCCCCAAACAGCACATGATGCAAAGAAAAAAAGAGGCGCACCAAGGTGGCTGTTTGACTAAGCTAAGCGACACAAGTGGCCGACACAAACACCTGGCCCATCTAGGAGTGGCACTGCAGTGTCAATCAAGACAGGATGGCACTTCCAAAAAATTGTCCCCAAACAGCACATGATGCAAAGAAAAAAAGAGGCGCACCAAGGTGGCTGTGTGACTAAGCCAAGCGACACAAGTGGCCGACACAAACACCTGGCCCATCTAGGAGTGGCACTGCAGTGTCAGGCAGGATGGCACTTCTAAAAAATTGTCCCCAAACAGCACATAATGCAAAGAAAAAAAGAGGCACACCAAGGTGGCTGTGTGACTAAGCTAAGCGACACAAGTGGCCAACACAAACACCTGGCCCATCTAGGAGTGGCACTGCATTGTCAGGCAGGATGGCACTTCCAAAAAATTGTCCCCAAACAGCACATGATGCAAAGAAAAATGAAAGAAAAAAGAGGTGCAAGATGGAATTGTCCTTGGGCCCTCCCACCCACCCTTATGTTGTATAAACAGGACATGCACACTTTAACGAACCCATCATTTCAGCGACAAGGTCTGCCACACGACTGTGACTGAAATGACTGGTTGGTTTGTGCCCCCACCAAAAAAGAAGCAATCAATCTCTCCTTGCACAAACTGGCTCTACAGAGGCAAGATGTCCACCTCATCATCATCCTCCGATTCCTCACCCCTTTCACTGTGTACATCCCCCTCCTCACAGATTATTAATTCGTCCCCACTGGAATCCACCATCTCAGGTCCCCGTGTACTTTCTGGAGGCAATTGCTGCTGGTGAATGTCGCCATGGAGGAATTGATTATAATTCATTTTGATGAACATCATCTTCTCCACATTTTCTGGAAGTAACCTCGTACGCCGATTGCTGACAAGGTGAGCGGCTGCACTAAACACTCTTTCGGAGTACACACTGGAGGGAGGGCAACTTAGGTAGAATAAAGCCAGTTTTTGCAAGGGCCTCCAAATTGCCTCTTTTTCCTGCCAGTATACGTACGGACTGTCTGACGTGCCTACTTGGATGCGGTCACTCATATAATCCTCCACCATTCTTTCCATGGTGAGAGAATCATATGCAGTGACAGTAGACGACATGTCAGTAATCATTGGCAGGTCCTTTAGTCTGGACCAGATGTCAGCACTCGCTCCAGACTGCCCTGCATCACCGCCAGCGGGTGGGCTCAGAATTCTTAGCCTTTTCCTCGCACCCCCAGTTGCGGGAGAATGTGAAGGAGGAGATGTTGACGGGTCACGTTCCGCTTCACTTGACAATTTTCTCACCAGCAGGTCTTTGAACCTCTGCAGACTTGTGTCTGCCGGAAAGAGAGATATAACATAGGTTTTAAATCTAGGATAGAGCACGGTGGCCAAAATGTAGTGCTCTGATTTCAACAGATTGACCACCCGTGAATCCTGGTTAAGCGAATTAAGGGCTCCATCCACAAGTCCCACATGCCTAGCGGAATCGCTCTGTTTTAGCTCCTCCTTCAATGTCTCCAGCTTCTTCTGCAAAAGCCTGATGAGGGGTATGACCTGACTCAGGCTGGCAGTATCTGAACTGACTTCACGTGTGGCAAGTTCAAAGGGTTGCAGAACCTTGCACAACGTTGAAATCATTCTCCACTGCGCTTGAGTCAGGTGCATTCCCCCTCCTTTGCCTATATCGTGGGCAGATGTATAGGCTTGAATGGCATTTTGCTGCTCCTCCATCCTCTGAAGCATATAGAGGGTTGAATTCCACCTCGTTACCACCTCTTGCTTCAGATGATGGCAGGGCAGGTTCAGGAATGTTTGGTGGTGCTCCAGTCTTCTGTACGCGGTGCCTGAATGCCGAAAGTGGCCCGCAATTCTTCGGGCCACCGACACCATCTCTTGCACGCCCCTGTCGTTTTTTAAATAATTCTGCACCACCAAATTCAATGTATGTGCAAAACATGGGACGTGCTGGAATTTGCCCAGATGTAATGCACGCACAATATTGCTGGCGTTGTCCGATGTCACAAATCCCTAGGAGAGTCCAATTGGGGTAGGCCATTCTGTGATGATCTTCCTCAGTTGCCGTAAGAGGTTGTCAGCTGTGTGCCTATTCTAGAAAGCGGTGATACAAAGCGTAGCCTGCCTAGGAACGAGTTGGCGTTTGCGAGATGCTGCTACTGGTGCCGCCGCTGCTGTTCTTGCTGCGGGAGGCAATACATCTACCCAGTGGGCTGTCACAGTCATATAGTCCTGAGTCTGCCCTGCTCCACTTGTCCACATGTCCGTGGTTAAGTGGACATTGGGTACAACTGCATTTTTTAGGACACTGGTGAGTCTTTTTCTGAGGTCTGTGTACATTTTTGGTATCGCCTGCCTAGAGAAATGGAACCTAGATGGTATTTGGTACCGGGGACACAGTACCTCAATCAAGTCTATAGTTGCCTCTGAATTAACGATGGATACCGGAACCACGTTTCTCACCGCCCAGGCTGCCAAGGCCTGAGTTATCTGCTTTGCAGCAGGATGACTGCTGTGATATTTCATCTTCCTCGCAAAGGACTATTGGACAGTCAATTGCATACTGGAAGTAGTACAAGTGGTCTTCCGACTTCCCCTATGGGATGACGATCGACTCCCAGCAGCAACAACAGCAGCGCCAGCAGCAGTAGGCGTTACACTCAAGGATGCATCGGAGGAATCCCAGGCAGGAGAGGACTCGTCAGACTTGACAGTGACATGGCCTGCAGGACTATTGGCTTTCCTGGGTAAGGAGGAAATTGACACTGAGGGAGTTGGTGGTGTGGTTTGCAGGAGCTTGGTTACAAGAGGAAGGGATTTAGTGGTCAGTGGACTGCTTCCGCTGTCACCCAAAGTTTTTGAACTTGTCACTGACTTATGATGAATGCGCTGCAGGTGACGTATAAGGGAGGATGTTCCGAGGTGGTTAACGTCCTTACCCCTACTTATTACAGCTTGACAAAGGCAACACACGGCTTGACACCTGTTGTCCGCATTTGTGTTGAAATAATTCCACACCGAAGAGCTGATTTTTTTTGTATTTTGACCAGGCATGTCAATGGCCATATTCCTCCCACGGACAACAGGTGTCTCCCCGGGTGCCTGACTTAAACAAACCACCTCACCATCAGAATCCTCCTTGTCAATTTCCTCCCCAGCGCCAGCAACACCCATATCCTCATCCTGGTGTACTTCAACAGTGACATCTTCAATTTGACTATCAGGAACTGGACTGCGGGTGCTCCTTCCAGCACTTGCAGGGGGCGTGCAAATGGTGGAAGGCGCACGCTCTTCCCGTCCAGTGTTGGGAAGGTCAGGCATCGCAACCGACACAATTGGACTCTCCTTGGGGATTTGTGATTTAGAAGAACGCACAGTTCTTTGCTGTGCTTTTGCCAGCTTAAGTCTTTTCTTTTTTTCTAGCGAGAGGATGAGTGCTTCCATCCTCATGTGAAGCTGAACCACTAGCCATGAACATAGGCCAGGGCCTCAGCCGTTCCTTGCCACTCCGTGTCGTAAATGGCATATTGGCAAGTTTACGCTTCTCCTCAGATGCTTTTAATTTTGATTTTTGGGTCATTTTACTGAACTTTTGTGTTTTGGATTTTACATGCTCTCTACTATGACATTGGGCATCGGCCTTGGCAGACGACGTTGATGGAATTTCATCGTCTCGGCCATGACTAGTGGCAGCAGCTTCAGCACGAGGTGGAAGTCGATCTTGATCTTTCCCTATTTTAACCTCCACATTTTTGTTCTCCATTTTTTAATGTGTGGAATTATATGCCAGTATCAGTAGCAATGGCCTACTACTATATTTACTGCGCACAAATAAAATGCACCACAGGTATAGAATGTAGATGGATAGTATACTTAATGGATGACGACACAGAGGTAGGTACAGCAGTGGCCTACCGTACTGCTATATATAGTATACTGGTGGACACTGTGTCAGCAAACTGCAAAACTAAAATGCACCACAGGTATAGAATGTAGATGGATAGTATACATAATGGATGACGAGTGACGACACAGAGGTAGGTACAGC
This sequence comes from Pseudophryne corroboree, assembly GCF_028390025.1. NCBI lineage: Eukaryota > Metazoa > Chordata > Amphibia > Anura > Myobatrachidae > Pseudophryne > Pseudophryne corroboree. The sequence continues at coordinate 142,313,379 of NC_086444.1, read as the reverse complement.
AGTGGCCTACCGTACTGCTATATATTGTATACTGGTGGACACTGTCAGCAAACTGCAAAACTAAAATGCACCACAGGTATAGAATGTAGATGGATAGTATACTTAATGGATGACGAGTGATGATACAGAGGTAGGTACAGCAGTGGCCTACCGTACTGCTATATATAGTATACTGGTGGACACTGTCAGCAAACTGCAAAACTAAAATGCACCACAGGTATAGAATGTAGATGGATAGTATACTTAATGGATGACGAGTGACGACACAGAGGTAGGTACAGCAGTGGCCTACCGTACTGCTATATATAGTATACTGGTGGACACTGTCAGCAAACTGCAAAACTAAAATGCACCACAGGTTTAGAATGTAGATGGATAGTATACTTAATGGATGACGAGTAACGACACAGAGGTAGGTACAGCAGTGGCCTACCGTACTGCTATATATAGTATACTGGTGGACACTGTCAGCAAACTGCAAAACTAAAATGCACCACAGGTATAGAATGTAGATGGATAGTATACTTAATGGATGACGACACAGAGGTAGGTACAGCAGTGGCCTACCGTACTGCTATATATAGTATACTGGTGGACACTGTGTCAGCAAACTGCAAAACTAAAATGCACCACAGGTATAGAATGTAGATGGATAGTATACTTAATGGATGACGAGTGACGACACAGAGGTAGGTACAGCAGTGGCCTACCGTACTGCTTTATATAGTATACTGGTGGACACTGTGTCAGCAAACTGCAAAACTAAAATGCACCACAGGTATAGAATGTAGATGGATAGTATACTTAATGGATGACGACACAGAGGTAGGTACAGCAGTGCACTCTGCACTGTACTCCTCCTATATAATATTAATTATACTGGTGGTCCCCAGTCCCCACAATAAAGCAGCACACTGAGCACAGATATGGAGTGTTTTTCAGGCAGACAATGTATACTGGTGGTCACTGTCAGCAAAACTCTGCACTGTACTCCTGCTATAGCTGCTCCCCAGTCCCCACAATTAAGCAGTGTGAGCACTCAGCACAGATATATTATGCAGCACACTGAGCACAGATATGGTATGGAGCGTTTTTTTCAGGCAGAGAACGGATAAAAACTGTTGGTCACTTATCAGCAAAACTCTGCACTGTACTCCTCCTAACAGCTGCTCCCCAATCCTCCCCACAAATAATAAATAAACCAATCAACTTCTACAATAAACGGAGAGGACGCCAGCCACGTCCTCTCCCTATCATCTCCAATGCACGAGTGAAAATGGCGGCGACGCGCGGCTGCTTATATAAAATCCGAATCTTGCGAGAATCCGACAGGGGGATGATGACGTTTGGGCGCACTCGGGTTAGCCGAGCAAGGCGGGAAGGTTCTAACCTGCCTCGGACCCGTGTAAAAAAGGTGAAGTTCGGGGGGGTTCGCGGTTTCCGAGAAACCGAACCCGCTCATCACTAATATATATATATATATATATATATATATACATACTGTGTACATATATATATATATATATACACACATATATTTACATATACACATATACAGTGTGTGTATGTATATATATATATATGGTAAGTATACGCTATGTCCGACTTGTCTCAATGAAAACATTGATATAGTCTCCTTCTTAGGTTGCTGAGTGAAGGTTATTATTATTATATTTTTTTAATGTATCACCCTTATGAATATTCTGAAATAACGTGATACGTGTGTGTCCTCTAATATTGCTTTAAGTGTTGAATAATTCTTGTTATATGGGAACTCTTGGATATTCATTATATGTCAACTTATGACTTTAATATTAATCCTGTGCATATATAATCTATAGGTGTTATATTCTACAACTGTTAATGATCTAGTAATAATAATAATAATAATAATAATAATTTTATTTATATAGCGCTCTTTCTCCAATAGGACTCAAGGCGCTTAACAGATATATAGCATGATATAATACAGAAAATAATGAAGTACATTTTCATAAAATACAGAAGCACGAAGATACTAAAAGGGACACTATGGAAATGCTTGAGTAAACAGGAAAGTCTTGAGTCTACTTTTGAAGGATTCTATAGTTGGGGCCTCTCGCACTGTGCGGGGAAGTGAGTTCCATAGAGTCGGAGCCGCATGACTAAAAGCTCGACCCCCAGATGAATTACGGTAGATTCTAGGTACAGCTAAAAGTCCTTCATCTACAGATCGCAGTGATCGAGTGGGGCAGTATGGGGTCAGAAGCTGTTTCAGGTACCTTGGGCCTTGGTCATGTAATGCTTTGAAACTCAGTAAGCCAATCTTGAAGATGATTCGCCATCTTACAGGCAGCCAGTGAAGGGAGTAGAGGATGGGTGTTATGTGGCTAGAACGGGGCTGGTTGGTTAACAGCCTGGCAGCTGTGTTTTGCACCAGCTGTAAGCGTTGCAATTCTTTTGCTGGTAGACCAAGGTAGAGGGCATTACAGTAGTCTAATCGAGATGATACAAATGCATGTATGACTTTTGGCAGATCATCTGAGGGAATTAAGTGCTTGATTCTGGCTATGTTCCTCAGGTGAAAGAATGAGGATTTGATTGTGGCTGATATCTGATGTTTAAGTGTCAAGCCACCATCCAGGACAACGCCAAGATTCCGCACACGATCACTGGTCTGTAATTCTGAATCCCCGAGTGTAAATCCAGTTGGTTGGCTATGCTGCAGTCCTGTCCTTTGATGTTGCAGTCGTATTATAAGGACCTCTGTTTTATCCGGGTTCAGTCGTAGCCAGCTGGCGCTCATCCACTCCTGTAGTTCAGCTAGACAGCCATTTAGGGTTGCTATTGGGTTATCAGTGCCCGGAGCAAAGGACAAGTACAATTGTGTATCATCTGCATAGCAGTGGTAGACCAGGCCATGGCGCCTGATTATTTCGCCCAATGGGAGCATGTATACTGCAAAAAGCATGGGGGATAGTATAGAACCTTGTGGGACACCACATGGCAATGGCACTGGTGGTGATGAGTATAATCCAGATGATACTCTCTGTGACCTGCCTGTGAGAAATGATTTGAACCAGCTTAGGACTGTGCCATCCAAACCACAGAAATGTATCAGTCGCTCAATCAGAAGCCCATGGTCCACGGTATCAAATGCTGCCGAGAGATCCAGAAGGATTAATATTGAACAGTCACCTCTGTCTTTTGCCATCAGAAGATCATTTAACACACACACCAGGGCTGTTTCAGTGCTATGTCTTCTCCTGAATCCTGATTGAAATGGATCATAAATATCATGGGTTGTCAGGCGGGTTTCCAGATGATTTGCCACCACTTTCTCAATAACCTTTCCTAGGAAAGGAAGGTTTGATACCGGTCTGTAGTTGGTCATGCAGTCCTGTAAAGATATTGAGAAAACATTGTTCTATTCTTGGGATCATAAGTTTCATATATTAATCCGTGATTTACTTCTCAAATGTGTGATTAACCCTTATGTTTAAACTTTATGTGGTTTAAATAACTACATTGTTTCCGTATAGAACGTGAGGCTCCCTGTGTCCCACATAAATTGTAGTGAAGCCCATCACTGGTGCGCTCCACCATTAGTACCGGTGGAACGCACAACGAAGCCAGGAAGTGACGCGTTGCGTCCCATCTTTTGCATGGATGGAACGCACGAGTATGTGTCGCGGAAGTGACACGTTGCGTTCCATCTCTAATATGGATGGAACGCACGGGTCCGCGTCACAGGGTAATAGCCCCTCTTCCCGATCGGGACATTTAGAGATCCCGGATCGGAGTTTTACTTCTCTCGGCTTAGTAAGTTCAGTGCCCAGTACAGTCTGTCACCTCTGGGCTTAATAAACCCAGTGCCCAGTATAGATTGTCCTCCACCATAATAGGTCGTGGAACGCCGGGGCGGAAGTCTATGCGTTCCACCATGCGGCAGGTGGAACGCATGGCGGAAATGAACTATTCATCTGAAAATAAACTTTATAATCTACTCTTTGCGGACTGCTTCCACTAATGAATTCATTCTAATCTATACTTTTAGTGTTGTATCCATCTATTTCAGTGTAGTATCCATTTATTCCTCATATCACATTGACCAATCAGTAAATCAAAGGAAGTGAGGTAACACCCATATGGGTATAAATAGACTAGGTCCTCACTCTCCAGTTCACTTGACATTAAGGAGAGGAGGTAGCCACACAGGTCCAGAACTCTGCATTGTAAGTAATTATCTTTGATTACTAATTTTAAAGCACTTCCCTTATTTCCATTTAATTAATGTAAACCTATACTTAATTTTTAGTTGGATATTCCCTATCCCTCTGGACTTTTTGTTTGGTGTAATTGACTTGGTTCTAAAAGTAAGTCGCCATTATATCTAGAGATGAGCGGGTTCGGTTTCTCTGAATCCGAACCCGCACGAACTTCATGTTTTTTTTCACGGGTCCGAGCGACTCGGATCTTCCCGCCTTGCTCGGTTAACCCGAGCGCGCCCAAACGTCATCATGACGCTGTCGGATTCTCGCGAGACTCGGATTCTATATAAGGAGCCGCGCGTCGCCGCCATTTTCACACGTGCATTGAGATTGATAGGGAGAGGACGTGGCTGGCGTCCTCTCCATTTAGATTAGGAGAGAGAGAGAGAGATTGACCTGAGGCTGATACTGTAGAAGAGAGTGCAGAGTTTAGTGACTGACCACAGTGACCACCAGCAGTGCAGTTGTTTTATTTAATATATCCGTTCTCTGCCTGAAAAAAACGGTACACACAGTGACTCAGTCACATACCATATCTGTGTGCACTGCTCAGCCCAGTGTGCTGCATGCCTGCATCATCTATGTATATATTATATATCTGACTGTGCTCAGCTCACACAGCTTATAATTGTGGGGGAGACTGGGGAGCACTGCAGTGCCAGTTATAGGTTATAGCAGGAGCCAGGAGTACAAGACAGTCACATACCATATCTGTGTGCACTGCTCAGCCCAGTGTGCTGCATCATCTATGTATATATTATATATCTGACTGTGCTCAGCTCACACAGCTTATAATTGTGGGGGAGACTGGGGAGCACTGCAGTGCCAGTTATAGGTTATAGCAGGAGCCAGGAGTACATATTATATTAAAATTAAACAGTGCACACTTTTGCTGCTGGAGTGCCACTGCCAGTGTGACTGACCAGTGACCTGACCACACTGACCACCAGTATAGTTAGTAGTATACTATATTGTGATTGCCTGAAAAAGTTAAACACTCGTCGTGTGACTTCACTTGTGTGGTGTTTTTTTTTTATTCTATAAAAAACTCATTCTGCTGACAGACAGTGTCCAGCAGGTCCGTCATTATATAATATATATACCTGTCCGGCTGCAGTAGTGATATATATATATTTTTTATATCATTATTTATCATCCAGTCGCAGCAGACACAGTACGGTAGTTCACGGCTGTAGCTACCTCTGTGTCGGCACTCGGCAGTCCATCCATAATTGTATACCACCTACTCGTGGTTTTTTTTTCTTTCTTCTTTATACATACATACTACTACATCTCTTTATCAACCAGTCTATATTAGCAGCAGACACAGTACAGTACGGTAGTTCACGGCTGTGGCTACCTCTGTGTCGGCACTCGGCAGTCCGTCCATAATTGTATACCACCTAACCGTGGTTTTTTTTTCTTTCTTCTTTATACATACATACTACGACATCTCTTTATCAACCAGTCTATATTAGCAGCAGACACAGTACAGTACGGTAGTTCACGGCTGTGGCTACCTCTGTGTCGGCACTCGGCAGTCCGTCCATAATTGTATACCACCTAACCGTGGTTTTTTTTTCTTTTTTCTTCATACATACATACTACGACATCTCTTTATCAACCAGTCTATATTAGCAGCAGACACAGTACAGTACGGTAGTTCACGGCTGTGGCTACCTCTGTGTCGGCACTCGGCAGTCCATCCATAATTGTATACCACCTAACCGTGGTTTTTTTTTTCTTTCTTCTTTATACATACATACTACGACATCTCTTTATCAACCAGTCTATATTAGCAGCAGACACAGTACAGTACGGTAGTTCACGGCTGTGGCTACCTCTGTGTCGGCACTCGGCAGTCCGTCCATAATTGTATACCACCTAACCGTGGTTTTTTTTTCTTTCTTCTTCATACATACATACTACGACATCTCTTTATCAACCAGTCTATATTAGCAGCAGACACAGTACAGTACGGTAGTTCACGGCTGTGGCTACCTCTGTGTCGGCACTCGGCAGTCCGTCCATAATTGTATACCACCTACCCGTGGTTTTTTTTTCTTTCTTCTTTATACATACATACTACTACATCTCTTTATCAACCAGTCTATATTAGCAGCAGACACAGTACAGTACGGTAGTTCACGGCTGTGGCTACCTCTGTGTCGGCACTCGGCAGTCCGTCCATAATTGTATACCACCTACCCGTGGTTTTTTTTTCTTTCTTCTTCATACATACATACTACGACATCTCTTTATCAACCAGTCTATATTAGCAGCAGACACAGTACAGTACGGTAGTTCACGGCTGTGGCTACCTCTGTGTCGGCACTCGGCAGTCCGTCCATAATTGTATACCACCTAACCGTGGTTTTTTTTTCTTTCTTCTTCATACATACATACTACGACATCTCTTTATCAACCAGTCTATATTAGCAGCAGACACAGTACGGTAGTTCACGGCTGTAGCTACCTCTGTGTCGGCACTCGGCAGTCCGTCCATAATTGTATACTAGTATCCATCCATCTCCATTGTTTACCTGAGGTGCCTTTTAGTTGTGCCTATTAAAATATGGAGAACAAAAATGTTGAGGTTCCAAAATTAGGGAAAGATCAAGATCCACTTCCACCTCGTGCTGAAGCTGCTGCCACTAGTCATGGCCGAGACGATGAAATGCCAGCAACGTCGTCTGCCAAGGCCGATGCCCAATGTCATAGTACAGAGCATGTCAAATCCAAAACACCAAATATCAGTAAAAAAAGGACTCCAAAACCTAAAATAAAATTGTCGGAGGAGAAGCGTAAACTTGCCAATATGCCATTTACCACACGGAGTGGCAAGGAACGGCTGAGGCCCTGGCCTATGTTCATGGCTAGTGGTTCAGCTTCACATGAGGATGGAGGCACTCAGCCTCTCGCTAGAAAAATGAAAAGACTCAAGCTGGCAAAAGCAGTAGCACCACAAAGAACTGTGCGTTCTTCGAAATCCCAAATCCACAAGGAGAGTCCAATTGTGTCGGTTGCGATGCCTGACCTTCCCAACACTGGACGTGAAGAGCATGCGCCTTCCACCATTTGCACGCCCCCTGCAAGTGCTGGAAGGAGCACCCGCAGTCCAGTTCCTGATAGTCAGATTGAAGATGTCAGTGTTGAAGTACACCAGGATGAGGAGGATATGGGTGTTGCTGGCGCTGGGGAGGAAATTGACCAGGAGGATTCTGATGGTGAGGTGGTTTGTTTAAGTCAGGCACCCGGGGAGACACCTGTTGTCCGTGGGAGGAATATGGCCGTTGTCAAAGTCAGAAAAATGTCTCAATGCACGTTGCCATATTTGCACCGCACACTGGTCCGTGCTGCGCATGCGTACGCTCTCCCGTGGAAGCGCATACCCGCAATAGCGTGCACTCGCACGCGCAGTATGCGCATTTACGGTAGAGTTTATGTGATCGTAGCGTGCGACTCATTAGTTACAAATGTTCACAATTAATGTAGTTTATAGATCATGATCCCTTTGATAGTTTCTGTAAGTTTGGTTAAAGTATAATGTCCCAGAGCTGAGGAATCCCTCTTTGCATCGTACGAAGGGTTTAACAGGAATCATACTGCAGTGTTTGGTACCCATCGGAAGAGTATTTAATTAGCAATATTCCGGTGTTGGTTTGGAGCGTATTAATCGCTCGTGCGAATAGTTATGGACATAAGAAGTTTATGTCCATTTCTATTATTTACACATACTCAGGTATGCGGCGGGAAACCCAGTTTCCCACCCACCTGAGCTGTTGGAAATCGTCACAGCCCACCTGTATGAATCACCCTATGACCTTTTGTTATGATACAGGGCCGAATTCCTTCGGCCAATGGACAATGGGATTGTAGGACCAGGAGATTGCATTGTGTGTGGGGCATAAATAGGCAGGCCGACCACATCCAGCTCTCACTCTCTCATCAACGGTTATCTGCTGATAATCGGGAGCTGGATATCGAGGCGCTGGCGATCATACCCTTTGTGCGTAAGTTCTCTCCATAATCATTGTCTTTCTGCGAGCCAATCTCTCTCTCTCTCTCTCTCTATCTCTCTCTCTCCTCTTTTTCTCTTAAATATCTTATAGTATTATAGTATTGTATCGTATTGCATTTAGGTCAGTGTAGTATTGTCTTTTTGTATTTATTGTTTAGTTCTGTGGTTAGGAAGTCTCTGTTATATTGTAGTGTATCATATGTACTGTTATCCCCTTTCACAAGTATATTAGACATAATACAGTTAATAGGCCTTGGAAACCTAAACCAGTATCTGTGTATTTCCTATAGTGATAAGTGTTCATTTGAGCGTCGGTGACGCTCAAACAGCTTTGCAGATAGTCAGGTTACACAAGGTTGCATTTACACCCTGTACTCACATTAAGGTATTCTGTGTGTTTCATCGGTATAAGGTTTAATATCAAGGTATAGTGTTGTGAGCGTCTGCACCGCTGGTGACCTCCTCGTGGTCTCTAGCGTATGCTACGTTACAGCGAATCTTTCCCCTAGACATAACCAATAACGTGTCCTGTGATCACTGGGCCGTGAGCGAACGTGACGCTTGAGCGTCTCGCCTACGGCTGAGCGATCGTTACGCAAATAGCGTATCATTACGGTATTTCTTAAGTAAGCAGCGTACAGTGTTCTTAGCTTCATAAGGGTTGATTATACGACAAAGGAATTTAGCATTGTCAATTGCGGACTCGTCCGGTCCTTTTCACATCTGCACTAGGTAGATCAGCAGACATTATCCCCCAGCAAAGGGTGGGAGGTTGTCTCGCAGTTGCTGACGGGATAAGCGTCTGCTTCACTTAGGTAAAGAGTGCTGAAGGAACCCGGTAACCGGAAGTAAGAACAAAACGCTTGTGTCTTTTTAAAACTGTTTTATTTCTCTTCTGTCTTGCGTATACACGCACGCATATATATCTGCATTTCTGTTTCATTTTTCGTATATCACTATTCCTGTTTGCCAAATTTTTATAGTTGATAGAAAGGGCTAAAAGGAGATTTGCTGTTATTTAATAGTAGAGGTGATAGTTAAAGTATAGAAGAACACACGGGTTGTCTAGAAAACAAGGCAGTCAGTGTGGATTGCGGTAGATGATCAGGGATCATCTACATTGATAAATAAATATATTGTGTTACGGTGGATCCTTTGCATTGCGTACACGTGTCGCTAACAAAGACTAGCGTACGCAATCCAAAAGGCAGACGCACGCAGCGTACACTACGCAACGTAGCGTCTGGTTACGCCCACGTAGCTCAAGTTGTGATAAAGTGGATTTTAGCGCAAAGCGATAATTAGCGCAAAGGCGATAAGTAACGCACAGCGGTAGATAACGCGACGCGGTAAATAACGCAAATCTATTTTTGGGAAAACTGAAATTTAGTTTAACAGATCCTGCTCCTAATTGGTAACACTCTTGGCCTGAAGACAATTTCTGCGCAGAAATAGATATAGAAACAAAAGTGTACATGTGTTGAGTGAGTGTGTTTTGTATACAAAAGTTTATACAATTTTAAAGGTGGAACCAAAAGGAAAGTCGGGTACTCGTTAAGGAACATATGTGTAAGTGACATATACGGTGGCCAGGGAGGCATCTCTGGTTAAATAATATTTGAGCATTAGAGTATAGCGGATCATAAGGAACAAGACCAGGAGGTCGTAAGGTAAAAGGTCCGCTATAAAAGTCCAGTGGCACAACGCCTGGGGTGTTGGTGCAGAACCCATATAGGCCATACAAGCTCTGGTTGAAGGAATCGCAGCCGGAAACATCGATTCCATTGATCTTTCAGTACATGACAAGTAGTGCTCGTATACTGAACGATTGGACCGCACGTTATTGTGTGCAGTAGTTAGTAATCTGACCTAAATACCATTAGAGTAAAGTGGTCACAAACGCTATTTGTACACTCTGACGTGATTTGTGTAATTTTTTATTTTTGGAAGGGAAGTTCGCTGGTCACTCAGGAACTATCTAACAACCCCAACTTTACTGGAAAGAGTAAGTGTCCTGCGGGTAACCCTCATATGTTCCAGTAAACTGAAGGTTCCATAGGGGCCCTGTATCGAGTACGCTGGCATCATAACGGTGTTTACAGGTCGTATTGGTCGAGGTGGGCGAGTGAGTGGGGTACTCGGTAAACCGCCACCGCCGGCCTACTGTGGAGTAATTTGGTTGTCTGTAAAGGCTTGCTGAAAACCTTGATACAGAAAATCCAAGGAGGACTAAGCAACACCTACAGACTATGGGGGCCAGTTGCTCAGGTAGGGGGCGATCAACCCTGGTTCAGGTTGATTCTGTGAACCGACCAGTTGGGTCGGCACGATATGTAATGTGTGAAAAATATGGAATTCACACCGAATCTTTATGTGATGAATGGGAGAGAATGACTGTACAAGACAGGGACAAGTTCCCAAGAATAGGTAGCTTCAGTCCAGAGGTGTTACAAAATTTAAGGAGGAGGATATGTCTCGTAAAATCAGCAAAGAGACGAATTCAGCATCATGATTATTTACAGTTATGGCACCAGGAAGGTGAGATACAGAGAGGTTTGGCTCTGGCGGCGGGATCTGGGGCAGTCAGGAAGTTGATTGCCACAGCTCCTCCTCCACCATACATTGCAGGAGAGAAGTTGATTGCGGAGAGAAACGCACTGGGTTGTAAAACACAAACTCTTAGTAACACTGTAAATGTTAATGATGTTAACCAAATAACTCATGCAAGTATTAACCCGTGCAAGATGTACCCTGTTTTGAACCTTCCTCAGGAGTGTGATCAAGAAGACGATTCAGCAACAATTTCAGCTCTCTCTCTTGCAGCCACCATAGCAGAGACCACAGTAGGCACAGCGACACCCACGAGATTAGTGAAAGCCCCTAGCGGAGGGATAGGTGAGGTCGTGTCAACGGGTAAGTACGGCACCATGCACTACACTGAAACAATTGTACCACAACAAGCTGTAGAATCTACACAGGAAGAGGCTGTTAGAATTGCTCCTGTAAGGGTAATAGCAGTTCCCAATGGAAAAACAGATGTGTCTGGAGCCACTCCCATAAGGAACATTGCCATGTACACTCCATTTTCCAGAATGGAATTAAGAACAATAGTGTCCGAATTTCCTGACCCCAGGAAGGACTTAGTTGCTAGCCAAAAATATATCAGGGATTTAGGTAACACGGTAGAACCCAACAACAAGGATTGGCAGATACTGCTAAGAGCTTGTTTACCTTCCAATGTTGATGCAACTCAGTTTTTAGCTGATTGTGCATTGGATAAAGATGTACCGCTTACAGACGTGTACAATAAGGATAATGTAAAAAGGATAAATTTACAGCTAAAGGAGTATTTCCCTGCCGTTGTTAAATGGAATAAAATATTTTCCATTAAGCAAAAGGAGTCCGAAACGGCAACAGAATATTTTCACCGGGCACTATTAGAAATGGCAAAGTACACTGGTATAGAGGACATAAAGACCAACCCAAACCATCGAGAAGTAGCAGTATCTGTACTGATGGATGGTTTGAAAGAAACATTAAAAGCTAGGGTACAGACCACGCAGCCATGTTGGCGAGGTCTGTCAGTGTCCACCTTGAGAGAGGCTGCTATTGATCACGACAGAAATATCACTAGGCACAGGGAGTCGCAAAGTGATAAGTTGATGTCCGTAAGTATACAGGCGCTGACCACAAGGCAGCCTGCGTATGTACCACCGAATCCTGTGGGTAAGGCAAGTGTAATAACATGTTTTTCTTGTAACAAACCAGGACACTTTGCACGAGACTGTAGAGTAAGAAATGTACAAAGGTCTTTTCAACCCCCTAGACAACAACACAACACACGACATTGGGAGCAGGGTCCACAGAGGCGGAGTTTTGAGCCACATACAGGGGAAACAAAAAGATATCCCCCAAACAGAGACTGGCATGCCTCTGGTAGCTCCCAGCTAACTCCCTCACAAGTAGTTGCTGCCAGCGGGATTCAGGGAGGTCAGCATACCCAATAGGGGTGTGGCCATACCTGTAATCTGCAACCAGTTAAATTGATTGCCAGTCTTGGAAGCGAACCAGAGATTGCAATCAATGTAGCCGGTAAAACTTTAAACTTTCTTGTAGACACAGGGGCGGCCAAGTCAGTGATCAATTCGACAGTGGGCATGAGAACCACTGGTAGGACAGTTCCAGCCATAGGAGTAACAGGAGTAGTCCAGCACTACCCTGTTAGCAAACCAGCCGAGATTACAATAGGGCCTTTGCATACCAAGCATTCCTTTTTGCTGGCTGCATCTGCACCAACTAATCTCCTGGGAAGAGACTTACTATGTAAAATGGGTTGCGTCATTTATTGTACTCCTGAAGGTGTATTCTTGGACATCCCTGAGAATCACGCTCAGGAAGTACGAGACATGTTAGACTCCCCATCAAAATTAATGTCACATTCCATTATGACAAATAGGAATCCATCCCAAATAGAAGAGATGACATCTCAGATACCAGAGTCACTTTGGACAAAAGATGGACAGGACACTGGATTAATGGCAAACGTAGCTCCAGTAGTAGTACAAGTAAAAGAAGGTAGGATAGCTCCAAAAATCCCACAGTATCCTCTGAAGCCAGAGGTGGAGTTAGGAGTTTTTCCCGTAATAGAGCGCTTGCTACAACAGGGCATTCTAGTAAGAACGTCCAGCACAGCAAATAGTCCCATCTTCCCTGTTAAAAAGAGTGGGGGGAGGGGTTACAGGCTAGTGCAGGATCTAAGGGGGATTAACAAAATAGTCGAGAGTCAGTTCCCCGTAGTGCCTAATCCAGCTGTCATCCTAATGCAAATTCCTCCCACTGCCAAATTTTTCACTGTTATTGACCTCTGCTCCGCTTTCTTTTCGGTACCTCTGCACCCTGACAGCCAATATTTGTTTGCATTCACATACAGAGGAGTCCAATACACGTGGACTCGGTTACCCCAAGGTTTCATAGATAGTCCAAGTATATTTTCTCAGGCTTTGCATGATTGTTTACAGTCTTTCCAACCGGAAAGTGGATCAGTGTTGATACAGTACGTGGATGATCTACTACTGTGTTCTGATTCATTGGAGGCATCCCTGAAGGATACGAAACAGCTCCTGTTTCATCTTTCAGACACAGGTCACAAGGTCTCCAAAGACAAGTTGCAATTATGCCAGACTAAGGTAAAATATTTGGGACACTGTCTAACACAAGGACTGAGACACCTGACCGCTGATAGAATCCAAGCCATTAGAGACATGACACTGCCACAAACCCAGCAACAGATCAGGACGTTTTTAGGAATGTGTGGGTATTGCCGTAATTGGATCCCAGGGTTTTCCATATTGGCGCTACCTTTGCAGGAAATGGTCTCTTCAAACAAACCTGATCGGATTTCGCATACAGACGAATCCGAAACAGCATTTGAGAGACTCAAACAGTGCCTAACGCAGGCACCAGCATTAGGTATGCCAGACTATGGGAAACCCTTTGAACTATACGGAACAGAAAGTGCTGGGTGCGCAGCAGGTGTACTAACACAAAAACACGGTGATGCCAGCAGGCCAATTGCATACTACAGCGCTCAGCTAGACACGGTAGCGCGATCCCTCCCCACATGCTTGCGTAGCGTTGCGGCGATAGCATTGCTAGTGACGAAAAGCGAAGATGTCGTGCTAGGCCACAACCTCACAATCCATACACCACATGCGGTATCGGCCTTATTGAATTCTGCCCAAACCAGACACGTCTCATCAGCAAGGTTTACGAGATGGGAATTGGCACTAATGGCCCCAGTAAACATCACCATAAGGAGATGCAGCGCATTAAACCCTGCAACATTTCTCCCAGGTGTGCCTGGACAGGCACAAAGGGTGGGAGGTGAGAGTGATGGGGAAGGAGGATTTAATGCAAAGGAAGATACACATGATTGTATGGAATATTTGACCCAAAATTTTACCGCAAGGCCTGACATCAGTGACAATCCACTAGAAGATGCAGAACTCACGTTCTACACGGACGGTAGTTGTCACAGACAGTCAGACTCGGGAGACTTGTGTACTGGATACGCAGTCGTAGATGACCAAGACACCATAGAAGCGGAACCGCTAGGCCCACCTCACTCAGCCCAGGTTGCTGAACTGGTCGCCCTAACCAGAGCATGTGAATTGGCTAAGGGTAAGTCTGCCAATATCTACACCGATTCTAGATACGCGTTCGGGGTAGTCCATGATTTCGGAGCGCTATGGCGTCTCAGAAATTTCATGACGGCAGCTGGTACACCGATAGCGCATGCAGCTCACATAAAAAGGCTTCTAACAGCGATACAGGAACCCGACAGAGTGGCTGTTATCAAATGTAAAGCACATACATATAGTCAAGACCCAGTATCCCTTGGTAACAGCCGAGCAGACGAAGCTGCAAAGCTTGCAGCTGCTACCCCCATACGGACAGACACCACACAACTGATGGTATTTAATACCATCAACACACAAAAGTTGTGTGAAATGCAGAATTTGTGTTCCACTCAGGAGAGAGCAGTCTGGAAGGCAAAGGGATATGGCCAGGAGTCCTCAGGGCTCTGGACGGATGGACATGGTAAACCAGTGGCCCCCAGGGCATACCTTCCGTGTCTGGCTGAAGCAGCTCACGGGCTGACTCATCTAGGCAAGGAGGGGATGTGCAAATTGGTAAGAGCATACTGGTGCGCCCCAGGATTCTCCTCTCATGCTAGTAAAAGAGCAATGTCATGCCTTACCTGTCTGAGAAAGAATATTGGAAAAGCAATACCAACAGAACCATCCCATATCCCACCTGCCGGCGGCCCTTTCCAAGTAATACAAATTGACTTCATTCAATTACCCCCATGTAGAAATTTGAAATATGTACTTGTTTGTATAGATGTTTTCTCGAATTGGGTCGAAGCTTTTCCAACAGCTACAAATACCGCTATGTTTACAGCTAAGAAAATTGTGCAGGAATTTGTATGTAGATATGGTATCCCTAGAATCATTGAAAGTGATAGGGGTACCCATTTTACAGGTGATGTCTTTCAAGGAATGTGTAAGTTGATGGGAATTGATAGTAAGCTGCACACTCCGTACCGTCCACAGGCGAGCGCGAAGGTCGAAAGAGTGAACAGCACTATTAAAAATAAATTGAGTAAAGTAATGGCAGAGACAGGATTGACGTGGCCAGAAGCTTTACCCATTGTTTTGTATAGCATCAGAACCACTCCCAGGTCCCCTCTTAATCTGTCCCCTTTTGAAATTCTGTTTGGTCGACAACCGCATGTCATGATTAACCCTCAGGATGATTTGAAATGTAACAATGAAGTAACTGTAAAGTACTTGATTAACATGAGTAAGCAGTTGAAGAATCAAAATAATAATCTGAAGTTGGTGATTCCTGATTTACCAGATAGTAATTGTCATGACATTGAACCTGGGGATTATGTAATGATACGAAATTTTCTACGCTCAGGTTGTCTTATTGATAGATGGGAAGGACCATACCAGGTCTTATTGACTAGCACCACAGCATTGAAGGTTGCTGAGAGAGAGACTTGGGTCCATTCATCCCACTGCAAGAAGGTTGCTGATCCAGAGAAGTCCCGTGATAAGGAACAGACGGTAGAGGTTGTATCACTAGAGTGTCTGTTCCAGGAGGACTGAGGCGGCACCTGAGCCTTGAAGACCGAAAGCAGCTGTCGACTCCCCTCTCCCTTTTATTGTTTTCTCCACTTCCCATCCCCTCTCCTTTAAAATTTCTTTTTCCCCCTTCTCATTCTTCTCTATTTCCTCCTCAAAGATGGACTTGCCCCAAGAGACTGTGGTCCGGATTTTGATGTTAACCATGATGTTGACCAGAGCAGTCTGTTCCGGCGAGAGTACCATAGAGGTCGAAAGAGGTTCTGGAATGGGTTCCGATTATGATGATGGAGGCGTAGTTTTCCAAGATCAACCAAGCCAACAAGCAAAGGCGAGTATCAGAAAACGATCCGATAGAAGAAATTGTGATGGATTGTTAGCTGAGGAAAATTGTATCTGTAGGCTCTGTGATAATCTGGTTGAAGATGGATGCATAAAGAAATGCCAATCTAGTTTTAATATCCATATGGACCGGCATCCATTGAGTGACTATCACTCTCTAGTGGGTAACGTGTTGAACCAAACAGATTGTTGGGTATGCTCTCAAGTACCTCAGGGTCACAGTAAATCAGGGCTAGTACCATTTCCTTTAACGTTAGGGGAGGTACTTGAGCTAAGTGGTGGGAGACCGGTGGACCGGAGGTTTAACATCTCCAGCCCTCCTAGTTTGAAGCTCCACCAATACCATGTGGATAGGTCCCTCATATGTTTTAACATCTCCAATCCCAGAAAACCGGGAAATTGGGAAGTGTCATGGAGCAACCTTACCATGACCTTTTCACACAGAGCAGATAGAATGCCTACAGATACAGAGCTCGTACGCCACATAGCCAGTAGAGGAAAATCTTTCCGGTATCGATATACCTTAGGGAATAGGATTACTAAAGTTGGAGAGGTATCACCAGGATACTGTGCACATATCGTACAAACTGATACGTGCATTAGACAGATGGAAGAATTAGGGTCAGGAGATTTCACCTGGAAGGTTTGTAACATGGTCATGTCCTTCTCCGTCCCTTATGTTCTCCCCGATGATGCATATTTCATATGCGGGAGAAAGGCGTACAAGTGGCTTGCCCCAAACTCTGAAGGATTGTGTTATATTGGAAAAGTATTGCCTGAAGTAATGACTGTTACACATGACAAAATGAAGGACATACACCGTGGTGCCCAAACTCCTTATACTCACACTCACTACGAGCACCTTGTTAAAAGACAACTGTCAGAAAGGTTAGAGCATCCGGCCTCTGATCTTATCCATGAATCCACCGGGATTCAGGTTCTGGTAGCGTTAGATTTCACTCGCACCGCTCGAGGTGTGATGAATTATAGATACATTTCCGCACTCGCCAATTTGTTAGATAATATCACTGAAATGTATGATGACACGTTTAGATACACTGGAAGAGAACTTCAAGCTTACAAAACAGAACTAGTTCAGCATAGGATGATTCTTAATTATCTTACAGCAGTAACAGGCGGATATTGTGTTACATTGGCAACACAGTACGGCATAAAGTGTTGCACGTATATCACAAATAGCACCGAGGATCCGGTAGAGGTCATAGACCAAAAGATGGACGATATTCTGCAATTAAAGTGGGAATTTCGTCGAAAACACAATCTCACCCTTGCTGCTGTAGGTAATGAGCTGACTGGTTGGGTGTCATGGTTGAACCCGCGAAATTGGTTCTCCGGTTTAGGAGACTGGGCTCAAGGAGTCATAATGGATGTTGGAAAGTTTCTCCTATGTATTTTGGGTGTCGTTATATCTATTGGATTGATATTTAGATGCGGGCAGGCTTTGATGAAATGCAAGCAAAGTACGAAAGTGATGAGCTTAAGGAGTGAGGAAACTGTAATTAACCTGGATTTGATTTATGACCCAATGCTAGAAACCATGACGTAATGATGTAATGAGTATACGGTCCGCCTTTCACCCATTTCTATGTTTTCCTCCGAGGTACAAAGACCCACGTAGACGAAGGATTTGATGAGCCAAGGGGCCGACAAAGGGAAAGATGGAAAGAAGAAGAGCAGACGACCTGATAAACAAGATTTTGATGGACAATGCCATGGGTACCCCAGTTTCCCTAGGAACTTTAAAACCACGCTAGCCCAACATTTTTTGTAAATCCATGGACGTTGTTTGCTTTACTCACGATTTATGAGCAAAAGCACAAAGAAGAAGACTCCGATCAACCGACACCAATCAAGACCTCAATCGACGAACGTACATTACCCTGACATAGAATATCATTGCATTTTTCGTAAGTGTTCTTTATCTTCATCTCTGCAACCCTCAGGCAATAACACACATAGTCGATAGGGAATACAGGCACAGATAGCAGCAACCACATACCCCCCCCCAATTCATGTATCATCAACTAAAATGTGCATCCCCATTGTGTTACAACCACAGCCGAAATGAGCTCGGTAGAGTTTGACAGCCCATCCACAGACCTGTACCACAGGATAAGAAGGAATTCAAATGTATACTTCGCAATACCTCGAAGCTTGATTTACCACACGTACGGCACGATGATACATGACCCTCCAAACATGGACTCATACACACATGCTTCTACTTTCTCACTAGGTCATACTCTCTTCACACCTACTCCATTCTTCTTCCTTTCCCCACCATGGAAATCAATTAACCCCTGACTTACATTTTTCTCCTTAAATATTTTGTGGCAGTTATTATTGACTGCCAAAGGGTGGACTGTCAAAGTCAGAAAAATGTCTCAATGCACGTTGCCATATTTGCACCGCACACTGGTCCGTGCTGCGCATGCGTACGCTCTCCCGTGGAAGCGCATACCCGCAATAGCGTGCACTCGCACGCGCAGTATGCGCATTTACGGTAGAGTTTATGTGATCGTAGCGTGCGACTCATTAGTTACAAATGTTCACAATTAATGTAGTTTATAGATCATGATCCCTTTGATAGTTTCTGTAAGTTTGGTTAAAGTATA
Organism: Pseudophryne corroboree; assembly: GCF_028390025.1. NCBI lineage: Eukaryota > Metazoa > Chordata > Amphibia > Anura > Myobatrachidae > Pseudophryne > Pseudophryne corroboree. The sequence continues at coordinate 142,294,478 of NC_086444.1, read as the reverse complement.
ATGTCCCAGAGCTGAGGAACCCCTCTTTGCATCGTACGAAGGGTTTAACAGGAATCATACTGCAGTGTTTGGTACCCATCGGAAGAGTATTTAATTAGCAATATTCCGGTGTTGGTTTGGAGCGTATTAATCGCTCGTGCGAATAGTTATGGACATAAGAAGTTTATGTCCATTTCTATTATTTACACATACTCAGGTATGCGGCGGGAAACCCAGTTTCCCACCCACCTGAGCTGTTGGAAATCGTCACAGCCCACCTGTATGAATCACCCTATGACCTTTTGTTATGATACAGGGCCGAATTCCTTCGGCCAATGGACAATGGGATTGTAGGACCAGGAGATTGCATTGTGTGTGGGGCATAAATAGGCAGGCCGACCACATCCAGCTCTCACTCTCTCATCAACGGTTATCTGCTGATAATCGGGAGCTGGATATCGAGGCGCTGGCGATCATACCCTTTGTGCGTAAGTTCTCTCCATAATCATTGTCTTTCTGCGAGCCAATCTCTCTCTCTCTCTCTCTCTATCTCTCTCTCTCCTCTTTTTCTCTTAAATATCTTATAGTATTATAGTATTGTATCGTATTGCATTTAGGTCAGTGTAGTATTGTCTTTTTGTATTTATTGTTTAGTTCTGTGGTTAGGAAGTCTCTGTTATATTGTAGTGTATCATATGTACTGTTATCCCCTTTCACAAGTATATTAGACATAATACAGTTAATAGGCCTTGGAAACCTAAACCAGTATCTGTGTATTTCCTATAGTGATAAGTGTTCATTTGAGCGTCGGTGACGCTCAAACAGCTTTGCAGATAGTCAGGTTACACAAGGTTGCATTTACACCCTGTACTCACATTAAGGTATTCTGTGTGTTTCATCGGTATAAGGTTTAATATCAAGGTATAGTGTTGTGAGCGTCTGCACCGCTGGTGACCTCCTCGTGGTCTCTAGCGTATGCTACGTTACAGCGAATCTTTCCCCTAGACATAACCAATAACGTGTCCTGTGATCACTGGGCCGTGAGCGAACGTGACGCTTGAGCGTCTCGCCTACGGCTGAGCGATCGTTACGCAAATAGCGTATCATTACGGTATTTCTTAAGTAAGCAGCGTACAGTGTTCTTAGCTTCATAAGGGTTGATTATACGACAAAGGAATTTAGCATTGTCACCGTTGACATGCCTGGTGAAAATACCAAAAAAATCAGCTCTTCGGTGTGGAACTATTTCAACAGAAATGCGGACAACAGGTGTCAAGCCGTGTGTTCCCTTTGTCAAGCTGTAATAAGTAGAGGTAAGGACGTTAACCACCTCGGAACATCCTCCCTTATACGTCACCTGCAGCGCATTCATAATAAGTCAGTGACAAGTTCAAAAACTTTGGGTGACAGCGGAAGCAGTCCACTGACCTGTAAATCCCTTCCTCTTGTAACCAAGCTCACGCAAACCACCCCACCAACTCCCTCAGTGTCAATTTCCTCCTTCCCCAGGAATGCCAATAGTCCTGCAGGCAATGTCACTGGCAATTCTGACGAGTCCTCTCCTGCCTGGGATTCCTCCGATGCATCCTTGCATGTAACGCCTACTGCTGCTGGCGCTGCTGTTGTTGCTGCTGGGAGTCGATGGTCATCCCAGAGGGGAAGTCGTAAGCCCACTTGTACTACTTCCAGTAAGCAATTGACTGTTCAACAGTCCTTTGCGAGGAAGATGAAATATCACAGCAGTCATCCTGCTGCAAAGCGGATAACTGAGGCCTTGACAACTATGTTGGTGTTAGACGTGCGTCCGGTATCCGCCGTTAGTTCACAGGGAACTAGACAATTTATTGAGGCAGTGTGCCCCCGTTACCAAATACCATCTAGGTTCCACTTCTCTAGGCAGGCGATACCGAGAATGTACACGGACGTCAGAAAAAGACTCACCAGTGTCCTAAAAAATGCAGTTGTACCCAATGTCCACTTAACCACGGACATGTGGACAAGTGGAGCAGGGCAGGGTCAGGACTATATGACTGTGACAGCCCACTGGGTAGATGTATGGACTCCCGCCGCAAGAACAGCAGCGGCGGCACCAGTAGCAGCATCTCGCAAACGCCAACTCTTTCCTAGGCAGGCTACGCTTTGTATCACCGGTTTCCAGAATACGCACACAGCTGAAAACCTCTTACGGCAACTGAGGAAGATCATCGCGGAATGGCTTACCCCAATTGGACTCTCCTGTGGATTTGTGGCATCGGACAACGCCAGCAATATTGTGTGTGCATTAAATATGGGCAAATTCCAGCACGTCCCATGTTTTGCACATACCTTGAATTTGGTGGTGCAGAATTATTTAAAAAACGACAGGGGCGTGCAAGAGATGCTGTCGGTGGCCAGAAAAATTGCGGGACACTTTCGGCGTACAGGCACCACGTACAGAAGACTGGAGCACCACCAAAAACTACTGAACCTGCCCTGCCATCATCTGAAGCAAGAAGTGGTAACGAGGTGGAATTCAACCCTCTATATGCTTCAGAGGTTGGAGGAGCAGCAAAAGGCCATTCAAGCCTATACAATTGAGCACGATATAGGAGGTGGAATGCACCTGTCTCAAGCGCAGTGGAGAATGATTTCAACGTTGTGCAAGGTTCTGATGCCCTTTGAACTTGCCACACGTGAAGTCAGTTCAGACACTGCCAGCCTGAGTCAGGTCATTCCCCTCATCAGGCTTTTGCAGAAGAAGCTGGAGACATTGAAGGAGGAGCTAACACGGAGAGATTCCGCTAGGCATGTGGGACTTGTGGATGGAGCCCTTAATTCGCTTAACAAGGATTCACGGGTGGTCAATCTGTTGAAATCAGAGCACTACATTTTGGCCACCGTGCTCGATCCTAGATTTAAAGCCTACCTTGGATCTCTCTTTCCGGCAGACACAAGTCTGCTGGGGTTGAAAGACCTGCTGGTGAGAAAATTGTCAAGTCAAGCGGAACGCGACCTGTCAACATCTCCTCCTTCACATTCTCCCGCAACTGGGGGTGCGAGGAAAAGGCTCAGAATTCCGAGCCCACCCGCTGGCGGTGATGCAGGGCAGTCTGGAGCGACTGCTGATGCTGACATCTGGTCCGGACTGAAGGACCTGACAACGATTACGGACATGTCGTCTACTGTCACTGCATATGATTCTCTCACCATTGAAAGAATGGTGGAGGATTATATGAGTGACCGCATCCAAGTAGGCACGTCACACAGTCCATACTTATACTGGCAGGAAAAAGAGGCAATTTGGAGGCCATTGCACAAACTGGCTTTATTCTACCTAAGTTGCCCTCCCACAAGTGTGTACTCCGAAAGAGTGTTTAGTGCCGCCGCTCACCTTGTCAGCAATCGGCGTACGAGGTTACATCCAGAAAATGTGGAGAAGATGATGTTCATTAAAATGAATTATAATCAATTCCTCCGCGGAGACATTGACCAGCAGCAATTGCCTCCACAAAGTACACAGGGAGCTGAGAAGGTGGATTCCAGTGGGGACGAATTGATAATCTGTGAGGAGGGGGATGTACACGGTGATATATCGGAGGGTGATGATGAGGTGGACATCTTGCCTCTGTAGAGCCAGTTTGTGCAAGGAGAGATTAATTGCTTCTTTTTTGGGGGGGGTCCAAACCAACCCGTCATATCAGTCACAGTCGTGTGGCAGACCCTGTCACTGAAATGATGGGTTGGTTAAAGTGTGCATGTCCTGTTTTGTTTATACAACATAAGGGTGGGTGGGAGGGCCCAAGGACAATTCCATCTTGCACCTCTTTTTTCTTTTATTTTTCTTTGCGTCATGTGCTGTTTGGGGAGGGTTTTTTGGAAGGGACATCCTGCGTGACACTGCAGTGCCACTCCTAAATGGGCCCGGTGTTTGTGTCGGCCACTAGGGTCGCTAATCTTACTCACACAGTCAGCTACCTCATTGCGCCTCTTTTTTTCTTTGCGTCATGTGCTGATTGGGGAGGGTTTTTTGGAAGGGACATCCTGCGTGACACTGCAGTGCCACTCCTAAATGGGCCCGGTGTTTGTGTCGGCCACTAGGGTCGCTAATCTTACTCACACAGTCAGCTACCTCATTGCGCCTCTTTTTTTCTTTGCGTCATGTGCTGATTGGGGAGGGTTTTTTGGAAGGGACATCCTGCGTGACACTGCAGTGCCACTCCTAAATGGGCCCGGTGTTTGTGTCGGCCACTAGGGTCGCTAATCTTACTCACACAGTCAGCTACCTCATTGCGCCTCTTTTTTTCTTTGCGTCATGTGCTGATTGGGGAGGGTTTTTTGGAAGGGACATCCTGCGTGACACTGCAGTGCCACTCCTAAATGGGCCCGGTGTTTGTGTCGGCCACTAGGGTCGCTTATCTTACTCACACAGTCAGCTACCTCATTGCGCCTCTTTTTTTCTTTGCGTCATGTGCTGATTGGGGAGGGTTTTTTGGAAGGGACATCCTGCGTGACACTGCAGTGCCACTCCTAGATGGGCCAGGTGTTTGTGTCGGCCACTAGTGTCGCTTAGCTTAGTCATCCAGCGACCTTGGTGCAAATTTTAGGACTAAAAATAATATTGTGAGGTGTGAGGTATTCAGAATAGACTGAAAATGAGTGGAAATTATGGTTTTTGAGGTTAATAATAATATGGGATCAAAATGACCCCCAAATTCTATGATTTAAGCTGTTTTTTAGTGTTTTTTTAAAAAAACACCCGAATCCAAAACACACCCGAATCCGACAAAAAAAATTCGGTGAGGTTTTGCCAAAACGCGGTCGAACCCAAAACACGGCCGCGGAACCGAACCCAAAACCAAAACACAAAACCCGAAAAATTTCAGGCGCTCATCTCTAATTATATCTTTTGATATAGTCTAAATCTAGGGTTGGAATACCAGTTTATCCAGCACTATTTAATCCATTTAGTTTTTTTCCGGTATTTCCCTAATCTTGGAAAACAATTCATAATCCGTTATTGTCACTCCTAGAATTGAGATATGAGTATGATAATAACAAATGGTCTAATTAGAAAGTAAATAGATCTTTACAAAGATACATTTATTTCCCTTAGATACTTCCATTATACCTAATTTAAAAAGACTATCTGATTTTCGACGAGAGAAGTCTTCTAAATCTAATGTGAGTGACAAATGTTATTATACAATTGTTCTGTTGAGGTTCAAATTAGACTGTAAATTTAAGAAAATCTAATAAGATTTATCCTTTTTTAGAATTTTCTACCACACAATATCCTAACCTACAGTGAGAATACTATATGGTTGTAGGGGATCACCTTAAACCATATCCATAGTAAGTAGTTATCCTTACAAATTACATCGATAGAATCATTATTATGATCATAGAGAATATCTCTTTTTTTTCTCAATGTCTCATTTTTAAATGGCTTGTTAACGGTTAGAGATTCTCTTCCTAAATGATTATCTTATGATTGTAGTAGTTTTTCATTTTTTGGACTATACCTGATTAATAACCAAATGACTACTTGTGCTCTTCCATTGCTGTAAAAAAAGAATGTTAAAATGAAATGTTATGCGATATCAATTGATGTTCTCTTCTTCTGCTCTTCTGTTCTTTCTCATTTTCCTCCGTTTACATCACCAGCTACGACCCGTACCCCTGATGAAGTCCATAACAGACGAAACGCCTGGCTTTTATGAAAATATTTATGAAGTACTATGTTTCTGTACAAACGAACAATGTACTTATGAAATACTGTACATTTGTATGATTTTAATTTAATGTTTTATTAAAAACATTGTTTTTTGGATCACGCTGGTTTTTAATATTTTGAATTAATACTATTGTGCACCCTCTGAATACTGTACCTATAACCTATGTTTATCTCCTACTAGCAGGGAGATTTTTTCATGAGGTGCTGCCGAATTTAATTACAGCGCGAGTTAAGGATATTGTTGATCTATTCTATTTATTCTGCTAGTTACCCCTAACTCGCTGCAGTATATTATGCCTTTATTTATGGATAGACTCAAAAGATCACAGAGAATAAAACAAATGTTTATGGAGGACGAAGAGTTAAGGTGCATACACACGGAGCGATATAACTGAGCGATTTTGACTATATAGTCAAAATCGCTCAGAAAGTTAGTGCAGATCGCTCCGTGTGTATACAGGCAGCGATAGCGATGCGCATCCCCGCTAGGTCGCTATCGCTGGGAAAAATAGTCAGTGCAGGCAAGTCAATTTTGGCTATGTCGCTGCAAAAGTTAGTCAAAATCGCTAATACTTTAAGAGGCCAGCGATTTTTCCCAGTGATAGCGATGTTGCAGGCGGCGGTGGTGCGGGCGGCGGCGGGTTGTGGCGGCGGTGCGGGCGGCGGCGGGTTGCGGTGGCGGTGTGGGCGACGGCGGGTTGCGGCGGCGGTGCGGGCGGCGGCGGGTTGCGGTGTGGGCGGCGGTGGGTTGCGGTGGCGGTGCGGGCGGCGGCGGTGGGTTGCGGCAGCGGTGCGGGCGGGGGAAATTTACCTTTATCTTGCAGAGTTTGGCAGCGGAGCGGTACCAGTTTCAAAAATGGCGCCTCAGCGTCATTTTTGAAATTCAAGATGGCCGCCACAAGCCAATCACGGCTCGTCGCGTCACCGCCCCGCCCCCTCCCGCTGACTTATATAAGTCAGCGCGAGGCAGCGGCTTTCAGTCCGACTGCGGAGGAGGAGCGGAGAAGAGCTCCTGAAGACTGAAGACGCCGTGGAAGTCCTGGATGGGCGGCGGCTATGCAAAAGAGCTTAGCAGCAGCCGCCCACCAGGTGAAGATGCCGGAGCAAGATCCCAGAAGCCCTGGGGAGGTGGCGCCCCCCCAGGTGAAGACGCCGGAAGCCCTGGGAAGGCGGCGGCCATGCAAAAGAGCTTAAAGGCCGCCGCCCCCAGGTGAAGACCCAGTTTAATAAAGGATTTTTTAAAGAATGTGTCGTGTTTTTTTTTCAATATTTTCTTTACAGGTGGACTACAGGTGCCAGCGGGCCCTTTATGTCCGGGCATGCTGGCACTTGTGGTTCTCCAAGTGCCAGCATGCTGGGGCAGGCTTGCTGGGACCTGTAGGCCACCTGTAAAGAACAATATAACTATTGAAAGGCTATCAGCCTCCCATCCACCGCCCACGGATGGGGGGGACAGCCTCGGGCTTCACCCCTGGCCCTTGGGTGGCTGGAGGGGGGGACCCCTTGATTTAAGGGGTCCTCACTCCTCCAGTGTACCCCGGCCAGGGGTGACTAGTTGGGGGGGTAATGGCACGGCCGCAGGGACCAATATAAAAGTGTCCCCCGGCTGTGGCATTATCTCCCTGGCTAGTGGAGCCCGGTGCTGGTTTGAAAAATACGGGGGACCCCTATGTCTTTTGTCCCCCGTATTTTTTAAACCAGGACCGGACGCAGAGCCCGGTGCTGGTTGTCTAAATATAGGGGAACCCTACTCATTTTTTCCTCTGTATTTTAACAACCAGGACTGGCTCAAAGAGCCCGAGGCTGGTTTTACATAGGAGGGGGGACCCCACGCAAATTTTTTTTTTTACTTTTAGCTATTTAAATACCAGCCACCCTGTAAAATCATCCTATATATGACACTCATCCCCTTATTTAAATGAGATAGTCAAAATCTCCCATAGCCAAAATCTCCCATAGCCAAAATCTCTTGCATAGTTAGACAAAATCTCTGGTAAAGTTAGTCAAAATCTCCTACTGCCAGTTCAAGGGAAAAGTTAGTCAAAATCTCTCAAAGTCAAAATCTCTCCGTGTGTATGCACCTTTAGTCCTTATGGAGGAAAATGAGGAAGATTACTATGAGCATCTCAATTTAATGGAAAAACTCTCCACTAAGGAGATAAAAGGGTGGTACGATGTTATTACCCTTGAGAAATATATTGAAGTAGAGAGGATACCAAGAGGTTTGAGATTATTAAAAACACCTACCCTTGGGGCCGACAATGAAAGTTTTTTGACAGAATGGAACTCGGTTCTCACCGACTGTTCTATGAAATTGATGAGTTTAATTGTCAAAGAACGTAAAAAAGAATTAATAAAATTAGATGAGGAAATAACAAAAGTTGAAAACCTTATGGAAAAGTTTGAAACCAGTGAGGAGTATAAGAAAGATGTCGGGGACTTATTATCTAAATTAGACAAATTAGAGAACGAGATTGTGATAAGAAAACAAAGAAAATATATTAGAGATAAAAACGATTACAAAAATGGTAATATTCAAAACTGGTCTAAGATAGAAGTACAGCCATTAAGAAGCCGACAGCCAGAACGTAGTAGGAACGACTGGCAGGAAGTAAATTATAAATGGGGGAGACAAATTTACCGATCCCCATATGGGAAAAAGAGTTTTTCCAATCTCCGCCAAACCTATAGGGAGAGAATACCCTCCTATTCACGTAGACAACAAGATAGACATCAATCTTATACAGATAGATACTGTGAAAATATACCATCACACTATAATAAATTTGATAATTTGAGATCCCTCTCCCCTTATAGGACTGAACGGGGATATTTACCCCGTATGTCCGAACAAAAACAGCATTTTTTGGGGGAGCGATCAAATGCATACTCTCGAATGAAACAGAAACAAGTAGAGGCAGCAAAGAGCGACATACCACAGGGTACAAAAAGAGGTTACCAAGAGGAAGAAGAGGAGGAAGAGTCAATAGAGGTTGTAGAAAATACCCCCAAGAAAATAAAAGCCCATCTGTCACATCAGAAACAGGGATTATCAACCTATCAGCGAAAGAACTTTCTACAGCCGAGAAGTCGGTACTAAGGGTCTGAAATTTGCACCTAATAAGGGTACTGGCAAATTTAATATTTTTATAGATTTAAATAGATATGTGAGAAATCTAACAGTACAGAGACACTTCCTAAAAAATCCGGTTCCGAAGCTATCATATGAGCCTAAAGAAAAGCCTCTTGTCTCCCTTCCCTCTAAGTTCTACCCTGTAGAGTCCCGTGGGAGTCACGTGGATATATTTTACGAGTCTGTTAGAGATGATTTTAGGAAAATAAAAACTTATGATAGTAAATATAACAACAATGTCAATCCGTTAGAAAAGAATGCCATCAAGAAGCTAGTGAAGGACCCTAATATAATAATCGAATCCGCCGATAAGGGGGGCGCGGTAGTCCTTCAAGATAGACCACTATACCTGAAGGAATCATATAACATATTGGATGATGACTCGACCTATATTAAACTTGCAAAAGATCCTACTGTAGAGTTTCAGGATTCATTGTATAAACTCTTGAATAGTGCCAAAAATAATAGCTTAATTTGCAAAGAAGAGTTTGATTATCTGTATAAAAAGTTTCCTATTATGCCCATATTCTATCAACTACCCAAAGTACACAAAAATAGAGAACTCCCACCGGGATGTCCCATTATTGCAGGAGTAAATTCCCTAACATCTAACCTCTCGCACTAAAGTTACAGCCCTATGTTCAGTTAAATAAATCCCATCTCAAAGACTCTACCAGCCTTTTGAGACTTGTCGATAACTATGACTGGTCCACTAATAACAGATTGTTAACGGTGGACGTGCAAGCTCTCTATTCCTCTCTCCCCCATGATAGGGGAATAGAAGCAGTTAGGCACGTTCTTGAAAACGACCCGAAGAACACACAATTAGAGGTCACATTCATCATTGATTGTATTAGGTTCATCCTAGAACATAACTTCTTCGAATTCAATGGTACCTATCTCCTACAGAAACAGGGCACTGCGATGGGGACTAAGTTTGCCCCATCGTATGCCAACCTGCTGATGGGAGAGTGGGAAAATAAATTTGTGTATAATACTGAATTTGAAAAGGTCAATATAAAACTATATAAGAGATATATTGATGATATGCTATTTATATGGCAGGGGGACATGAAAAGTATTGAAAACTTTATGGATCATTTAAATACGAATGAATACAATCTTAAGTTTACTTTTAAGACAGATCCCACCACCATAGAGTATCTGGATTTGGAACTGAATGGGCACAGTTTAGGAGGAGTGACCACTAAGACCCACTTTAAATCTGTTGATGCAAACAGTTACATCCCAAATGATAGCTGTCATCATCCAGTTTGGAAGAGTGGAGTACCCTACTCCCAATTTGTTAGGATTCGAAAAAATTGTAGTGACATCAACAGCTATTATCTTGTACAGTAGATTTATTGAAAGAGGTTATGATGCCAGCTTCCTGAATGAAGCTAGGCTGAAAGCCTCTAAAAGATCAAGGATAGAACTGATAAGAGAAAAACCTTATACTATTCCTCGTAGCACGAATCAATACAGACCATTTGTTACCCAGTATAGCAAAGATGCTAATAAAATAAACAAAATAATGACAAAACATTGGAGTATACTACAGAAAGATCCTATTTTAGGCCCCATCTTGCCAGATAAACCTCGGTTAGTCTATAAAAAAGCTCGGAATTTAAAAAGCCTAATAGCACCTAGCGCTCTTAAAATAGAGAAGTCATCGGATACATAAAACGACCTTTTTCTGGGCAACAAATGGGGATGTTTCCCTTGTACCCAATGTATCTGTTGCAAATACATGCAAAGGGCCACCATTAAACTGAAACTGGATAATGGTAGATTTCATATATTGAAAGACCGGGTCACCTGTACCACAGAATATGTCATTTATAAAATAAATTGCCCATGTGGTCTTTCTTATGTGGGTAAGACTAAACGCAAGCTGAAAATTAGAGTTCAAGAACATTTAAGGAATATTAAAAATAAAATGATGTCACATAGTTTGCATAGGCACTTTGCGGAAGTACATCAAGCAGATGTGACTGGACTTATTTTCACAGTATTAGAACATATTAAATCTGATAAAAGAGGAGGAGACAGAGATTTATTATTAGCGAAACGAGAGTCTTATTGGATTTATACACTAAATACTCTATGTCCGACTGGTCTCAATGAAAACATTGATATAGTCTCCTTCTTAGGTTGCTGAGTGAAGGTTATTATTATTATATTTTTTTAATGTATCACCCTTATGAATATTCTGAAATAACGTGATACGTGTGCGTCCTCTAATATTGCTTTAAGTGTTGAATAATTCTTGTTATATGGGAACTCTTGGATATTCATTATATGTCAACTTATGACTTTAATATTAATCCTGTGCATATATAATCTATACGTGTTATATTCTACAACTGTTAATGATCTAGTACCTGTAAAGATATTGAGAAAACATTGTTCTATTCTTGGGATCATAAGTTTCATATATTAATCCGTGATTTATTCTCAAATGTGTGAATAACCCTTATGTTTAAACTTTATGTGGTTTAAATAACTACATTGTTTCCGTATAGAACGTGAGGCTCCCTGTGTCCCACATAAATTGTAGTGAAGCCCATCACTGGTGCGCTCCGCTATTAGTACCGGTGGAACGCACAACGAAGTCAGGAAGTGACGCGTTGCATCCCATCTTTTGCATAGATTGAACGCACGGGTATGTGTCGCGGAAGTGACAAGTTGCGTTCCATCTCTAATATGGATGGAACGCACGGGTCCGCGTCACAGGGTAATAGCCCCTCTTCCCGATCGGGACATTTAGAGATCCCGGATCGGAGTTTTACTTCTCTGGGCTTAGTAAGTTCAGTGCCCAGTACAGTCTGTCACCTCTGGGCTTAATAAACCCAGTGCCCAGTATAGATTGTCCTCCACCATAATAGGTAGTGGAACGCCGGGGCGGAAGTCTATGCGTTCCACCATGCAGCAGGTGGAACGCATGGCGGAAATGGACTATTCCTCTGAAAATAAACTTTATAATCTACTCTTTGCGGACTCCTTCCACTAATGAATTCATTCTAATCTATACTTTTAGTGTTGTATCCATCTATTTCAGTGTAGTATCCATTTATTCCTCATATCACATTGACCAATCAGTAAATCAAAGGAAGTGAGGTAACACCCATATGGGTATAAATAGACTAGGTCCTCACTCTCCAGTTCACTTGACATTAAGGAGAGGAGGTAGCCACACAGGTCCAGAACTCTGCATTGTAAGTAATTATCTTTGATTACTAATTTTAAAGCACTTCCCTTATTTCCATTTAATTAATGTAAACCTATACTTCATTTTTAGTTGGATATTCCCTATCCATCTGGACTTTTTTGTTTGGTGTAATTGACTTGGTTCTAAAAGTAAGTCGCCATTATATCTTTTGATATAGTCTAAATCTAGGGTTGGAATACCAGTTTATCCAGCTCTATTTAATCCATTTAGATTTTTTCAGGTATTTCCCTAATCTTGGAAGACAATTCATAATCCGTTATTGTCACTCCTAGAATTGAGATATGAGTATGATAATAACAAATGGTCTAATTAGAAAGTAAATAGATCTTTACAAAGATACATTTATTTCCCTTAGATACTTCCATTATACCTAATTTAAAAAGACTATCTGATTTTCAACGAGAGAAGTCTTCTAAATCTAATGTGAGTGACAAATGTTATTATACAATTGTTCTGTTGAGGTTCAAATTAGACTGTAAATTTAATAAAATCTAATAAGATTTATCCTTTTTTAGAATATATATGAGAGTAGTGAAGAACAGCGCCTATGTATATCTAATAGAACAACCGGGGTCAAGAAACATTTCTTTACACAACACACCCCAACAGTGAATGAGTGGCAGTTCTTATACAGTATATGAATGAAAAATGGACAAATGGAGTAAATAAAAGCGACTAATAGTGTTCGTGAATAAAACCTGTGCGATCAGGTGCAATTATTGAAATAAATAGCAACTTAGCTTCAAAATATTTTCAGGCTGATGACACTTAGAAGCCGAATATGTAAAGAGAAGATAAAAGCAACATAGTGTGTACTGTTTTAAAAAACAAACAATCATTTTTCACAGTGGTTTCAAAGATCAGGAATATGACTCATTCCAAAATATTGAGTAAGCAAATCTGATGATTCTTAAAAGTATGTATATAGAAGATAAAAGCTATAAAAGACAGTATTTTCACAACAGCTTAAACACTAGGAATGTGGCTCATTCCAATTAATGTTAAGCAGGCGTAATAATAAAAAACAACAATTTAATAGGCACAGTCCTGCCACGCTTAAAGGTAGCAAACGTACAAGACAATTAAAACAAATAGGCAATTCATCTGTCGATAAATGCAGGTAGCACACATACAGGATTGAGTAATTAAAACGTTTCGTCCTATTATGTGGACTTCATCCCCTTGATGAAGTCCACATAATAGGACGAAACGCGTTGGACAGGGACCTGCTACTTACCCTTTGGACTCCCCATATGCGGACAGATAAGCTGTTTTAATTACTCAATCCTGTACGTGTGCTACCTGCATTTATCGACAGATGAATGGCCTATTTGTTTTAATTGTCTTGTACGTTTGCTACCTTTAAGCGTGGCAGGACTGTGCCTATTAAATTGCTGTTTTTTATTATTACACCTGCTTAACATTAATTGGAATGAGCCACATTCCTAGTTTTTAAGCTGTTGTGAAAATACTGTCTTTTATAGCTTTTATCTTCTATATACATACTTTTAAGAATCATCAGATTTGCTTAATCAATATTTTGGAATGTGTCATATTCCTGATCTTTGAAACTACTGTGAAAAATTATTGTTTTTTAAAACAGTACACACTATGTTGCTATTATCTTCTCTTTACATGTTCGGCTTCTAAGTGTCATCAGCCTGAAAATATTTTGGAGCTAAGTTGCTATTTATTTCAATAATTGCACCTGATCGCACAGGTTTTATTCACCAACACTATTAGGCGCTTTTATTTACTCCATTTGTCCATATATATATATATATACATTATATATATAAAGTATAGCTGCTCCGGCACTCCACAAAGTCCAATGCTGGACTGATGCTGCTCTGGTGCCCTCCCCAACTGGGAACCGGTGGTACACAATGGTAAAAAACGAGGCGGCACTCAGAGACTTTCACTTCTATAATATAATTGTGCAAATGGTGCAAAAGGTCACATCAACGTTTCGGGGACCTGGTCCCCTTCTTCAGGATAACAGTGGTGCAAAACAAGAGTGTTTAAATAAGGTTACAAACACTTACCCCCTGACCCCATTCAGTCACATGCTGCAGCGTTACTCTCCGGCCGCCCGCTCAGGACTTCCGCCCGGCTCACTGACGCCTCGGCGGGGCCGGAAGTGACGTCGCGGGAGCGAGCCGCGTCACCATGGCAACCGCTCGAGGCATACTCACTATTCGAGCGTCTCCTCCCGGCCGCGTATCTCACTTCCGCCCAGACGTCTACAAGTCCCGCGAGCTCTGGAGCCACATCACGGAAGCCAGCTGCGTTACCGTGGTAACGCTGTCTGCTGTGAATAAACATAATATCATACACTAACATAAGTGACAAAATAAGATGACCTTAGGAGGTCAATATAAAAGTGACAAATCATGTTAAAGTGCTAGTGCAAGCTGCAAAACAGTTACAAACAACAATTAAAAATATCCAGAGGTGCAAAGACTAATGTGCATAATGACACCTCAAATGTTAAACTGGCCTACTGATATGTATCAAATATGGCAACAACATCCTGACCACTTTAACAATAGGAGCCCTGTAGCTTATGAAAAGATGGTGACAGCAAGAGCGCGTGGCGCCCAGACTGCATGACATCACCTTTCTAGACATGCTCTTGCTGGAACACTATTAGTCAGACGGAAATCACAGGAAGTTAATTAGCCCCAAATTTTCATTTAGAACCCCGGGTTTCAGAGTATTCAGCCTGTGAATCCGCATGGACTCCAGCTGCAATAACTTGCGGCCCCTATCACCCCCCCGTATCGAATCAGGGACATGAGCGATGATGCGATGTTTGAACGTGGCCATAGAATGTCTGAAAGTCACGAAATGTTTGGCCACAGGTTGATCGCCATTACCTGATGCCAAAGCATTTCGGATGGCCAGTCTATTCTGGGCCATTCTGATTTTGAACTGGCATTCCGTTTTGCCAATGTAATACCGCCCACATGGGCAGATAATGGCTTAAATTACAAACTTCGTGCTGCATGTGAGTGGCCATTTGATTTTGTAATGTTTCCCTGAAAAGGGGTGGGCTATGGTAGTCCCTGGTGACATATGGGAGCATGTTGTGCACCCAGTACATTTAAAACAGCCATTGCGCCTGGTCAAAAAGTGTGTGGGATTTACTCTAAATTTTGCCATGTCGGTTTTGACTAAAATATCCTTGATACTTTTGCCTTTTTTGTAACTAGGCATGATGCGCTTATCATGTAGCATCTTCAGATCAGGGTCTGATGCCACTATTGGCCATAGCTGTCTAAGTTGATGTTGCGTCTCCCTGCTCACCACATCATAATCGCACACCCAAGGAATAATTTTGGACATGTCTTTAATGTGCTTGGGCCTCACTGAAATGTCTTGCTGTGTGGCTTCTGCTTTCTGATGGGCTGATCGTACCAATGCCCGAGGATAACCTCTTGCTAGAAATCTATTTTCCATCTCCTTCAACTGACTTGCCCTAATGGAGTCACTGTTGTTGGCCCTGCATACTCTCAAAAACTGAGAGAATGGCAGGCCCCTAATGGTGGATGTAGGGTGAAAACTATCGTATCGCAGAATCGTGTTGCGATCGGTGGGCTTTCTATAAAGACATGTGGTAATTTTGCCCTCCTGTAGTTTAATAGAAATGTCAAGGAAACAGATTTCTGCTGGGCTACTGGTCATGGTGAGTTTGGCTGGACTATCAGACTGGTTGTGTGATTCAATCAATGAACTCAACTCCTGTATCTCACCATGCCAGAAAATCAACTTGTCGTCTATATAACGATAATAGACAAACAATCTATCAGCAATAGCCTTATTGGCCAGGAATAATTCACGCTCTGTTTCCCACATGAAGGCATTGGCGAACGAGGGTGCCACGGAAGACCCCATGGCACACCCCGTTCGCTGCCTGTAGAACCTTCCGTCAAAGATGAAAAAATTGTGCGTAACAGCTCAATGAATAAATCAATATCTGGCCCAGTGTAAAGCACATTCCCCACAATTAGATGTCTCACAGCCTGCAACCCCTGCTGGTGAGGAATGCAGGTGTACAGGCTGGTGACGTCCACCGTAGCCAAAGAAACATCTGTTGAAATCTCATCAATGGTACGAAATGTCTGTAATAATGTACTGGAGTCCTTCAAATATGTACAGATGCCCTGAATGCACGGTTGTAAATAAGTGTCCAAGAAAATGGCCACTGGCTCATACAGAGACCCACGGGCAGAAATGATGGGTCTGCCCGGGGGTCTCTGTGCGTCCTTGTGGACCTTGGGGATGGTGTAAAATAGAGGAACCACCGGTTTGTCAGGTAACAACTTCTCAAAGATGTCTTCCGAGATCAAACCATCCAACTTTGCCTGTTCCAACGGCTGTATTAATTCTGATTTGTACTCTGAAGATGGATCCTTGTCTAAAGTGCAGTATGTCTCGCTGTCTCCAAGCAATCTAAGGCACTCTGATGTATAATCTGTAGTGTTCTGAACCACTATAGAACCGCCTTTGTCGGCTCCACGGATAATAATGTCCTTTCTGTTGCTTAACGCTTTGAAAGCCATTCTCTCATCATGCTGTAAATTGTGGAATTGATGTTTGCTGGATTTAGGATCTGGATTCTCCAGCATTCTATGAAAGGTTTTTAAGGAAGCGTTAGTGGAGACTGGATCAAAACGTGACTTTGGGCCCAGTTTCTGGACTCTTGGAGGCAGTGGTTCCTTGGTGACCTGTGGAGGCTGTTTGCCAAAGTGCTCTTAATTTTTAAAGTGCGGTGCAGTTTGAATGTGCTGATTTTCTTCTTAAAGTCATCACCATAATTTGTCGGAACGAATGTCAAACCTTTGTTGAGCACCCGCAATTCAGATGGTGATAAGGGAGTGCTGGACAAATTAAAGATTAGTGCTTCTTCGCTCTCGGTGGCTTTGCTTTTGCCTTTTGTTTTATCTCCCTCGTCTGGTGAACTGGTGTTTCTTCCTCGACCCGCGATAATGGCGCGGGTCCTGACCCCTAAAGGGGTGTCACGCTTGGAATTTGTCGAGGCCGACCCGTGGGGATCATCAGAGTCACTGGCAGACGTTGTGCTGGAACCAATCCACCTCCTTTCTCTGCGGCCTTGGAAAGGTCTGGGCTTAGCCTGAGGGTTGGAGGAATTGCCCAGCCACGGGTACACCCTGTGTTGAGTATAGTCCATTTGAACTTTGTTGAGCTTCTCTTTTTTGAACTTTAACAGATTCACTCTGTAAAGCTCCACCTGTTCTTTCAGTTTAGACAACCATCCACTAGCTTCTTCCGACGATAACAACTCAGCATGATCCACTTTAAATTGTGCAATATGGGCTTTGGTCTTTTCTCACTCCTTTGTGGATTCCTCCACTACTAATAAAATTAAGTCCATTGAGCACTTATTTAAAACCGAGACCCATTTTTTGCAGAATTCCATGCTGTAGCGCCCGATGGTAGGGACATTATGCACCCTGAACCCACGAGGCAGTTGTTTCGCTCTATAATAATCATACAATGTTCTGCTGTGATACAGATAATCAACCTCGCGTTTCATTAGGCGCAACAAGTCCCACTGGGCATCCTCTAGGGACGTGACTGCATTCTCGGTAAAAGCTGGATCTTTGTGGAGGATGCTTTCAGCTTCTAAATCTGAGAAGCTCAAAGTCTCATGTGTGTCACAATGTAATAGAAAAGAGGTGAAGTCCGTTTGTTCCAAGGCCAAAGCTGCCATACTGAAATCAGTGCCAAAAGAATGATGATATAGCTGTGCAAATCACACTGTGCAAAAATCACTGTGAACACCTTAGGTGTGGTGCAAACGTGCAAAAAGTGAATGGTGTCCTGGAGATATAGGGTTCCTTATTCCCCTGAAAACAATTGGTGGGGCCTTGAGCTGGAAGCCTTAGCGCATTGCACATGCGGCAGGGTCCAAATGTAGAAAGTATAGCTGCTCCGGCACTCCACAAAGTCCAATGCTGGACTGATACTGCTCTGGTGCCCTCCCCAACCGGGAACCGGTGGTACACAATGGAAAAAACGAGGCGGCACTCAGAGACTTTCACTTCTATAATATAATTGCGCAAATGGTGCAAAAGGTCACATCAACGTTTCGTCATCAGTGTATGATGTTATGTTTATTCACAGCAGACAGCGTTACCATGGTAACGCAGCTGGCTTCCGTGATGTGGCTCCAGAGCTCGCGGGACTTGTGGACGTCTGGGCGGAAGTGAGATACGCGGCCGGGAGGAGACGCTCGAATAGTGAGTATGCCTCGAGCGGTTGCCATGGTGACGCGGCTCGCTCCCGCGACGTCACTTCCAGCCCCGCAGAGGCGTCAGTGAGCCGGGCGGAAGTCCTGAGCGGGCGGCCGGGGAGTAACGCTGCAGCATGTGACTGAATGGGGTCAGGGGGTAAGTGTTTCTAACCTTATTTATACACTCTTGTTTTGCACCACTGTTATTCTGAAGAAGGGGACCAGGTCCCTGAAACGTTGATGTGACCTTTTGCACCATTTGCACAATTATATTATAGAAGTGAAAGTCTCTGAGTGCCGCCTCGTTTTTCCCATTGTATATATATATATATATATATATATATATATAGTGTATGTATATATATATATATATATATATGGTAAGTAGTCTCGGATTGGCACTCCCACTGATAGTAAACACGAGCTCTGGTGCCCTCAGTTATCAGTATTGCAGTCAGAAACAAAAAGCTGCGGCACTCAAAGTCTTAATCACGTAAAGTGTATTCACATCACATGCAACTCCAACGTTTCGGGGCTGTCCCGCTCCTTTGTCAAGGTGAGTATATATATATATATATATGTGTGTGTGTGTGTGTGTAAACACACTACCTGGAGCAATAATAAAACAGGCAGGCTTACTTTTTGCTGGCAGGCTGCTGTAACACAAGAGACAGGAGATCAGCCATCGCTGAGCTGTCCTGTACTGTTAGGTTGCCGTGGCGTTGGCGCTGCGGCTGTAAGGTTGCCAGGGCAACCAAAAGGGAGACATAAGCGGAGCTTAGTGCCACAGATAGGCAAGAGCTCTGATCTGTGGCGGGGCGCCCTTTTAGGATGGGGGGCCTGGGGTACTTACCCCCAGGGCAGCCCCCTTAATCCGGATCTGGTTGCGGTGTACTACTGCAGCCAATGCATAGATTGTAAACTTGTGAGCAGGGCCCTCTTACCTCTTTGTTTCTCTTTACACATGTTCAATTACTGTTTTGTTCACAATTGTATATTGCAATGCAATATGCTGGCACTACAGTATATGTCACTGATAAAAATGACAAACCACAATAAGGCTCAGATTTATCAAACCTTGGAGAGTGATAAATTGCATGGTGATAAAGTACCAACCAATGAGCTCCTAACTGCAATGTCACATGCTGTGTTAAGAGCTGATTGACTGGTGGTTTATCACCATGCTATTTATCACTCTTCAAGGCTTGATAAATCTGAGCCTTATTGTGGTATGTCTGCTAAGGGCTAATTACCCTGCGGATGGTTAAAGAAAAACTCCACCAACTATAATAGATGAAAATGTTTGCACAGTCTCACTGAGACTCATAGCTATCTCATTAATAAAAATATATTCCTGGAACACAGATAAGGAAACCCTTAGAAACACTATACCCTGATAATCATTTTCAGAAATGTAAGATAGATGACACAAACAGTATAAATGTTTAGTGCTACTGTCCCTTTAAGCAGCTGAGCTAATGTTTCAATGATTCTGTAGCAATAATAAATAAGGAGATGTCTATGAGGCCAAGTACCTGGAAGCTCCTGTAGCATGTGACTCTAAATGGTCGTTTAGTCTGACTGAATATTGATTGATTTATGCAGCCACAATGCAATTATGTCATATTGGTTAAAAAGTAATCTATTTACTGCAGTGATTATTGCTGCGGGATGAGGCTGAGTTCAGTGAGTGGGTGTGACTTTGTGTATTTAGAGATGGGCGTAGCTTCATGGGGTGAAAGGTTCTCATTATTTTGCTACATTATCTGAGTAAAGCTACAAAATACCTAGTACAGCTTCTTTTGCAGATATAGAGGGAGATATACGGGGTTCGGTATGAAATACCACTCTTTGAGATGCCGGCTGTCACTTGGACATCATGACATTAAAGATCCCGAAGTCGGAAGGGGTATTTTTTACCGCCCCTCTCATACCCCTAACTCTCAGGGGATGACAGCTAACCCCCCCCTCCTCACCCAGTGCCTAACCCTAACCCTCCCCAACAAAGCCCCCCCACCCTCCCGCAATCCCTCCATCCTTTTCTGGTGCTGGGCCCCCAAGTGGTGTCAGGATTCCGGCGTCGGCCACACCCCCGCCAACATCCCGTCTATCAGGATTCTAAACACATCCCGATGTACAGTACTAAGGGGGAGATGTACTAAGCATTGATAAAAGTGGAGAAGTGAGCCAGTGGAGAAGTTGCCTATGGCAGCCAATCAGCATTGACGTAACATTTATAATTTTCATACTATAAAAGTATACAGAGCAGCTGCTTGGTTGCCATGGGCAACGTCTCCACTGGCTCACTTCTCCAATTTTATCACTGCTTAGCACATCTCCCCCTAAGCCTTCAGAGTAATAAAGTGAAGAATGAGAAAGTACCAACCAATCAGCTCCTAACTACCATGCTACAGGCTGTGTTTGAAAAATGACAGTTAGGAACTGATTAGTTAGTACAGTGGTTCTCAAACTGTGTGCCGTGGCACCCTGGGTTGTCGCGAGGCTCTTGCTGGGGTGCCTTGGATTGGTGGTCCAGGATCAATTCAAATTATTTATGGTCAATGTAATAGGCAAAACCAGTGCTGGTGGCTGCCAGTCGTAAAATATGTGGACAAACAGAAGCAAATCATGTCCCTCACCACACAATTTAACCTAAGCATGACATATAAACACAATTTACTTAATGTAATATTTCTTTCTAAATATATCAATAAGAAACTTTTAGCCTAGGGGTGCCATGAAAATAACTCTGATACTCTAGGGCAGGCCTGGCCAACCCTCTCCAGCTGTTGTAGAACTACACTTCCCAGCCTGCTCTGCCACAGTTTTAGCATTCCCTAATAGCAAAAGTGTAGCAGAGAATGCTGGGACTTATAGTTTCACAACATCTGGAGAGCCACAGGTTGGCCAGGCCTGTTCTAAGGCGATGTGATTCAAAAAAGTTTGTGAACCACTGAGTTAGTACTTTACCTCTCTCCAATTTATCATTCTCCAAACCTTAGTACATCTACCCCATAGTGCCTGATTCTTAGCTGGGAGCAGAGCAGAAAAAAAATGCAAGTAACATGGACAAACCATGTTGCAATGCAATGGGTGCTAATACATGCATATACAGATGGATCCATGTTTATCTTGGCCTTTAATAGGATTAATTGAGCCAGGTCTGTCAGACTTAATCCCCTGCTGTAATGACTTAATCCCCTGCTGTAATGACTTAATCGCCTGATGTATTGTTTTCTGTATTGTATTGCACCTGAGAACAATAGATGAAAGGCTTATGTTAATAAACCATGGTGTGCCTAGGCGCAGCAAAGAAGTCAAGTTAAATGTGGACCCATCTGTATTTTGCATGCTGGCTTTAGCCTGCTTTTGCATGTAGCCCACAGATGCTGTCCAGCTTCATTTTTACATTGCAATTTATGACACATTCCTCCGCAATCTCTGCGTCCCCTCCTGCCGTCCCCAAATGGTTTTGTGCTGGTACACAGTTACTTACCTGTATTGCTTTGTTCACACCTCAGCCCCATAGACCATAGTCTTATTTCTGCAGCTTAACAATTATACAGGGTTTTGCATGACTAAATACAAGGAATACTTTAATATAAGGTTCCTGCCTGGTGGGGCTGACGTGTCTTTATAGATATCTTCAGCTAAGTTAGAAACAATTATATTCTGTAATGTCAGAGAGAAGCAACAATAAAACAGATGCACAGTCTGCAGAGCAGATTCTGTCTTTTAAATTGACTCCTGGAGAAGCTCCATAGAGAAAAGTGGTTCAGAATTTTTTTTTCTAAGATACACATTACATCATACTCTTGATTTAGATCATTATGTCATCCGTTCCAAGGCGCATTGTACAGGGTTGGATCAGCAGTAGCTATATTTGAGGACTACTGCAGTGTTACAACGCTCCTGCTGGGAACCATAACTCCAACTCCGTAAGATTCATATTTTACCAGAGATCTAGAAAAAATAAGCAAATATATATATATATATATATATATATCAGATAACATCCATATGAGTTCACTCCTTAAAATTGATGCTTTAAGTGAGGCATTCTATAAATGCAGAGGATGTAACTTTTCATTTTATTTTAAATCTACAGTATGTTTATGTCAAGTAAATTTCTCTTTGCAATTAGGATTTGAACATACCTTTCCATGGGTGTGTGCGTAAAAGTATGTGTATTGTCAGTGCATACCTTACCTGTATCCATACATCTGCAATGTTTCACTCTTATATCATGCAGCAAATTGAGCTGCCTGCCATGCGCATAGAGATTCTCAGTTGTCAGACAGATCCATACTTGCAAGGGGTTGGTATTGATATCCCGGGGGTCAAGATCTCGCCGGTCAGGCTGACTGCGGCATTCAGTCATTCAAGATTAAGATGGACTCTGGTAAGTAATTTATCCCTAGTCCTAACTGTAACTCTAACCCACCCATCCTGCAGCCTAACAATAGCCACCCCCTGCAGCCTAACCCTAATTTCCCCCATCTCCACAGTCTAATTCTAATCCTAACCGTAACCCCAACCCACCCCTCCCGCAGCCTAACCCTCACCCTAGTGCCTAACGCAAACTGTAACCTTAACCCCCCCCTACTCCTACCCCCCTCTCCCCCTTGCAGCCTAACCCTCCTCCTAGTGCCTACCTTTAGTACCTACTATCGGTATTCGGACTGTCACAATACCACTGTCTGCATTCTGAATGTCGGTATCTTGACCACCAGGATATTAATTACATCTTCTTACCAGGAAGATCGTTGTCAGATCAGATTCTCAGTTGTCAGAACCTCTGTTGTCTGACTAATCCATGCTTGCCAGTCAGATTCTCAGTTATCAGTTGTCGGGCAGATTCTCAGTTGCCACCTTCTTGCAGACACACTGAAGGGGAGATGTATCAAGCCTTGGAGAGACATAAAGTGGAGAAGTACACTACTAGGAAGAGCCCCCGCCCCCTCACTTTTTCTGTCTCTCCTATCCTATATCTGATAATATGTACAGTACCAAGTAACAGTGGTGAGATGATGAAGGTATGCAAGTAATGTGCAGAATTGTTACCACTCCTCATAAATCAGCATTTCTGGTTAGGTAAGGGTGAATATAACAAAATACATTTTTTTTTTTTTTTTTTTGCTTTTGGTTTTTTATGTTGTATTAATTCCTAGCATGTACTGTAGAATGCATTACACGAAATAAGTCCAACTTCTCCTAGTACTGTAACTTTCAAAAGCACAGGAACAGCTGGAAATTCATATTAATACCAGTCATAGATTATAAGGGGTCATTCCGAGTTGATCGCTAGATAAAAATGTTCACAGCGCAGCGATTAAGTGAAAAAGCGGCACTTCTGCGCATACAGCGCAATGCGCGCACGCAATGTACTTTCACAACAGCCGATGTAGTTTTACACAAGATCTAGCAAGGCTTTTCATTCGCAATGTCTGCCGCAGAGTGATTGACATGAAGAGGGCGTTTCTGGATGTCAACTGACCGTTTTCAGGGAGTGTTCGGAAAAACGCAGGCATGCCATGAAAAACGCAGGTGTGGCTGGGAGAACGCAGGGCGTGTTTGTGACGTCAAATCCGGAACTAAACAGTCTGAAGTGATCGCAAGCGCTGAGTATGTCTGGAGCTACTCTGAAACTGCATAATTTTTTGTTGTTGCCGCTCTGCGATCCTTACGTTCACACTTCTGCTAAGCTAAAATACACTCCCAGTGGGAGGCGGCATAGCGTTTGCACGGCTGCTAAAAACTGCTAGCGAGCGATCAACTCGGAATGACCCCCATAGATTCTAACTAGGTAATGTAGCTTTTTGCAGCTACTATAGCTGTAAAATATATAGTTTAAAAATGAATAATGGTAATACAACATACTGTATCTCGCATAGTTGTCTTTCAGTTGTAAATTAAACATAAATGTCACTTTACAACACAACAGTTCTTTTGTTATTTGTCCACTTTGCACAGCTAATCTTTCTTTCTATATTTATACACAAATGCTTGCCGACTTATCTGTACCCCTTGCAGATAACAGCTGATAAGGGCTGGGTTGGGGCAGGCACTTCACGTCATTCATTAGGCTTTAACATAGAAACGCATCATATTGGCCCAGTCCTGGTGTGGTACATTATCCTACATGCACTATCAGTATTTACTGTATTTATTTATCTAGTGGCCCAGACCATGCACTCTCTAATGGTTAGCCAAACCAATGGGGTGGCTGGCCACACCCCCTCTGGAGACTGGTCACACCTCTAAACGTGGGTCCTTACCACTTTATTCCCCTGGTGGGCCCTTCATGCCTCAGTCCGACACTGTAAAGTAGCAACCATTTAGAAGGCAACCATCTCAGTTTTGCCTTTTAAATTAATGGCATTTTAAAACATCAGTCAGACTTGCCCGGATCTCACCGATGTCTGCAAGTCACAGGCTATTACATTGACCCCTGTCAGGTCTATCATTTCTTGAGAGCTCGGTAAACTCTGGTGTAGTCTCAGTAGAGGGCACTTTGTGTAGGAAGCTAGGCAGATGCAGATAGCTCTTACAAATGAGGTACTGTACACTGGGCACAGTTGGCACTTGTATGATGTAGTCAGAGGTATAGCTAGGTGCCATAGTGCCTGGAGCAAGGGTATGTTCGGCGCCTTCTCTCCTGTACTGAATTGGGTGTATGTTAAATTTGAAAAGAAAAAATATAAAAATCGGTGAATGGGACAGTTCTAGACCTTATGGATCTCAGGGAGAAAGTTTCCTTTGGGCACCCTCATGCTTAAAATAGTGACAATGGGCACCAAAGGCACTCAACAAAAATATAGGGGTGAAGCTTCATGGGGAAGGGGCATAGCCACAGTATAGTACCAATTCAGATTACACCACACAGTATTGTAATATTCACAGTACACCGCACAGGATTGTCCATTATTCACATTACACCACACATTAGTACACCTTATACACTTTAGACTACACAGCAGAAATCCTTATACACATTATGCCACACAGTAGAGCCACTTGTACACATTAAACAACACAGCAGAGCCATTTATACATGTTCGGCCACAGAAGAGCCGCTTATAAATGTTACACCACAGTATGGCCACTTTTACACATTACACCACAGTAGAGCCCAGGAACTATTCTAGGCACATGCAAGCAGGGCAGGCACCCGGGGCGCTGCGGCCCGCAGGCATGGCCGCAGTCACCCCGCAGGCGCACGCCACCCACCCGCACCCCGCTTCCCGGCCGCAGCAGGCGCCGTGGGCTGTGTGGGCGCCACTGTCAGATGCTAGAGGTCATAATTGACCTATAGTGTCTGTGCGGCGCTGCCATGGGAGAGACATCATGATGTCTCTCCCCAGAGCCGGCCATAGGCATAGGCAAACTAGGCAATTGCCTAGGGCATTTGATATGCCTAGGGGCATCATCAGCTTCTGCTGATTAAAATGATATGCGACATGCCTATATTCTGTATGTAGCATTTAATATGCAGATACAGCCACAGTCTCACACAGTATATTGGCATGCTGCATATCAGATTAATCAGAAGCTGCTTGTGCATCCTAGCCACATAGCAATGTAAATAAGATGCATTTTCATTAAAAAAAAGTGCCCGACGTTAGCATTGATGCAAGATTTGTGAGGACACATCTGTATCCAAGCAGAGGCAGAGGTCACAGTGTTAGTGGAAGTGTGAGTGCTGTGTGCATGTGAGTGGGTTGGTTGTGTAGTAATGTTCAGAATATGTGTAAGGGACATTATGTGTGTCATGTAAAAATGCATTAATAATGTGCAACATATGTGTAAAGGGCCACTATGTGTGTCATTAAGTGTATAAGGGCATTAATAATGTGCGGCATATGTGTAACATGGTACTAATGTATGTGTGTCATTATGTGTATAGGGGCACTAATAATGTGCAGCAAATGTGTAGGGGGCACTATGTGTGTCATTATGTGTATAAGGGCATTAATAATGTGCGGTATATGTGTAAGGGACATTATGTGTAAAAGGGCATTAATAAAGGTTGTCATAATGTGTAAGGTGCATTATGTTTATAAGCACATTAATGTGTCTCATATGTGTAAGGGGCATTACTGTGTGGAATTGTGTATAAATGCATTACTAATGTGTGGCATTATGTGTATAAGGTGCTCTACTATGTGGCGTTGCAAATAGAAATGGCACTACTGTGTCGTCTAATGTGAATAAAGAGCAATAAGGTGTGGTGTAATGTGAATAAGGAGCAATTCAGTGTGATGTAATGTGAATAAGGGGCTCTACTGTGAGGAGTAACGTTTATAAGGTAAAGTGATACTACTGTGGGATGTAATATGAATTATGGACACTATTGCAAGATAAAATGTGAATAAAAGTTGCAGTACTGTGTGGCGTAATTGGAATTGGGGTTACTATTGTGTGGCCATGTCCCTTCCCAGCAAGAAGATGCACCTTTTTGGGCTGTGCGTCAAATGTGCGAACTGTTCCTATTTAAAATATAGGTGGTACAAGGACTGCTATGGGTGAGGGGTAATGGTGCTAGGAAAGATGTGCAAGGTCAGAGGCAGAACCAGCGGTGGTGCTAGGGGGCACCAGCCAAAATCTTGCCTAGGGCATCAAATTGGTTAGGGTCGGCTCTGTCTCGCCCATTGAGAGGAGCGGGCGGACAGAGATGAAGCAGCGGCGGTCGGGAAGCAGGAGCGGGGCTGGTAAGTATTGTGTTTTTTTTGTGTGTGTGTGGTTGTAAGCAGCGCAGCTACAGGAGGCACACCTACAGGGGGCACACCGACAAAGGGGCGCATCTACAGGGGCAAATCTACTGGGGGCACAGCTAATGGGGGCACAACTACAGGGGCAAATCGACTGGGGGCACAGCTACTGGGGGTACAACTACTGGGGGCAAATCTACTGGGGCACAGCTACTGGGGTCATAACTGTGGCCATGCCCCTTCCCTATGAAGCCACACCCCTATTTTACCAACTCTGCTTTACCTGGGAGGGGGGTAGGCGCCAATGGAAACTTTCGCCCTGGGCATCACAAGGTCTAGAACCGGCCCTGGTAAGGCTCTTTTATACAGTAGAGCTGCGGCAGAAATAGGTGCTGCAGCAATGGGAGCAGAGAGTGGTGTAGCAGGTAGGACAGATGTAACCCTGCTGCACAGCTACAAGCAGACAGTGGGCTAGATGCATCATCGCTTATAAAGTGATAAAATGTAGAGGGAGAAAGTGCCGGCCAATCAGGTCCTAAATGCCATGTCACAGGCTGTGTTTGAAAAATGACAGTTAGGAGGTGATTGGCTGGTACTTTTTCACTCTCCATTTTATCACTTTACAAGCGATGGTGCATCTAGCGCACAGAGACATTTAAAGAGGATGACAGAGCTCCGGCATGTGCTGGCTGTTAGTGTTTCCTGCTGTTGCCTCTGACCTGCCCTGAGAGAAATCAGAGCAACTGGAACAAAGGATCTGTACACAGAGTCTGGAGCCTGACCACAGCTCAGTTAGGAACTAGAGCGCGAGTCTCCATGGCCTTAAAACCCCCCTCTCTTTCTCTCTCTCGCTTTATAGATAGATAGATAGATAGATAGATAGATAGATAGATAGATAGATAGATAGATAGATAGATAGATAGACCTACATGAGATGATAGATAGATAGATAGATAGATAGATAGATAGATAGATAGATAGATAGATAGATAGATAGATAGATAGATAGATAGATGTGCTCTTTTCAGTATTAGTCAGTACTATCATTTTACCATGCTGACTGACCACTGTAGAAGGTGTGGATTGAGCAAGTGTGATTAAAAAAGAGTATAAATGATGTCCCCTTTATTGAGGGTAACAATTACTTGATTTGGTAGCATATGCGGCCATTGCAGATAATCTAGTTGTTGATTGGTCCTGACATCTGAAAACTCAGAGAAGTGCACATTGGTTCTTACTTATAAAGGATTGGCTTTGCTAGTTGCAAGCCTTTCCTACAGGGGCTTAACCACACATTTGCGCAAATATGTGTAATGAAGATCTCTGAATTCTATTATTATGTGGGATTTACATCTAGTTACTGTTATCATTCAGGGTGCTGGGGGAAACCAAATGCCTTATTTTCTTGCTCAGAAATACCACTCCCTTTCGAAGGGTCTGGGACTCCAGGTCGACAACAAAAAGGTCGATACACCTTAGGTCGACACCAAATGGTCGACACACCTTAGGTCGACACGGACAAAAGGTCGACAGGAACAAGGTCGACATGGAAAAAGGTCGACTTGAGTTTTTTATGTTTTTTTGGTGTCGTTTTCTTCGTAGAGTGACGGGGAACCCCAATTAGTGCACCGCGTTCGCTCGCCATGCTTCGGTCATGGTGCCTTCGCTTCGCTCGGCACAGATTACCGTTCCAATCGTAGTCCACGTGGATCGTTAAGTATGAAAAGGTTCCAAAAAAGAAAAAAATTGTGAAAAACTCATGTCGACCTTTTTCCATGTCGACCTTGTTCCTGTTGACCTTTTGTCCATGTCGACATAAGGTGTGTCGACCAATGGGTGTCGACTTAAGGTGTGTCAACCTTTTTGTTGTCGACCTGGAGTCCAGATACCCTTTCCAGCACCTGAATGATATCACTAAGCTAATTGAGCATCTACCAATATATATGTCTTTCCTACAGTATGTTTTCAGGAGAAGTCTCCACAACATTAGTGCTTTGGCAGAAATCTAGGAGCACCTGAATAATGATGACATAAAATCCCACTAAAGGGGATTTCTTATTTACGCCTCTGCTGTTTTGCATGTCTAGCCAAGTTGCTTCTCTTGGGGCAGGGATGTACCAACCTCTTCTGGTACATCCCACCACATATCGTGCCAACACTAATTGCATATGTACTAACATATGCGATTAGTACCATAAAGGGCAGCTCCCCCAATAAGAGCTGACCTTTGCAATGGCCGCCAGTCCCTGGACTTCCGGGTGTGTGATCCGGGAGTCCATCTGCGCATGCGCAATGACGCGGCAAACATGGGGGGTGCTGGAAGGGATCCGATTGGATCCCTCTGGCAGCAATGATGTGGAAAGCAGCCCATGGGCTTCTATAGGGTAATGCTAGCTATAGCTGGCGTTACCCTCTGCATCAGAAACCCAGCAGTGGGGCTTTAGTACATATGGAAAATGTGGAAAAAACCCAAAAGCAGGGTTTTAACTGCAGTTTCGTGTTAGTACAGCCCGCCCTTGGTGTGGAATGGCTGATTACATAGAGCTAAGTGCTGTAGCCTCTACTGAGCTGCAAATCAAATGTTGAAGCAGTACCAAACAATGGGGGTCATTCCGAGTTGTTCGCTCGCAAGCGGATTTTAGCAGATTTGCTCATGCTACGCCGCCGCCTACTGGGAGTGAATCTTAGCATCTTAAAATTGCGAACGATGTATTCGCAATATTGCGATTACACACCTCGTAGCAGTTTCTGAGTAGCTCCAGACTTACTCGGCATCTGCGATCATTTCAGTGCTTGTCGTTCCTGGTTTGACGTCACAAACACACCCAGCGTTCGCCCAGACACTCCTCCGTTTCTCCGGCCACTCCTGCGTTTTTTCCGGAAACGGTAGCGTTTTTTCCCACACGCCCATAAAACGGCCTGTTTCCGCCCAGTAACACCCATTTCCTGTCAATCACATTACGATCGCCAGAACGATAAAAAAGCCGTGAGTAAAAGTCCTAAGTGCATAGCAAATTTACTTGGCGCAGTCGTAGTACGGACATTGCGCATGCGCATTAAGCGGAAAATCGCTGCGATGCGAAGATTTTTACCGAGCGAACAACTCGGAATGACCCCCCAATGAAACTTCTTGCATTTCTGAGAACTGCTATATACATTGAGTGGATGGTGTGATAAACGTTTTTGTAGAGCATTGGAAAACTTGATAAACATAATGTGACATACAGTATAGGAGGGAATTCAATTGTTTTTCCCCATGACTACCACTAGGGGGCGCAAAATGGAGCAATTTAATTGTTGCGCCATTTAGACACCCGGTAGCCACGGGGATTACATTTCTTCTTGCAGACTCCTGAGGTGGCACTTTGTTTGTCCAAACAGTAGTTTGGACACCCATTGCAGGACTTTATATGGGTTTTTAGGTGGCTAAACCCGATCTGTTTTGGTGTGACATACGTGATATGTATGTGTGCACAAACAACAATTGAATTGTGACAAATGTTTGGGCATCTAAACAACCCTGTTTAGACAGGAAAATTAAATGCCCAAAACAATTAAATTCCCCTTTTAGTTTTATGCCATGTGATGTCTTTGTTATCTTGTTACAGTGGCTTATTTTTATGGGTGCAGTGTGTGTGGTGCACATGGGCTCCTGGGTCCAGATGGGGCCAACACAGCACACACTGCACCCATTTCTTCTATACCTACCTTTCCGGCGTCCATCGGTGACCATGTGTGGGCCCCCTCCTCTCCCATAGCCGACACCGCCGCACTGAGCACTGGAGACTCTGGCACATTTTTTCGGAGTCCTGCGCACGCGCTGTAGACTCTGGCACTGTGCCAGAGTCTCAGTGCTCAGAGCGCTAACAGCGGTGCTGCCGGACACGGTAGAGGAGGAGGCCCACACACGGAGATTGCACACGGGTCCCCTCCTCTCTAGATATGCCTACGTGCATCCATTCCTTCATGGCAGCCAGGTACCAACCTGTAATGCCAGATCTTTCTGTAAAGATTTCTGAAACATGGCAGTGAATTCAGCTAGACATCCCACTCTCCAGATAGTAATCCAATGCAGCATATGACATGCAAAATATAAGGGGCATATTCTGGGGGGAAGCGTGGTGGGAGATAAAGAGAACGAAGGACATTTCATATGTCCATAGTGACATAAAATTCTGAGTAGTTTACTGAATGAAGCAGCAAGGACAGGTGGAGGTGTGTCCATGGTAACTGCTGGACCTATGAGATTGCTGAGGAATCTGGTGATGGGAATGGCTTAGTCCTTATGAGGGGAGGACTGATTAGGTTCTCCCTCTGTTCCTCAGGAAAAATTTAGCAGTGAAGTGCTCTGTGTTTGTGTTGTACTGAACTGTTTATAACTGTGAATTTGTGGTATTTTCTTCTCATTTTCCTTTCAATCTTTACTACTTTCTATTTTCTTACCCCTTTTTCTCTAAATCTTTCTTTGTCTATTTTTTCCTTTAACATGCCAAGGCCCAGTCGTGCTGCTGGTCCCACTATCTGTTTTATTGAAAGCGGTGGAAGGAATACTGCTGAGTCAGTGTCAGGTGGGGGACAGTTTATTTCAGCACAGGGAAGGCGGTGTGGTGTATTAAATGTGAGTAATTCCGCCACCAGGGGTCGGGCTCGACCACCTGTGAGGGCTGTGGCCAATGAAGCTGCGTTACGCAGAGGCCAGGTGAACAGATTGTCTGTGTCACGTGCTGGTGGCGTACTTCGTGCTGGGGGTACTAACCCTTTGGAAGTACATACTGAGGGTGCGATGTCTCAGAGTGTGGGTGCTATGGTGGAGTTACAGAGCAGGGTGATGCGGAGAGCAGTAACATCAAGAGGAGTTACCTCAGGAGTGCATGTGCCGGAGGTGCACCGCAGTCGTCCCATGGGCCCACCATGGCTGCCAGAGGCGCTCGTCGCAGTACCGTTCTTTTCAGAGATGAGCAAAATGGAAGGGGCACAAGCGAGCAATTGGTGGTGCAAGGAGTGGGAGCACCTAATAGAGGCGTTAACAGGGAAAGGGCCAGTCCAAGGGGTACCGGTGAAATCATGGAGGGAGTTGGTCAGCGCGCGGGTAACTCAGGCATGGAGAATGCTGGTGGGCAGCAGGGAATGGAGATTGCTAACTTGAATATCAGGGGCAGAAAGGTGGCGTCTGAGGTAAATAAGAGCAGGTGCACAGTTGCTAGGCGTTCATATGCATACGCTGTGCGTTTTGGGTGAAAAGCTGCTGGCCGGAACTCATCTGAAGTAGCGTCTATATGCACTTCAGTAATTTCAGCACTGGTCCCTGTTCTTACAGCAGGTCATGCTGAAGGGAGAGTCTTGAGGGAGCAGAATACCTCCATGTTGAGTGAGGATAGTGTAAGTGAGCCAGCTGGTTCACGCGCTAGGACACACAGGAAGAGAGGGGGTAATGTGTTAATTAATGAGTGTCTGGTGGATGTTTCCCCTTGCATTTCTCTGGCAGAATTTTTGGATGTCCCCGACCTACAGGAAGATTCAGGGGAGTCGGCAGCTGTGGTCGAATCTGCTCTGGACGAGAGCGGTCGTTTTTATGGTGAGTCTGATGTCGACCCTACAGCGGGTCTGGGGGATGCAGTAGCCAGCTCGGGCAATAAGTCATTGGTTAAAGAGAAATCATACAAGCAAAAAGCTGCGTATAAATGAAAGCATAGGTGCAGGAGGGATAGGAGTTCATCCACATCTTCCTCTGAGTCCTCAGATTCAGTAGACATTGATTGCAGTGGTTGCAAGAAAAGACACAAAAGAAGGCGCAGACACAGCAGTTCTAGTATGTCCTCGGAGGAGGGTCCTGAGGACTCTTTGCAATGCACCAATACGGCTGTCTTGAGAGGAGTACGGCCCAGAATTAGGGATCGTATACGAGAGGGCAGATTTGTTAACATGTTTGCGTTAACTTGCAAAGCAAAGAAGGCATTAGCTGCGGCCAGAATGAAATTGGGTATAGGGGAGGAGGCGAATAAATCTTATTCTAACTGGCAAAAAGGCATGCTGGTATTTGCGGCCTGCTACTTAGAGACGAGACCTCAAGAGCACATGAACATAATTAAATATATGTATTTGTTACATGAATTGGCGAGATCAGGGCGCGGTACAGCTTGGAGGTCTTATGATGAGGAGTTTTGCAGGAAACAGAATGGCAGAGCGGATATAGATTTTGGTAAAAAAGATGTGGAGATTTTTGTAGATGCTACATAACCACTTAAGTGTGGTTCTGAAGCGGTTGATGATAAACGTGGTAGTAACAGTAATAGATGGATGGCAGGTAAGAACAGCCAAGGTAGGTACTATGTTTTTAATAATAGTCAATGCACCCTAGGGTCAAGGTGTCGTTTTCGGCATGTTTGAAACCGCTGTGGGGGATCACATCCCATTAGGGACTGCTCGCGGCCTTCAGGTGGTAGAGGAGGTTTTCACAGACAGCAGATCCACGCTCCAGCAGTTGCCAATGCTAAGTAGGGCCCCTACTCCTGTGAGATTGGATAAATTATCTTATTGGTTAGAATATTATCCAAATAGAGAGGATGCTGATTTGCTAAGGTTGGGTTTTTCCAGAGGTTTCACGTTGCCTAGTAAGGGCCAGGTTAATTGTGGTTTTGTTCGAAATTTGTGCTCGGCTGAGCGGTTTCCTACAATTTTGAAAGAAAAAGTTGATAAAGAGGTTGCTTTGGGAAGAATGGTAGGGCCTTTCAGTTCTTCTCCAGTTCCGGATTTAATTTTGTGCCCGGTGGGTGTTGTTCCTAAAAAGACACCTGGAAAGTTTAGATTAATTCAACATTTATCCTGTCCAAAGGGGTTTTCAGTTAATGATGCAATTCCCGAGTCTTTGTCCATGGTAGTTTATCAATCTTTTGAAGATGCGTTGGCAAAGATTAAATCATTGGGTAAAGGAGCGTTTATGAGTAAAATTTATGTAGAATCGGCTTTTCGACTTTTGCCCATTGATCCAGAATTTGTTTGTTATTTGGGTTTCCGCCTGAATGATGGTTTCTACTGTATGTTGATAGATGCCTTCCGATGGGTTGTTCTATATCCTGTTCGTATTTTGAAAAGTTTAGTAGCTTTTTACTTAGGTGCATTTCAGAATATTCAGGTCAGTCTGGAATTGTTCATTATTTAGATGGCTTTTGTTCATGGGCCCAGCTGAGTCTGATATTTGTGATAATATTTTATCAAATGCTTTGTCATTGTTTACTGAATTTGGAGTTCCAGTAGCTGAGGAAAAGACAGTGGGTCCTATATTGGTATTGACCTTCTCAGGTTTTGAAATTGATACCATTGAGGGCTGCTGCCGTTTGCCCATTGAAAAGATAGCTAAACTGAAGGAGGAGATAATCGTGGCATTGGCCAATGGCAAGGTTACGTTGAAACAAGCTCAATCATTATTGGGGTCTCTCAATTTTGCTTGCAGTTACCCCAATGGGTAAGGTCTTTAGCAGGAAGTTGGAAAGAACAACAGCAGGCGTTAAAAAAACCTGGTCATTTTATACAATTATCCAAAGAAATTTGTAGAGATTTACATATTTGGAAATATTTTTTTTCAAATTTTAATGGTGTTCGCGTTTGGCAGTCTGAACCCAGATCCAATGTTGAGTTGCAATTATTCACGGATGCGGCTAGTTATTTGGGTTTTGGAGCATATCTGGAGGGTAAGTGGTGTGCTTCCCCATGGACTAAAGCATGGTTTGATGAAGGCCTTAATGGGAATCTGTTCTTATTAGAATTGTTCCCAATCATGGTGGCACTGGAGTTATGGCATGAGGTATTGACCAATGTTTCAGTAGTTTTTTGGTGCAATAATTAGGGAGTAGTTCATGCGAGTTATAGACAAAAAGCTGCTGGTCTACCTGTTTTGCGATTGTTGGGTCAGATTGTCCTGCGTTGCCTTCAATGGAATATAAATTTTTGCGCTAACCATGTTCCAGGCATTGAGAATGGTGTGGCAGATGCGCTTTCACATTTTGAGTGGCACAGGTTCAGGGTGCTAGCACTGGATGCGAATGTATCTGGTGACCCTTGCCCGTCTTATGCCTGGCAGATGATACGTCCGGATTGGAGGGCTTAGCGCTAAGATCCTTGTATTTGATGTATTTCAGAAATATATCAGGTTTTGACCTGGTGGATCTAAATCAGACTTGAGGTTTCAGCCACTCGCCATATTTGGGGCTCTTGAGGAATTTTTTATCCTGTCAAGTGCCTTAAGCCATGGGGTTCACACCCGCTTGACAGGTGTGTTTTTCGCCTCTCGTCAAGTCTGATTCTTCATATCCCCCCCCCCCCCCACCCTGCATTTCAAATTCATCAACTTAGAGTCCAAATTAAAATAGCTTAATGATAAAAATACCATGTTAGAAGGGTTATAATGGGAATAGTTGTGTGTTTTTTTTTGTCTTGGAAATAAGGTTGTGTTGTAGGTCATTCTATTTGAAGGTACTGTGAATATTGTTTTTGTATTTTCAGATTGGCGTTTGGATGAGTGTCCGATATGGATTGTGGGGCACTCGTATGTCTACCATGGTGAAAGGTCTGGTGTGGAGTGCCTTCAATCCCCTGAAGCGAAACTGATCAGGTGGATCAGTGTGAGGGGCCTACGTTGGGAGCAAGTCATGCCCTTATTTTGGCAGCAGATGGAGAGGTCGGGATGCCCGTTGAGAGTGGTGTTCCATGCCGGGGGAAACGACTTGACCAAAAGGTCGGGTTTTGACCTTCGGAAAACCATGGTTAGGGACTTAGTTAGCCTACAAAACAGGTTACCCTTCCTAAGCATGGGATGGTCTGACATCATTCCATGGTTGGCGTGGAGAGGTGCAGACAGGTCGGCTGCCATAGAGTTGGTCCAGCTCCGGATCAATCCTGTGGTGGGCCGGGCTGTGAGTGAGAATTGGGGGTTTGTGGTCCCGCATCCCTCCATTTCGATTTCTGCCCCTTAACTTTACATGGACGACGGTGTCCATTTGAATTTGAGAGGTATGGAAATATTTCTGGAGGACTTGTTGTCCTCAGTCTGTAGTCATGAATTTTATTAGTCAGGTAGAAGGAGTGTTAGGAGGAGTAAGAGGAGTGTTTTTAAGGTTGAGGTATGGTGGCGGGGTTTCGTTGAAACTGTGGCGGGTTGGGACTGCCTGAAATTGTGGCTGTAGTTGAAAAAGGTTTTATAGGTGCTCAGGAGATGAGACGGTGGTGGAGTTTGATACATTAGGGGGCCGGAGTACTATCGCACCAGGTGGGCTTCGGTCTCCAGTGGAGTTGATAGACACCTGAGCACCTTTTTGGTTTGGAGTTGGGGAATACCTTGAGTGGATTGTTGGCCACAGTATCCCCAGTAAAGATTAATCAACACAAGGGGTGGCAAATGGCCCCTTATGGCCCCTTGTGATGTGATGGAGGCTGGGCTGAAGTTGGGCCCTTGTCCCCTTGTGATGCGATGGAGGCTGGGCTGAAGTTGGACCCTTGCCCCCTTGTGATGCGTCGGAGGCTGGGCTGAAGTTGGGTCCTTGCCTCTTCTTGTGTTCTGAAATTTAGATATTTGGATCAGCCACAATTAAAAGGGTTAACATGTAGAATAAATAGGGACTTCAGTTAAATAGGCCATCCCTCCTAGCCCCCATACCATTTGTTTAATAATAAAGCTGACATTTTTATTTGGCAAAATTATTCCTGTTGTCGGTGTCAGTTATTTCTTTAGAGTATGTCTTGAGTATGCACGTGAATGAAGAAATAGTCTACGATAGACATTTTAAGAGAACGAAGGACATTTCATATGTCCATAGTGACATAAAATTCTGAGTAGTATACTGAATGAAGCAGCAAGGACAGATGGAGGTGTGTCCATGGTAACTGTTGGACCTATGAGATTGCTGAGGAATCTGGTGATGGGAGGGGCTTGGCCGTTATGAGGGGAGTACTGATTAGGTTTTCCCTCTTTTCCTCAGGAAAAATTGACCCACCCACCTGCCCTATGTTGAGTTATTATTGGTGTCAGCTTGGTGGGTTGAGATGGCCTGAAATTGTGGCTGTAGTTGAAAAAGGTTTTATAGGTGCTCAGGAGATGAGAAGGTGGTGGAGTTTTACGGGGCTGGAGTACCGTTGGACCAGGTGGGCTTCGGTCTCCGGTGGAGTTGGTAGACACTTGAGCACCTTTTTGGTTTGGAGTTGGGGAATACCTTGAGTGGAGAGTTGGCCACGGTATCCTCGGTAAATATTAATCAACACAAGGGGTGGCAAATGGCCCCTTATGGCCCCTTGTGATGCGATGAAGACTGGGCTGAAGCTGGGCCCTTGCCCCCTTGTGATGCGATGGAGGCTGGGCTGAAGTTGGGCCTGGCAAAATTATTCCTGTTGTCGGTGTCAGTTATTTCTTTAGAGTATGTCTTGAGTATGCGCATGAATGAAGAATAGTCCACGATAGACATTTTATGAGGAATCCGAAAATATAGCTAAAAATGTCCTTCATACAATAACCATATATTACACACCATAGCTTATTAAAAAAGTATTTATTGAGGATGTTAATTTGTCCTTAAAAAAGAAGTTGCTTTGTACTTTAAGCAGAGGTTTTTAGACATCCTTTGTTCTTTTCTGACAAGATAATTACATTTTGTTTAGTATCATGTTAATTCAGCAACTTAATGAAAGTACACCCACTTTACTTATTAACGTAAGAATAGGTGGAAATTAATGGGTGTGGGGGGGATGTAATTGCAATGTATATGTATACAAAGACTGTCAATCTGCAAGACAAGTTACTGTAAAGGCTACATTGTTATTCCTCATTTGAAACAAGTATTGAAAACATTGGCATTGACATCTCCCAGCATTCCCTGTGCTTCCCTGTTTTAGGGGGTATTTATCAAAACATGGAGAGACATAAGGTGGAAAGAAAAAAAGAACTAACCAATCAGCTTCCAACTGTCATTTTTCAAACACAGCCTGTAAGATTAGAGTAACAAAACTGATTGGTTAGTGCTTTATAGCTCTCTATCTTTCTTCAAACTTTGGTAAATATCCCCTTGGCCTTATTCAGGCCAAATCTTCAACAATTCAAATGGTTCCAGGGGCAAACACAGGATATAGTCGGGGAAGGGGGGGGGGGGGGGTTCCGTGGGGTCTACTACGGCACACTGGCGCTCTGGATCCTGGTGCCTAGCATACAGGTGCCGGGATCCCAACCGCCAGTATGCCAGAAGCGGGGCGAGCGCAAACGGGCTCGCTGCATTAGCCATGCTATTTATTCTCCCTCCAGGGGTGTTGTGGACACCCCGAGAGGGAAAATAATTGTGGGTATGCCGGGTGCCGGGATTCCGGCGCCGGGATCCTGACAGCCAGCATATAAAGTGCCACCCGTTTCCAGGTGTGTATGTGCGTATATATGTATACTGTATGTAGATAGATAGATAGATAGATAGATAGATAGATAGATAGATAGACAGACAGATAGATAGTATAGATAGATATATAATTATAATTATATATATATATATATCACACAAATCCATACATACTCACACACATACATACACAAACATACAAACATACACAAGCACACAAACAAACACATATACTTACATAAGTACATACCTACAAATACATACAAACATGCAAACTTCAAATAAAGTATACATACTGTATATGATATACATACAAGGCACCAGGGTCTGGTAGGCAGGAGCACACTAGTGGCAGTCACTGTGAGGATGGAGGGAGCTGCTATGGCTGAACATGTGCAGCCAGCAGCTCCCCCCCCCCCCCCCCCCCCCCGGACATTCTCTATGCAGGGATCAACCGCACGTAGCTCTCTGCTGCAGGAGCAGTTTGGCTCATCAGGGGGGGTTCCATGTACACTGAACCCCCCCCCCCCCCCCCCCCCCTCCTGCATGCGCCACCGGGTTCTGTGGAAAAACATCAGAGTAACTGTCTATAATGCAGATGTTAAGGGCACTCAGACTGTATTTGTTAATATATTACAATATGACCTTTAATATTGAATTCATTTGTATTATAAGCTTAGGGGCTATTAATATTATTATTATATTTTATTTATAAGGCGCCACAAGTGTTTCGCAGTGCCGTACAAGGACAGTATAGGGAGACAAAACTTAGCATTACAGTAAATAAATAACAAAAATACAGTACAGGTAACAAAGAGCACCACAGTTCTCAAAACATAATACAGCTAAGATGTACTGTAAGTAGCGAAGGAGTAATCATCGTACTACTTCGGGCTGACGGCCATAGATAGAGATTAGCCATTATCAGCAGGAGAAAAAGCGGGTAAAGATAGTCGCTGAGTAGGAGAGAGCTGTGAGTGAAATGTGTCGAGAAGAGGGCTTTGACAACAAGAGGAAAGAGGGTCCTGCTCTGAAGAGCTAACAATCTAGTGGGAAGGGGCGACAGGCAGATGACATGAGGTGCAAGCAAGCGGGATGCAGGGGGATGGAGGAGCAGCCTCAGGACTTGCATCGGAAGGGTACACGTTGATGAATAGGTGGGTTTTAGTGCCTCTTTGTAGCTTTGCCAGGTCGCGGAGAGTCTAATGGAGTGGGGGAGCGTGTTCCACTGAAGGGGAGCAATATGCAATCCAGAATTTCACCGTAGTTTCCAGTTCACTAACAACCCTGAATATATGATGGCACCATTGTGATAATTCAATAAAAAGTTATAGTTGATAATAAAGCATTTACCAACACTTTATGTTGACCTTTTTCATTGCGCTGCTCTGTAAATATACAGCATGACTCATGCTTTATCTTTTTTGTGACAAATTATTCTATTTTTAAATGCATTTCTGTTCACCAGTCTTACTGTATATTAATTCAGCCATTGTTATATTCAGCCATTGTTATATTAATTGTATACTGTAGAGTACAAGGCTATTTTTGTGTAATAAAAACAGTCTTATAAGAAAGTAATGTACTAATGGTACATGTTTTAACTTTTAATAGTCAGTATTAAAGTAATTGGTGAGTTTTAGTTGTGACTTTTGTCTATTTTTGTATTATCAAGTTTTTTTTCTTTTGGAACGTTATTTATGATTTGGGGGGTTAGTCAGGTTTGTTAGCAAACTAAAAAAGTTAGCATTTGGGCAAAGCCATGTTGCACTGCAGGTGGGGCAGATGTAACATCTGCAGGATGAGTTAGATTTGGGTGGGTTATATTGTTTCTGTGCAGGGTAAATACTGGCTGCTTTATTTTTACCCTGCAATTTAGATTTCAGTGTGAACATATACCGCCCAAATCTAACTCTCTCTGCACATGTTACATCTGCCTTTCACCTACAGTGCAACATGGTTTTGCCCAATTGCTAACCTGAATAAAGCCCTTAGGGCATACTTGCCAACATGGCTGCCCTTTCTTCAGGGAGGGGGCAGCATGATCGGCGTATAGGGTGTGTGGCCGGGGCATGGTTGGCTAGGTGGTGGGCTGCAGGGGGTTGAGCCTTGAGGACGCATCATTATGGCTTCACCACCCGCTCTACAGTGCCGAGGAAACAGGCACTGTAGAGTGGGGGCGTGGCTACAATGATTCGATTCGCATCATCACTTCCCCGCACTGCCCACTTCCACTAACAGCAGAAAGGGAGTGCGGGGGGTGCATCTAAATCCGGGACACTTGCTTTCCTTTCTGGTGGGCCGGGAAGGTCACCCAATTTTCGGGAGCCTCTCGGCCGTTCCGGGTGGGTAGGCAAGTCTGCCTTAGGGGGTTATTCAGAGGTTTTTTTCATCGAACATACATATTGTTATTCACATGAATAAGCAAAATATATATATATATATATATATATATATATATATATATTATTTTATTTTATTTTTATTATTATTTTTTTACTTATATCTTGCCTATTAAAGTGATAAGTGGAGTTCTGCACTCTTGAACAGAAGCTCTTACAGAAAAGAGAATTTTGTCAAAGTGCTGCACAAAAGTTTCCTAACAGTCACATGTCATTATCTGGGCTCTTTTTGTTAAATATTTTCTTAGCCATAGTCCTGAGCTTGCCACTTATTAATTATAGTAATAATAATAATAATAATAACAATAATAATAAATATTTAACAATTAGGACTTCCAACAAAAGCACAAAGAGCTGCCAACAATGTATTAAATCTAGAGGTACATAAAATGGATATTTGGGGAAAGGTAATAGGGTCAGATTTTGCGGTGGTCCGGGATTTCAGCCTAGATTGCTCGTATTTCTAAATCGGCAATCATTTACAAGGAAAACCATTGTCACTCAAATTTTCTGTGCCTAAGATACGCTAAATATTTTCTTTTTTATTCCTAGTGAAAGTAAGGCTTTAAAGTTATCATTTATAAACCATTATGTGATCAGAGTTCATGGTGCAATAAATAACCTATCTAATAAGTCTTGAGGTCAGAAGATACTATGTAATTTGTCAGCTGTAAAGTCCCATTAGTAAAGTTTGCAGAGGTAATTCTTATGCAGGAAAAAGACGATACTCTCTGCTCTCCACTCGGGTGTGAAATTAGAAAGTCATCCCACAGAATGTGCATGGTAGGATGTGAATTTAGGCTGAAGAAGAAAGTATATTTTTAAGAGGAATCAACGATTTAACCGCCCTCTTTAGAGTCTGAATGACTTCTGTAGCCATGGTATATAAAAACACCTCTATGAATGAAAAGAAGTAATAGAAAACATTCAAGCATGACTAAGTTGAAATGTTTCAGTAATAAGAATTGACAAACGGCATCCATTGATCCGTCTGTTCCTCAGGTCCCCATTTTGTTTGTGTATGTTCCCTTCATTTTTCATATTTACTGCCATCTTAATAACCATTATTGCTCTCTCTTCTATTGCTTTTTATCACTTCATAACGGAGTAAAAAAAAAAAAAAACCTCCAGCAATATAATATTGAAATATGTGTATTCCATCCAAATTTGTAATTATATACTTTTTAAATCTCACAGGAAACTAGTATTTTTCTGTACGCTAGAATATTAACGCTTTTCCCAAAGTTTACTGCATTCAGCGGAAAATGTATTGAACATCAAATTTCTATCATGAAACAAAAAAATAAATAATACAGTACATTTGGCCTAATTCATTCCTGATCGCTGCTATGCGTTTTCGCACAGCAGCCGATCAGGTCTGAACTGCACATGCGCTGGCGCCACAGTGCACCGGCAGCATGCCAGACAGCCGACGGCCGTCTCAGCCCTGCGATCGCCTCTACCTGATTTACAGGCAGAGGTGGTCGCTGGGCGGGCCGGTGGCATTTGGCCGGCGTTTAGGGGGCACGGTCAGGGCGTGGGGAGGGGGGCTGCGGCAGCGTCGTGATGTCACACGCAGTCGCTGCGACCCTCACAGCGACGAGTAGCTCCCTGCCAGCATGCAGGAGCTGCGCTGGTAGGGAGCTACTCTTCAAGAACAAAAGCATCGCCGCCGTGGGCGGAGTAGGGCCTGACATGCGGGGTGGAATAGCCCTGTGCTGGATGTCCCCCCGCATGTCAGGGAAGCTTATTGTAGATGTGCTAAATTTAGCACATCTACTATCAGGTCTGAATTAGGCCCACTAAGACAATTGGAAAAAAAAAAAGGAAATATTCATGTACTGTTTACTGTAAGTATAAAATGTTAACGAAGAGTGATATTGGCGTCTATTCATATAAGAGTGAAAAGAGTGGAGAAGTGAGCCAGTGGAGGTGTTGCCCATGGCAACCAATCAGTGTTGAGGTAACATTTATAAAGTGCGTTCTATAAAATTATACGTAGCAGCTGATTGGTTGCCGTGGACAACTTCTGCACCGGCTTCCTTCTCCGTTTTTCCACTGCTTCATGATTATACACCATTATGTCAAAATGGACAGTGAGCATTTCACACTACAACTACTCCTAGAAGTGAATGAATGTACCCTGAATGTAAATATAGAAAAGGAAATGATAAATCAATTTCACCTGTTACATGAGGGAACAGAATTTCCTCCACCGTCCCTAACCCAGTGTTTCTCCCCATTCCTCTACTTCTCCCTCTCCCTTTTAGAATGTAAGCTCTTGCAAGCAGGGTCCTCTCTCCTCCTGTTTCATCCCTTCCCCTAGGCCCAATAAGTCAGCCAACACTTGTACTATATGTATATAAATATGTTGCTT
The DNA here is from genome assembly GCF_028390025.1 of Pseudophryne corroboree. Taxonomy (NCBI): domain Eukaryota; kingdom Metazoa; phylum Chordata; class Amphibia; order Anura; family Myobatrachidae; genus Pseudophryne; species Pseudophryne corroboree. The sequence goes on along the minus strand of NC_086444.1, from coordinate 142,251,306 downwards.
TATGTAAAGAATGTTGTTGTCTTGTTTACCTTTACTACAGTATGTACAGCGTTACAGAAATGTGTGGCACCTTATAAATAAATAATACCAATTATAATAATAATAATAAAAAGTATCTTGATACCAGTGCATTTTGTTTGAAGTACTTTACCAGGGAAAAGCCATTCTTCTTGCCCTTCTGTAATTTTTCATGATGAACATATATTGCCTAGTTTTGGCACACACTTGTGAATGATATTCTCAAATTTGAAGCATGGTGGCCCAGTAGTTGGCATCGCTACCTTGCAATTCTCACCATGGGTTCCATTCCAAGGAGTATATTCAATTAAAGTCGGATCCATTCCGACATGCATTTGTTAGAATGGATCCGACAAGCCCTATTCATCTGAGTGGCCAAATCCGACTGTCGGATTTGAGCATAATCCAACTGTTGGATTTGGCCGGCGTCCGTGCAGCTGCTGTCAGCAGCTCCCCATGTGTGAGATCACAGGGAGCTGCTGGAGGGAGGTGCATATCACGGCACTCAGCCATGTAGCCCAGTGCCGGCTGGGGATCGCTGCAGGGAGAGAGGTGCCTGGCCGGGGGGACCCCCATCATAAGGTACCTGCCTACCACAAGCCCGCCGCTCCGCTCCCCATAGCCCACCTCCCCGATCCCCCTGTCTCCTCACCTCAATCTGACTTTTTTAAAGTCGGACTGAGATTGTCAGAAACAGGACCAAAACTTGTTAAATTTGGTCCCGTTTGTGACAGAAGCGCGTGGAACGGCAGCTATTCCGCCAATCCACGTGCTTTCTGACAAGTCGAATTTCCAGACTTGTCGGAAAGCTGAGGGGGAAATTGAATAGGTCGGAACCCGTTCCGACCTTTAAAAGTCTAAAATAGCCGTCTTTCCGACAAGACGGCAGTTATTATTATTATTAGTATAATCCTTTATTTGTATGGTGCCACAAGGGACCCGCAGCGCCCATTATACAGTACATAATCAAATGAGCAAACAAGAAAACATCACTTAAGGGGGGTACACACGGAGAGATCCGTGCTTAAAATCTAAGCAATCTTGCTAGATTGCTTAGATTTTAAGCACGGATCTGCCGTGTGTATGCCCTCCCGCGATAGCGATGCGCGGCCCCGCGCATCGCTATCACCGATGCTAGATTGAGCTGCATGCAGGCTCAATCTAGCGGGTCGCTCACTTCACCATTGTGTGAAGTGAGCGGCCCCCCGTCGGCTTTCCCCCTCGCTCAGCACATCGCGCTGTGCTGAGCGGGGTGAGAGATGTGTGCTGAGCGGTCTGTGTTAAGATCGTTCAGCACACATCTCTCCCGTGAGTACCCCCCTTTACAGTACAAGACAATATAGGATAGGTATAGAAAACCGGGGTTAGGTGCCATCAAAGGGAGTATGGAGTATACAATAGTGTAAGTAAGAAAAGGAAAGGCACATAAGGAAAGAAGTCCCTGCTCTTGCGAGCTTACAATCTAAAACGTGAGGCAGTTTCGACTGTGATTGAATATACCCCCAAAGACTCTATGTGGAGTTTGTATGTTTTCCTCATGTTTGTCAGGGGTTCCTCTGGTTTCTTCAGTTTGCTCCCATGTGTCAAAATCAAAGTATTAGGTTAGTTGACTTCTGACAAAATGAATCCTAATGTGTGAATGCTGTATTTGTGTCTCATTTGTATACATCAGTAAGCCGATGTACAAATTAATATAATATAATGAATTATACCAATTGATTGGATAAATATATACAATGCCACTGTCACATACTGTACTACATAGTTGGGATCGGTATGGGATCCCGGCGGTCAGGAGACCTATGCTGGGACATCGATTGCCAGAATCTCGGCAGCAAGCGCAGCGTGTCCCCTCTAGGGCTCGCTGTTCTCGACACATTTCAGGCCCAGTGGCGATCTAAGGTCACCACACTATTATATTCCCCCTCTGGTGGCAGTGTGGACCACCACCTGAGTGGTAATTCCAGGCTTGGGTCGGGATTACGACCGCTGACAGCTGGTAATTTAACCACATACCGCATAGCCAGTTGTATGAAAACAAACTTCAGCAGAATTAGAACAAAGTGGAGGATTTCAGGATGACTGTGTCTAGGGAGTACTCTCGTATTTTAGTAATGGGGGTAGACGGAGACAGTATTGATGCATTCCACATAGGAAATTCTATCAATTTGGAGACCAAGCAAACATTTTGATTAGACAGGATGAATATGTACAAAACACCAAGAAGAGTCATGAAAGTCATTGAATGGGTCCCCTTCATCAGAGGCAGAGAAAGGGGGGTGGGGGTTGATTCAATGCCAGATGATGGCCGTAATGTTCTATTGTGGTGCAGAGAGAAAGCAATGTTGGGGTACTGTATATGGTGGCTATGGACACAGCTGAAAATCACAATAATGTTTGGTGGCACATTGCCATGAATTGAATTGTCCCCATTGATTCTAACCTCCATAGCAGTGACTGGTGTGAATTATTTACTTTCTGTAAGGATCACTATTATTTTTTCTGTGTAGAAAACCTCTTAAGTTGAGAAATAATAAACATGAATACAGTACCCATATACCAACCTTGTGTTCCATAAATATAAATATATCAGAACAATTGCTTTTCAATGATAGAAGCAACTCAATAAAAGAGCACACAGCACATATTAGCACTCAGTGCCGAGTCATATGTAGGGTCACCAAGAGTACATGTCGGTAAGCACAAGATGAAAGAAAGTACATTCTATCATGGTCATTTCTTCCTATTATACATTTCTCCTACAGTACATACAGTACTGTATTCTCACCAGTGCAAGGCAGTTAAATGCACTCGGTTTGTGGCTTTTGTCAAGTAATATTTCACTTACACAAAATGTCTTATCTAATGGCAGGATGCCTAGAAATTGTTCTTCAATGACAAAAGCTTTGCTACAAGATCTGAAACGAACCATAATGAACAGGATTCAGTTGCACATTTCTTGCTACAGCTCAAAACGTATTCATTGCAACATTTCCAACTTTATCTGACATATGCTTCTGTGCCAAATTTAGCTCCTGTTTTTTTTTATTTTAATCTAACATACAGAAGGATATTTTAAAAATATAGCAAAATATAGCAGGATGTTAAATGACTATTATATTAACATGAAAACAATGAAATGTTGTTCATTTGAACCTTTTTATTTTCAAATACTACTGTCCGATCACTACCTTAGAAGGATGAGAGCAGAGGATTGTTACTAGAAAAAATTGCTTTAATACTGAAATAAAGCATTTTTTCTACATTGAAATACATCACTATTATTTTGTTATTCAGTACTTTTTATTTTTCGATGAAAGTGCATGTGGCGGAGTCCTCCTGCTGCCGCAATCCAGGACTGCCAAAGATCCAAGCATCACTCAGCTATCCCTTTGATATTTTGAAGATAGTTTTGGTGAGTGAAAATTAGCTATTGCCAGAGATCAAGACACCGCTAGGCACAACATTATTGTCCCCCACCACCACCACCACAATTTCATGATTTTCTCTACCAGCAGCTACAATCATAGCCAGATTAAGGGGGCGGGGGGTGCAGGAGATACTGTTCCCTAGGCCTCCCTCTGTCAGGGAGCCCCCTGGCCTAAGCACACTGACATCACTAGCTGTCCCTCTTGTGCAGCATCAGGAGCAGGTAGCCAGAATGTGAGCAGGACAGTATGCAGTGCAGACAGAGACACAGGAGTATCAGGTGTCGTGAACTACTGATGGCGCTTCCTGACCAGAACAGAGTTGTGGGAGAGAGAGCTGTAAGTAACCCAGGGATCCCAGCTTCTCCTCCTCCCCGCTCTGGGGGTTTATTTACTAATATTCGTGTTTTTGCCGTTTTTAAGGGTGTTTGAACTCGAATGGTATCGGGTGCATTTTACTGCAACTTTTTGAATACTGATACGGTTATTCACTAAGCTGCCGAGTTTTGCACAATCGTTTTTTCCGATGTCGATGTGATTCGTAATATCAGGCAGTGTTTTACGGGAGTGATGAGTAAAACACTGCCTGACAAAACAAAAGGAATCCCGGCCGGATCTGTGAGATCCGTGCAGGGCTTCATTGTGTACCTTGAAAAGTTGTTTAAAGTCTTAAAAAATCTGAATAAAATTGCGTGGGGTCCCCCCTCCTAAGCACAACCAGCCTCGGGCTCTTTGAGCCGATCCTGGTAGAAAAAATATGGGGGGAAAATGACAGGGGTTCCCCCATATTTCTTCAACCAGCACTGGGCTCTGCGCCTGGTCCTGGTTCCAAAAATACGGGGGACAACAAGCGTAGGGGTCCCCCGTATTTTTGAAACCAGCACCGGGCTCCACTAGCCAGGTACATAATGCCACAGCCGGGGGACACTTTTACACTGGTCCCTGCAGCCCTGGCATTACATACCCAACTAGTCACCCCTGGCCGGGGTACCCTGGAGGAGTGGGGACCCCTTCAATCAAGGGGTCCCCCCCCTCCAGCCACCCAAGGGCCAGGGGTGAAGCCCAAGGCTGTCCCCCCCATCCAAGGGCGGCGGATGGGGGGCTGATAGCCTTGTGAAAAATTGTGAATATTGTTTTTAGTAGCAGTACTACAAGTCCCAGCAAGCCTCCCCCGCAAGCTGGTACTTGGAGAACCACAAGTACCAGCATGCGGTAGAAAACCGGGCCCGCTGGTACCTGTAGTACTACTACTAAAAAAATACCCCCCAAAAAAGGACACACACACCGTGACAGTATAAGTTTATTACATACATGCACACCTCCATACATACATACTTACCTATGTTCCCACGAGGCTCGGTCCTCTTCTCCATGTAGAATCCTAGGGGTACCTGTGTTAAAAATTATACTCACATAATCCAGGGTAGAATCCGACCTTTGAATAATCCACGTACTTGGCAAAAAAAAAACACGGAAACCCGACCACGCACTGAAAGGGGTCCCTGCCAGGACCCCCCCTGACTCCTGTCAAAGAGGGTCCCTTCAGCCAATCAGGGAGCGCCACGTCGTGGCACTCTCCTGATTGGCTGTGTGCTCCTGTAGTGTCTGTCAGGCAGCACACGGCACAGATACAATGTAGCGCCTATGCGCTCCATTGTAGCCAATGGTGGGAACTTTGCGGTCAGCGGTGAGGTTACTTTCGGTCAAACTCTGACCGCAAAGTTCCCACCATTTGCTATAATGGAGCGCATAGGCGCTACATTGTATCTGTGCCGTGTGCTGCCTGACAGACACTACAGGAGCACACAGCCAATCAGGAGAGTGCCACGACGTGGCGCTCCCTGATTGGCTGAAGGGACCCTCTTTGACAGGAGCCAGGGGGGGTCCTGGCAGTCGGGGAAAGGGGTACCATGTGTAAACATGGGACCCCTTTCAGTGCGTGGTCGGGTTTCCGTTTTTTTTTTGCCAAGTACGTGGATTATTCAAAGGTCGGATTCTACCCTGGATTATGTTAGTATAATTTTTAACACAGGTACCCCTAGGATTCTACATGGAGAAGAGGACCGAGCCTCTTGGGAACATAGGTAAGTATGTATGTATGGAGGTGTGCATGTATGTAATAAACTTATACTGTCACGGTGTGTGTGTCCTGTTTTTTTGGGGGTATTTTTTTAGTAGTAGTACTACAGGTACCAGCGGGCCTGGTTTTCCACCACATGCTGGTACTTGTGGTTCTCCAAATACCAGCTTGCGGGGAAGGCTTGCTGGGACTTGTAGTACTGCTACTAAAAACAATATTCACAATTTTTCACAAGGCTATCAGCCCCCCATCCGCCGCCCTTGGATGGGGGGGACAGCCTCGGGCTTCACCCCTGGCCCTTGGGTGGCTGGAGGGGGGGACCCCTTGATTGAAGAGGTCCCCACTCCTCCAGGGTACCCCGGCCAGGGGTGACTAGTTGGGTATGTAATGCCAGGGCCGCAGGGACCAGTATAAAAGTGTCCCCCGGTTGTGGCATTATGTACCTGGCTAGTGGAGCCCGGTGCTGGTTTCAAAAATACGGGGGACCCCTACGCTTTTTGTCCCCCGTATTTTTGGAACCAGGACCAGGCGCAGAGCCCGGTGCTGGTTGATTAAATATGGGGGAACCCCTGTCATTTTCCCCCCCATATTTTTTCTACCAGGACCGGCTCAAAGAGCCCGAGGCTGGTTATGCTTAGGAGGGGGGACCCCACGCAATTTTTTTTTCTGATTTTACACTAAACAGACCCTTTCCCATAGATAACCATGCACAGATCTCACTGATCCATGCATGGTTATCCAAACTCGACAGGAAAAAGCAGGTCTATTTATTTGCTGCTTTTTTTAACGAATCGAAAAAAAACACACCCGCACTTGAGCACTCAGAAACTAACACCCAAATACGAATGAATAGTGAATGCCCGTATTCTATGAAATAACAGCCGCGTTTGACCGATGGTCTATTCATTCGTATTTCGGAACGTTGTCATTCAAACCATTACGAATAGACCAGACACTGCCGAGATTGGTGTTTAGTGAATTCCCGGATTGGGACTTAGAAAAAAAAACACAAATCGGCCAAACTCGGATTTTTTGTAAATACTGGCCCTGGAGTCTGGGTCAAATGTAACCTGTTATCTAATGAGAGCATTTGGTTCTAGAGAAAGAGACACACACACACACACACACACACACACACACACAGAGAAAGTCCTCCTGAATTCTATCCCAGTGTGTAAGTAGTACAGAGGCTGCTGATATTTTTGCATGTGTCAAATTATAGATTTTATTTTTCTATGTGTATTTTAAGGTTGTTTAAGCTGTCTTTGTTTCAGTGCAAAAAAACTTTATAAAAATAGTTGTCTATCAGCTAGATGGTGCTACAAATAATACCCAGGCATTTTTAAACTATTAGTTTCAATCTAATATACACCATTGGTTAAAATGTAATACAGGTTGAGTATCCCTTATCCAAAATGCTTGGGACGAGAAGTATTTTGGATATCGGATTTTTCCGAATTTTGGAATAACTGCATACCATAATGAGATATCATGGCAATGGGATCTAAGTCTAAGCACAGAATACATTTCTGTTTCATATACACCTTATACACACAGCCTGAAGGTAATTTTAGCCAATATTTTTTTATACATTTGTGCATTAAACAAAGTATGTTTACATATACACAATTCATTTATGTTTCATATACTCCTTATATACACACAGCCTGAGGGTCATTTAATACAATATTTTTAATAACTTTGTGTATTAAACAAAGTTTGTGTACGTTGAGCCATCGGAAAACAAAGGTTTCACTGTCTCACTCTCATTCAAAAAACTCTGTATTTCGGAATATTCCGTATTTCGGAATATTTGGATAAGGGATACTCAACCTATATACACAATCCATACTTCCCAATATCACCCATTCCAGGAGGGACACAATGTTCTCTACCTTTACTTCCCACTTAATTTCTGATTGCTGTTATCTGTGTTGAAATACCTTTCTTATCAATTAAATATCATTGTTTAAGAGGGAAGTCCAGGTAGAAAGCATGTTGTCCTTTCTGTAATGGGTCATGTTGGGAGGTATGCACAATCTAAAATACACCTCCCTTCCCATGAGCCCCTCTGTCTAAAGTGCCCCGGGCCTCCCCAATGCTTAATACGGCCCTTGCTACAGTTGTTATTCCACTGAGGGTTATAATGGGGACTGTGTTGCTAGTACAGCTGCCCGAAGTGTAAGGCTATGTGGGCGGCATCATCACTGTCCCTCTGGCACAATTTTCCACCATACAAGGTGCCAGGAGAAGCATCACGATACATAGAAAGGCACACATCTTCCTGATCCAGTTGACTGTGATGTCATGAGGGTGGTGATGCAGGTCCATGTCTGCTATGGCACTAATTCAACTGCCTCATGTATGAATTGTTCTCCACACCTCTCAGATGATAAGGCATACCTCCAAACATGGAGATCTAAGCTGTGTGCCATAGGGGCATAGCCACATCATAGTAGGCGCGGTCACACACACAGGGGGAGCTTCATGCTTATCAAATCTAAGATCTAGCCTGCTTCCTTATGCTTTAATTATAATAACTCACAAATCCCCTCAAATTAGGACAACTTGCAAGACAGTTCCCTGAAATCAGAACAGTATTGAAGGGAATTTAGGCAAGCCAGCTTTACCTTCTGTTTCATGGGCCTAAATCATGTTTATACACAGATGCAAATACAATTGCGATTCTCTAGGCTACTGAGCTGCAAACGTCAGCAAGAAAAGCAGCTGCCCAGAAATGAAGAGACACCCACCAGCAGTAGCAGATCTTGCTATGGGCAAGTAGGATTTTTGACAGAGGCAAGATCCGCTACTGGTGCCGCCCGATGCTGTGTAGATGCGGTGCGCGATGAAGTCACTGTGCAGATGCGGTGCACGATGAAGCCGGCGGCCGGAGAGGAGGGCAGCAGTGGTCGGGAAGCAGGAGCGGGGATGGTTAGTATTAAATATTTATTTTTATTTTTTGTAAGCAGCGCAACTAGGGGGCACAACTCTACAGGGGTCACAGTACTGGGGGCAATACTACTGGTGGCACTACTCTACAGGGGGCACAGTACTGGGGGCAATACTACTGGGGGCACAACTCTACAGGGGGCACAGTACTGGGGGCAATACTACTGTGGGCACAGCTACAGGGGGCACAACTACTGAAGGCACAGCTACAGGGGGCATAACTGACCACGCCCCTTCTCCATGAATCCACATCCTAATTTTTTCACCCTGGGCGCCACCAGGTCTTGATCCGGCCCTGCCCACCAGAGCTATTGCAAACTTATTTGCAATTACGTACACAGCAATTACGTACACATTTGCAGCCAATACGCAAAAATGAGGACCATCGAGGTTAAGGATACAGTAGGTCTATGGCTTACCCAGACTGGACATGGCAGTAGTGACGCAGGTGCCATTTTTTTGCACATATGAGCTGCCAGCCGACGACAGATACAGGCCCCTGTTTTTCCAACACCTCCAAGTGGTCACTTCCTGTCAATCACTGCTCCATGAACTCCTCATTGCGAGTGGGATCGCAGCACATGCGCAGATTACCGTTAATCGTTCCATTGCGTGAACATCAGCCATTCCGTACAAACATAAATTACGTCTCATGTTATTTTATTTTATTTGTATCATGTGCCCCTCAATGTACAGCACGGTGTGATATGTTGGCACTTTATAAATAAAAATAACGGATAATAATAAGCTGTGATTTACACCAAAAATGCCTGGGTCACTACTGCATGTGTGTGGTAAATGAACACACATATAGACATGACAAAGCCATATAACAAATATGTATGCTAGTGTCTAATGTAGTAAGACAATGACAGGCATTCTGTGAACCTGTGTCACTAAAGACAGCTCAGCTCATTAGATTAGTAACCTGACAGGTGGATTGTTTCCTAAAGAAAAGGAAATTGAGTCATGTAGATTCACACAGGATAAACAAAATGGCAGCAATCTGTAACTCACCTCTAACAGGAATTCACCAGGATCATTATTAGGAAAATCATAGGTGTAGGCATAGGGAGGTGTGCATAATGTCAGCTGGAATCCTGCGCTACACAGTATTTACATTGCATTAATGGAGCTGTCTGTCCCTCAAGAGATAGTCTGCAAACTACAGTACTAGTCACCTTACAATTTATTCAACAGTATTTGAATTCACTTGTAGAGTGGCAAGTAGTTTGCAGGCTGTCCCTTGCTCCCACCGTTCCACCTTGCAGACAGAGAATGCACTGAGTAGCCAGCATGCCAGCCTGTGGGGGTAAGCATTAGTCAGGGCTGGAAAACACATTCTGGGCTTTGTGATAAATGGGGGCAATGTGGCATTTTTCTGTGATAAATTGGAGCACTTTGTAAGTACTGTATGTTGCAATATTAAAATAATGCTAGATACAACCCCTGGCTGGGGTTTAACAACCCCTTCAGTAGTGCTAAAAATGCCCCTCCGGCAGTGCACACCATAGTGAAATGTGCTGCACACCTATGAGGGAAATAAAGTGATAATTTCATGTGAATACTGTAGGACTACACTGTGTGTAGAAGGGCTTATCCAATACGTCTGCCTGTGGAGAGAAATTAAGGCAGTGTACATTTTTTTTGTGTGCCATTTACCCACACCCTGCATCACTACAATAGAGTGATCAGACTTACTGGGCCAGATGTACTAAGCCTAAAAAGTGATAAATATCACAGTGATGCCAATCGGCTCCTAACTGTCATTTTTCAATCACAGCCTGTGACATGACAGTTAGGAGCCGATTGGCTGGTGCTTTATCACAGTGATATTTATCACTTTTCAGGCTTAGTACATCTCCCCCAGACTGTATGGTGGCAAGATCCAGAACACCCACTGTGCCTCAGGGTTTACTCATAGCACCGTTTAGCCCAGCATAATGTGTTCCCTCTGTATACTGTGCCAAGGCCTCACCTGGTTTTTAAATGATGCCAGATGCACATAATATAAATAAATGTGCTACATGCATAGAATAATTATCAATTGTTTTTAGCCCCTGTCCTCCATGCTGCTGCCTGTCATGCTATTAGGCTTAAGGCCCCCATACATCAGCAATCAATGGGGACAATTTAGAGTTTTGCAGATGATTGTGTAAATAAATCTGCAATGTATGGGGTTCACAGATCGCAGATTCCAACCAAAAAGTAAATGGGATTTTTAAATCAGGTTATCTAACATGTTGGATTTCGCAGATCAATTGGGGCTGTAGATTTCTAGTGTACGGTAACAAACAGCAGATCTACAGACCGTTTCTTGTAAACTGATGAGCCTTTCAAGATTGGCAGATCTGTATTTACTGAATATGGGGGGTAATTCCAAGTTGATCGCAGCAGGAATTTAGGCCCTCATTCCGAGTTGTTCGCAGCAGTTCATCGCATCGCAAACGGCGGAAATCCACAAACTGCGCATTCGCGGGTGCTGAACAGCGCGTGCGCAAAGGCAGCGATACGACGCTTGTGCAAAAGTACTATCAGAAATTTCTCTCTTACTACACCACCGAAAACAAGGAGTGACGAAGGCGTGACAGAGGCGCGGCTTCGCAATCTGACGACATGGGCGTGAAAGTGGGCGTCTAGTGTGGGAGTATGCAACCAGCAGTAGGCGTGTTTTGAGCAGAAATGCATTTCCGATGGTAAACTTAACACAACAAATGTTCGCTATCTTGACGCAGCATAGGAGTAGGTCTGCAGTTACTCTGCATTTGCGAAGTACTGTTACAAGTGTGTATGCAATAATTAGCAGTTAATTTGAGAGCCCATTCATCTGTTGTCCAATTACTTCCTAAACACTGCTCTGCTGAAATACTGCAAACAGCAATTGTGTGGACACATTACATGTTTATTGTAAGCACCTATAAATCTGACACGCTGCCAAATAAGGCATGATTTGTTTTAGTTATTAGCTAAACATTGATGTTAAATGCATGTTTTCATTTTGTCTTAAATACTACCAAATGCAAACAAGTGGAATTAACCAAACTTCAAAACTACATCAGCAACATCTAAACTACATAAAAATAGTCCTTTGTATATCACAACTATCATGAGCAACATAATGCAGCATACACTTTTTTTTTTTTTTTTTTAATTTTTAACTTTGGTTCGAATATCTGACAATGTTTAATATTATTTCATGTTGCCCCTAGTAACCCAAGAACCTAGTTGTAAATACTATTTTAATATGGCGATTAAAGTGTTGTGCAAGGCATACCTGTTGCATTTTGAAAGATGCAATGTTTGTATGAATAATCGGATTGTTCCCTTGTTCCACAAGTGTCTATATGCCATGCTAAACTTTACTGTGCTAAGTTTTACATAATGCATTAACTTTAATTAATTAATTTAATTTAATTAATTAAAATAATTAAATTAATTAAATTAATTTAATTAATTAATTAATTTAATTAATTAAACAAAATTGTTTAAAATATTTTTTTACTGCAAAAATATATTCATTGGTCCAAACAACATGGCTACAGGTGAGTGTCACAGGCAAAGATGGACAAAGCAGCAAGCAGATGCCACTGACACAAATCACATAGCAGAACCCAGTACTAGGGAAACTCCATCTTCTGACAAAATAATAATTTTAATGTTAATAAATAATATGGTGCAAACACCCAGCCAGACATATATTTTTGGGGAACTGAGTTAGATTCTGGAGCCAACACACAAACACAACAATACACAGCACGCTAGGAAGAGGAAGATGGCTCTGGTGTACAGGAAAAAAAAGGCTACAATATACCAAAACAGAAATTTATCTTTTCACTAAGAGGGAGTTTGCCATTCTGGCCACTCAAGCCAACACAAAAAATACATCGAGCCAACATGAAAAACATGGGTGCTGCCCATCTGGAGAGACACCACTTTCTCTTTTTTTTCCCGCCTGATGATGTTCTTCCTAGCTTGGTCTGCGAAGCAACCTTCGAGGGCCCTGCCCAGTGGGATGTTCTTCCTGGGCAGAGGGAGGGGAGGGAGCAGATGTGGCTGGCTCTCTGCCACTGTGGGCAAGGGAGACAGCGATGTCCTGGAGCCCTTGCAAGATGGAATGTGCAACGTCTTTGAAGGAGGAGGCGAGTTGCTCTTGGCCCTGCCTGATCTCTGCCAGACCTTGGCAGAGTTGAGCTACACCTTGCTCCACACTGGTTCTGTGCTCAGTGAGCCGGACAGGTATCTGGCTAACCTCCCGGATCATCCTGTCTTGAAACGCATTCAGGCTCTCACCATACCTTGCTATTTCAGACAGGATGGCCGGGATAGCAGAGGGTTGGGTGGGGGGTCCAGTTGGAATCTGGATTGGTGGGATTTGTGGTCCCACAGTGCCAGAGTCACTAGGTCCCTCCACCTCATCCTCAGCCACATAACCCTCCTCTGACTTTACCTGCTCACCCACCTGTGCTGTGTTATGTTCAAAGGAAATAGAAGAATGAGTGGAAAAAGATTTTTTCAATTAAACATGAGACTTTTTGAACCACTTAATTAGTTGTTTATGAATATGTGTATAAACTTACCTGGCAAGTCATGTGCCGTCAGTATTTCAGGCATGTCCGTGTCCATATGAGACACCCCTACCCCCTCCTCGTAACTGACACAGTCCATCGCCATCTCCTCAAGTTCTGTGTACTCCACAGTGGCAGCTGGTCCTCCCCCTGTTGCCCTCGAGGCATTCCACTCCGCAGACCTCTTGCCCTTCAGGCAGGATTTGAAGTCGGCCCAACTACATATGTGGGGAAAAATAGGGGCAAGGTAGAGTAAAATAATGAATACCTGCTTTAATATATAGTACACATGTTATGCATTTGGTTGCTATAGGCAACATCACATCTAACTAACTTTTTTACTTGGCACAGATAATGAACTGGCAATATACACTTACCGTCCTTCGAACTTCCTGTGATGTTCGGACTATTGAGCCGACTTCATTAACAGAATGAGTGATGTCCCTCCAGATTCTATCTTTGGTTGCAGCACCCATGTTTTTTGGTCCTCTATGTATTTTTGACATGGCCTGTGTGACCAAAACACGCAACTCCCTCTTAGTGAATGCGGGCTGCCTTTTTTTTCTCTTTGAAGTAGCCTGTGAGCTTTGGTCCTGTTCCTCCTCACCATCTTCCTCTTCACT